>NC_064868.1:12105119-12735119 GCF_024139225.1 Suncus etruscus
GGCCAGGGAATTAATCAGAATGGCTATGAGCTTTCTTGGGCAGAAGTTATCTTCCATATAACAACAACATTAAACACCTTAAACTGCTCTCCTGCCCTATGCGTCTTTTAGCACTACTGATAATGCACCACTTCAGAACCAATGGAAATCTCTTCCACTGATTTTATCCCAATCTCATTCCTATCTAGGATGGGAGAGCACAGCATTGTAGTCTTAATTTGCAAGGCTCTGTTACAGTATTTCTCTCCCCCACTAAAGAGGGTGTGAAAACTGGCCTGAAAATTCCAGATTTATGGCTAAAAAAATAGCTCATCAGGCTGGTGTGCATGCCTTGTATGCAAGAAGCCTTTGTTTGATCTCTAGCACCACATAAACTCAAGAGCACAGAGCTTAGAGTAGTCCTTAAAGTAGGGCACTGCCAAGTGTGTACCATCTATAAACAAAAATAGCAGTGGCTAGAATGGATGCTAATAGCAGGTCAGAATGTATACTTTCTTGTACTACTTAAAAAATGTCATGAATTTTCTTGGAATCACCTGACAACTAATGATAAGCAGGGAAACAGAAAAATAATCACCAAATCTTTTTTCTCTTTCAGTTATGGGTAAATTATTTGATATCCAATTATTCCAGTTGGTATAACCATTTTATAAACTTACTTTTCAGAGGATTTGGTGAAGCAATGAGCCACTCCCAGAAGTAGAGCCTTAACCTCTGTACTATATCACTGGCCTGTCTTTTATTTGTTGAGGAGGTTTGAGGCTAAGTCCAGATAATTAAGGTGATGGGACATACATCCCATGCTGCAGATGGAGCCCAATTGACATCACAGCTGGATAAAACTTACCAGTGTTATAGTGCTTTGTGCAGTAGCCAAGCTCCTTTTCTTCTTTCAAAATAAACTGGGGCAGGGTCAATCCTTCAGCAACTTGAACTGGACCATCACTTAGCCACTCAAATATAAGGTCATTCATTGTATACCCAACTGGAGGAAAGGAATCAGAGTGAAAAATTGAATGCATATTTCCAAGAGAGCTGGGAAGTCAAACCATGTAAAGAAATAACAGTAGAAACAATATACATCAGGCATGCTCAATAAATTTAAGGGCATTTTAATAAAAGAGCTGCTATCTTTGTCATTCCTACATGTCATTGGAGCCAAAGAAATTGAAGACAGCAAGCTATTTCAGAACAATTTTTGCTGCATAACAAGAGAATTGGATTGCTGCCCTCTTTATTCACTAACTCTTTCTGAAGAACAAAAAATAAACAAAAATTCTTCGAGGTTCTTTCCTTGAAAGAGCTGTGTCTATAGTCATTCAGCATAACAATGCAACTCATGGCACCAGTTTTAGTTGTTCAAATTACTAAGGAGATTTACTTAAATGAGAATCCCCCTTCCCAAAATATCACACAATAGGCCTGGCAGTCCCCAACACTGCTGGTCCTGAGAAGTACCTAATCACAGTCATTGAAGCATCACCAGAAGTGACCCCAAGCACTGAAGAGGAGCACTCCTCCAAATGGAAATGAATTCATCATAGACCTGATGGAAATATCACCACCACGCAAACATAGCCTCTGTGCTAGGGTCTGTGAAGTTCAACTATGGAATGATTATATTAAAGTCTTTATGCTCAATCCTCAGTTACTTTAGCACATAACCCTAGAGGGACATGTGGAATATACAAATAAAGCAGATTCATTTGTACTAGTGTTTTCCCAAATGAAGTCACTCACCAGAATAATGACTATGAAGTGAGACATATTTTCTATTATGTAAGTTTATGTTGTTTATGATTCTGAAACTATGCATGGAAATATTTGCTATTAGTTTAGTAAACCATAGTCATGTCTTAGTCTCTAAGTTACTGAGAACTGGGATATTATCTTTATAGTATTTCTGGACCTTTTTGCACCCCAAAAAATGAAGGGCCCTCTTTCTTTTGGTTTTATTCCCTGCACCTCATACCTAGTGACACTTAACTTTTAAAATCAGAGTGAGGGGCCAGAGTGGTGGCGCTAGGGGTAAGGTGTCTGCCTTGCAAGCGCTAACCTACCACGGATCGCGGTTTGATCCCCCGGAGTCCCATATGGTCCCCCCAAGCCAGGAGAGATTTCTGAGCACATAGCCAGGAGTAACCCCTGAGCATCACCGGGTGTGGCCCAAAACAAATAAACAAAAAAAATCAGTGAGAACAAGGGTTGTAATGTGCTGGCTAATACCCCTTAACATGTTTACATGAGTTTTATGAGTTCTAATCCTTGTTTACTTCATCAAAGATACCTTAAAATCAAAGGTCAATTAATTGGAATCTTCATTCCTCTGTCTTGGGACTATATATTCCATTCAAACCAAACAATAAAAAATGTAAAAGAGGAGTATGAGCCTCCTCAATCTTTTTAAGGATTGATAGCTGTCAAAGAATCGCCAACCTTGACTCATCTATTCCAATAATATGTGAGTACTTGAGTATGTCCAACAAACACTAGTAACTCATCAAATATCCCATATGCTTGCTTGATGATCATAATTCTTGTCACAAAAATAATAGTTCATATTTCTTGTTAGTTATCCTGACCATCAATATAGGAAAGAGAGAAGAGTGAAGTGGAGGAGAAGGTAAAATGAGGATAGAAAAATGATAAATGGACCATAGAAATAACTTACAAGGATTAAGACACATGTTCTGAATATGACCAATTCTGTTTCAACTCTTGATTTCACATGCTCTCCTGAGTATCACCAGGTATATATCAGGATGCCCCCCAAGAACTGCCAGGTAGTTTAGGTAATACCCGGCCAACCACATAGCATCCTTGGGTCTTAGCCCTGAACTATTAGTGTAGTAGTGAAATCTCTGAGAAAGTCACCTAGTAAAGAGAAATTTCCATCATCTACATTCAAAGTTTGTGGTAAACACATCAAATCTTTGCTGCTATGATTTCCTCATGTCTAGGGCCTGCAAATACTAAGCATATCTACTAGTTGGAGTTTTATAAGCCTTAGAGGATATATATCCTTAGAGGATATATAGAAAATATGCTGAGGTTGAGGCAAGGAAGAGTTTGATGTTGTAGAGAAGACACACAACAAAGGAATAATTATTTAAGATTTTTTTCTCAACTTTTTTTTCTTGAGAAAATGCAATCAGGAAAAATGAATATGTAAAGCTTATTATAAATTAGAAATTTCCATTTTATCCCTGACAAACTCTTAAAAGCAGAGACATTTCATTATATTTTGGTAGAAACTTTTTAGGGAAATTGACAATGATTTTAAATAATCATAAGAAAACCCTTGTTACTGCCTTTTCAAACAGTTAACTTGTGTTTTAACATTTATAATTTTTTGGGGGGAGCACACCCAGTGGTGCTCAGGGGTTATTGCTGGCTTTGCATCCAGAAATTGCTCCTGGCTTGGGGGACCACATGGGATGCCCGGGATCGAACATGTGTCTGTCCTGGGTCAGCCACATGCAAGGCAAATGCCCTACGGCTGTGCCACCACTCTGGCACCATTTATAATTTTTCTAAACCAAGAATTTATAGTTGCCACTTTTATAAATCAAGGCTTTATAAGTCTTACTGATAATGCTAAATAAAATTTTAAAGTGTTTTCTTTTCTCTGCCTTATTAATCTCCTAACATTCCTATAGGTGAGTATCACTTACAAATTGAGAAATTGAGAGGGTAAGCCAAGAAAAAAAAATCTCATGTCTCCTGACGGAAAATGCCATCATAGTAAATTGTCATTGATAGTTTCTTAGAAACTCTGGTTTTAAGTGAAAAGACATGCAAATAAACCAGTTTCTACTAAAATGTCATGTCAATAAATGTTGTTTTGTTATCATATTTTATTGATGAAGAAAAAAGTCTTAGACTGCACTAAGCAGAGTGATATTATTCAGGAACATACTGCATTTTATGACTTCATTAGCTTATGGCATATGTCAAGTACCATATCCCTGATTCATTCACCTTATCTATTTTACTCTATCTACTTCTTTCACTCTAATATGTATCTATTGATCAGCTAAAAGATACAGATGCCTAGTAGTCTATCTTATTCTACATTATTCCATGCCTTGCATCTTCCCCCTTTTATGACGATGAGAATGGGCATGGTCATCATAGAGTATATATGTTAGGGTGTATGAAATTGGCTAATATGTCTATGAACCATAGCTATTAATTCCTTCCAGAAGACAAAAAGAAGTACAGGTTATAATTAGAAAGTGCTTTATCTAGATGTTGAACAACTAAAAATTTTCCTAGGATGGGGCTGGAGAGATATTACAGCAGGTAATATTTGCCTTGTGAGTGGATGACCTAAGTTTGATCCCTTTCTTTCCATGTGGTCCTCCAAGCTCTGCCAGGTGGACCTGAGTGCAGAATACTTTTTTGATTAAAAGTGATTTATTTGGCATTTTTACCTTGCAAGATTTTTACTCTATTGAGTATAAACCACATGCACACACTTTTGCTCATACTTTCATGAGAACTTTGGAGGTTGTGAAGTAGGTAGAGAATGTCTTAAGAAACTTTTTTTTAAAAATGAACATTATAGGCAGCATGCCATTGGTACAAAGAGGCAATTATTTAAGCAAACAGGACTTACAGCTTTCCAGCTGCATTGTGCAGGTCTGGACATCCATTGGAAAATTCTTCAAGTCCATGGGACAGGATAAAGTCAAGGTGAGTCTTGGCAAAGAAAAGAAAAAAGAAGTTGTACATCTGTGAGATCTGATTCTTGAGAAACAAATCAAACTTTGACATTAAGCAAAGTGAAACAGAATCAAACAATGCAGTCTAAGTTCCAAGAGCAATACTTTTCTGTTTTTCAAAGGAATTGTAGACATAGCAAATATTGAAATTATAAAATTCCTTCCATTAGCCACTATTTCATATCTTCTGGGCCCCAGGCTCTGGTCTCAGGTTTATTCTAGAATCCAACATGGCTTCCTTCTGTTTCCTCTCTCTGGTTCAGTCTAAACATTTTATATGAATCAAAGCACAGAAGTTGTGACACATGTATTTTAAAGACAAGTGTGTCTGGCAGACTCATGACATTGAAAACATGAGATCTATGCTGTAACCACAAAATTTTGTAATGAGCCTGTTGCGCCCCCACTCAGGAAGGGCACACATCAAAAAAGTGTTGCACTCCTGAAAAACAATTATTTGCCAAAAAGGCCCGCTTAGAGCAGTCAAAATCAGTTGACCCTTTGCGTGGAGTGTTTGGCCATAATTCTAAAGTGGCTGTAACTATCTCTCTCTTTATTTTTAACCATTATTAAAAATCAGGCCTTAGTAATTCTTTCTAACAAAGGAGGACAGTACAAATCCTGCCAAAAGTCTCCCACTAACCAGCTCTTGTGATCTTTGCTACTTTGGCGCCAAGATCATGTTTTTTCCCAAAACTTAGCTCATCGTAAACCAATTTTCAGTTTTCCCCAAAACATTTCTCTCTCTTCCCACTTCCCTGAAAATTACCTGGTTTCCCCTACTTACCCAAAATAAAGCTAACCCAAAACAAAACTTCTTTTCAAATTCAGTATCGGTTCTTTAATGTGCAAATTTTATCCATGGTCTTTCGTTCTGTTTCCCTAACTCTCTCCCACTTTCTTTGATGTCAAAAATTACACCCTGCATTTCAAACCTCAACCTTAAAAGCTACCCAGCTCAAAAAATAAATTTGTCTTCGTCTTTCTAGACGCAAGTCCCCATGCATTCTGTGTGGTCTCATTCATTTCATATTTCATAATTCATATTTCATATTCGCCTCTTCGTGCTCCCACTTGACTTGCAGTGGGAAAATGAACTCACTAAGGTTATGCTTAGGAACTTTTTATCCCATTAGGAGTTGGGATGAGCCTGTCAAGGTAGTAGTCAGGACGGGGTTATGGAATGATGGAGTATGAAAGCACTGGTTAAGGAAAGTTGACACTACTGGTGGGATTGGTGTTGAAATATTATATGTGTAACACTCAACTAACAATAACTTTATAAATTACAAATATGATTTATGTAAATTTGAACTTTTTTAAAGATTAAGAACTGCGATTTAAACTAAAATTAGACAAAGAATACATGTTGACAATTTTTCAAATCATTAAAATACAGCTATGATTAGCAAAAGCAAGAGACAAAACAGTACAGTGCATTTCCAATTATATAAAAATTTTCAATGTTGGTATAGACACATTAGCATATTAATAGCAGATATTTCTAGTTGGAGAAATGATTCATATTTTTTACTCTTTATTTAGCCTGTATTATTGTATTAACAAGTCTAGGTTATTTGAAGATGCCTCTCTTCATGTTATTAAACATACTGTTCTTTAAGTAATAGCTAAAATGTATCATTATAAAATTCAATATTATTTAGAATCTTTTGCTTTTATGGAATACATATTATTATCGTAGTTAAACTTTTGTCAGAAGAATTCAGTATTTGAAATTTTTTCCCAAAGCAATTAACTAGCCTTATTGGGCTATTTTGAGAGCATGAACAGCAAATACCCTACTGACTCTACTGTCTCTCCAGTTCCTATATTTTATATTTTTTAAAAGAAAAAGAATATTTTCAGAGCCAAAGAAATAATACAGCAAGTAAATCACCTACATTGCACATCACCTACTCAGATTGAATCCGATATACCACATATGGTCTCTTGAATCCGACCAAAAGTGATACCTGAGTACAGAACTAGGAATATGCCCTGAGTACCACCAGGTGTACCTTCAGCCCTTCAACATAAATAATTTTAAAAGGGAATATTTTAATAACACAAAATATGTTAATTCTGCAAAAGTATTCAGAGGGCATGTGCATCATTTTTTTAAGTAAGTCAAAGCCCCAAAATCTGAAAATAGCACTGTGATTTGGCTTGTTTACTTTTGAGAACTCCAAAAATAATCATGGAATTCAATTAAATTTAAAAACATGCACCATGGCTTTCAACTATAATGTTCTTGCTCTTGGAAACAAGTCAGTTTTAGTATTCTTAGTGATAGTATTGCTGATGTGATTCTTGTTTTTTTTGTTTTATGAGCCACATCCAGTGGTGCTTAGGGGTTATTCCAGACTCTGCACTCAGAAATTGCTCCTGACAGGTTTGGGGGACCATATGAGATGCTTGGGATTGAACTCTGGTCGGCCACATGTATGGAAAGAACATTACCCATTGTTCTATTGCTTCGGTCCTGGTATTGATTCCTTAGTGACCCTTTCACACGTATGAAGCAGAAAGATCCCTCACACATGATTATTTTTGTCTTCATGATAGATCCATCCCATAAAAACCCAGAACTTTGGAATCAAAATGTAGTACATTTCTCAATATCATTGAGAATTTCTCAGAAAGCATATAAGTCTCTGCATTTTGTCACAACTGTAAACTTGGTTGCTATTTCCTTTCCTCCTGATTTTTTTTTTAACAATTTCATTTCTAGTTAGGTTTCATATTAGAACCAAATGGCTGCCAATACTGAAGAGAAAAGTAAATAGCTCCAGAGTTTGCTAAATCATGTCATCAGCTGAGCAATGTAAAGAAGTTGTAAAGATCTAATCAGTCCCTTTATGGATTGTAGAGTGCCTAATTTATGGTGGCGAGTTTACCACACATCTGTAGGCCTCAAATCCACACTTGCCTTTTAATTATTTCCTCTTCCTTCTTCATTGTATATTCTTAAGAAATCAGAGTATATTTAGAAAAATTTCTAATAAGAAATAAGTAGAAATACACAAGTCCCTTAAAATGTAGTTCTAAATTTTTGAACTATTTAATGATTTTATTTTAAGCTCCATGATTTATTTATAAGGTTTTATAGCTACAGCATTCCAATGCCATATCCTCCAGCCAAGTGCCCACTTCCCTCCCCCATGAGGGTCTTAGGTCTCTCCCCCCAAACTACATCCCCCAGCTCCGTTCTGTAGAACAGTTCTGTTTCTGTTCTCTTGTTGGTTATTTTCCAACTCTGTCCCTTTGTTCCCACATATGAGAGAGACCATTTTGTATCTGCCCCTCTCCTTCTGGCTGACTTTATACCAAGCATGCTACTCTCCAGATCCATCCACAAAAAAAAGCACAAATTTTAAATTAAAGCTTGGTTATTTAAGTGCATCAGCAGACATCTTGATTCTGAGTATTTGTACCTTTCCTTGTACTTTTCTTGTGCTTTCTTTCCAGTTAAGGCACCTACAAAAATCACTGCAACTTGTATTGTTTTCAGAAAAAGCTAATTTTGTTTACAAAAATTAATAAGGAGCATAGGATGGCACCAACACATAACAGTATATTGAGAGAGGTGAGAGATTTTTATTTCCTCTGGCTCTTCATCTTTTTTTTTTTTGGTGGGTCTTACTGAATTAAGAATTTGAATTGAAACTCAGACGTTTGGCTAGCAGACACTGCCTACAGCATGTCAGATGTTCTTCCTCTCGTCCCCTGGATCTCAAATATTAAGGTCATTGCACCTGAAGGCAGTGAACTGAAGCCACCTATATTCCGTTTGCTTTTTGTTAAGTAACTCATTTCCTGAAGCATTATCACACATCCCTGCAGTGTCATTGTGGTTGATGTACTTGCATTCAGGGCGGCCCTACTTCTGTTTTCACAAGGGACAGTGTTAAATTCCCTTACAAATGTGCTGCTTATTTCCTGAGAGTAAGATTTTTGATTTTGATTTTCTAGGCAAAAGAATAAAACAGCTTAAGAAGTTAGTCTCCTCAAATCTCCCCTTTCCTGACCTTTTTTTTCTTTCTTTTGCCTTTCTATTCATTCACCTTCCCCCAAAAAACCTTCCCTCAGTTCTTGAAGCTTACATGATAGACACATGCAGACATTATAAACTATTTCATTCACCTTTACTACTTTTGAAACTAATATTATGCTATTTAATTATCATTTTCTCCCTAACTATAGTGCATCATTGGTGAAACATGGACTCTGACTTTCTAAAAGATTGCCATTGCTTGAAGAAATATTTCTGAACTAATGAATGAGTAAATGTCCGGAAGCTCCAGGGGAGAAGATCCTATAGATGAAGAATGTAAAATAGAAAGACCTGAATATCAGAGCCTAAAGGATGTTGCCTAATGACAAGAGTCTCAAAGGAAGCCAGCAAAGCACATTCCCACTACATGTAAGGCACATTGAGCTGAAGGAAAACTAGTTCCTTCTATTCTCGGTCCTTGGTCAGTCTCTTGGCCAGGAAGTGTCTTTTATTGCTAAGATATAACTCAGTCGTCCCTCTTTACAATGTTACAGTGAAAAGACAAATCCTTGCTTGATTGTGAGGTGCAAATAGTTTACAAGGACTGACATTATAATTGTGAGTCTATTTCCATTAAGAGATTCTTTTTTTTTGTTTGTTTGTTTTTTTGGGCCACACCCGGCCTTGCTCAGGGGTTACTCCTGGCTGTCTGCTCAGAAATAGCTCCTGGCAGGCACGGGGGACCATATGGGACACCGGGATTCGAACCAACCACCGTTGGTCCTGGATCAGCTGCTTGCAAGGCAAACACCGTTGTGCTATCTCTCCGGGCCCCCATTAAGAGATTCTTAAGGGTGGGAAAAAGAAATAGAAACTTTGATGAGTGGTCAACAGGCTACATTATCCACCCACTACCTTATCCTACTCAAATTTAACTATGATTTAAGGCTAAGATTCAAGTGTTTTGCATATGAATGACCCACCTTTGATTCCCAGTAGCTCATAGAGTCCCCCAAACACTGCCAGGAGTGATCCCTGAGCACAGAGCCAGGAGTAATCCCTAAGCACAGTTGGATATGGCCCCCAAACAAACAAAAGTGCTATATTTAAGTTTAGGCTGCCAGCTTAAAGGATTTCCTTCTGTAGGTGGCTGCACTCTTGAATATGATGAAAGCCTTGAGTGTAAGTGATAATGCTTCTTAAAATAGTAACTGTTGGCAATTTGAGAAAAAAAGGTGAGACATTTATTACCCTCATAGGGCTTTGGCCCTAGAATACATTATTTGTGCCCTAAGAAAAAGGACAGGATTCGCTACAATATAAGTCTGTTGAATATTTTCTCCCAGTTGTACCTTGAAATTTATGAACCATGTAACATTCTCATGTAAGGGCAATTTGAGAGGATCTATCACATATCAAATGAATGTCATCTTAACCCATCTCAACCATAAGTGAACTTAGCTTGGGGGCACATTAAAAGTTAAGTTAAAAGTGCATCATGAATACAACCCACACATGGGAAGAGGAAGGGAAATGTCTGGGAGTCAGTGGAGTCTGGGAGTCACTGCTAAACCTATTGTCTGATCATGACTGGCTTCACACTAGTGGGTTTCACACTGTGGTAGGTGCTTGGTGCTAAGGTGCTTGGTGGAAATTCCAATTTTTGGGCTATCTTGATCAGCATCCCAGGTCTAACTGATGCTGGTGTCCTGACACACACAAAGGTGTACTATTTAACCATATCCCAAGGAATAACATTATTGCCAGTGTGATAGAGGAAAAGAATCAAAGATCTACAATTCTTGCTATGTATCTAGTCCGTGGGCAGGTACATTTGCACCATGCTTGGGAAGGCTTTTCACCAACAGTAAAATCCAAAACCTATGGTGCATAAATTATTAGGAATTCCAGAAATGTTTTAATGCACATCGTCAAACGTCTTCTATTGGGGCTGGAAAGATAGTAGACAGGGCACTTGTCTTGCATATGACAATTGAGGTTCAATTCATTTTTTAAAATATCTTTATTTAGGGCTTGGAGAGATAGCACAGCGGCGTTTGCCTTGCAAGCAGCCGATCCAGGACCAACGGTGGTTGGTTCAAATCCCGGTGTCCCATATGGTCCCCCGTACCTGCCAGGAGCTATTTCTGAGCAGACAGCCAGGAGTAACCCCTGAGCAATGCCGGGTGTGGCCCAAAAACCAATATCTATATCTATATCTATATCTATATCTATATCTATATCTATAGATATAGATATAGATATAGATATAGATATCTTTATTTAAACACCATGATTACAAAATTGTTGTAGTTAGGTTTCAATCATGAAAAGAACACCCCCCCTTCACCAGTGCAACATTCCCACCACCAATGCTCCCTATCTCCCTCCTTCCTCACCCACTGCCTGTATTAGACAGGCATTCTACATCTCTTATTCATAAAAATTGTCATGATAATTGTTAGTGTGGTTATTTCTCTAACTGCACTCACCACTCTTTGTGGTGAGCTTCATATTGTGAGCTGATCCTTCCAGCTATCAACTCTATTGTCATTGAGCATTATTACAATAATGTCTCTTATTATTCTTAAAACCCATAGATGATTCTGTCTATCTCTCTCCCTCTGACTTATTTCACTCAGCAAAATAGTCTCCATGTGCATCCATGTATAGGAAAATTTCATGACTTCATTTTTCCTGATGGCTGCAAGAAGTTCAATTTTTTACATCCCATATGTTCCCCTGAGCTCTGTCTGGAGTGATCCCTTCCTGCAAAGCCAAAAGTAAACCCTGAAAACTGCCAAATATGACCCCCAAATAGAAACAAAACACCCTCTCACTCTTAATACTGTACATAATCAACTAATAGACTGTCAGCTAAAGGTACCTCTAACTATTTAGATGCAAAGAGTATTTTATCTAAATAGTGTATCCAGTTTAGTTAGTCATTTCATCTTTTGTGCATTTGAATCAATGAATTCTACAAATCCATATGGATCTTCCTCAGAGCAGACATTGGTACTGAGTAGAAAATGGAAGGATGAAGCTGGGTCTAAGAAGAGTAGATCTAGGGTGCCAGACATAGATAAAATATTTCAGTGTGGATTAATGTTGGACCAAAACCTCAGATTGGCCCTAAACTATATGGTTAGACTCTCATCTCTTAGTGAACTGCAATGAAGACTTGCTTTTCTCTGCTGACCTAGGAATGTGGAGGAGATGAATGGAAACAAAACTGGGCTATTATCCCTTGCCTGATGAAAATCTCAGTGTCTGACTAGGAACATCCATGTTTACCAAACATTATAAAGGCACCATAGAAAAGATCCATATGCATTTGAGCAATAATAGCTGGGAATGACAAAAATACAATGTCTGTTTCCATCTGTGTATGGTCCCTTTAGAAAATGTGCACACATATGGATAGTCCATGTTAATTAAGTCCAAATATGGACCAGATTCAACTTGGAAAGCAAGATCAAACTGCAGTCAAAAAAATTTCAAGTGTTTTGATATTTCCCGAGTGAAAATGTTTTGAAAGTGTTGACGAAGAGAGCACTGCCCTGTACATTGAAAGCAAGAAGAGATGCCACTACCCAAAATTCAGGTAATTGATACTATTACTCACAATTTTTTGGTCAAACCTGGCAGCACTCGGGGGTTACTACTGGCTCTGCACTCAGAAACCACACCTGGCAGGCTCGGGGGACCACGTAGAATGTTGGGAATCGAACTGGGATCCATCCCGAGTTGGCTGAGTGCAAGGCAAACACACTACTGGCCCCTTTTTGTTACACTTCAAATTTCAAGGTTATTTCATATATAGTATGTAGTTTTTTACCCAAATATTCATGAAGGTAATATGCTATGAGCTGGCACATGAAAATAATTAGACCCGGGGCCGGGAGATAGCACAGTGCTGTTTGCCTTGCAAGCAGCCGATCCAGGACCTAAGGTGGTTGGTTCGAATCCCGGCATCCCATGTGGTCCCCTGTGCCTGCCAGGAGCTATTTCTGAGCAGATAGCCTGGAGTAACACCCTGAGCACTGCCGGGTGTGGCCCAAAAACCAAAAAAAAAAGTAATTAGACCCCCTTTATCCATGGGTACTATGTGTCGAAATTGATGTGAAAAATTTAGAGAAATGATGTTCTGAACAGGATTGGAGTGCGGATGAGGACACAGCAGACAGCTTGCATGCAGCCGACTAGTTTTTGATCCACAGTTCTACTTATGGTACTACACCCTGCACCCTGCTGGGAGTGAGTCCTGAGCACAGAATTAGGAGTAAGCCCAAACACTTCCAGGTGTGGCCCCCAAACCAAAAGACAAAAAATAATGGTATTCTTGTACGATGATTAGGGGGTCAATCCTTGATCAGTAAAGTAATTATTTGACAGAAAATGCAACTACTGCCTCTTCTGAACCATACACCACAAAAATTTAAAAAAAGGAAAGAAATTATTCATCTGCAAAGAAGGAGATTTTAATCTAGGACTAAGCATCTAAGGCGAATGGAGCTCTAATAGAACAAGTCCAGAATAACTAAATGTCTATGAATATAGGGACTTAATGGGAAGAATGGACTCTATCTTTCCTTCCCTTCATCTGCCAGCCAATTTAGGATGACTACTACCCTCAAAGAGTATTTAGTATAAACCCAGAGCTGAGAAAATAAAACTGTCAATTCAGCTTAGCTGTTGGTTAAGAAATGAGGGAAATAGTTCGAGTTGGTAGGGCACATGCCCTGTATGTGGAACCCTGAGATTTAGCCTTAGCATCACATAGTCCCATGAACACTGCTGCAGGTAGTCCCTAGAAATCAAATATGTCAAGATGATAATGTAACTGCCCTTTTAAAATAACTGCATCATTGGGGTATTTTGGGGTTGTTGGGGGCATGACTTGAGGCCACACTTGGAGCGGTTCAGGAGTTAAGTCCAGCTCAGTGCATAGGGATTGCTTCTTTTGGTGCTCAGGGGTCCATGCGGTGCTGGGAATGGAACTTGGGTCTCTTGCATGCAAATTATTTGGCCCACCCTTTGGACTATTTATCCCCTCAGCCCTATTAATTTTAATTGTTATGAAGAGACATACCCATGGGATTGCATACTGCTGTGACTGAAACCAGGGCCTCATCACTTGACCCACACCCACTACTTCAGATTGTTTGTTCATTTGCTATTGGGGTGTCTAGACAGGTTTACTTTCTTTTAATATTTGTTCTTCATCAGATATATGTATGAAAATATCACATTCAAATTTTTTCCTTTTGAAAGATGGTTTCCTTTGCTTGGAAGAAGATTTTTTTGTTTGAACTAGTCCCGTTGTTCACTTTTTCTTTGGTTGCAATTGCTTTGGGTGCCAACTCCAAGTCAAGATCCATGGTAAGGAACTTGATATTCACGATTTTCTTTGAGATTTATAGTTTCAGGATACACACCCACACATTTCTAAGATTGATCCCTGAGCATAGAGGCCAGGAGTAAGCCCTGAGGACTAACAGGTGTGGCCTAAAATTAAAAAACTTCTATAAATTTGGGTCACACCTGGCAGTCCTCAGAGCTTATTCCTGGCCTCTATATTCAGTGATAAATCCTGGAGGTGCTTGGGGGACCCAATTGTTGTGCTGGGGATGGAACCCTGGTTGACTGCATTCCACGCATGCACACTGGCCACCATAGACCTTAGATTATATATATTAATATTAAAAAGAAGTAAAAACATCAAAGTACAAATGATCCCCAAACTCCACTTCTTTCATTTATCCTTTGTAAAGAAACACTCTTTTTTGTTTGTTTGTTTGTCTTTTGGGGCCACACCTGACAGCAGTCAGGGAATACTCCTGACTCTGTGCTCAGAAATTGCTCCTGGCAGACTCAGGGGACCATATGGGATGAGGGAATTGAGCCCGGGTCCATTCAGTGTCTGTCGCGTGCAAGGCAAATGCTCTACCTCTTTGCTATCACCCCAGCCCACTTTAAGGGAAAAACACTCTTAAAAGGTATCTGAAGCTCATGTTCATCTTAGCATTATTACATAGACAAGATATGGGGCTGCATGAGCTGTAGCAGGTGTGAAAGGTGCTGTTGTAATACAGCTCTGCCTTATAGCAGCAACTCCATAAAGCATCAGCCCACAGCCTCTCAGTAGACGAGAGTCAATGCTCAGCTCCGGAGAGGTTGGTGCTCTGCTGTGCAATTTGGGGGAGCGTGGAGGTGGCAGCTAGGTGTCTATCAGACACGTGTCAACTCTTGGATATATCTGAACAGCCCCCTCTGTCTACTTGAAGCTGCCTAGGCATTGGGATGAGTCCTGAGTCCATAGATTATTTCAGATGCAGAGATATAGACACCTCGCTGTCTCAGTAATCTACTGGAGGCACATAAGAACCCACTGAACCCCGAAGTAACCTAGTTTATCTTTAAAATGTTTAAAATACTGTTTTCAAGATTGAGATGCAGTAATTTACAGTACAATTTTTGATGATTTCCCTCACTCTTGATTCCAACACCACATCATTCCCCAGTATACTCCCCAGCCTTCCCCAAGGACCTCAACACCCCTCCCAAGAAAGTCTCAAAGCCTAGCCTCTTAACTCATCTGTGTGCTTTATTTCTCCAGTTGTATTATCTTTGGCCATCAGTTGATACCTTGCTGCGTGTCTTTAGACCCATGCGAGGGCTCATTCTGGATCTATCCCTTTCTTTCTGACTGACTTCACTCAGCTCCTTCCTGCTACCTTTAACCCTCAGCTCACGATTGCTTTTCATCTTCCACCTCGCTGCTGAAATGTAGCAGTAATTCTCTAGTCAAATTAGAGACCTAATCAAATAGGTGTCGCTGAAAGGAAATGGTGGATCAGAGAAGGGCAGGGCTTATGGAATGCACCTGAGTATGGAACTTTATATAATTTCTTATCAAGTCTTCCAATGCCTTGCTAACGAGGGCTGTAGTGTTCCGATTAGTTCAGATGTTGGCCCTACTGCTCAATTCCACAGACCAATGCTGATATGCATATGCTATATGCATGTCAGCACCTCCTACCCTGCCAACCTTGGTTGTCTCAAGAAAGAATGGAATCCTTGTGGTTTCCATAACATTTTCCAGCACTTCCGTGAAGTCTTGCTGCTTCATTCTAATGTGATACTTGTGTTCCAGTCATTAATTACTGCATTAAGTCAAGTCACAAAACTAATGGGGATTTCGGCACAGTGTTGGAAAATGAGAATGTAATTCAGCTTGGATTATTGGATATAAAGATAAACATGGTCGTCCAAATATACACAAAGAGAAGACAGAGGAGATTTTCATAACTATTAAGAAACATATATCACAGGCATACCACCTCTTCCAAATTTAAAATAAGATCAGGCATCTCCATTACTTAACATTTAGGCAGGTTCTTAGTTCACTGTGCATTTTATTTTTAACTCTAACGTCTAAATAGGGAATCAATTTTTCCTTTGCCATAAAATCTTTCTACAACTAACGTTAGAATTTTTGGAAATTTGTGCATCAGCTGTAGGATAATTCAAGGACAGGAGACTATGTGAGAAAAGTTCGCCTTTTATGTGGATGGGTAGAGTCGGTCATTAATTAACTGAGGAGGTGTAGTTATCTGTCTGACTAGAAACTTACATTCCACCTACTCGGTGGTACCTGTAAATCCCCTGAGTAAATTCTCTCTTACATCTCAGGTACTATTGGGAAGGCAGAACACTGAATCAGCAACACCTTAACTTATGAAAGGCTTTAAAGGGGATTAACAAGCAAATCACCTTTCATGCTAGAAAAATCATTTTCAGGTGAGGTAAAGGTTGTCGATGAATCAAGAGATTCCTTCACAAATGGGCTACCTTTCTAGAGGAAAATCTTTTAATTATAGTTTAAGGAGCTTTCTGAAGTTGTGTGCTTGCATAAGCCTCCCCAAACCCTACTTGTCAGTCAAATAGGACTCTGAGGCCAATCATATTTCCTGGGCTTTACTTCAGACATCTCCATAATGGAGGCAAACAAGACATTTTTAGACAACACTTACCAAACATTCATGCCTTATTCAAGAAAAAATAGTGAGATTTCCACACACAAGTTTAAATACTCAATATACATTATGTGCATATACTTCTATGAAGGTTTGAGGAACTACCTCCTGGAGTTTTTTCTTAGCTCTTAGTTTAAGGACCATTATGTATGGGGATCACACTAAAGAATTGGTATGTCTCATTCTTAATATTTAGAGTTTATAGGAATCTGGTCAGTTTTTTTCTTTATCTTAAAGATGGAGCAGAAAGTATATCATTCAATTACAAGAAAATACCTTAACAGCTAGAGTGCTAAGTATAAAGAGTAGGGTGCTTGTTATGCAGACAGCCAACCTGAGTTCAATCCCCAGCCTCCCTTATAGTCCCGTGAGTGATTTCTGAACACAGAGCCAGGAATAACCCTTAAGTATTGCTGGTTATGATCCCCCCCCAAAAAGAAATATTTTAGTATTTTTCTAGAGTATATGAAAATGCCACCCATGACTATCTATCAAAATAGCAATATAACAATGGCATGATTATATTTTATTTTATTAATACTCTTAACAAAGAGTATTATTTAAAATAATCTTTAGAGATTGTTTTAAAATATTAAACATGATTACAATAATGTTCATATTTATGCACCTGAATTACCACCTAAGTACGAAAAATCCTCCACCTCTGCACAGACAGGTTTCTCTTAGTCTACCTCTTTACTTCCCACCCAATAGTTCCACTCACCCACAACTTTGTAATCTCACTTATGTTTCCAAAGTTCAAGGGTTGTTGTCATTGGACTGTGCCCATTCAAGTTATCGCAAAAGACAATAGTTTGCCTTTTCTTATATCTGAGATATGTCATTATGTGTTTATTTATACAATTTCTTTATCCACTCAAATGTTATTGGACCACCAAAACTCTTTAAAATCTGAATAAATTGAGGTTAATACATCCATTTCTTTAGATTCACATATCTAATTTTCTGAGGACAGACATTGAAACTTGAAGGTAGTTAGTTTACTATAAAACCCTTTTCTACTGCAGTATCAGAATAGCATTGAACATCCTAAGGTTCAGAGTAAGGAATCTCGCCTGTAGAGAAAATGGAAACTGTAAGATGAAGCATCTCTTAGTACTCAATTAGCACTCACAGAAAATCAAATCAGCAATACAATGTTGGTGACTATACATATGTCCAGGAATTCTGGTAGAACCAGATTACATAAAAACAAAATAGGTAATACTCTCCATTCTTCTAAAAAACAGGCATTTTTTATCATGTTAACAAACATAGGAAAAAGTGATGTAAGGTGTAGCAAATGTTATTTAAGTTATCTTAGGAGGAATTTCTTTTTTCTTTATTTTTTTGGTTTATGTCTGCCTGTGTTGGGGCTTGTACCTTATCCTGCTTTCAGGAAACCAGACCTTGAGGGCTTGCGGGACTGCATGGGTTGTTGTGATTTTAACCTGAGTTAGCCAAGTGTGAAGCCAGCACCTTTACCCCCTGTACTAGCTCTTTGGCACCAATATAAGAAAGGAATTCTTCATAGTGTTAAATTAACATTATTATTACTCTCTGTAAAGAGAGAATATAAAAATTTTTTGCTCTGAGGTTCCTTAAAAGTAAAATAAATTCTCAACTGGTTGCCTGATTATAGCGATTTGCTTTACAGGATTTAATGGGTCTCATTGGTCCTCTGATCATTGGGATAGTAAAAGTTTTCTCAGAAAGTAGACATGCTAGGTAATGTATACTACATATAGCTATCAAAATGCATCTTCTAATTTAAAGTCTTTGCAGACATGTGCAGAATTCAAAGATGCTTTATGTTCTGATCCTGCAGTTCCCAACAGCCCTTTTGTCAAAAATGAGTTCCAGAGAGATTGGTTCTAAAATGAATTTTTTAGAATTATATTTGTTTGTACCTTTGCACTTGGCTTGGAGTAATGGAAAGTTTAATGTAGGAGAGGACTTCCCCTTGTATTAAAACAGGTCATGAAAGTTTATTCTTGTCCTAGACTTTTAATGCAAGAGCTTCATTATTTTATCTCATCTAACTTCTGAAAGAAATAATTTTCTCATTGGTAAGACAAAGGTTTTGAATTGTTTTACAAAGTAAATACATCCAAGTAAAAAATCCTGTACTTCTTGCAAAGTCAGAAATTTGGCATAAAATTCAATCGAAGCAAAGAATAAAACCAACAGTCCCAAAGACATAGTGGACACATGAAGCAAGCTGATTCTCTTCCCAAATCCTTTTGCCTTTTCACACAATATGTTGTGTGATATCCTGACTTCTGTAATTTATCACATTCACCTCAACAAATGCTGCTTGAATGCACAATCAGATATCCAACACTCAAGGTTCCCTTCACTATTCAACACTAGAAGCAGGAATTTAAAATATAACTCACTCTCGAGGATATAGAAAGCACAGCACAAGATGTGTGTCCTTGTTTATACCCTGAGCAATACTGATCAATACTTAATGTGGTGGGTTAATAAATGAAAAAATCACCAAAGAAACAGTCAGATAAAACTTACTAGGGTAGTGAAAGTTAAATACAAATAGAAGTAGACAGAAACAGTTGATATTTATTATCAACCAAGGCTGTATCCTGCATCACTGGGTCCAAAATTTCTACCACTGAGCTAGGCTTTTAGTTCCTTTTTGACGATTTGTTTGAAGGGCTAAAGATATAGCACAGAGTCTTATGTTGTACCTCAATTTCTGTGAGGTGTGATCCCTGAGTGCAGAGCCAGGAGTAAGTTCTGAGCCCTGCCAGGTGTGGTATCCCTAACCAAAAAACAAAACAAACAAAAAGATTTGTTTGAATTTTACTAAATACCCCTGTGTGTGAATCAGCACAGCACATAGAATTCTTGCCTAATGTCACCCTTTTATTATTATTTTGCAGGATTATTTTAAGGGGTATCCTGGGAGTGCTCAGCTATTACTCCTGTGGTGCTTGGGGGGCGGGCAGATGGGCAGTGCTTGTTCCTGAAGATCAAATCTGGGCTGGCCATATGCAAGGCAAACTACATTAAATGCTATACTATCTTTCTTTCTCTTACCTCATTTTTTCAGATGACTGCTTTTTGAGAAACATGAAATTTTGGGAAGCCTGATATTGCTTATTAAGTTGAGTATTGCCTGGTCTTGGGCAAAGTTCATCTACCTCTGTGACGACAAAACTAAGAAAGCATGTTTTATTTTTCACTTGGTAGAATGTTTGCCTTATTTTTAATGAAAATACAACATACAGAAAATTTACACAGGCAATTATTTTGAAAGTGTGGGTCACATGATTACATATTAACTTTGTAGATCGGGGATCATTCATGAACTTATCTCTGATAGGGTTTGTATTTTATCTCCTCCTCGTCTCTTTCTTAATTTCCTTTTGTCCTGTCTGATTTATCTCATTAGGCATCTAACTTATTTGTTCTCATCATTCTTCATAGATATCAAATTTACCATCAGAAAGAAAATTTCATATTAGCATTATATAGCTTAGTTTGAATAGTAAATCTAAAAGTAGTGGGAGGATTTCCTTCCAAATAGATCTTCAGGAGATCTAACTTTCTAGCAACTTACCCCACCAGTAACACTAGCCTGCAGCTATGCCAGCCCTAACTACTTCTTGACCTTTAGTTAAGTTGTGTCTAGTGACTGGTGTGGGCACCAGTTCTCAAATTCTAACAATATTTGGGTCACACAGTCCAGTCATAAATGTATGATCCGTTTTCCTTTGTTTTATTTTTAAGACTTTATTTATCTTCTGTCTGCATGTCTTGTTAGACTGGAGCTCTGCCAGGACAGGAACCACATTTCCTCAACTCTGGAACTCTGCGCTCATCAGAGCATTTGGCCCACTGAAACACTTCCCAGCATATAATTAGATGCTGCAGCTCAAATCTGCCAAGTACTGTCATTCCATAAAGGGCATGCCTAATCCTCCTTCACTGTGGATCTTGCCTGTGACTTCATAGAATGGCAATAGTGAAGGAAAATATGTCAAAACTATATTGTCATGGGACTAATCTCACCATTCTAAACTAACAATTAGGACATTTCTGAGCTTGTAATGTACTACTTTTGGAAACTAGAGGTAGAAGAATTTTTTGTACATCTAGGACTGGGGAACTCTAGAGTAGAAAGGCCTTTAATAGAACCAAAACCTAAAAACCACCTATTTTGGTGGAGGTGGAGGGAAGTTCCACACCTGGCAGTACTCAGGGCTTACTTCTCATTCTGTGATCAGAGGTCATTCCTAGTGGTGCTTTAGGGATCATATAGGGTGCTAGGTATCCAACTTGGGTTGTATGTGCACAACGTAACTTTCCTACCTACTGTACAATCACTCTGGCCTCTCACCTAGTTTTATATTAGTAATATATGCTGCCAGATATTTTCTAGAGTAAATACCACCCAACCATGGGGTTAGTCACAGCAGTTAAGACCCTGTACTAATTTTTAAATAATTCTCTTTAGTGGAATCATGATGTATGTCTTGTTTCATCAGGTCATCTTCGTTTGAATCATGCCCAATTATGTCTCCTATGCAAACACATCATATCATGTGAAATATTGTTTGCTTAACATTTGTAAAAATAACATTTCCTTTACAATACAGTGAGAAAGCTTCCTGTTTCTTTGGAAAATAAGTAGCTACCCCTTTCTGCAAATGTGTAGTCTCTTTAGTTCCATAAGATCCTAGGACTGTTGGCCATAACAAGTGGCTGACTTACAAGACTGGAACATACATTCCAGTCCTAAATTATTTAGAGTTGTAAAATTAGAACTTGATGGTGGTAGGTGTGCAAATTTGTCAAAATTACTTTCTATTTTTTCTTTCTATATTTGGTAATAAGGTTGATGAGAAAAGGGGAATTCTAACAGGAATTATTTTATATATATTTATTATATCAATTTTCATGTATATGCTATCCTATATACAGTGCCCTTTTTGGCCTTTGAGGAAGTTATAAAAGGAACAAATTTTAGCTATATTATTTTTAAAGATTGAAATATGTAAACTTGTTTAAAAATAATGTAAACTTTGAAATAGTCATTTTTTCATTTATTGAACTCATACTCTGTGCCAGGTTCCATGGTATAATTAGAAATACGGTACTAGGTTTTGTGATGTCAGGCTGGGAAAATCTACAAAACTATGCCTGCCCAGTGGGGCCCGACTGTGAAAAATTATGAGTGCTGCCTGTGTGTGTCTGTCTCTTGTCCTCTCGCGTGAACCTCTTGGGAGTGGGCCAAAAAAAGGCTCCAGCAGAGCACGGCCGCTCTGCTTCGCTATGCAGCCGTGCGCTCCTTCTAAGGAAAGAACTCCATCACAACAAGAAGAAAACATCACACTAAGTATTGTGCTGGATCACTGAAGCCCAGCATTTCTCTCCTGTCTTCTCTGCTGCATGCTCGGGCCTAAGATTTGATCCTGTGTGAGGCTTCATCCACGGAGGACTTCCCTCCCTTGAAGGCAGGTTGACCCACCCAGAAAGGGTGGAGCCAGAGGAGTGTGGCTGTGTACACCATTTAGACAATAAAGACCACCACAACACGTAGAAAAACCCACAATACAAGTGTGACAATGGGGAAACAACGCAGGCCAGCATCAGACATAGAGAATGAAGATGACAATTCTGATGACCAGATAATGACCAACCAACTACTCAACCTCTCAGATAAGGACTTCAGACAAGCAATATGGAAGATGTTCAAAGAACTCAAAGAAACCATGGATCGAGATGAACAAAACACTAATAAGAACCAAGAAAATATGAAGACAAAATCACAAAACTCCACACTGAAAAAAAAACATGTCAACTAACAGGCCTGAAAAACTCAGTAAACGAAGTGAAAGACAAAATGAATAAGCTCTGGGACAGGGTAACAGAAGCTGAGAGTAGAATTGGTGCTGTGGAAGATGAGATAAATAACAATTCCATACAGCGGGAGAGACTGGAAAAAAACTTAAAACAAATGAACAGACAATGGAAAAATTAGTCAAAGAATAGGAACAGATGAAAATAGAAGTCTATGATAAGCTTAACAGAAACAACTTAAGAATCATTGGAGTCCCAGAGACCCAGGAAGAAAATTTCCAGAAAGAATCAATGGTCAAGAACATCATTAAAGAGAAACTTCCAGAGCTAAAGAATATATGTGATCAAATCATGCATGCTGGAAGAATACCAACCAAAATAGACCCCAGAAAAAATACCCCAAGACACATCCTAGTCACAATGACGAATCCCACATATACAGACAGAATTCTGAAAACGGCAAGATCAAAAAGGGAAATTACATTCAAGGGAGCATCCTTGAGATTTACAGCAGACCTGTCACCATAAACACTCAAGGCCAGAAAGAAGTGGTGGGATACTGTGACAAGACTGAATGAAATGAATGCTTCACCTAGAATACTGTACCCACCAAAACTCACTTTCCGGTTTGATGGAAGAATACATGATTTCACAGACAAAAAAAAAAACAACTCAAAAACTTTACAGACTCAAAACCAGTCTTAAGAGAAAAACTGAAAGACCTAATTTAAGACAAGACTAACCAAAAGACACACCAAATTTCGATATAAAGATGGCATTAAATCCCAGGACAATTCTTTCTCTCAATGTCAATGGACTAAATGCACCAGTTAAGAGACACAGAGTGGCTAAATGGATCAAAAAACTCAATCCAACCTTCTGCTGCCTACAAGAAACACATCTGAATAGTCAGAACAAACATAGACTCAAAATAAAAGGCTGGAGAAAAATTATCAAAGCAAATAACATGCATAAAAAAGCTGGAGTGGCCATACTAATATCAGATAATGCAAACTTTATACTCAAGAAGGTTGTAAGGGACAAAGATGGACATTTTATATTAATCAAGGGGTATGTAGAACATAAAGAAATCACTCTCCTACACATATATGCACAGAATGAGGGTCCAGCAAAATATTTAATACAATTGTTGACAAATCTGACAAATAATATCAATAACAACACAATAATTATGGGGGACCTCAACATGGCTTTGTCAACACTGGATAGGTCAACCATACTAAAACCCAACAAGAACATACTAGACCTGAGGAGAGAAATGGAAGAAGGAGGCTCAGTAAATATATATAGGACACTCTATCCCCAGAAACCTGGGTACACATTTTTCTCCAATGTACCTGTGACATTTTCCAAGATAGACTATATGCTGGCACATAAAACATACCTCCATAATATCAAGAGGATAGAAATTTTGCAGGCTACCTTCGCTGACCACAAGGCTCTGAAATTATTTGTGAATTCCAAAGGGACACAAGAAAAATGTTAATACCTGGAAGCTAAACAGCCTCATACTGAATAACCTCTGGGTCCGAGATGAAATCAAGGAGGAAATCAAAAGAATCCTGGAAACAAATGATAATAAAGGCACAAACTATCAGAACTTATGGGGCACAACAAAAGCAGTACTGAGAGGAAAATTTATAGCTTTGCAAGCACACATCAGGAAGGAAGAAGGAGCTTACCTGAGTAGCTTAATGACACAGCTCATAGAACTAGAAAGTTCTCAACAAAAGGACCCAAAAATAAGGAGACAGAAGGAAATAACAAAGCTGAGAGCAAAAATCAACGAAGTGGAAACCCAAAAAACAATCTGAAAGATCAACGAAAGCAGAAGTTGGTTCTTTGAAAAAATAAACAAGATTGACAGACCACTGGCAAAACTAACAAAGAAAGAGAGAGAGAAACTTGATAACTCGTATTAGGAATGAAAAAGGAGAGATCACTACTGATATGGCAGAGATTAAAAGGGTAATCAGAAACTACTTTGAGAAACTACGCCACTAAAAATGCGAACCTGGAAGAAATGGATAAATTCTTGGACTCTTATAATCTTCCACGGTTGAAGGAAGAGGATGTATCATATCTAAACACCCCCATCACTATTGATGAAAATAAAACAGTAATCAAATGTCTTTCCAAAAACAAAATCCCAGGCTCGATGGATTCACTAATGAATTATTTCAAACTTTCCAAGAGGAACTACTACCAATCCTGGCAAGACTCTTTCATGAAATCGAAAAAACAGGAACACTTCCAAATAGCTTTTATGAAGCCAACATCACCTTGATACCTAAACCAGACAGAAATGCTACCAAAAAAGAATATTACAGACAATATCGCTGATGAATTCAGATGCAAAGATCCTCAACAAAATCCTCACAAATAGGATTCAATGCCTCATTAAGAAGATTATCCACTACAATCAAGTAGGTTTTATCCCAGGAATGCAAGGATGGTTTAACATCCGTAAATCTATCAACATAATACACAACATCAACAACAAGAAAAATAAAAAACACATGATCATATCAATGGATGCAGAGAAAGTATTTGATAAGGTCCAATACCCATTATTGATCAAAACTCTCAGCAAGATGGGAATGGAAGGAACATTTCTCAGTATAGTTAAGGCCATCTACCACAAGCAAACAGCAAATATTAACCTCAATGGAGAAAAACTAAAAGTCTTTCCTCTAAATTCTGGCATAAGACAAGGATGTCCTCTCTCACCACTTCTATTTTACATAGCACTGGAAGTATTCGCTATAGCGATTAGGCAAGAAAAAGATATCAAGGGAATCCAGATAGGAAAGGAAGAAGTCAAGCTTTCACTGTTTGCAGATGACATGATACTCTACCCTAAAGTCTCTATGAAAAGCTTCTAGAAACAATAGATTCATATAGCAAGGTGGCAGGCTACAAATTAATACACAAAAATCAATGGCCTTTCTATACACCAATAGTAATAAGGAAGTAATGGACAATAAGAAAACAACCCCATCCACAATAGTGCCACACAAACTCAAATATCTTGGAATCAACTTGACTAAAAATGTGAAGGAACTATACAAGGAAAACTATAAAACTCTGCTCCAAGAAATAAGAGAGGACACATGGAAATGGAAACGCATACCCTGCTCATGGATTGGCAGGATTAACATCATCAAAATGGCAGTACTCCCCAAAGCATTATACAGATTTAATGCGATCCATCTAAAGATACCCATGACATTCTTCAAAGAAGTGGATCAGGCACTTCTGAAATTCGTTTGGAACAATAAACACCCTAGAATAGCTAAAGCAATCATTGGGAAAAAGAATATGGGAGGAATTACTTTCCCCAACTTTAAACTGTACTACAAAGCAATAGTTATCAAAACAGCATGGTATTGGAATAAGGACAGGACCTCAGATCAGGGGAATAGGCTTGAATACTCAGAAAATGTTACCCAGACAAACAATCAAAAACAATTTTTGATAAAGGAGCAAGAAATTCTAAATGGAGCAAAGAAAGCCTCTTCAACAAGTGGTGTTGGCACAACTGGTTAGCCACTTGCAAAAAATTGAATTTAGACCCCCATCTAACATCATGTACGAAGGTAAAATCCAAATGGATGAAAGACCTCAATATCATACCCGAAATCATAAGATATATAGAACAACACGTAGGCAAAACACTCCAGGACATTGAGACTACAGGCATATTCAAGGAGGAAACTGCACTCTCCAAGCAAGTGTAAGCAGAGATTAACAGATGGGAATATATTAAGATGAGAAGCTTCTGCACCTCAAAGCAAATAGTGCCCAGGATACAAGAGCCCCCCACTGAGTGGGAGAAACTATTCACCCAATAACCATCAGATAAGGGGCTAATCCCTAAAATATAAGAGGCACTGACAGAAATTTACAAGAAAAAACCATCTAATCCCATCAAAAATGGGGAGAAGAAATGGACAGACACTTTGACAAAGAAGAAATACAAATGGCCAAAAGACACATGAAAAAATGCTCCACATCACTAATCATCAGGGAGATGCAAATCAAAACAACTATGAGGTACCATCTCACACCAAAGAGAATGGCACACATCACAAAGAATGAGAATAAACAGTGTTGGTGGAGATGTGGATAGAAAGGAACTCTTATCCACTGCTGGTGGGAATGCCGTCTAGTTCAACCTTTATGGAAAGCAATATGGAGATTCCTCCAAAAACTAGAAATTGAGCTCCCATACGATCCAGCTATACCAGTCCTAGGAATATACCCTAGGAACACAAAAATACAATACAAAAACCCCTTCCTTACACCTATATTCATTGCAGCACTATTTACCATAGCAAGACTCTGGAAACAACCAAGATGTCCTTCAAGAGACGAATGGCTAAAGAAACTGTGGTACATATACACAATGGAATATTATGCAGCTGTCAGGAGAGATGAAGTCATGAAATTTTCCTATACATGGATGTACATGGAATCTATTATGCTGAGTGAAATAAGTCAGAAAGAGAGAGAGAAATGCAGAATGGTCTCACTGATCTATGGGTTTTAAGAAAAATAAAAGACATTCTTGCAATATCAATTTTCAGACACATAAGAGAAAATAGCTGGAAGTTACAGCTTACCTCAGGAAGCTCACCACAAAGAGTGATGAGTTTAGTTAGAGAAATAACTACATTTTGAAGTGTCCTAATAATGAGAATGTATGAGGGAAATGGAAAGCCTGTCTAGAGTACAGGCAGGGGTTGGGTGGGAGGAGGAAGATTTGGGACATTGGTGATGGGAATGTTGAACTGGTTATGGGTGGTGTTCTTCACATGACTGAAACCCAAACACAATCATTGTGTAATCAAGGTGTTTAAATAAAATTAAAAAAAGATCAACCTCTTGTGATATAATTTTAAGATTATTAAACTCATGTTTTACCAGAGAGCTATCTGTTCAGAGATTAACTTGTATATTTTAAGTTGTTTCATTTTAATGAAAATACAGTCAGGATGAGGAGAAAAGAAAATGAGAGATCTGTGTGAATACATTTAGTAAATAAAGGAGAACAAGATAAATAGTTTGATATAAAGATTTAACATTAATGGTTAAAATGTGATGATCTTTAAAAAAAAAAAGAAATACGGTACTAAATTAAATGTTAAAAAATTATGATAAAATGGCCAAATCTAGTGCATTCTGTTCTGGGTAAGGTTTTTTTTAACTGAATTACAATCAGGTCCTGTGTGTATTTCCTATGATTGATTTTGCACTATCATGGCAGAACTGCTTAATTGGCATGAGACAATCTGGCCTATAGTGCTGGAATGATCTACCCTTTTACATAACATACTTCCTGGTCTTTTCTCTGTTATTCAATCTCATAGGAACACTCATAAATATATAAGGTTTTCTTATTTTTACAATTAAGTTAATTGGAAATTTTATGATATGCAGCTTCATAAATGGCAAAACAACTTAAATTCGTTTCTTAATTTGTATCATTTCAAAAAATCCATGTTCTTATGTATAAAAATAGTTCACATACAATGCAGAAGAAATACGAGTCTTAGAGTTTTACAGAAAAACTTATTAGAGTTCAGCAAAAGATTTATGTGGGATAATATATATTACTTGTGGGTAAAATAGATTCTGGTAAAGAGCATATGTGAACACAACTACAAAAATGAATCTTAGAAATTGTCACTCCCAAGCTTAAGCCTAAGAAAATGTAAGAAATCAAGTTCGCATACTGCACTCAGCACAAAGTCTGTTGTTGTTGATCATTATGCTGAACCATTTGATTAATTTTTATCAATAATGCAGATAAAGTTGTAAAACAGCAAAGTCACTAGAAATGAAAATTTGTGCATTATATTCAATGGTAATTGGAAGAAATCTCTCAAGTTTTCTTTACTGAACAACGAAAGACATATATATATATATATATATATATATTGGTTTTTGGGCCACACCCGGCGGTGCTCAAGGGTTACTCCTGGCTGTCTGCTCAGACATAGCTCCTGGCAGGCACAGGGGACCATATGGGACACCGGGATTCAAACCAACCACCTTAGGTCCTGGATCGGCTGCTTGCAAGGCAAACGCCGCTGTGCTATCTCTCCGGGCCCAACGAAAGACATATTTGGGAAAATATTTACCATCACTGAATTACCATTTTAAATATATGTATATATTTGTGCATAATAAACTTCTGAGACCATAGGGACCTCTGGCACTCTCACCAAAACATTTTAAAAAATCACAACAATTAATCATTTGTATACATACTGCCCTGCTGAAAAAGGCAGCTCTGCGCCAGGAGAAAAATGTTGAAGTTAATAGGCTTAGTTGAAGGCAGCTTACCTGATACTGTAGAGCACTTTGCCATTTTTGGAAATCCTAAGCAGTTTGTTGTCGGTTGTGACATCATGGAAGTTAGCCCCCTTCTCATTGGCAAAGAACAAATCCGGTTTCCAAATGGAGTCCAGCATAGATGGGTCCAAGTCGAGGGAATCATCAGGATACTCACTGTATGCCAGCCGTGAATCATTCCACTGTTGTCTCAGAAAAATGTTCACTCGGTAATCCTATAGAAATGTCATACACAAGAGATACTTATAGTCTACTTCAGTACAATAAGTTAACCTACACCATCTAAATGTCTCCCTTCCTTTTCCCCTCCCCATGATTTGTACTATGTTGCTTGGTATCTTGAGTAAACCAGGATGGGTCTAAAATAAACCTCTGAAGTCTTAGTAGATGTAGGAAAATGAAGGATGACTCATCAAAATTGGAACACTGAATGGAACCAATAAATTGACTTGGTTGACTTTTTGTGTTTAAATTATTCATAATATGAATTCAAACTGATTTTGTTTTTGATAAATCAAACTGAGCACAGAAGTCCGTTTGTAATGGCAGGTTGTCAAATAAGATGGACTCATTTTCCAAAGCAGAAATTATATGATCTCTTCGAATTCTCTTGAGATGCTTTGGGCAGATGGAAACTCAATCTGTAATTTTGGGAGTGTAAATTGTATGATAAAACTTAGACATTTTGGGGCAACAATTTTCAAAACTTAGCAATATAAATACCATGATGTTTCAGTGACAATCTTTAGAAATTCTTCAATATTCAATTATTTCTCTGAATGGCATGTATATATGTAGAAATCTATTTGGTGCTTTGTCAAAGCAGGTATATTTTCTGTTTTCTAATCAGACTATTTCTGACAAAAGTATTTCTTCATGTGGGAGCCTCAGTTAAACCTCTGACATTCCCACTTGGTCTAGAACTTTCCTTCTGTGCTGAATGAATTGGGAAAGTCACTATTCTCCTGGGAATTTCTATGTAAAAGACCTTATGTTCATAGAAATATTGTTCCACTTAATTGAAACCACATTAGTCTTCAACTGTATTGATTCCTTCGTCATGCAGGTGTGGCAAAGAGATAATATGCATTTATTTTCATTGTTTGTATTCATTTAGCACAATTCCTGCTACTTCTTTTTTATTTTCTTTCCTTTACTTTTATTCAACAACATTTGTTTCATCTCCACATCTTTGCCACCTGGATTTTGGATAATTGTTTACTAGATTCTGAGTGACATCTTGTGATGAATTGTCTAAAAAGTTCCCAATTTCTCCCCCAAAGTCCCACATCCAGGAACCACAGTTGTAAGCAAAACAGACCATGGAGATAATTTCAGAATGGTCAAGTTTGTGTGAATTTCTTCAAAACAGGAAAAAATGTTTTAAAGCTTGGGATGTCTGGAAAAAAATTTCTTCTCCTAATTAAACTATCCAAATGATCTTGACTTAATTAAAAAATAAACAGGCATCCTGATGATCAGACAGATGATGATTTTGAAGGTATCAGTTTTGGGAAAGAGTGACAAGTACAAGTCTAAAGAAGAATATTAACTATTTTAAACTTAGGCACCAAAATCCAGCTCATTTGGAAGTTTGAAATATTAAAAGAAAAAATATGCAGTTTAATTCATTGTGCAGCATAGGCACTGTCTGACTTGGCGTTGTGTTTTGTTTATTTATTTTTGGGGCCACACATGGCAGTGCTCAGGGGTTCCTCTAGGCTCTGCATTTATGAATCACTCATGGCAGTGTTTGGGATGCAGAATATCAAACAATGGTTGGTCAAATGCAAGACAATCACTATAACTGCTGTACTATCTTTCTAGCCCCTGACTTAGAAATTATTATCATTTAGGGTTTATTTCAAATTACAGCAGATCTTTGCAGCATATTCTTGGATGTTTGGGGCCCTGCAAATAGCTTTCATCCTATGCTATTTGTTCACTGGTTTTCCTATTGGGCTATCACTGGAATGGCAGAACCTCAAAACTTTCCCAGTCTTGTATCTTTTTAAATTGTCCGAAGAACTAGAAGATTCTAACTGGAAAAAGGTAAATAATCTAGCATTTTTTGTTTTTGTTTTTGTTTTGGGGTCACACCTAGCAGCACTCAGGGGTTATTCCTGGCTCTATGCTCAGAAATAGCTCCTAGCAGGCTCAGGGGACCATATGGGATGCCAGGATTTGAACCACCGACCTTCTGCAAACAAGGCAAATGCCTTACCTTCATGCGATTTTTCTAGTCCCAATAATTTAGCATTTTATGAACAACAAGAGCTACTGAAATCTTTAGAGTCTTATTTAAGAGTGCAATTGTGTGTTGTATAAAATTAAAATGGGGCAACTGACCATATAATTCAAATTTATATATGATTATATACAAGAAACTGTAAGATTTTCCTCAGGTTTCGTTACTTTAGTGTTTGACATTCATCTCTTTTCACTTCTTGAGAAACATTTATCTTTGAAAAAAATGTATTGGGATTCTAGGAGCTTCCTTCCATAGGAAGTTTAACTGAAGTTGGCCCCTTTGACCCCTCTTAAAATAAAGAACTCTGTAGGGGAAGAATGGCAGCTGAAAGTAACAGGTAAATGGCCCAGGGTCCTCTAGAAGTAGTCAGAGAATAGTCTTGAAGAGGCCACAAGAAGCTGGAAGTATTATAAAGCAAAATCACCAGGACTGCAGCCTTGTTGAAAGCCTACCTTGAGTCTAACAATGCATATTGAGGAATTCTACAGAATTTTTCATTAGTGCACTTTATAGGGACACACTAACGTTTTAAAACTTTGTGTAAATTTTTGCAGCTATTATATTTTTGTTAATGTGTCTTTCATGCTTATTGTCCAATGCTTTCTGTTTTTCTATTTTGAATTATACATGTAGATGTAAAAATAGAATCTTCCAGTATTAGAACTCAAAATAAACCACATGGGCCAAAGTGATAGTAGGACATTTGCCTTGCATAAACCAGCTGGATTTGATCATCAGCATCCCATATGGTCTTCTGGGCACCACCAGGCATGTTCCCTGAGTGCAGAGCCAGCAGCAACCCCTGAGCACTGTGAGGTGTGGCCCTCAAACAAAAACAAACAAACAAACAAAAGCTAAACCCCAGTTAACCAGTTTTATCACAATAACATTATTGGATCAGTTTTTCTCCCTTTCCTTATTACGGCCTCTTTCAACCTTTTTTTTTCTTTTTTTTTTTGGTTTTTGGGCCACACCCGGTAACGCTCAGGGGTTACTCCTGGCTATGTGCTCAGAAGTTGCTCCTGGCTTGGGGGACCATATGGGACACCGGGGGATCGAACCGCGGTCCTTCCAAGGCTAGCGCAGGCAAGGCAGGCACCTTACCTTTAGCGCCACCGCCCGGCCCCCTTTCAACCTTTTTTTCTTGCTCATGTCCCTTCACCCTATCTTACTGATCGACTCCCTAGTTTTGTGCCATAGATACACATTTACAGAGTTTCACCTGTGGTCCCATTGGGTTATTCTTCAGTCCCATGGGAGCCCATATAATCCCTGGTTGAAAAATCTTGTATTTTATATATAACATTTAAAAAAATTAATAATTCCATTTATAAGTGCAGAGAATTGGAAATTTTAGAAGGAAAGTATAATTTATGTCATAATGACATATTATATGAACTAGATCATTAATTGAGTCTTTTGCAAGTATTTGTGTGTGTTTTTTATTAATAACATCTAGGCATGACATCTTGCATGAAACTAACCTGGGTTTAAATACTAAATCCCATATAGTTCCCCTGAGCATCCCTAGGAGTAATTCCTGAGTGCAGAGCCAGGCATAACCCCTAAAAATTTCCAGGTATGCTCCCCCAACATAAAATGAAACATGGTGTTTAAATAAAATATTATTAAATATGTCCACAATTTTTATGATTTATACTGTTCTAAAATAAATATGACCTTTCAAATATCTAAGAATGGAAAAGAATAACCAAGGGTCTAATTTAGTAACTAGTCAAAGAAAAATTTTCTAGCCTCTGTAATTTTTAAAATACACTATTGTTTTTAATACAGAGTAATTTTTTGACACATCAGTTATCTATGTATCATTTCTGTTGGTTTACAGATAAAAAGTTTTTCCCCTCTCTTTTATTTCAAACCACAGGAGATATTTACCTTGTTCTGTAGTCTTTCTTTTTCTTTAATTTTGCTTCTAGGTTTAATTAAATATTTAAAGGAAAGTAAATATTGAGAGACATGCCTATAAACAAACGTAATTTGTTAACACTGTCTTTGGTCCTAGAGACAGATTCTACCATGAATAAATTACCTATAATAAAATTTGTTTTTCTATGATTGATGATCTAGTATGGAATAGGTAATGGAAACATTCAGATTATGTGTAAGTATCTGTAATACACACGAGCAAAAGGTGTGATAAGTCATATGATCTATTATATTATTTTGTTTTGTTTTTTGATCCATAGAGTAGTGAATGCTCAGGACTCAAGGCTTACTTCTGGCTGTGTACTCAAAAATCACTTTTAGTGGACCCAGGAAACTATATGGGGTGCTAGTGATTGATCTTGGGTTGGCTGCATGCAAGGCAAATGCCAAACCCACTGTACTATAGTTCTGGCCCCTTTATTATATTCTTCACACCAGTAGTATAAGTACTTATAATTTGTATTATTATTTCATATCAAATTTTGAATTTATTAAAACTCACTCTTTAGTACTTTCTAACGTTATGCTCATGGCACACAGACTGTTTCCTTAAATTGAATTATTTTGACATCATTCTATTTAGTAAAGCATTTATATATAAATAATTCCACTATTCCCATTACACCTTATGATTGATCTCTTTTTTAGGGTTATGCATTTTAAATTCAATTATGTTAAAAGTTGTCAAAGACAAGGATATGATTCCTTGATTTCTCACAGTGCCAACTTTAGTTTTAACCTTAGCTGCACTGTTTAAAGCTTTCATTATTTTTAGTCTGTGCTAGCTTTGATATGAGAAGTTAAACTTGAATTTGAAGTCATAGAGGATAGTTGCTTTCTGATAATTTCAGGTGTTCATACTGCATTCTTAATTTAGAGGCCAAGACCGCAAAATGCCAGGCTTGTGTTAGATTCTTGAGTTTTTCTTAGAAGTCAGAAATCAGCAATGTGTCTCCATGCTATCCCTGAAAGGTTAGTAGCTTCTTATAAATTACTTATGTTTCTGTAGCATGAAAGGGAGCCACAATGTTCCAGCAGTTACAGCACAGCACGCATTCCCATATGGGATTGTCTACCTCTTGCCTGATGCTTCAGAAATGTGATTTCACATGGGAGATAAATCAATGTCTCACCTAGAAGCAGTAACCAGCAGAGTTTGGAGAATTTACCATTGGGGGCAGAGTTTGAGGGAGCCAGATCATATTCCATATATACTAAACATACTATTTTGTACATTTTAAAGTTCTTTTCCCTCTTCCCAAATTTGATCAATGAAGAGTGTGCTGGTATCTGCTGTTGTAGCACCAAAAGTATTCCATCACCCCCAGATCTAAATAAAAATGCCCATCTTTGAGGAAAGCTGCATGCAAATGGCATACAAAGAATTTTGACCTTTACTAAAATTATAAATATTCACAAATAATGTTGTCATATGTGCAAAGGGGATTGCAAATATGTTCCCAATTCTGAAAATTCATTTGCTAAAAGCAGCTAATGAGGGCTTAAAAAAGAATTGAAATTGACATTTTGAAAACAACATATGACACCTTTCTCACCTTTATATACCTTACTCATCTTTTAATTTTTGGGAATCCCCAAAGTCATTACACTGAATATTCTTTTTTGCGGGGAGGGCATATCTGGTGGTTCTCAGGGGTTACTCATGACTTTGCACTCATGACTAGCCCTTGGCGATGCTCAGGGAGCCATACAGGATACTGGGGATTGTACCCGGTTTAGCTGCATGCAAGGCATGCCTTACCCACAATTCTATTGCTCTAGCTGCATGCAAGGCATGCCTTACCCACAATTCTGTCACTCCAGCTGCATGCAAGGCATGCCTTACCCATAATTCTATCGCTCTAGCCCCTGTACCGAATATTCTCAAAACAAGTCAACTAGCACTGACTAGTATATGATCCTCATGATAATGCAAAACATATGTAATTTGATATGATGTATATCATTGTGCCATAGAAATATTCCTTAGAATATTACAAATATGATGTCCTGTGAGCACACATCTTTAATGCTTGCATCCAGGAAAAAGTGAGAAGCAATATTGGGTTTTAAATTATTTTTTAATTATTGAATCATTGTTTGAACCTTACAATATTTGAGTCCTTCAATGTCCTACAATGTTTGATCCCTACAATGTTTGATCTACAATGTTTCAATGTCATACAATGTTTGACCCCTCCACCAATGTCCACTTCTCTCCAACAGTGTGCAGTTTCCTTCATGCACCACCGGCAGCCTGTCTCTATGGGTAAACACTTTTCTTTAGTCCTTCAAGAAACTTTAGTTTGTGGTATCTTTTCTAAAAAGGACATACATATCACTTTACCTCTTTTCAGCACCCAGTTCTTGTCCAGACTGATCACTTCCCATAATCCTTATCATAGTGGTCATTTCTCTGACCTAAACATCCACCTCCATATTGTGGCAAGATTTCTACTAAGGAGCCATTCACCTGGCTTTTGTTTCTATTGTCTTTGGTTATTATTATCCTACTATATTTCTTTATATCTCACAAATGTACATGAGAATTCTGTCTGTCCCTCACTCATTTCACTTAGCTGATACTCTCCATACCCATCCACTTGTCAGCATATTTCATGACTTTCTAATGGCTGCATAGAATTTTGTTGTGTAGATGTATCAAAGCTTCTTTATCTCCTTGTTTGTTTGGGGGCAATTGGGTTCATTCTAGATTTTGCGTATTGTGAAGTACATCAATGAACATAGGAGTGTAGATTCCTTTCTGTGCTTTGAGGGCCATTTCAGTATATTTTCAGAAGAAAAATTGCTGGGTCATATGAAAACTTAATTCTTAGATTTTTTGGCAATACTGTTTTCCAAAAAGGCTAAATAAGTCGACATTCCCACCAGCAGTGAATGAGAGTCCCCTTTTCCACACATCTACTTCAACATTGATTGTTTTTCTTTCTGATTTGTGCTAATCTCTTTGGTATAAGGTATTTGTTTTGATTTGCATTTTTCGACGATTAGTAATATAAGAAATGTTTCTTGTGTCTTTTGGACATTTGAATTTATTCTTTGAGGAAGTTTCTGTTTATCTCTTCTCCCTATTTTTGATAAGGTTAGATTTTTTTCCTTGTAAAGTTCTACCAGTGCTTTATATATCTTAGATATTAAATCTTCATTTGAAGATCGGTGGGAAAACAATTTCTCTCAGATTGTGGACTCTCTTTATATTATGACATTTGTTTCTTTTGAAGTGTAAAGCTTTCTTAATTTAATGTAGTCTCATTGCTTGTTTGTTTCCACTTGCTTGATCAGTGGCACTTAATCTTTACAAATGCCCCTAGTTTCAGTCATTGAAATATATGCCCTGTTTGCCTATACGTATCTTATGGATTTAGGTCTCATATCTAGGTCTTTATTTATTTACTTTTTTTTTGGGGGGGAGGGTCACACCCAGCAGCACTCAGGGGCTACTCCTGGCTCTATGCTCAGAAATCACCCCCAGCAGGCTCGGGGACAATATGGGATGCCAGTATTTGAAACACCTTCCTTCTTCATGCAAGGCAAATGCCCCACCGCTGTGCTATCTCTCCGGCCCCTATATCTAGGTCTTTAATCCAAGTTTATAATTTTACTTTTGTGCATGTTGTTAGGGAATCTACAAGTTTATGTATTTTTTAAAATTAGCTGACAGTTTTCCTAGTACCACTTGTTGAAGAGGTTTTCCTTGCTCCGTTTTATATTTTTGCTCCTTTATTGAATATTAATTCGTCATATACCCGAGGGTCTGTATCTGGATTTTCCATTCTGTTCCATTATTTGGAGGGTCATTTTTTTAATCCCAGTACCATGCTGTTTTAATTACTACTGATTTTCAGTATAGTTTAAAGTTAGGAAAAGTGATGCCTCCCATCCTTTCTCCAAGTATTACTTTGGCTACTGGGGAATTATCGTTCCATATAAATTTCAGAAGTGTTGGAATCACTATTTTAAAAAAATGTCATTGATATCTTATAGAACTGAACTGAATCTGTGTAATGCTTTGGGAAGTATTGTCATTTTGATGATGCTAATCATTCCAACCCATGAGCAAGGGATATGTTTTCATTTCCTTGTGTCCTTTTTCATTTCATGCCTATTTGGTTGAGTTGATTCCTTAGTATTTGCTTTTCTGAGTCTCAACTATGAATGTAACTTTCTTTTAATTTCATGAGATTTAAAAAATTTTCTCTTTCATTATTGCAGATAGGAAGGTCATGGACTTTTTGTGTGAATTTTGAAACCTGCCACTCTACTATACAAATCTATTATTTCTAGGAACATTTTTTTGTTGTTTTTTGATTTTCTAAATATAGTAATGTCACCCATAAATACTGAGAGCTTGACTTCTTTTTTTCAATTTGGATGCCCTTAACATAGTTTTTTTTTGTTTGCCTAAAAACTATTACACATACTATATTGTATAGACATGGTGAGAGTAGGCACCCTTACATTTTGCCTGAATTTAGAGGAGTGAAATTTAGTTTTTCCCCATTCTTTGTTGTGGCCTTGTAGTAAATGTCTTTCACTATGTTGAAATTCCCTTCAGTTCCCATTCTATTGAATTTTTATTGTGAATGGGTGCTAGATCTTTTTAAATGCTTTCAATGCATCAATTGATATCATCAGATGATTTTTCTTGTATTAATATGGTGTAATACATAAATTGATTAATGCATATTAAGCATTTATTGCATCCCTGGAATGGGTTTGGTCAATATATATGATCTTTTTTATTAGTTGATAGATTCTATTTGCTCATATTTTGTTGATTCTTTGCAACTATGTTCCTAAAGGTATTGGTATGTAATCCTCCTAATTTATGAGTTCTGTCAGCTTTTGGTATAAGAGTAATGTTTGTTTCATAGGAATTGTTAGGGAGTATTTCTATTTCTTCAGTTTTCTGAAAGATTCTGAAAGAATTGGAAGTATTTAGATGAAATCATGAAATTTTCCTATACATGGATGTACATGGAACCTATTATGCTGAGTGAAGTAAGTCAGAGGGAAAGAGATAAAGACGCAGAATGGTTTCACTCATCTATGGGTTTTAAGAAAAATGAAAGACATTTTTAACATTATCTCAGAGACAGGAGAGATGAGGGCTGTTAGGTGCAGCACATTTATAACTTTTTATGAGTCAAGTTTTACATTGTCAAAATTCTACCATCTCTGGATGGTAAAGAAATTTGTGATTCTAGGTGCATTCAGTGATTCCCAGGCAGGCCTAGATGTCTGGTAAAATCCCTTCATGGTGAAGAAATCCTCATATTTATGAACACTCAAATAATAATCATTTTAACATTGATACCTTTGTATCTGGGATTGACAACTTCAGACTTATAGGTCAAATTTGCTCTGTTCTGTTTTTTTGTAGGTTTCCTTAAAAACCACATTTTTTGTTTTACTATTGTTTATTGTTTATGACTTTTATACATGTCAAATTCGCAAAATATAGTGACAGAGACTGACTGGTTCTCAAAATCTTAAGTATTAACTGCCTGGCTTTTTCCAGAAAAAAAATCTACTGTAGATATCATGAGAACGTATTCTTTTATCTAAGTGATAGAGATTCACAAGTATTTTATCTTCACAAGAAAACCATAATTGGGGCCGGCGAGGTGGCACTAGAGATGAGGTGTCTGCCTTGCAAGCGCTAGCCAAGGAAGGACCACGGTTCGATCCCCCTGCGTCCCATATGGTCCCCCAAGCCAGGGGCAAATTCTGAGCACTTAGCCAGGAGTAACCCCTGAGCATTAAACGGGTGTGGCCCGAAAAACCAAAAAAAAAAAAAAAGAAAGAAAAGGAAAAAAAAAAAGAAAACCGTAATCGAAGGAAATAATCAATGACTTTTTCAATGCTATATTGTCATTATAATATTAAAGCTAAGAAGAATGAAGCTCATTCTAACCACATGACTCAATCAGTTTCATACAGCAAAATAGACAAATTTTCTCATTGAGATAATGACAAAAGACCTCATCATAAGTGGGCAAGGAACACCTGAGCCATCCAATTATGAAACACCTTTGAAAGCTATTAGAGATAGGAAACAAGGACATCTGTAGCTTCAGTTTTCCATCTCCTTAAATATTTAGCTTTTCTTGACTTAATGAAGGTGCACATTTACATTTTTGATTGAGGAGACTTAATCAAAGCAACTTAGGAGTCTAATTAATGCAATCAGCATTAGGTCGTGCAAATATTGTCATTGAATGCCATCGTGTAAAGGTGGCGACAGTCATCTGGGCTGTTGGAGGAGTTGCCCCTTAGTTATTAAGATTGAACCAGGAAAGAAGTGACAGAAACTGAATGCCAAGCCCAGGGTTGGATTATTTTTCCATACTCCGTTTTTCTTATGCAGCATTTAATAATGTTGCTGCATTTTCTTATTTGGACATAATTCTGAATGAACTAAATTCTCATTTCTGAGAATGAAAAGAAGTCTCATTTCTGGACAATGCTGCAAATAAAAATATTTAAATGGACAGGAGGCTTGGATTCTGTCTAATTTTGCCAATAAGAATACCTACTGGAAAGTAAATTATTTCTTTCTTGTATCAAGGACACCAAAAATTACAGTAATTGTTAACATGACCCTAATAATCTAAAATAAAATTTCATTAAAAATTGAAGAGGTTCATTGTTTCACATCTTGAGTGTTTCTAGAATGTTGGCCTTCATAACACTTACTCAAGCTAATCTATTTTGATTTTTATTTTATTCAGTCATATATTGTATACTTTTCATAACCATACACAATAGACCAGCCAATTTGTTTAGCACTTAAATTTTATATGCTTCAGAAAAAGATTTTATTCAAATATAATCTCCACACTATAGACTAGCATTGTGTAAGAAAATGACTGATTTAATAGAGTAAATCATTACCATATTAGTACCCATAATATCATGACCTTGGTATTTTGAAAGGATATGGGTGTATTGTATAATATTACAAATAGTTTTCACATAAGAAAACTTGTTTTCATGTACTATGATGAGCTTTTATTTAATTTTAAATTATATTTTTCTATTAATTTATTTTTTTAGTTTGTTGAGCTATGCCTAGCAGTTCTCAGGGCTTATGCCTGGCTCTGTGCTCAGGGATCACCCCTGGCTGGCTAAGTTTTCCATCTCCTTAAATATTTAGCTTTCTCTTGGCTTAATGAAGGTGCACATTTACATTTTTACATATGTGGTGTTGGGATCAAACCTGGTTCAGCTACATGTAAGCCACCACTGCACCATTTCTCCAACTCCTTAAGTTAAATATTTTCCAAGAAATCCTGCATTCATGTAATTGTTTTGGATTTGGGACCATTTTCTATTGCTGACAAAATGTGTGTATGTGTTTGTAAGGTCAGCACTGTGACATTTAATAAAATGTAGTAACACAGGGAGGCCTGATTATGCTGGAACTTCTACTATATAAAAATTGATATAAAATAACCCCTAAACTTTGAAATAAATATTTATGAAACATTTGAGGTACAAATATTAAAATACACTTAACTATGTGCCCTGCTTATTACTGATAATTTTTTCTAAACCTAACCAAATATCAAGTGTTACTAAAAGTTCTATGGAATGATGAGTAAAACTTATTACATTTTAAGTAATGAATACTTGACTAATGGCTCTCTAAACTAAAGAAACGTAAATAATTGCTTTTTTTAGAATCAAGTGAACTTGGGAATTGGCATTCAGGAAATGTCCTAGAAATATCAAGTGTTCTTCAATCCCATATCCCATTCCTTCACACGATGGCTTCAATATTCAGGCCCACTCACCATTGTAGTTTCTGCTATTGACCCAAAGCTGTTGATAAATATGTTGCAGGTAACATTTACAGGAGGTCCTGCAAGTTGAACAATAAATAGAAAATTTGACAGGTTGTGTTCATGGCATAATCAAGTTATGTTTTTCTCTTGCCAGTGGCATTTAGGCACTTACCATGGTGGTTTCTGTGACTGATCCAAAACTGTTGATAAAAATATTGCAAGTAACGTTTACTGGAGGACCTGCAGAATGCAATAAGAATATTGCAATATACATCGAAGAAAATATATAGCTCCATAAATAGCTGTGCAAATGATTAGAAATGTAAACAAAGTTTAAAATCATGATGAGGTTGCAAAGAAATTCTGCTCAGAGATTCATAGTGTATTTTAAATTACAGTTAATCGATGATAACTTACCTGGAAGAGATTTGGATTTGGAAAATATAAGCTGCAATCTATTAAATTAAACTGTCAATAGTTACTATCAAAATAGCCTTGTGGGTTGGAAGCTTTCTTTGGTCTTGGTATTTTCAGTATTGTAGATATCAAAAGTGGGTACCTAGGAGGTTAAATTAAACTGCATTTTGAATTGTGGATCAATCCGGAATATTCACCTTCTTTTGTATGTCACTCAATCTCAAGTGAGTTTAATTTGATTCTCTTGATACCTCTGAATTTACCCCATTCATTCTTTATGTGTGTATGTCTGTCTGTGTGTGTGTTCGCAACAGTGCACAGGAATTACTCCTGGTGGTCCTGGGAAACCTTCTGGGGGTACTGGAGATTGACTTGGATTGGCTGCATGCTAGACAATTGCCTTACCCACTGTACTGTCTCTCTGACTCCACCCATTCATTCTTGATATCCTCTGACCCTCTGTGTAAAATGATATACAGAATTACCAAAAAAAACCTGTTTCCATAAATAAACACAGAAATACAACTTAATTTCCATATTGTTGACTCGGTAAATATTATGTTAGGCAAGAGCTCCCAGATATGTTTTGTGGGAACCTATTGTTTCCACATCTGGAGACATGGGGCTCTCTTTTCCCTTGTTGTTTGTCTTGAATCCAAGCACTAACCACAGCAGGCTGTTAAAGTTCCTAGATCAGGTGCAATGAGAAAGGCATGGATGTGGACTCTGTTTTTCAATAATGTATAAATGACTGATGATTTTGTGGCATCATATTTTGCTAGAAAATATATTTATCACTTTTAGAGTTTTACTCTAATGCTTTCTGTGTTAAGAACATAGTGCCATGAAATATCTATTCACTCACTGCTTTCCTCTGTGGAAATTTGTTTCTCTTCAGCTCAACGTCCTGATGCAAGTAACACCCTCCCCACTGTTGGCTCTGTACCCAACAAGCCTACAGAATCTGAATGAAGAGGAGTTTGGCTTGAGGTCTCCTTCAAATTCTAGTAGTAAAACACAGCTGGTATCACAATTGTACAGGATTTTTAAACTCTACAAATGTATGTTGGATACTTAAAACAAAGAAAGGAAATTTGGTTATAAGCAGCTCATTGAAGTCTGTAGACTTTTAGTAAAAGGCAAGAGTGTTGGTAAAGGGATGGTTTTTTTGTGGGGGGCACACCCGTTATGCTCAGGGGTTATTCATGGTTTGGGGGCCTATATGGGAGGCCAGGGGATAGAACCACGATCTCTCCTAGGTTAGCATGTGCAAGGCAACACCCTACTGTTTGTACCTCCGCTCTGGCCCCAGTAAAGGGATGTTTTAATCTGTGTTTGTTAGCAAAGCTAACTGTTAGGTTTTTAATGTCAAAATTATTGTGTTTATTTAAATATTTTGTACACACTAAATCATAAACAGTACCATATTACTAAAACCTTTTCCATATATAGTTTTTAAATATTCCAACATTTTCCATTAATTTCATCCCCTTCTCTCGGCATCTGCTAATACTATTCTCCATGGTATTGTTTTTCTTTGGGGGGTGGGGTTTGGGTCACACCCAGCAGGGCTCAGGGGTTACTCCTGGCTCTCGACTCAGAAATCACTCCTGGAAGGCTCAGGGAACTATACGGGATGCCAGGATTCGAACCACTGACCTTCTGCATGAAAGGCAAACGCCTTACCTCTATGCTATCTCTCCGGCCCCTCCATGATAATGTGTTTTACTTGATTTTGTGTTCTCTTTGAGTTACTCAAAACAAAACTGAGATGAGTTTCTTTCTGGGAATAATTTTCTATTTAATGATAAATATATTTTCTGCTAATTAAAAATAAATTAAATTTAGAGGCATGTTATCAGAATTTATATAATTTTCCACTACTCTACAAATAAAAATATTTTCTTTTATATAGTTTAGTAGATTCTGGCTATTGTGAATAGTGTTGCAATAGTGTCGAGGGCTTTTTTGTATTGTGTTTTCATGCCCCTAGGGTTTATTCCTAGGAGTAGTACTACTGGGTCAAATGGAAGCTCAATCTCTAGCTTTTTTTAGGAATATAGATATTGTTTTCTAAAAAAGGGTGAACCAGTCAACATTCCCACCAGCAGTGAGTGAAAGATCCTTTCTCCCTTCATCTATGAAAGCATTGTTTGTTATTGTTCATTTGTGGTGAGAGTACCCAAGAACAGAAGAGTTGATAAAGAAACCATGGAACATCAATACAATGGAATACTATACAGATGTTAGCAAAGATTAAATCATGAAATTTGCTTATACCTGGATGGATATGGATAATATTATGCTGAGAAAAATTAGTCAGGGGGAGAGGGATAGATATAGAATGATCCTACTCACTTGTGGGATATTCAAAAAGGATAGTATGGTAATAATATCCAAATACCATAGAGATGAGGGCCAGGAGAACCAGTCCACAAGTAGCAGGGGAGTACAGTTAAGGCAGAGAAGGGACTACTACGATATGTAGAGTTGGAAATTATTATCTGGATTAGAACAAGGTGCTGAAATAAGATAAAGTAATATTCATTATACCCCTTCAGTAATAGTATTGAAAACCACAGTGTCTAAAAGGAGAAAAAGAACTAGAGAGAGGAAAGAAAATTATCTATTGACGGGAGAGGGCATACAGTAGGAAGTGACATTTGTGAAACTGGGGACTTTGGTGGTGGGAAATGTGCACTGGTGAAAGATGTTGTACATTGTATGACTGAAATTAATCATAAACAACTTTGTATCGCACAGTGAGTCATTTAAAGAATTATGAAAAACAAAGAATGGAAAACTTTCATGATTTTATTATGTATGTTAGAAAAGAAACAACGGGAAAGAAAATTGGGAAAAGAAAAATTGCATTTTAGCAGAAAGAATATTTATAACTGAATATAACTGAATCATGTTTCCTCTTTATCTGGCCTCCCTAAGTGTCTATTAAAATCATATTATCATGTCCTTAGTTTTATACTTACCAGTAAATAACAATATGAGTATATTATAGAATTAAAAATATGTCTATGCTATCACATATTGACACAGTGTACGCATCACATTAATATTCACAAACAATACCATGAACTTCTTGACACTTGGGTAAATGTTCTCTAATGAGGATACTAGGGATGTAGGGAGCTAGTTAATTTGAATTAATGCTATAATAATTAGAAAAGATGAAACTCAAAATCTTGTTATATTATTTTAATTCCAAAAACCTAAACTTTCAACCACTTCATTGCGCTATATTCATGATCTTTTCTCCCTCTTGCCCAACCAACCATGATATTTTTCACTGATTTATTTATATATTTATAGCTGGGATATTTTGATCCTTTACATCTGAACTCTTCAATCATGTGAGATTGTCTTAGGTTCACTTATATTTGGATATAAAGCTATAGAAAAACCAAAAGCAGTTTTTTTTTGAGATGCAGAATTAGTGTGCTTATAATAAGAACTGACACATATTAAAATATGGCAGTGTGCCAGTGAGTGAATTATTTCATTTTAAAGTAATTGCGTGCTATTAAGTTCTCACATTTTTTGTTTTGACCACACCCTATGTCATATTTATGCCTTACTCCTTGCTTCAGTAATTACTCCTGGTGGGCATAGAGGATCATATGTGAAACCAGGAATCTAATCTAGATTGCTGCATACAAACATATTGTATTGTTGTTGTGGCCCCAAGCCCCATTTTACAGATAAGGAAACACCAAAATATGGTTAATTTTCCAAGGTTTCAGAGTTTGGAAGAGCAAATATTATCCAATTTGGGGGACACTTCTTAACTACAGGGCTAATATATCTGATACTAATAGAATTACCCAAATCATAAAAACGAAAACATATGAGATTTGGAATGCGTTATTTGGGTTAAATGATAAAACCTTTGTATTTATTTCATTTTTAAGAGTTATCCTAATGGGTGCCAGTACAATCATTTTTAGTTTGGGGGCCATACCTGGTGGTTCTCAATGCTTACTCTACACCCTGTGCTCAGCGATCACTCCAGGTAGTGCTCAAGGGACCTTATATGATACCGGGAATTGAACTTGGTTGACCGCATGCAAAACAAGCACCCTAACTGTAATATCTGTCCTTACTATCTTTCTGGAATGTTTTCATTTCATTTTCAAATTTGTTTTGATACTGTAATACTTTGGGTAACAGTTTCAGACATAGTGTTCCAACTCCCTCATCGATGTCCCTCCACCCATGTCTCAAGGTTTTCTACCACCCCTACACCTGACCTCCTTGTCATATTCATTTCTAAAATTTAATTATTTTCATATGTCTTTTAACTCAGTTTTTGCTCAGGTATTACATTTTTAGATATGATCACCAGTATATATGTGTATGGTCATATCACACATATGTGTGATCATATGTATATGATCATATTGTGATCATATGTATATGATCATATTGTGATCATATGTATATGATCACCAGGGTATGTGTTCTATGAACTGGAGACAGGATTACTTAATACTAGTTAAACTTATCTAATTGGTTTATTGGAAAAGTGGTGACATACCAAAGCAACTAGATGCAAATCTGACTGAGAGAAATATTTATGTAAATGCACATCTAACCTTTTATATTACTGTCATCTCCTTATCCCTTCCCTCATTATTCCTTCCTTGTTTGCCCTTTTGGCTCTCTAACTTTCACTTTATTCTTACTCTTGTGCCTTGTTTTACTGAAACTCTTTGGCAGACCAGAAAGAGGCATAATGTCACAGGGGAATTTTGAAATGTAAAAATGGGCTTCATATACATTCTACAGGGTCAGTCTTCACTTTCACAAGGGATACATTTTCCCTGAAGACCATTTCTTCTTCCTTACATGACTAAGATCACCTGTACTTTGCTTTAGTCTCTCATGAGTATTCCTTAAAATGTTAATAGTAGTCCATTAATAAACACTTCTCTGGTAAATTCTGTTGAAATTACTTGACTAAGGTTAAGTATGTTTCTTTAATGTAGATATGAAACCATCATTGTTTTCTACTCTCAAAAGTTTTCTATCACTTCAAACAGAAACTTGGTCAAAACTCAGCAATTATTCTATTAATCTGTTCATTTAACTCCTGCAAATAGCTAATATACTCTATAAGGTTGTCTCCTAATATCTTTATGTATACCCACCTGTTGATGAAAGGTGCTTAAAATGTGTACAATATTTGAAAAATCATCTCATTTCAATTTAGATTTTTTTCATTTCCCTAGTGAAAATGAACATTTTGGGGGTTTTGGCCACATCCAACAGTACTCAGGGGTTACGCTTGGCTCTGCATTCATGAGTCATTACTGGCAGACTTGGAGAACTAAAGAGAATGCTGGGGATCAAATCTGGGTTAGTCACATACAAGGCAAATATCCACTGTGCTATCACTCCAGTCGCCCAAAATGATCATTTTTAAACCCTTATCAGACATAGCATTTGTAAATCTCTCCTAATATTTTATAGGATAATTTTACCACTTTTTCTTGACAATTTCCTTCAGTGCTCTAAAATTTCATTTTTATGTTTGATTCGGCAGCACTTGGAATGATACATAAAATATAAGCATGACTCCTGTGCAAGGTGACATGCAAATTCATAAAGCATTCAATACTTTTGTCCAATACCTGTCATCCTGTATGGTCCCCGGAATACCACCAGGAATGATTCTTGAATGCAGGACCAGGAGTCATCCCTAGGCACCACAGGGTATTTAACCCCTTCACACAAAAACAAAACAAACAAACAAAAAAAAAACACCCAACCAAACAAGTTTTTCATTTTGATGAAGTCCAATATACCTATTTTATCTTTGTTACTCATGATTTAGCATGAGAATTCAAAAATTCAGTTGTTGGGCCTGAGAGATAGTACAGCTGGTACTTGCATGCTGCTAACAAATAGTTGATACCCAGGTTTAACGTCACATGGTTACATGTATATAATCATCACCACCAGTATCACCATACTTCCACTGCTATCCCATCTCCAAAAACTCTCTCTGCTCATTCCACCTTTTCCCCTCTGCTACCCATTAGGCTTCACAGAATCTCTTCATGGAAGAGCTTGACTGAGGCAACTATGTTTTCATGGGCTCTTGACAGTAGACCCTATTCTAAGGTAAATGGAGGAAAGCAATAACAGGAATTGTACAAACTATTGAAAGAAGAGACTATGTGAACACAAAGGGGAAGGTGGCTGTGTGGAAGCTATAGTGAGAGGCCATAGCAGAGAATGATGCACCTGTTCACTTCTGGATTTTGAACTTCCTGAAATAAGCAACAGTCAATTTCTGGTGTTCATGTCACCCAATCCATGTATGACTCTGCTATGGAAGCCCTATTAGACCAATCCTCATAGCTTGATTCAATTCGGCTGGTTGCGCACAGACAGGTTATAATGGATGACAAAGTCAGCTATGACTCTGGCTTCCTGTGCTATAGGTTTTTTCCCAAACCACGATGACAAAGAAGTAGGGTAAGAACCAGTCAGAGTACCACAGAACTCCCCTACCCCTTCTTTTGTCATCTCTTGGTGCTATGAAGTTGTGACTGTTCTGCCAGATACTGACCAAATTAGTCCAGACAGTTTCTACTTGCTTTAGAGTGTTTGGGGGAAAATAAGAACTTTGCTATCTTATTGATATCAGACTCTTTCTTCCCAAATTTGAATGCATTCATGTAAATCGTAGTGCTCCTGAGGGAATGTAATGTGACTGCTGGTTCCCAAACTTAGGGTACTACACAAGATTTGTTCCTAAAGGTATTTTTCAAGGAGCTCATTTCTGAATGGCAAAGAAAGTATCGTTCTTGGCAAAGAAAGTATCGTTTTAAAAAATGTTGATCCATGTTATTAATTCAGTTAACAAATTCTTGTTGGAAAATAAATATGTTGGATGATAATTATAGAACTGTAACTAAGACTAAAGGCAATCAGAGAACTGATTTAAAATGCTGTGCTCCTTCGAAGGAGAAAGATTTTCTTGGAGGCTACAGGGTAGGTCCCTGGGAAAGAGAAGTAATGAAAGAGCAGGAAAATAATCAGTAAAGATGAGCTTAGCTTAGTATCTAAGACAAAATCTTGTAATGATCCTGCTATATGGAGATACAACTGAGGGATACAAGAGAAAAATTCTGCTTGTGATCATGCTTGATAAATATATTAATTCCTAAATGAATAATCAATGATGATTATGATTAATTTTGTTTAGGACCATGATTTACTATGTTGGTCATTCAATGCTCCAACTCCAAACCTACTATCTGTATCAGAAAGCCCTCCTTTCTCCATCCTGCCTCCTTAGCAAACTCATTTAAATAAATTTAATGTAGTTTGTCACATGCTTACAATCACGTTAGTTCTTATGATTTTGATGTACATAGCATGGTATCACCAAAAATGTTCATGGCCCTTGACTGATGTCCTTAAGTTATCATCAGTCTGTCTCCGGATTACTATATGAGTTTTCTTGAAATCACAGTGCCCTGAATCAGTGGTTTTCAACCACTGGTCTGCAGACCCATTGCTGGTTTGCAGGCATTTTCTTTCAATCAATACAAAGGGTATCATTACTTAATACAAGAGGTTTCAAGCACTGGTCCTGTGGGCAGATGGTTTGTGGTCAGCTTCAGTGGACCGGATTCAGGGAAAATACTTCAAGTTTAAATTATACTGTGTGTTGTCACAAGAACTAAGAGGCAGGATGGAAATAAAACGAGGTCATACCCATAGTATATTTAACTCCATCACTATGTTTAATATAACTCAGGCATTGCTTATAAAAATGAATAAATGAGGAGAGTATTTGTATCTTGCCTCTTTAAACCTGGAACCAATACTCTAGCTTCTACTATACCCTCATCACAAAGCTTCTATCTATTTATTATTCCTAATAGATACACCTAAATATGTTTGTATTGACCAAATATGAATTAGCTATATAATTTTTTTAAAATTCATGATGGAATCAGTTGTAAAGTAAATATCACAGTGAAAAGAGAGGCAGCTCAAAGGGCAGCTGCTGTAATGCACCAAACACTGAGTTTGACTCCTAGTGCTCCATGGCTATCTGAGCACGAGTTTTTGTTGCTATTTGGTCCTAGCACCACTGAGCCCAAGTATCATGGCATTGTCAGTCCTGAGCACTGAACCATTAAATCTAGACAGATGGGCCAAATATTCCCAGGGAGTGGAACCCAGGTACCTGATCACTGCTTGTGAGCTCCTGTGTGTGTAGATCACAAATACTATTAGATATCAACTGTTTGTGGAAATCCAAAAATGTCAGACTCATATAAAGAGAATAGAAAGGCAGTTTCTAGGAACAAGGAAGAGCTGGGAAATTGGGAAGAGATTGGTTAAAGGTTGCAGATATCCAGTTAGATTGTGAGTGATTTCTGAGAATCTGATACACAGCTTGGAGAGTAGAGTTACTAAAGCACAATGTACTTGAAAGTTGCTAAGTGAGGAACTCCTCAATGTTCTTGTCACAGAAACAAGTGTGATGAATACGACGTGATGGGGTTGTTAGCTAGTGCTATGATAGCCATTCTTTTGTAATATTTAAGTAAAGAAACATGTCAACCTCAAATGTGTATAACTTCAATGAGATCTCAATAACTCTGAAAAATATTTTAATGAGGACTATAATCAAGATTTAAAAACAAGAATTAAGAACGTATAGGGAAACTTGTATGATATCCAAACAGCAAGTCACTATATTTTTAGTTGGGCCTCAGTTATGTTACTTTTCAAAATAATTTTAAGGTTCAAGACCCAAGAGCAGAGAGTGTACTCTCTGAATCCCAAGATGAAATGTTATATTTTTTCTCTTGTCATAAACAGACAAGGCTGGTATTTTCATTTTGCATTTTATTCCTTGTAAATAATTTAATATGTTCTCAAGTACCACAATTGCTTTAGTGTGGGAATGGATTCTTTTGGATGGGAGCAGAATAATAAGTATATGCTCTTGATTTATACAGAAATGAAATTTCCTGTGGAATAATATATTTGTCTAGCAGAAAGATTCTTGCCATTAGCCCCAGAGATAAAGGGTGATAGCACACAGAGAATGTGAAATGTGCTATTAAAGGTCCATGCTTTGCAATTTGGACATAGGGAACCATTGTCCTTCCTATGTATTTTTCATCTTGCATGTTGCTTTGGTGCTCTGAAAGAGTCTAGGATGCCAGCTGTATTGCAGGGGGAGATGAAGGCTTTTCATGTTTGTCTACTTACTATCTTTGTGATAAATGATTTTAGGCATCTACTCTTAATGAATAAAAAAGCTATTTTTCTAAAAAGGGCATTCTTGCCATTAGAAATGACCAGACAATAAGCTTCTCAAATGGTTTTAGCTTAGAAAATTTCCCATAATGAGTTATATGCCATTGATTGTTCTCCCCGGGACATGAGGTGATGATCTTTTATCTGCCCTTTATATTCATGCAATGGCTGATATCCAGGACTATTGTATAAGTCAAAGTATAAGGTACCAAAGTATAAGACAAAATATAAGATATCATGAGAATTATATAGTTGAACACATTGATTCTTACAACATTGGGAGAAATGGTAGTCCAATAAATCATTTACTTTGGACCAATTATGTTAATAAAATGATGAAATTTCCAGACAAAGCAATTAGTTTGTATATGGTGGATTAAGTATAGAGAATAAAATGGAAGCTTCTAGATTTCCTTCCAGTTAAGGGCTACCAATTGTCAACTGCTTTCATACAAGCATAATTGAATAAACAGCTCTAGGGAATGTCAGGGGGCTTTTTAGAATACTGGTATATTTCATCTGTGTATACTGAAGATTTCTCCAGATTTAAAGAGAATGTATAAAATAAGGATCCTTATCTTGTGTAGCATGATATTTTTTTTGTTTTGAGGCTTGAGGCTACATCCAGTGGTGCTCAGGATTTACTCCTGGTTCTGTACTGAAGAAACATTTTTGGCAGGCTTGGGGGACCATATGGAATGCTGGAAATTGAACCTGGATTGACTGTGTGCAAAGCAAGTGCCTTACCTGCCACTGATGAAACTTTTGAGAGAAGTAGATGCAAACACCAAATATATACTAGCAGTGTCTAAGAAAACCTGGACTCTGAGTCACATTACTAAAAGATGTATTTGAAGTATGATGACTACCAGTCTTGTTCTTACAATAGACTGCTATATTACCTTACCACCACCTGTGAATTTTAAAAGGTCTGTAGAAACTCTCTGAATCTGTTAATTAAGCTGCAGAATGGTATGGATAGATCATGTCAGTTCCATTACAAAACAGTGTATAATAATAGTTGTGCAATTATTACAAATTAATTGAATACCCAAAATATATCATCAAAAGCATTTCAATATCAAGTCAATTAATATTTGGAGACTTCAACTTAGATCCTTTCCCCCAATTTCTGTGTAAATCTTTACTAAAATAAAACGGATCTCAGTTTTATTTCTAGTTTCCTTTCGCCTCTGCTCATAAACCCCACTTCCTTCCTCTACCTTTTAAGAGTTAACTTTTAAGAAGAATCTATTCAAACTCTTGCTTTCATGAATTATGCATAAACATTATTCTTATTTGGGTAATGGTATATCTGAAAACATGCATAACCTGGATTTGGTATTATTACTGCTTACTTATTAATTAAATTATGTTTCTTGGGGCCAGAAAAATAACACAGAGGGGAGGGCATTTGCCTTGCATGCAGCTGACCCAGGTTTTATCCCCAGCATCCCATATGGTCCCCAGAGCACCACTAGGAGTCATTCTTGAGCACAGAGCCAGGAGTAACCCTGAGCACCACTGAGTGTGGCTCCAAAATCAAACAAAAAGGTTTCTTAACTTTCAGATTACTGGCATTTTAAACCAGAGCATTCTTGCTTGTGGAAAGTTTGCTCTATGTATTACAAAATGTTGAAGAGCATCCTTGGTCTGAACAGATAACAATAGCATCCCATTTCCCATGGCCCATGTTATGGCACCCAAAATATCTCCTCAAGGACAAAATCATTTCTATGATTATATATTATTTATATATAAATATATATTATATATAAAATATATATTATATATTATTTCTATTATATTATTATAAACTATTCAACTATAAAATGTAGATTAGAATGGCTGGATGAGTGCAAAATTTATTCAGAAGTATTACATTTTATTTAATAATAAAATGGGTTCTCTATTCTTCTGCTAACCCAATGTCAATGCCATATGTAAATATTTCTGGGTTCTATAGAAGAAACTTAACCTGTCATTTATGTCAACAACAAATGGATTTTAAAATACTTAAGAATGAGGCTGGACAGAAAGCCCAGCATTTGCCTTGCATGCAGCTGACCAAGGAAAGATGGTGGTTCAAATATCGGCATCCCATATGGTACCCAGAGCAGGCCAAGAGTGATTTCTGAACACAGAGCTAGGAGTAACTCCTAAGCACCACCATGTGTGACCCAAAAACAAACAAAAAAAAGCCCTTAAGAATAATTTATGTTAATAATTTATGTTAAATAATAATTTATGTTAAAACATGGCTACTTTATGGAACTTGCACTCCTTGGGTTAGTTCACCAGGAAATTAAATTTGACACATCTTTGCAGGCATTTTCTGACTTCTGTGCATTTCCATCTTATAAATCTTCAATGACTAATTAAATTAACAAACATTTATTGAGTTGTAATTATGTTCCTGGTATATACTTGACCTTCTAATAATTATTTGCAATTATATAGTGAATTGTGGAACTAAAAATGAGAAAATCAAGCATTAAGGACAAGTCAGATGCAATTTTTTAAAAGGCCCTTGATTCATTCTGCAAAAAATGTCAGATGAAACAAAAAGTGGTAGCCAACCAAATATCACAGAGAGGGTATGTTTTTGAAGCCTCTTTCTAAAATGACTGCTGCTTCTTTGTTCATTTTCAGATCTTAGTGACCTGAAAGTGATGTTGGAGGAGGTTGTGTTCTGGGAAATTTAAAGCACTTTGCTTGTGATGACAAGGTTTATTTCCTGTTTTAAAGATTTCAGAGACTAAATGGAACCTTCATGTTGGGAGTAATTTGTAAGGGTAATCTACATATATTTCTATTTCTGCTATGATAAATTGTCATCAGATGGCGAATTACTGGGAAACATGAGATTCTTGCTATCTTGGGATTGTGGTAGGTAATAAATAAACACCCATTTAGCCTCAGAAGAAGAGAATTTTAAATGCCATTGGAATTAGTTTTGAAAGAAAGAGATTTGAGAATTTCTCATTAACCCAAATTATATTTCCTTTCATTTTAGGAAGTGACAAAAATAGAATTAAATATGATTTTCTCTCACGTTAATTGAATCCTCTACTACTTTGCAAATGAATAACAAGTTCATCAACTTGTTAGATCTCAACAAATGAAAAATAGATTTTTCCATTAATAATTTTTAAAGAAGAGACTATGCTATATTTGGGGTCATTATAATTAAATTAATACAGTCCATGCTCAAACATGTTTATATATATATATATATATATATATATATATATATATATATATATATTTTTTTTTTTTGGTTTTGGGACCACACCCGGCAGTGCTCAGGGGTTACTCCTGGCTCTCTGCTCAGAAATAGCTCCTGGCAGGCACGGGGGACCATATGGGACACCGGGATTCGAACCAACCACCTTTGGTCCTGGATTGGCTGCTTGCAAGGCAAACGCCGCTGTGCTATCTCTTCGGGCCCACATGTTTATATTTTTATGTTCAGATCTTTCCATCATTCCAAGTCGAGTTCAAATGATACCCAAAGAATTTTTTATGATTCTCCACTTGAATATCATTTTTCTTGGCACCATAGCCTCACAACATTTATATTACACTTAAATCCTCATTATGTCAAATCTTTCTAGTTTTCTCCCAGTGGTCCTCAAACTATGGCCCGCGGGCCACATATTGTATTTGTATCAGTTTTGTTTCTTCACTGCAAAATAAGATATATGCAGTGTGCATAAGAATTCGTTCATAAGTTTTGTTTTGACTATAGTCAGACCCTCCAATGGTCTGAGGGACAGTGAACTGGCCCCCTGTTTAAAAAGTTTGAGGACACCTGTGAGTCTAGACATTATGGGTCAGACCCAATTCACTATAATGTTCCCCAGGACAACTAAGTCTAGTACTAACTACGAAGAAGGCTGCTAATAAGCTGAGATTCCCAAATTTGCCTGACCTATTACCCCATTTTAGGAAAGAAATCATTAAGCACTCCAGAAATCTGCCTTCGGTAAATAAAACAAATATTAAAAAAATACCCTTTAACAACACCACAGACTACTACCATCTGTCTCTGGATTGTTCCCGAAGTAGCAACAACTTTGGGCTCAGTAAATACAGTTGATTTCTAATATTAAGCTATTTTGTTTAAGGAACAAATGCCAATGGCATTCTAAGAAACTTGCATTTCCATTTCATTTTAGAAATATTTTCAGCACTGGCTCTGTTCCTTTCAGGTTCAAAGGGTAGTTTATTCAAATGTAATCATTAATGGTTTCATCTCAGCCTGGGAAACTAAAAGTGAATTGTTTGGTGTCTTTTTTTTTTTCAAGCAATGGTGTCCAACAGAATTTTCAGAATTGTGAACAGTAACAATCAAAATTGATAGTCAGCAGTAAGCAGCATTGGAACGTAACCCTTCAAATCTACTACTCTTGGTGGTGGATTTGGGAAAGCTTCTTGTCTGTCTCCCTCTGTCTTACCAGTGCAACATAATAATGAGTAGTGGACGGGTGAGGGTCATTCATTCATAGCTAGAGAACTGGATTTCAATCCTGCAGTATTTAAGGGGCTCTCACAGGTATATTAATTTTCTGCTGTCTATTTAATTCCTCTGGACTCCAGTTTCCTCATATATGAAAAAATATGGTCATGTCACTCTCAAGATCCTAAGGAGGATTGAGTATCAGGGGGTCTCAAACTCAATTTACCTGGGGACCGCAGGAGGCAAAGTCGGGGTGATCCTTGAGTGCAAAGTCAGTAGTAAGCCTTGAACATTGGGGGGTGTGACCCAAACAACTAAAACAAAACAAAACAAAAACAGATTCATTTAGGGCAGGGCCACAAAATGTTGTACGGAGGGCTGCAAACGACCCACGGGCCGCAAGTTTGAGACACCTGGTATAGATGAAGGGGGAATTACTTTTCTCCTACCATTCTTACTGATTCCTTTTCTCTTACCATTTCTACCCCTTAGCAAGAAAGGATCTTCCTCCATAACCTTGAAATTTTCCTCTATATCAGTGTACTTTTCTCAAATCCATGAGATATCTGCTCTGCATTTTGCCAGGCTCAGCCATACTCATAAGATTAAGGGGAAAATTAGGTATTTAAAGTTGAAATAGGCTCAAGGAGATAAATGATCTTCTTATTGGTGAAGGATGTTGTTATCAAATCTAATAATCATGTTTAGAGGTAAAATTATGCTCCACCGGATTATGTAGTGTATAGAATATATACTTTCAAGCTTTCTGAGACTGATACTATGGAAGCTCTCTTACACTGTAAACTGTAAAACTGAGAACAATGGCAAATATCACTTCTCAGTTAAGCACAGATTCTGTCCTGTGCTGTGGAGTTTTGTTTGCTTTCCCTGCCTCTTCAATGAGAAAAAGGCTAGTTTTGCCTTTATTTGCACATTCATTTCAATATTCTTGATCTAAAAATGTATCTGGTTTGGGAATTTTCTTTGAACTGATATACTATCTGCCTGGCTCCCCACTGAGTTAAATAAAATCTTTAACACACATTCATTTTCTATCTATCTATAAAAGTCATGATTTTACCTTGGTTTTGAAAATCCCAGTGTGAAGTTTTAGAAAAAAGAAATGCTTGCCCTTTGGAGGTGTTAGATTCACAGACAGGCTTTGTAAGTTTAGAGACCTAAATCTATTCCATTCTCAAAAGAGATCATAAAGCGCCATACATGTCTGAAAACGAACAGTCCCTAAGCCCTCATTTCCCTCCCTTTTGCCTCTGTGGCTTCTACAAATGGGGACTTACTTGTTTCCTCATTGGAAACCATTTCTCCGAGGGGTGGGAAGTTCACCATTTTACTGTTAGGAAACAGAGGTATTTTATGTCAGCCAGAGACCTAAAAATAGACACCAGAGTTCTTGCCATGCAGGCTTCTCTAACAATTAGGACAACAGTTTCCCTAGTGCAAAGGGAAATCCTGAAATCATGGTGCTTGCTGTGTTTATATGCAATTAAGATCAGCTGATAGGCCCTGAATGCTTATTGTGTAGCATAGTGTTCTTTTGTTTCTTACACCTTTGTAATTCAGTTTAAGAGGACATTTTTTGGAGTTCCTTTGTACATTAGATGCTGGCTTGACTTGGGTTACCCTCTAGGTAAGGATTCAGGGGAAAATAACTAAGGACATTTATGAAGAGTTCACAAGTTGGGAAGTAGGGAAGTGAGGTACAGGAGTTGTAGAAGACAAAAAAGGTGCTATTACAAATTTCTCATCCCATCCGGGCTAATGAAACTTTATCCCATGGGGAACTCCCCTGGAATGTTTCCCATGAAGCATGGACATGAGATGTTCCATAAACATGGACTAAATTCTATGAAGATACTTACTTCTAAGCTATTCTATCCTAAGGGTTAAGAAGCTGAGTATTTGGGCCCGGAGAGATAGCACAGCGGCATTTGCCTTGCAAGCAGCCAATCCAGGACCAAAGGTGGTTGGTTCGAATCCCGGTGTCCCATATGGTCCCCCGTGCCTGCCAGGAGCTATTTCTGAGCAGACAGCCAGGAGTGACCCCTGAGCACTGCCGGGTGTGGCCCAAAAACCAAAAAAAAAAAAGCTGAGTATTTTACATGAATTCCCATAAGTCATATGAGAAAACTCTCAGGTGACATTAATTGATTTTTGTTTCTGATCTACCATGAGAGTGCACACAGTGACTTTGGTCAGGGTCAGAGTAAGTGCTTAAACTAAGACCATGCAAGTGCTAATTTATGCTAACATACAGATTAGCATACATTAAGGTGCTACAGAATTGGTGATCTGCTCGGGCACTGAATAGAACATGTAAAATACTATAAATGCCCAAAATGTACTTGACAGTTGCATTCAGTGAAGGCATAATCTATTGTGACAAATCAGACACAAATTAGACTATGATATAATGTGAAAAGAGTAACATTCTATGGAATCACAGCACAGGAAACAACCAATGTACATGGAGGAATAAAAGAGAATATAAAAGGAGAGGAGAGATTTTTTGGACAGAGGTTTCTTTTCTTATGTGTAGAGGAAGGAAGGACAGTGATCTCTTTTACTTATTTTTTGTCTTCTTTTTTTTTGTCATTTCCTGGCAGTACTCGGGTTTTATTCCTGGTTCTATGCTCAGGGATCACTCCTGGCAGTTAGTTCTCAGGGGATCATAGGTGATGCCAGGGATCAAACATAGGTTTAAGTTGACTACATGCATTGTATTCTCTCTCTAGACCAGAAATCTATTTTGTAAAAGGTACATTTCACTAGTTAGAATGTAGTCAGACATCAAAGATAAAAATGAAATTAGTTTTTCTGGGCTATCCTCCCTGGAATTTGAAGGCCCCTAATTTTAAGAGGTTTTCTTAAGGAAAAAAACTATTCTATGCCTGGACTTAAATGTTACATATTTCTACCACTATCTAAGCGTGATAGGATCTTTTGATAACTGAGCTGAGTAAAGCCTTCCCTTTCAAGAGTAAACAGGCTAAATAGCCTTCACATTAGTGGAGTTCACACTTAAGGTGGGGGATATTTTCTATCTAGACCCTGCCACTCACTTTGGGTTCATGCAAGAGTACCATTCTCTTAAGAATATGAGGGTGTTACTTTGAAGACATGAAACTTTTAACTGATAATCCGTTTATACTGCAGATAAAATTTGTGGAGATGTTAAAAGCTCCTATTTTATGTGTGACATCAGACATAGTAGAGCATTGTATTGGGAAGAGAAGTACTTTGATGAGGAAGGGCCTTTATCCCATTCTCTGATAACAAAGATAGTTCATCCAAGTGGAAAAGCCAGGATCTTCCTGAGAGGTTTTATTTCTAAGGATTATCCTGGGTTGATTCATACTTCTCCAAATGTTTCCCATAGATCAAATGTGCATTTGTAAACCACACACATATGTCAGTAGCCTACCTAATGATAAGAATATAAGCCTTTTTGTTAAGAGAATGCTAGTGGCATTCAAGGATTCCACTATAGGACACTGGTAGGCCAATATAAGGAACTTTGAGTAGGCTCCATTATCATATGGTCTAGATTTAACCAGCTGTTCAGCCATTCACAGCTGTATTGTTTGTTAGAATTTTGAACATTAGTTTATGGAACTAAAGGTAACATTGGAGCCCTCATCCATACTTTATGTCCTCACTTCTTTTCTACTTTAGCCATTCATTTTATTCAGAAATCTTGTTCTTCATGGCATAATTCTATATGTAGCTGTATGCTTAAGTAGAAAATAATTCACTTGGGTTTTGAAGGCTTTTTTATCTGTTTTTATTAAATTTGCTTAGTAAGGTGACACATTCCTAGAGGATATGGGTTGTCTGTTAACTGCTTCAGCAAGTTCCCAACATTTCTATCAGTCAGACACGTCAAATATGTTTCCAAAATTGCTTTGTGATTAATTTGTATTGTGCCACCAGGTAAACTTGACAGTTTGTAAGCAGCCAGAGCTTTCTCTACTTGAGAAATACCAAGGCTATTATTTCAGAGAACATGTCTCATAGTTTATAAAGCAGGACTGCCCCAGCAAAGAGTAACCTTTCCTTCCCTTCCCTGTTTCCTGAACAAACATGAGCTCTCTGTACCAGTTGGAAAGTAATAATCAAATGAATCACTTTGCAGACTCCAGGTCTCAGACTTAGCATTCTCCTCACTAAGCCAAAATTATTGAAATTATTAAATGAAAGTTGTCTCAGAACCCAGATAGTAAATTGCAGTAGGCAGTAGTCTGGAAGATAAAATACCAGATGGAAAGACTTGCTTTTGGTACATCAGAGTCAGCACTTTTTTGGAATATATTTAAGCACATCACAAAATTGTACTGAAAGAAGACGTAAAAATCACTTCAAATGCCTTTACTCAGAAGCAACATCACATCACAAAAAGGTAGCAGTACTGTACTCCTTCTTTCCCAACCACCAACCCTCTCTCCCAACCACCTACAAGCTCATTCCAATCCATTTTCAGGCAGAAAGCTGTTGGGTGCTGAGAGAAAAATAAGCTTTGCTCATTCATTTAATTATTCTTCAAGTATTTATGGAGGATTAATAATGTGCTCTGATCCAAGGAAGCAAATTTGAATAATAAATTCTGAGGCAAAGAGCTCCAAAGGCATATTTAGTGCCTGACTTAGGAGCTCTCTAGTAGAACTCTAAGAAGTGAACACACATCTAACTCGGGAAGTTCGTGTGCAACAAGACAAACCTTGAGAGCTTTTACTGCCCCCCCCCAATATGGTAACAGAGTCGATTTATGCCAGACTGCCTATGGTTCAAGCTAATGCTTCACCCTTAAAAAATATGACCATGGCATCCATGTAAGAACTCTTAGTTTCTGTGTCAATAAAGTAGGCATAATAGCCTCAATATACTTCTCTGTAAAGATGCTGGGAAGATTAAATGATTAATATGCATGTGCTTAGGAAATTACTATGTGACAGAATCAAGAAACGTAAACTAATATAGTATTAATTTTTCCTGGGCCTCTCCAACTCAAAACTGGTTTAAAATATGTGAAGGGATGCAGTGTGGAATTGAAGATTGTCTAAGAAGTTACTGGATAATGTAAAGCCCCTTCACTTCTTTTCATTTTTTTCTGATGATTGAACATTCCTTATAGCTTTACCTTCTGGATCTTAGGTTGAAAATACATTTTCAAAACTCCCCAATTATTTAATTATGTTACTTGCTTATATCTGATTTTTATTTATCTTCCTTTGTATGAGTGCCTACACAATCTTTCACATTTCTCAAATCTCATGCAATCCACAATCAGTCTGGAATTGTATGTTACTACTCTAGAGAAACCCCCTTCTTGAAGTAGAAAATGCCCTACCAGTCAAATATAATGGGATCTCCCCACCCACTCTTTTTCTTCTCAACATGATTGAGTTTTCTCAACCTAGAATCTCTCTTCCCTTAACATCAAGGACTCCATCTTTTTTTTGAATTATCTTCCAGTTTTCCTGAGCAAATCTCCATTTTTCTTGATGAGTCTTTCTCATAGCCCTCCTTATTCAGTGCTCCTGATTGTGAGAGGCTCATTTTTAATCTTTGCTATTTATCTTACAACTTTGCACTGAGTGGTCTTGTTAACACTGTAATGATCTAACTACTACAGTCTCTACCTTTTTAGCCTGCCATTTCTCCTTGACTTCAGTGTGATATATTTGATTGCAGATTGGACATCTCTGTGTAATAATTTCAGTCATTGCAAATATAGAATGATCAAAGTTAAGTGTATTACCTTCCTCCTTTTGAAGCATCTTGTTACATTTCTTCTTTGAATAAAAATATTTATATCTGCTTAGTTGCCTAAGTTGGAACTTTGAGCCAATTAGTACTCTTTTGTTTGTTCCCTCCATATCTTGTCTAATACAATTTGACCTTAAATTGTTAAATAGCCTATGGTTTCCAAACCCATTCTCATGGCCTACACCCAAACTTTCATCATCTCTTACTTATGGGTGGTTGTCATGGCTTCCTTGTCCCTCAAAAGATCTCTTCTAAAATAAAAGATAATATATTAATAATATCTAGAAACAATAGAGCTGAGGATCAGAAGGACCTGTCCAGGGTAGAAAGCTTGCCACAAATTACGGTGAATACAGGATAGTTAATGGTCCACTGTGACAATGATAGTTGAAACTGATCACTCTGAACAAGAACTGGGTGCTGAAAGGGAATAATGTGATATGCATGGTACCTCTTCATTAGCAGTAGTGCAAAGCATAGTGTCAAAAAAGAAAAGAGGATCCAGAGTGATAGCACAGCAGTAGGGCATTTGTCTTGCATGCCACTGACTCAGGGCTGACCAAGGTTCTATCCCCAGCATCCCATATGGTCCTCTGTGCCTTCCAGCAGAGATTTCTGAGTGAACAGCCAGGAGTAACCCCTAAGTGCCACTGGGTGTGGCCCCAACTGTCCAAAAAAATAAAGAAAACAGAGAGAAGTAAAATGCCTTTCCCAGAGGTGGGAGGGAAAATGGGAACATGGATGGCAGAAAATGTGCACTGGTGAAGGGCTGGTGTACATTCTATGACTGAAACTCAATTATGAACAATTTTGTAACTATGGTGCTTAAATAATTTAATTATATAAAAATAAAATAAAAGATTTTCTTGAGTTATTATTTTAGAAACCACAATGTATGCTACATCTCTTCAGTAAACACTTATTTATTCCTTTTTACTTATAGTTAAATCTATTTTTTCCATTTTTGTTTTTGAATCATACTCAGTTGTGCTCAGGAGATAATTCCAGATCAGAGATTTGGGGATTTATACAGTAGAAGGAACTAAACCCAGGCTTCCCACATGCAATGCAAGCACTCCAGCCCTTTGAGCTACTTCACCAGTCTATGCTGTAGTAAAATCTTAATCTCCATAGCACACTCTGGCCTTCACTATACTCTCTAGCTTAATCATCTGTCATTACCCTCCTCTTATTTCCTTTAACTATATTCCTTTTTTGATATCTGCCTCACATGCCATATTAATTTTAGATATGAAGGGTTTTCTTAAAACCCTTTTCTTTTTCTATGGGGATCACTTGAAATACCTACTATTTTTTTATGCCTACTCTATTTATCAAGACACAATTTCACCATTACTTTTATTTGAAGTCTAGATCTACTTCTTTTTCTCCTCTGTAGGCTGAGCTCTTATTTATCCACATTTTAAGAACTCTCTAGAGAAATATAAAATCCATCATTAATGGTTGGTAGATATTTTATTTGGGCCTTTATCAAACTTTGGTAAAGATTTATGTTTTGTTGAAATTATCTTTCCCAATCAATCTGTGAGAATTCTACACCTTGATAAGAATTCTTAATTTTGGGGCCTGGAGAGATAGCACAGCGGCGTTTGCCTTGCAAGCAGCCCATCCAGGACCAAAGGTGGTTGGTTCAAATCCCGGTGTCCCATATGGTCCCCCGTGCCTGCCAGGAGCTATTTCTGAGCAGACAGCCAGGAGTAACCCCTGAGCACCGCCGGGTATGACCCAAAAAAAAAAAAAAAAAAAAAAAAAACAAGAATTCTTAATTTTTTATGGAGCTGAAAAGGAAGATTTTTGCTTGTTTGTTTTTGGTCTTTGAGTCACACCCATCAATTACCCAGCTCAGTATTTACTCCTGTCTCTGTGCTCAGAAATCACTCCAGGCAGGCATGGGGGACCATCTGTGATGCTGGGATTTGAACCGGGGTCAGTCCTGTGTTGGCCACATGTAAGACAAATGCTTTACCATTGTGCTATTGTTCTGGTAAATGACCATTTTTCTCTTTTGAGAAATGTTGTCAGTAATCAAATTCTAGGACATGGGAAAATATAATGCATTATCAATGAATCACAGCTAATATTAGATAGCAATTCACTGTATAAGTTTGATTATTCACATCAAGTTTGCATGAGGTGAGGTTTTAGAATATAATATTGACATTAAAACTTTACGTATTCATTTGATATATCTTTTATTGGAGGTCTGTGTGCTTTCAGGTGGAGAAAGTACAATGAACAATGAGGTAAGTCTACTCTCTGGCCTTATTGAATTATTCTAGAATGGACCTATACTGGAAAACAGCCAATCACAAGAGGAATTGGATATTGAGAATATGGGAGAGAATGGACAATAGTTTATGAAAAGATTTTCTAGAGGAAATAATATTAATGCTGAAGTTTGAAGAAAGAGTAGATGTTAATTAGATGGGTAAATGGTAGGCATGGCGAAGAAAAATGAGAGTGGAAAGTATGAGAGGCAAAAATTTGAGAACTAAGAAATAAAACACTGAGGCTGGAACAGAGGTGAGAGGGCACATCTAGAGGTGTGGGATGATGATGTTCAGACATCATGATGCTCCTCTAGGGCTCTTGACTCCCATTTGTCATTTTGTGCCTGCTCCTTGGTGTATCTTTGCTTCCAAGAACAAACACAATGGTCTTTTACATCAGATGCAGATGATGCTACCACTACTTGTACTAACTTGGCTTGCACAACTGGAGAATCTGGGGCTATATTTTCCCCACCAATCTACACACCCCCTCAAAAGAACAGACTTTACTCAAGAAATGACAAAGGGGAAAATAAAAAATACAGCTCTGTGCTCCAGTCAGATTTAGTAGAGAGCTTCAGAATTCCCAGGAGGAACCAGGCAGAACCCACTTTCTGTTTGTTGGGCTTTCCTGCCACAATACCCGATTTACTTTTTTTTATGTCTCATAGATCACTTATAAGTCACTGTGCTCAGACTCTCCTGTTTGAAAACTCAACCTCAGGCAGAAGTGGTCAGCAATCAGGAATTAAAGTCCATGTAAGACACATGTAGATGCATAAACTTTGTCTTGACATGATGGCACAGGCCTGGAGACATGAATGGACTGGCATCTCAGGAGTCATGAATAGACTGTCTAGGACTATGGAGGATGTTAGTATTTAGAACACTCCCTTGAATAACAGCTCAGTTTTCCCTTATTATGTATTCAGATCAAGATATGGCCAGCCAGGCACCCAGAGCAGCTGCACTATGGGTTTTCTAAAAAAGTATGTGAGTTATTTTTGATTTTAGCATTCCTTCACAATTTATTTATTATCCACTCTATATTTCTTTGCATCTGCCACATTGCTCCTCAGAAGTCAATCATTTTTTCAGAGGTGTCATTCTGTAGCTTCTATAATATGTTACATGATGACACCGATGGTACTTTTTATCAATACCCTTAGCTGTTCTCCTGGATAGCTGATGCACATTTATTTTGAATTTTACAAGAAAAGGCACTGAAGGAATCTCACTTGCTCACTTACTCTTGTGATCTCAATTTGCTCATTTCAGATTTTACATAAACACAGTTTATCAGGTTATGTATTGTTAGCACCTGACTCTCAGTTCTCATTTAATAGTTATATTATTTCAGAATATTAAGGTATGGGAAAGGTCCTGTGGTAAAATGCTCCTAACTCAATTATAGAAATTTCACCTATCAATCCACATCTACTGAGTTCCATAAAATTTTCTTCACCAGTAAAAGGTATATATTGACATTGTAAAAATGAACTCAGGGGCTGGAGTGATAGCACAACTAGTAGGGCACTTGACTTGAACATGTCTGACCCAAATTAGATCCTTGGCATCACCTGAATGCATAGCCAGGAGTAGCTCCTGAGTGCCACCAGGTAAGCCCAAAAACAAACTAATTAAAAATCATTTGTTTGGGGCTGGAGCGGTGGCATAAGTGGTAGGGCGTTTGCCTTGCATGCACAAACCTAGGATGAACTGCAACTCAATCCCCAGCATCTTATATGGTCCCCAAGCTAGGAGTGATTTCTGAGCACAGAGTCAGGAGCAACCCCAGAGCATCACCAGGTGTGTCCCAAAAACCAAAAATAAATCTCAGTTCAAGTGAGAATTATGAAAAACTATGCACCAACCTAGTTTTAAAAGGAAGCATAAAAATTTAAATGTGCATATAATTATGCCTTTTGCTGGTTGACCAGTAGAACTATGGAATTTTCTTATTTAGAAAATGTTTTATACTTTGACTTCATTTATATACAATGCCCTGACTAAGACATCCAGAGAGACAGAAAATACATCAGTAGTTTCCTAGTCTAGTAAACAAGGAAAATGGAGATTAATTGCTAATAGGTACAAATTCCCCTTTGGGTGACAAAAATTCTTTCTGCTGAGGAAACCCGTTCCTTTTGAGTGAGCTTTGGGACATTTGCCCCAAATCACAAATTTGTTCTCTTTTCGGAAAGTCCTGCATGTTGTGTACTTGGTGGACATTAGGGCATGTATGGAGCAGGGTGTTGTCTTCTGGATTTTAAGTGAGATATTTTCTCAGAAGATTTGAGTAAAGGATGTATTTAAATTAGACATATATGAACAATTAAACTATCAGTATTGAATCTGTAGGAATGTGGAAGAAATGAAAAGAGCACAGATCACACAAAGTGGATAATTCCACTTTGGAGAGAGAACATAAAATATACCTGATGGCATAGGCTTAATTTGATAGGAACCAGGTACAGAATGCCATGTGTCAAAGGAATCACTAATTTCAGACAATGAAATAGGAATATTTCTAAAGAAATAGCTACTGATTAGTCTACTAAATTGATAGCTTATGAGCCCAGACCTGTAATTTTAGACATACGAAGTGGAGTGGCATTTTACCTATAAAATTTCCCTGAAATATTGCCCTATTCATCAAGTATGGTACTAGGCTTATTTGACATTTCCTTTCAAACAGAGTTAGTCTCTTCTTGAACTTTTCATATCTTGGAAAGACATGATGTATTTCATTCTGAAAACAACTCTGAATTCTGGAGAAACTATTATTCTTTTGTTGGTAGTCCATGGCATTTTAAGAAAATATTCAGCAAAACCACCTCATTTTTTACCCCAACTATATGTAAGACCATTACCGTCATTCTAGAAACTGAAATTATAATAATACTGGAAGCAAATGATTACAAGGAATATGAGTCAGGTAGTCAGTTTTATATAAAACAAAAAATAAAGACGGAGGAGGAAAACTGGGTGCCTGCTAAATAACTGTGCTACAGTTAATTTTTGACACAGTTCTGATCCACAGTACAATAGACTCTCAGTCACCAGAAAAGCTTAAAAGTGAGGGGCCAGAGTGATAGCACAGAAGTAGGGCATTTGCCATGTACACAGCCCACTTTGGTTTGATCCCTGGCATCCCATATAGTCCACTAAGCCTGCCAGGAATACTTTATGAGGTTAGAGTCTAAGCACCACTGGGTGTGACCCAATAGCAAAACAAAAAATTGTTATTCATTATATGTAGAATATAGGTAGAACCTTAGCAGTACTACATAGGATATTAACCATACTAAAACCATCAGTGTCAATACCTTGAAACTAGTTCCGATTAATGTACTCATTGGATAGATACAGAATTGTGTCCTGGTGTGGTCATCAATATACCTTTATATACTATATTCAATAAAATAACATTGATCAGGAGCCATAAAGTCAAAAATTGTATTTCCCCAACCCTTACTTTGTTGTGTGTAGTTTCTTATAACCCTGAACAAGAATAGGAAGAAAATAAATTCATACTTTCTTTTCTGAAAAATAGAATAAATATGGCTGGAGAGTTAGTAAATAATGAAGCTATCATCCTATATTTATATATAGATGTCAATATTTAGTGATATTTTCAGACATTTTTTCAGTATTTATTGATAAGTATTCAATAGTTGTCTTTAAACTCATGTATCTTAAAATAAATATCAATTTTGAGCAGAGCAACTTAGAATGTATTTAATTCAAATAAGTGAAGACTTTTTATTATACATGTATAAATAATTTAAGATAAACATTGTATAATGAGGCAGAGCAATAGCACAGTGGGTAGGGAGTTTGCCTTGAACAACACAGACTTGGGTTCAGTCCCTGGAATCCCATATGATCCCCTGAGCCTGCCATGAGTGATTTCTGAGTGCAGAGCCAGGAGTAACCCTTGAGCACCACTGGGTGTGGCTCAGAAACAACAAAACAACAACAAACATTGTATGATACAAATTTTCAAATTAGCTCTTTAGTATAAATTCAGTTTTTAAATTGCATTTCAAGTAACTAATAGAAAAAAAAAGTTCTCTATGAATAGTTTAATCGAAATTGTGGTAAACCACAAGACCTTGCTTTGGAAACTGCTTGGAAGATATGAAAGCAGTCCAAAAGTAAATTCGTCATACAGGTATAAATTTTGGGCATAAACTAATGAAGAAATATTTTTATTTCAAATTTAAAGGTCAATTGTTTAAAAGTGTCACTTGGTATTCACAATTCATAGACTAAAACAGAAAGTCACTATCAGATCAAATTACATTGTTGTAGTGACTATTTTTTGTTTTAATATTTGTTTTCTCAAAATCCACAGTTTGCTTATTTATTCATGGAAATGAAGCAGGAGATAAATAGCTTGCAATAATATTTTAACTTGTAGAGTAATTCTCTTATAGCTGTGGAATACTGATGCTGGCAATGTATTAAAATAAAATTCACATTTATTGGATCAGAGACATTCTCAGTCTTAGAAATATTATCTTTTTAGCAGGTCATCATATTTTTTGTATTTAGGTTTTCCATCATCATAATATGTTTTCACAGCAAGTTTCTTTTAAGGTTTATGATTTTATCAAGACTACAGTTTATAAAGTGTATTCCCAAACACCAATTTCTCAGGACGGTACATATTTAAGAATTATGTGATCAAGTAAGCATAGGGTAGACTCCTATGTGAAGAGCTTTAAAATATTTTTAGATTGACAAGTAAATATATTTATTTAAAAAATATCAGAATGGGTATTAAGATTCTTAAAGGATGTTTAGCAGAATTTCTGATTCTTTCTAAAAAAGGTATTTTTTAGTTGAATCAGCATAAATTAAACATTTCCATTGTTATTAATGACTGAATTTCAGGTCTACATGTGCCAACCCATTCCTTCACCGATGCCTTCTTTTCAGTTTTCCTCTGGCCCCCTTGCCTCTCTCTATGTCAGGTACTTTTTATCTTTTTATTTCAGCCTTCTGGTTCTCTTATTTTGTGTTTTGAGCCTCTTTTTCTCAGAGCATTTGGAGATGCTAAACTAAAGAGACCTGGTAGTTCAATCCCTGAGAAGTACGTCTGTACTGAATTTACTACCTATACGTCAAACAAAAAGAAAAATTGTAAATTGCTGATTCCTTCATCAATCCCCTCATAGATCTCCAGTTTCTCCCAAGAATAATGATCCTCCCTAAAATAATAAGTGAGAGCTCATCTGCAAAACAAACCTGGGCAGTTAATGATTTCTGAGGCGCATCTAGTTCTCTAGTAAAATGAGATGCTTTCATGCTTTTCTATGGGTGAATCAATAGTTTACGAAAGGAAAGGCCCATCTATATTAATGTAGACTATAAACACCAGGGGCCACAAAAATTGTCAGTGACATAGAAAACCATCTTTTCTAGTTCCTTGATTTTTGGAAATGACCAGAATTAATCCCAGAGATGTTAGGTTGCTTGCTCTAGGTCACAGCTGAAAAATCGGAGTTAAAACTAGGCTCTAGGAGTTTCAGATTAGATAACTTTCCTATTGTGGATTTTACTCCACTTCTTGCTCATTATTTGCTAATGCCAGTACACTGTATCTTGATGAAAATACTATTAGCAAGGTATTATCCTTCAGATATAAGAAAAAATATCTCATTCCAGTCTTTTGGTTCTGAGATTATGGTGCTAATTTTTTCCAGTAATTATTTTCATATCTGTCCTTCAGCAATCCTAAAACAAAAAGCAGATTTATATCTTTTAATAGGACTTTCAGAACATCTAAAGCAGATGCTCTGAAAAAAATGTGGTTTGACTTTATGGAAAGCGATATGGAGATTCCTCCAAAAACTGGAAATCGAGCTCCCATATGACCCAGCTATACCACTCCTGGGAATGTACTCTAGGAACACAAAAATACAATACAAAAATCCCTTCTTACACCTATATTCATTGCAGCACTATTTACCATATCAAGACACTGGAAACAACCAAGATGCCTTTCAACAGACAAATGATTAAAGAAACTGTGGTACATATGAACAATGGAATATTATGCAGCTGTCAGGAGAGATGAAGTCATGAAATTTTCCTATACATGGATGTACATGGAATCTATTATGCTGAGTGAAATAAGTCAGAGAGAGAGAAAAACACAGAATGGTCTCACTCATCTATGGGTTTTAAGAAAAATGAAAGACATTCTTGCAATAATAATTTTCAGACACAAAAGAGAAAAGAGCTGGAAATTACAGCTCACCTCATGAAGCTCACCACAAAGATTGATGAGTTTAGAGAAATAACTACATTTTGAACTATCCTAATAATGAGAATGTATGAGGGAAATAGAAAGCCTGTCTAGAGTACAGGCGGGGGTTGGGTGGGGAAGAGGGAGATTTGGGACATTGGTGATGGGAATGTTGCACTGGTGATGGGTCGTGTTCTTAACATGACTGAAACCCAAACACAATCCTGTATGTAATCAAGGTGTTTAAATAAAATATATAAAAAATGTGGTTTGAGCAACACATGTGGCATGTGACTAACATTTGACATAGTATATCCTAAATCAACTTGGTATACTCTATACAGTGCTCACGCAATAGACCCAGAAGTAATCCAAAGGACACTGTAAGTTTTAGACATCATTGTAAACATCTCCATAGATTTATGAATATCTTAAATCACATAATCTAACTTGAGTGATGATAGTGTCACCAGCTTTCCAATTGTAGACAGTGTTTATGTTTCAGGGAAACTCAGTGCTAAATAAATTGAGCTTTTGCTTTTTTAATATAATACTTGGGGGCAAAGAATGATTTTTTAAGAGAAAGATTTTTTTGGTAAAAGAAATCTCAGTTGCCTTGTTGGACATCAAGTGGTTCTTACAAACAGCATCTTGAAATATTTAAGTGTAAATAAATCAAAATAGATAGATTATATTATCTTCTGTGTACACTTGGGTTTTAAAAGTGAGAGATAAATGATATGGCAAAGTGGTTCCAAGGTTTTCCTAATGTAGCTGAATTACTCTTGTTTGCTAGCTATATTTCAGGAGCAGTGATTGAGCCAGCCAAGGAGTGTAAAACAAGCTTCAGACCTGCCATTTCCTGGAAACACACAACACTAAGCTCTGGGTCCTTCTTTCACTTCTTGAGCACTTTGTAAAACAGAAGGGCATGAAGGGAAAAAAAATCTCATAAATGCTGCACTAAAGAGACATGACATTAGGTCTTCTACTCAAATCTAAGTCCACTATACATCCCAGCAGAGGGGACCTAGAGATTGCTGTGGGTACAAATACAATAGTCTCAGCGACTATACACACTAGTCCACTGATTGTAGACTGTGTTTTTCCCGTTGAGGTGACAGACTCTATTCCATGATCTTTCACTCCCTGTCTCCTCTGATTTGGGCGGTATCAATAATCTTGGGAAAAGATACCCAAATGAGACTTCTCTCTAGTTTCCTTTGTTTTCCCACACTGTTAGAGGAAGGCATCCTACATGATCATTAGACTTGGAGATAGGTACTTAATCGCCTTTGCTATAAGTTGACATGCTTTTGCCCCCCCCCTTCGCAGCAATCTCCTCTCTATTTTTTGCACTCTAGAAAACTGAACTACCAGGTTGTCATCAGTGAGGACAAACCCTTAACTTCTAACTTGTAGTTGTATTTTGTTCAATAAGAGTCTTCCATGAAAAATTAGAAGTAGCAAGAAAATGAGGTTAGAGTATTCTCTTAAGACAACACAGTTTGAATGACAGACTCCCATCAGGTGGTCTCCTCCTAAAGCCATGTTCTCTGGGCTCTAGTAACCATCCCCTTCTGTATCTCTTCAGCTCTAGTATTGGTTGTGCCAAGAATACTACATTTTCCCTTTCATGATGCTTTCCTAACCCCACTCACCACCGTTTGAATTTCTTTGACTCTCCTGGATACTACAGTATCCAATTTACAAATTATATTTCAGATTTTACTGAAGCGAGGAGTTACATTTCAAAGTCCAAATGTTTATTTACCACTGTATACTTAGCAAGTAATATGGTGCCCAGAACACAGTAATTACTTACTAATTGCTTACAAAATGAATAAAGAAATGACTGTAAATTCAGATATAAAGACATGAAAAAATTACATGTTATTTTGTGCCCATATTTGCTTTTCCTTGCTTTACATTTATTCTATTGCTTTATAGTGCACAAATGATTATTTTTTCTCAAAAATATGATACATACTCCCATCAGAAAAAATCACAATACATAGTCACATACATAATACTTGCCTATTGGATTTCCATATTCAAAATGTTACTGCATTTTATTGATGTGCCATTGATTTATGATGCTGTCAATAGTAGTTTCATGCATATTTCATTCTAAACCACATCCTTTGAATTATAAAACTGAAATGACCAAGAAATGGTGGGAAGGAATGAGGGAAGGAAGAAGTGGTCTAAAATTGACCTAAAGACAAAGTGGGACACTTTGGTTGTGAGGTGTGGTACATCAAAATCATAAAATTACCACTAATTGTAACCATATTAACTAAGCTATAATAAAAAGAAAATGTGTAAGCATTAAAAAATTATAGTTCTCATCATGCAAAAAGGTAAATATTAGTTGCATTATGCAAGAACATCCCCATCAATGTTTTTACAAACCCTATTGTATTCCGTCCCCACCATTACCATGCAGCTCTGATAACTGTGACTGTGAATTTATTTATAGCATTAATAATTTTCTCTTTATAAAATTAACCAGATTTATCATATATAAACTATTATATGTATTAGTCTTTTATTATTTAATTTCACCAAAATGATGAAGGTAGGAATTACTAAATTTTTCACTTACAGCTTTTGTCTTAACTCATAGCATACAGTAGATGCCCAATGAATAGTTATAGACTGAATAGTAAAGGACTGCATTAAAAAAATTCATGTAAGCAACCTATATATTTTGCACATATATTTCCTTTCGTGGATTCCAGCATGGCTAAAAATATTTTCAGTCATAAATATTTAGATTTGCCCTCTCAAGAAAGAAATCCATATGTTGTGGATAGCATCTTAGGTTATAGAGAACCCAGAATGCTTCTGAAGACCCCATTGTTAAGAAATTTGATCCAGCTATGTTGTCATTTTTAAAGAGAAAATTACAGAAATGTCTGACCAACAAAGCAACAAAAATACACACCACCAACAAGAACAAATCAGTGACTATTTTCTTGAAAGCAAATCATTCCAATTGCACACATTATTATGTCCAGTCATTAAGTACTGAGATACTCTTCAATTGATGTTATTATCTGCTTTGTAAAATGAAGCCTTAGAGAAGCAGTAAACTCAACTGATATTCTTCAGGATGCAGAGGAACTTCAAACACTAGAGAATTCAGGATAAAATATTTAGGTTATTTTCAATCATGAAAATGGAGGATATGAAGTGACCCGGAATCAACCAAAGAGCAATGCAATATTTTTTTCACAAACTAAATTATGGGCTTCCATTTCACTGTGCTTCCCCTGCCATGTTGTAGACACCAAATGTTTCTTATAAAATACTTATTCTACATAGAAAATAAATTTAATAGATTTATGCAGTCACCCTTGAAACTGCAGTACTGAATGACAAAATATAGTCATAATAGCAGTCATGTTGCTTTTACTTAAATAAAAAGTATTGTTTTGTAAGGTTAGGTTAAATTGTAGGGCCTATGTCTTTTTCTTGTAATTTCAAAAGTGTTACTAAGAAAGTAATCAGGGATGTATTTAACTGGATAAAGATGATTCCTCCCCACAAATTGCTTCTATTTTGTTTTATATTGAAGAATATGAAGTACCCATTTCAGGTTGAAAATATTCCCCCAAACTAATAAAATTAGAACCAGTTGGGGCATATTTTTATGCTTTCTGTGTTCTGATTCCTCAGTAGAACTTGAAAGATGTGGAAATGTCTTTGATGTCTTTCCATTACAAAAGCAAAATGAGGACCAAAGAGCTAGGACAGGAGTTAAATTGCTTGCTGTGCATATGATTGACATAGGTTCAATCTCTGTTACTACATTTGGTCTCCTGAACACTGCTTGAAGAGATTCTTGAGCACAGTGTCAGGAGTAAGGCCTGGTCACTGACAGGGGTCAACCCACCTCCCCAAGAACCCCATTAATAATATGTTGTATCAATCATAAGAGGGAATGGGGGACAATAATAATTGAAATTATTTGAATCTCAGTGGTTGAAAACAAAACGTTCATATGTGTGATTTGATTTCTCAGAACAACTCAGCTTCAGTATGGGAAGTCAACTTTTGACACAAGTGACTGAATGAGGATGTGAGCTTAGGTTTCTTGGAGCCAAATACAAGACCCTTTCCACTATCACTATGTAATAGTAAACAAATTCCACTAAAATAATTTCCATAAAAATATATTTATTTCTTCCTGATGTCACCTCAAACACCTAACCAGAATCTTATAGATCAATAGTAGCAGCCATAAATATTGTGTTGCTTGGTGTCCACATAGCACACTAGAGTTAAATTAAACTGTGATACAGTCAGTGGATCTGAGATAGTCATCATCAACCTTTGAAAAAAAAGACCTGTGGGGGCTGGTGAGGTGGCGCTAGAGGCAAGGTGTCTGCCTTGCAAGTGCTAGCCAAGGAAGGACTGTGGTTCGATTCCCCGGCGTCCCATATGGTCCCCCCAAGCCAGGGGCAATTTCTGAGTGCTTAGCCAGGAGTAACCCCTGAGCATTAAACTGGTGTGGCCCCAAAAAACAAACAAACAAAAAAAGACCTGTCATTTGTTACCCCCCCCCCCGTCTTTAAAGAAACTTCCCCCTCCCCCACTTAATTTCCCATTGTCCTGTACTAAAATTAGCTGTGCTCTTTTAAGTTCTTGATTGCTATTTTTGCACACAAATGACATACTACTGATACTTAAAATTACCTGTGCTTTTTCCAAGGTTCTATAATAATATCTAAAGCCAGCATCTACCAGAGTAATCAAAGAAATGGTTATGTTGGGTTTGCATTATTATGATCAGATAGATTCATTCGTTCCAAGTTTCCCTGCTAGACATTTGAGCTCAGGAGACCAACCCCCTACTGAGGTCACTCAGGAGAATGTTTGAACTTGAGCTCTAGTTAGCTGGCTACTCCTAAGAGAGTTTCCAAGGGGAGAAACATGAAAACCTCTAGTTTCTTAGAAATGAATCTATTTCTACTTTTATCTGTAACAACTTTTGGGGCTGATAACACCTTGGAAAATTGGAAAAAGAGAGAGGCTGCATTGCATGCAAATGTAGGTGTTAATGTCACCAATCACACTTTCAAATGTAGGTCTCCAGACATGGAAAAAAATAATGTGCATGGCATGCACAAAGAAGGAGAGTGAATAATTATCTCCTGGTATCATCTATCCCAGGTCCTGTCTCATAATGAATGTTATGGTAAAATGTTTTTATTCACATAGGAATGAAACAAGATATACCTCTAAGATAATTTTAGTTTCAAAAAAATTTCATTAAAATAGATAAGGGTTTTGTTTGAAAGAGAAAGACTCAGCACTAATGCATTTTACCCAGATTTGAGCATTACATTTGGCCTCTTTCAAAGATTAATGTTTAAAGTAGAATTTTCAAGATACAGTACTGACCAAAGTATATCTGATAGGAGGAAGGACAGAAACAACGATAAATCAACTGCCAATGAGACCAACCATTCAGTGTGGAAACAGCTCTCTGGTAACAGCATCAACATTTCCTATGGCTTCAGAACCAATTGATTGTGATCAATGGAATTTGTGAGTTTTATCTGAGCTGAGGATTTTTTAAATTTATGTTGTGACAAGACCTGACCTAGGTCTTTATGGATCTTATAGATGGAATGCAATTGGCAAGTCTGACTCATAGCTTTGTTTATACACTTGTGCTTCAACACATCAGAAAAGCTATTTTTTCCCTATAGTTTCTAAGAATGGCTCTCAATTATAGAGCCTAAGTCTGAATCATTTCTGGTTCCCTTTCCAAGCTTACATCCATCATATATATACATATATATATAATATTCCCATTAAATCTTGCAGAATCCACCAGGGATGTGGGATAGACATGAGTATATTTAATATTTTACCAAACTGAAAATTATATGGGAGAAATTCTTTGTAATAAGATAATAACACACATGCAATTATCCCCTTGCAGATGCATGACAGCAAAGAAAAGTGAGAAATATTTGAATATTTAAGAAAACTTCAAGAACAGTTGTCATTTTTACCTCAATTTGCTTTTATTCTTATGGTGAAGTCTTTTCCTTCTATCCTGTTTCTAATCTCCATCATGTATATTGTTATTATGGTCAATTTTCCCATTGGTATTTATGGAAGCCTGTCAGTATTATGAATAAAGCCACATCTCATCATTCTTTATTTCTACCTACTGCTGTTTAAAATGTCTTCTTTTACATTGCAACCAATTACAGTGTATTTCTATACTGTTCTTTTCAAACTCTCCATTGTTACAAGTTTCCTGTTATTTCTTTCCTTTCTTTCTCCTCAGCTCATTTAAGTCCATTTTTGCTAACCACTGTGATCAAGAATATTCACTCTGAATTTCTATTAAACATGGAAGCACTGGGGCTGCAATGATAGCACAGTGATAGGACATTTGCCTCACACATGGCTGACATGAGACAGACTTGGGTTCGATTCCCAGCATCCCATATGGTCCCCTGAGCCTGCCAGGAGCAATTTCTGAGCACCTCTGGGTGTAGCCCAAAAACCGAAAAAAAAAAAAATGGAAGCACTAATTTCAGTAGTTTATTTGCATCTTCTTCTCTTTCTCAGTGTTTACTTTGAATTGTGATGAAAAGAATGACTTCTTTCCCCCACATTAGATGGTATAATAAAGCAACTCTCTGTCTTCTAAGATGTGTGATGGGGATGAATTGACAAAGCACCGTATTAAAAAAGAACCGTATTAAACTTATACAGTTTTATTGGAGCACAAGGGGTAAATTATTTAAATAAAAATAATGTGGAATGGTGCTGCTTCAGTCATTGATGCAAATTGCTTATATGAAATTTATGAAATATGAAAGGATATCAGAGTTCACTGAAGTAGGGAATAAAAAGCAAAAGGAGACCAAACCCAGTATATCCATTATGTGATCTCCACTTCGTTTCTAATTTATAAATCTTTAAATATTCTGTGATGGGATATTCATGTAATGGATAGAGGCAAAAACATGGCCACATTTTGCCATACTTGATATTCACCTCAGTTATTTTGTCTTTATAATTATGAAGAACATCATTAAAAAGATGGAAATTCTCATGAAACTGGGAACAGAAGATGTGCATGGAAATGACTGCTCATTTTATGTAGTAACTTAAAGCAATAATGCCAATGTGGATATTCATTCTATTACACTTTGCACTTTTGTTCTATTTTGAAAGTTATTTCTAGAGAGTAATGAACAATACCTATTATTACACAAGATAATTCTAAACGAGGCAATTTATCTTTGGGCATTTCCTATGAAGCTTTCCTTGAGTAATTTAAAAGGAAACCATCTCTGCATTTGCTAGAATCCTTGAAAATATTATCTGTACTTCCTGATGGTACTTCACTATATGTAGCTATTTTTAAGAATATTTGTATTACATCTATTTTGTATATTGTATTATTATATTTTCATTATTCATGCAACATTTTCTCCCCACTAGATTTTAGGTTAATACCCATAGTATTTCTCACTTTTTTAAAAAAACATGCAGTTAATTACTTGGCTATAGTTTCTGTAAGAGTTCAGGCAGAAAAGGTAGCTAATGGCTTAGTGAAAAATGTGTAAATGAATAGTTCCATGAGATCTGGTTTTAGATTTGTCTCTTCTAAGATTTTTATTTAAATATTGACTCCCAAAGCATTTCTTTCTTCTAAGACTTTATTTAACTATTGGCTCCTAAAACATTTCATTTGGAATTACTCCAAAAGTCAAAAACATTTTTCAAAGGTTTAATGTATTTCTTTATGAAATGTGCTCTTATCTAGGTATATTCAGAGGTTTTTCATTAAATAAAAATAAATTGTAATTTAGTTTTCATGGTTATAGTTACCAATAATGAAACTTGGTCAAAAGTGAAAGGAAAGACCCAATTAAATCACAAGTAAGCACAAAAAGTTCCAAAGGCGTGTATCAATTATTGCATATTTAAAATTTCATAAGCTTTTTAAATAAAATACAATAAACATTTCATAATTCATTATGTTAAGCTTAGTTACATGATAAAATTAAGTTGCCATTTAAAATATATATTTAAAAATTAAAACACCAAAATTTAGTTATTGATAATTGTTTCTTATTTTTTCTGATTCAGAATGAGTATAAATCAAGTAGGTAGAAGTAATTTATATAGAATATTAATTATATTTTTCTAATGTTAAGCAAAAGCATCAAACATTTTGTTTCTAACTGAACAAGGAATGTATCCACCATATTCAGTGCAGTGCACTTCACAGTTCTGTGTTTTTGTTCTTTTCTTTCTTTTTTGGATAAAACACATCTGCTAATTTTTCCTTAAAATTAGATCATTTGAACTAGAAATGTGATCCAATTAGATCTTCTTTCCACAATATTTAAAAATGATAGAGTCCTGAAAGTATGTAAAATGACATGTTTTATATTGAGATTTAAACTTAGAACAGGTATTTAAAATCAAAACCAAAGACTTTGTTGTTGCATGAGCCCTGGCAGACTTCACTATAATCCAAGTCCATCATTTTCTCTTACAGTGTTTCCAGCTCTACTCTTCTTTAAGATAGAATAGAAAAGGTGACAATCATTTTGGAAGTTACTTTTCTTTGTAGAATAGAACATAAGGTAAGTTTTCAAAAATTGCAAGCAACAAGTACCATTCCAGCTATTTAAATCAGTGAAAAGTTCAAAAGTATGTGAAAATGAAGTGGATACTTGTTTCTATTTAATAATAAAAAGCCCTGAAAAATTTTAGATAGTATACAGACAGCTAGATTCCCAACAGGCTTAACCTAAATTTAATCAAAAACCTACCTTTAAAGTTTGGCCTGATCCTTGCATCATATCCTGATGTTCTTCCCATTAATTTGTCCAAGAAATCTGAAGGAGACAGGGTCTGCGAAGGTTGTTTTCCAGACCTGGAGTCATGGTCTTTGCAGAAAGTTGTCCTAAATACATCATCAACTCTTTTAGAAATGATTTTGTATAACTAAGTTATTAAAACTAATGCCCCAAATATGCTTAATATGATTTCTTATATATATATATATATTTAGCATGTTAATAAGAAGAGAAACATATACTCTTTGGGTTTACTTCTGATCTTGTATATATCTAAATTTAGCTTTAACTGTAGAAGACTATCAATTCTATTCCTCAAAAGTTTCTAAACTTTGCTGTAAGATGTTTAAAGATGATACAATAGTCATGGTTTTTAGTTACATATATTATAAATATGTAGCTCAAACTAGTTTTTTCTAAAGTTGTCAGAAAACTAATGTTCTAAAAATTATCTCATTGTCTTAAAAACATTTCCTTATGATTTAAGTCCAGCATATTTTAGCCCTTAATATAATATTTTACTTTCATAAAAAATATATAATAAGATGTATAAACAAACACAGTTACTAATTTTCCCATGCTTATTTTATTACCTGCAAGATTCTATTTTAGCTGCCAACTATTAATAATGCTCAATGTGTTTTCTAAAATAAAATAATCATTTGGAACTGTAACTTCATTTTTAAATAGGTCAACAATGATTACTTGTACTTTAGTTATGTTATCCATTGTTTTTATATAATTACATTTGAATTGTTGCCTATCTAGAGAAGTACTTATAAAAATAATTGTTCAGTCATTTGAATTTATAATAAAACCATGATATGATTGAAATTGTTTCATATTTTTCCTTAGTGCTAATTTGGTCTGTAATGAAACAAAATTTTTCACAATATGTAACAGTTGACTATGCCTTAATTTCTTCCTCAAAGTAAACACTTCTTATTTTCAACAGTTTGTAACAAACACTTTCATTAACACTGTCACTAAGCAAGCACTACATTCTTGCAAGTTTTTCAAAGTAGTATGAAATGTAAGTGCAAAGATGAAATAAACATTTTGTAGGAGTTAAAAATGAATATAATCGTCTAAAATACTCACATTCCCATATGCAGATTCATCTGATTAGTCAAATATATTATTTGATTATGATGTGGTGATGATGAAGATGATGATGATGAGGATTCTAATAAAACCCAGCCTACAATTTTTCTTAATCATAATAGTAGGTGTGAACCTGAAAGGAACATAGTGGGGTTTCCCAGTACTCATATAGCATTATTGCTATATGTTCCATTTTTCTTGGTTCTGTGAAAAAATATCATAACATTTGGTGAAAATAAATGAAGAGTCCTATACTTTGTTGTACGAGCATATTTTACCTTTATTCTGGCGTAGACCCCCTGCTATTAGTATAACTAGTCTGAATATTTTACTTACTAGTTTAACCTGGTATTTTGTAATACTGATTGATTTGTAAATTTGTAAATTAGGTACAGGATTTAGTGCAGATCATGATTTTCACTTATTTCAATTATGCAAAGTTTTTCTCATGCAACTATGAATACAAAGATGTTATATTAATTTAATGTTATTGGCATTCAATTTTCAAAATGCCAAGTGGTAGAGAATAGAGGTAAATCAAATTGTAAATGCCTTTGATGTTTTGAGAAATTTTCTAAATTGTAGTCCTAATTGTATGCCTCTAGTTATTGAAATGTAATAGAAGTTACAAGTTGGTTAAAAATTAGGATTTCAAAACATGTGGAATGAGCATGTTCCTGCCAAATTCATCCAGTCACTTAAAACATATGAAAAGCATCACATCCAATAATCATTTACATGACTAAAATTACTGTTACATAGAAATGTAAAGGGCATGCAACTCATGAGACTACCTTTATATCTCATTGGCTGTGAACATTGGTAAAAAAAAATGCATTGATGGTATTATGCATCATGAAACTTGCCTTTGTGAAAATTTACCACTCTCCCACCATAATTAAGCTTTTTAAAGGAACAAAAGAAATCTAACTCTCCCCTATAAAATGGAACTAGCATGCTTGACATCAAAACTAGATAATAATTACATGACACATTCTCTTTCCAACAGTTTTCAGGTGGAAAATATCTGCATGCAAAGTCGTTTCACTTACCTGAAGTGGCTTGTCTCTAAGAAAAATGCAAACAAGGCTGTCAAAATGTTCACTAGCTGTCGGTTCATTCCTGTTTCTGTGATGCTTGTGGAAAATATCCCCAAAATGAGTCCAGAAAGAAGCTAGGACAAAGTATTTATTGTCCAGATTCAAAATTTGGCAGGGATCTAGTTTCCTTGAAAATCAGAAAGAGATTTGGGTTTGTACAGTTTGCTGAGAAAAAGCAAAAAGTGCCAGTCCTAGGCATCATGGTCAGGTCAAATCAGTGCTCGGGACCATCAGTTTGCCCAGGAAAGACAAAGCCTAAGAACTGACTGATTCCCCCACCCCCGCTGCTTTTTCCAGAATAATAAAAATGCTACTACCTTAATAGCATCACCATGCAAAGGGGGCTGGTGACAGTGCCATGCTTGAAGTCGGGTGGCTTTTGTGTTAAGTCCTTTCTTTTGAGAAAAAAAATCCTTTCCTCTAGAAAATGTTCTCTTTTTTGTTAAAAAGAAGTTGTAAATGGGGGAGGAAGAGATGGAAATGTAAATGAGGGATCTCCGGAGTGGGTAGGGACAAGAGGGCAAAATATCTGAGCTCCTGTGCTGGAATGAAGGCTACAGAGAGGCACGGAGACGTGATCTTACCCAGCCTATAAATTTCAGCACTCGGACAGCTCCTAGCACTGAAGTGCGCATGTTTCCTTTTTCAGCTTGGGGCGGGGGTCGGGGAAAGGCATTCAAGTGGGGACTGTTCTCTAGTTCACTGGTGAAGAGCGACTCGCTCTTTCAGCGAAGGGGTGCAATGAGGACCAGGGGAGATCAAAGGTCAGGGGAGAGGGAGAAGTAACAAGAGGCTGGGGTCTGAGCTCCTGGAAACGAGAGACTGTCTGTGGGTGGGCGGGACGGGAGTTGCAAGCCAAAAAAAAGAGACGGGGATACTGTCTTAAGAGTGGGGAAAGGAAATCGGGAGGAGTAGAGAACGGGTTAGTGCTGAAATGCTGAAGGGGTGTGACAAGTCCTACTTCCTTCTGCTCAGTGCAAATTGGGGAGGTAAAAAAGAATACTTCCTATGTTTAAAGAAAATTGGAAAATTGACAAGCCCGGATGCAAAAAAAGGTTCTTGGGGGGACCCATCGTTTAGTTTAAAAGCTCGTTGTGCCTTGTTTTTATTTTAGTTTTCTGTCCCCCGCTTCAAAGGTCTCTGTACCCTTCCATTAAGGAAAGTCCCTTCCCTGAGCTTTCTTCGGTGGCTCGACGAGAAAAGCCAGCAGGCCAGCAGGGGGCAGTAGAAATCTATTCCTGCCCTGGTTAAAGGTTCGAGAAGAGAAGACCCTGTGTAAAGAATGGAACGAGAAGGTCCCAGACTGCAGATTGAGCTGTTTCCGCCTATTGGAGATGCAGATCCCCAGGGAAGTACAGGGAATAAACTATAGATGGTCTCCTAACTAGTCCAAAGTGACAAGAGTATTGAACATTTATAGAGCCTGTACGAAGCATATTCTGGTTACATTATTTCTAACGAAATGTACAATGTTTATTAGTAGTAATAGTCATAAAATAGAAGGAGGACAAATAACTTCTCTTTGCTAGTATAAGTAACTAGCAGTTTCTGGTCAGGCAAAATAAAAAATTCATAGTCTGCCATTTGCTACTTTCTGTCTAGGAAGTATCCCACAATAGTCACAGAGGTACTCCAGTGCAGGTCATAAGCATAAGACAAATATTAAATTCTCAGTTCATGGCAGATCAAACTGCCCTCGTTTCAATTTAAATAGCTGAGCGGTGTAACAAAGAATTCTATGCTTTTTAGAAAGTGGATTCTGAGGGGGAAAATGGTCAGTTCTTTTAACCTTTAATATTAAATGTAAGTCACCCAAGGGTCTTATTGAAATGCAGATTCTGATAACAAGTCTTGGGTGTGGCCCGAAATGCAGCATTTCTGACAGTTCAAGCTGAGATTGATGCTTCCTGGCAGATCCATTGATCTTCTTTTAGTAACAAAGATCTATATGGTTTTCCAGCCCACCCAATCAGTGAGGATGTAGGAATTTCTCTTTTAAATGAGAAACAGCAGTGCCCGAGCATTCTGCTTATGTGCAGAAATCAATGCTTTGGATGTGGTTTCTTAACTCTCAAAGTCCAGAGAAGTGATTCCATTTGAAAGGAAAACACTGTAGTGGTAGTGTGAGACTTCCCTTGGACTGCAGCTTCAAATCTACTAATTCATTCACATGCAAATTTTAGACCTTGTTTTATCTCTGCTGTCCTGACCCCCAGATGAAATCAGCTGCTGGAAATTGATTTCTTAATTAGAGCTTTGTAGAAAAAAGCAATTTAAGATTTTTTAGTGCGTGGGATTTCTTACAAAAGAAATATATATATATATATATATATATATATATATATATATATATATATATATATATATATGAAGAAAAACCGGTATTTGGGTTTATTTGTTGAAGGTTGTCATGATGTTTAAAGTAATCATAGTCTTTGCAAATCATTTCTCTCAACAGCAGAATTTTTTTTTATTATTTACCAGAGTTTGGGTGACTAGGGAAACAGGTAAAAACGTGAGATTCTGAACAGCAGCATGAAATCATAGAATTTCATTATTTGGGGGTTGAAAGGAGCTTTAGAAAGAAGTTCATTTATCTTCTTCATTAAACTTCTTGGTTCTTTTGGATTCTGGACCTGTTGAGAGACACAGCTCTCCTACTAATGAACTTCTTGGTACTAAGGCCACAAAGGATATTTTTCTGTTGTGTTACTTGACATTTCCAAGGCCAAATACACTGGTTTATACTTTAAAAAATTATTGTGGCAAAAACACAACCTGAGTTAGACCCTCATGCCAGATATTTAAATGTACAGTCTTAATTTTGTTTGCTGTAGGCACCATATTCTACAGTGAATCTCTAGAACATAATCATTTGGCATCACCCAAACTTTATACCCATTGATTATCAACTTTTAATTCCTCCATATCCCAATCACTAGCAACCACATTCTGCCCCATAAAGCACTTTTCCTCTCTTGACCTTGTGACATGATTCGTTCCCAATTTGCCTCCAATTACATCTTCTTGGCAGGCATCTCTCCCTGACTTATAAAAATTGGGTTTTGTAAAGTCTTGATTAGTCTTTTTTAAATAGCACATTTTTATTTTATTTTACATTTGCTGAAAGCATCATCTACAGGCTTGATTTTTTGTCCTCTTTTCCTGAAGTCTACTCCTTGATACAATCTTTGCGCATCTGTCACCTTTGTTCTTTTATGCAGATGACATACAAATACACATACATATATTTTGAGCCATCCAAATATGTGCATTCATCTGCTTCATAAACAATTTCAGTCTCAGAGTATCCTGAGACTCTACATATTAAATCCAAACTTCTGATACGTCCTATAAATTGCATTACTGTTTGTTGGTGCTTGTTTTATTGACAACCAAAAAAAAGGTACACGATCATTTGAAGGGTCCCTTTTTGTCACTCATCATATTTACTACCTCATCAATCCCTATTGACATTATGTCTCAAATATTTCCTCTTTTTTTCCAAATCACTCTCCAAGACCCCATTTGAGCTATCATTACCCCCTTGTTTATATTGCAGCAATCACACCTGAAGACAAGTAAATTACTGGTTGTCTTTCACCTTATTTTATCTACTTTAGTCAGAATGAGTATTTAAAAATAAAATCTGATTGTATCACAACCCCCTAATGAACACTCTAACTTGCCATTGATTTTTGGGTAGAAAAAGAAAACTTGTTAACATGACATAAAAGTCTCACATGGTCTGACCTGTATATAACTTGTCCCTTCCTATTCAGCTCATTTTCTCACCCCAGCCTTCTTGTGTCCTTTGGAAATAAATCTCTTGTACTTTCCATATTGCTTAATTGCAGGAAGTACTCTTACCTCCCCTTTTGTCTTGCCAATAATAGCTTATTTTTCTCAAATCTCCTCTCAAGTGTTATATCCTTAAGAAAACCTTCTCTGGCCTTTATAACTCTATCAAATTTTTCCTGTTTTTTTTTTCTGGGGTTTCAGCAATCCCAATTTAAAGAGCTTGCATTAATTGTATATATACATGTTGTATGATTATTTGCTAAGATAATGAACTTGGTAACACCCAGGGATGTCATCTTGATGTGCCATTGCTTCTCCATACGTTCAGTGATAATGATGATAATTATAATGGTATTGGAGGCAATTAATATGCAACTGAAAATATTTGCCCAGAAGATCTGATTAAACAAAAACATATTTAAATATGCAATGTTCTGTCAAGTCTTACTTATTAAGTATTTAACAAGGTAGGGACTATGACTATTTGAAGGGAAATCAAGCTCATGTTATTGCTGCCTATATTATAGTCATAGATAAAAATAAGAGACTGAATCAGATGGCTTTGATACAAGTTTAAATCCTTATACCGATTGACTATGTGACTTTTATCAAGTCATTTGATATTGTGAACCTCATTTTATAACATACAATACAAATTTGATAAGATTGCTACATAAAATGCTTCTATATGGAATGTTCTTGAAAGCTCCTATGGAGTCATAGCTGAGGAGGACATATTTTAGGATCTTAATTTTAGTTCTTAGCATCTACTGATTGCTAAAATTTATGTTTTGTACCCTGAACATTTTCACAGTCAAGCATGGCAAATCTCAGAAGCTTGAAAAAGGTCTTATTTGAAATATATTGAAATTATAAAGTCAAATTTCCCTATGATTCTAATTTATCAAAGCATAACTGATTTAAGAATGTTACATCCTTTTCATATGTTTTTATTATAGTCAATGCCAATATGTAGCCTATATGGTGCTGTTTATTAGATAATTCTAAATTTTGAAAACAGACATTTCTTTTGAAAACGTTTATTTCATTCAGGTAACTAAATACTCATGTGTGTGTAAATATTTATATGTTTTGGTGATACACTGCCATAAACCAAGTTCAAATATCTCTCTACTATCGCTCAAATATCTCAAATACTACCTCTCAAATATCTCTTTCCATTGGACATTTTTTTAAAATTAAAAAAGCACCATAATTACAAACATGTTTGTAGTTGGGTGTCAGTTATAAGAAAAAAACACACCCCTTTCATAAATGCAACATTCCCTTCACCAATGCTTCCCCACTGTCTCTCTCCTACCCCCCACCCCTGCCTGTAGTCAAGACAGGCATTCTACTTCTCTCACTCATTACCATTGTCATGAAGTTGTCAGTGTAGTTATTTCTCTAACTGAACTCACCACTCCCACTAGCTAGTAATTGTAGTTATGACGTTGTCAGAGTCTAAGCATATGTTTTCATTGATCATTGTCTATTCCCTTACTCTCTTTATACCCCGCATATGAGTGAGCTCATCTGGTATTTGTCTTTCTCTTTCTGAATTATTTGCCTGGCAGGAACCCTGCTATTCATTCTTGTTGTATCAAAAGGCAAAATTCCATATAGTCTTAGAGCTGAATAGTGAATAATATATATACACACACACACACATACACATCCCAAATTTTCTCCTTCAGTCTTCAGTTGTTGGGTATTTGGTTTTGTCCCAGACTGACTATTGTAAATAGCACTGCAGTAAGTATGGGTGTGCATATATCATTTTGTTTTGTTTTGGGCTACACTTAGCTGTTCTCAGGGCTTAATCCTGGGTCTGTGCTCAGGGATCATTCCTGGTAGTGCTTGAGGATGTTGACAGTGTTGATCACATGCAAATTAAGTGCCTAAAGCACTTTTATTGCCTCTTTCATCTGCATGTATCTTTTTCATTGCTTTATATATATATATATTTTTAATAAAATACTTTAGAATGGAACTACTAGATTGTTTTAACTTTAGTTTTTCTCAAGAAACTGGAAATCGAGCTCCCATATGACCCAGCTATACCACTCCTAGGAATATACCCTAGGAACACAAAAATACAACACAAAAATCCCTTCCTTACACCTATATTCATTGCAGCACTATTTACCATAGCAAGACTCTGGAAACAGCCAAGATACCCTTCAACAGATGAATGGCTAAAGAAACTGTGGTACATATACACAATGGAATATTATGCAGCTGTCAGGAGAGATGAAGTCATGAAATTTTCCTATACATGGATGTACATGGAATCTATTATGCTGAGTGAAATAAGTCAGAGAGAGAGAGAGAAATATGCAGAATGGTCTCACTCATCTATGGGTTTAAAGAGAAATGAAAGACATTCTTGCAATAATAATTTTCAGACACAAAAGAGAAAAGAGCTGGAAGTTCCAGCTCACCTCAGGAAGCTCACCACAAAGAGTGATGAGTTTAGTTAGAGAAATAACTACGTTTTGAACTATCCTAATAATGAGAATGTACGAGGGAAATAGAAAGCCTGTCTAGAGTACAGGCGGGGGTTGTGTGGGAAGGAGGGAGATTTGGGACATTGGTGATGGGAATGTTGCACTGGTGATGGGTGGTGTTCTCTACATGACTGAAACCCAAATACAATCATGTATGTAATAAAGTTGGTTAAATAAAAAAAGAAATCTTTACATAACACCACTGTTGAATGCAGGTTTCTTTTTTCCACTTTAGTCTGTAATTTTAGCCTTTTTGATATAGGCCATTCTTACTGGTGTTAGGTGATATACCATTTGTTTTGGTGTGCATTTCCATAATAATTAGTGATCATCATAATATTTTCATGTGTCTGTTAAGCCATCTCCTCTAAGGAAATGTTTGCTCATCTCTTTCCCCAGTTCTTACGGAGTTATTTGGTTTTGATATCGCTGCTGAATTTTGTGAGTTCTTTGTGTATCTTGGATATCAGGCTTTTGTTAGATGTATGATGGACAAATATTTTCTCCCACTCAGAGGGATGTGTTTTTGTTTTTGTGAGTTTCTTTTTCAGTGTAGAAGCTATTTAGTTTGAGTTGATCTCATTTATTTTTGCAGTTGTTTTCCAACTTCACATATCTAGTCAAATAACTGACAGAACCACTAAAGCCAATATCATGAAATGCATTTCCTATGTTTCCTTTTATGTATTTTATGGATTTAGGTGTTAATAAATTTTGAGTTCACTTTTGTGCATAGTGTCAGATACACAATTTCATTCTTTTTCATTGGATATTCAGTTTCCCCTGACATCATTTGTTGGAGAGTTTCTTTTTTCCATTTAAAAATCATGACACCTTTATTCTAAACTTACTAACCATATAAATAAAGGTTTATTTCTGTCCTTTCAGTTTTATTCTGTGTGAGTATATTTTTGTTCTAAAACAACATTTGTTGATCAATTTAGGCTTAGTTCAGCTTGACATTAGGGAGTGCAATGCCTACTATCTTTTTCCTCTGGATTCATTTGGATATTTAGGGTGCTTTTTGTTAGTGATTCCATATGCATTTTAACAAAATTTATTCTGTGTCCTTAATGAATGTCATTGGAATCTTTTGAGTAGAGGTCATTTTTATAATGCTAATTCTTTTAATTTGTAGACATGGCCTTTTTTTCTCATTTCTCTATGTAGTAGTCAAGTTTTGGTTGGTGATTTAGAGTTTTTTTTGTGTGTTTTACCTTCTTTATTGAATTGATTCCTAGATACTTGATTCTTTTGATACAGTTGAAAATAGGACTCTTTACCTAATTTTCTTCTCTTCTAGTTTATTATTTGCAACATATTTTTGTATATTGATTTTATATGCATATTTTTGCTGTATTGGTTTATTATTTCTAGTAATTCTAGTCCTCATGGATGTTTTACCTATATTGTCATGTTTCTGCAAATAGTATTTTAACTTCTTTTCTAGTTGGAGCCCTTTAATCTTTCTTGCCTATTTGCTATGTCTAGTACTTCTAGTACTATGTTGAATAATAATGAGAGTAGTTATGTTATGTTACTACTATTAGATACAATTGGTTATTTATTTTTTTCTCTTTATGTTAGTTATAGGTTTGTTTTATATATCTTTACTTTGTTGAGGAATGTTCTTTCTATCTACATTTTTATTGGAAGTTCGTTAGTATCATAAACATAATCTTTTAAAATCTCTCTTTGAATCTACTCATATGATTTTATGATCTTTATCTTTACATTTGTTTATGTGTTTTATTATATTAATTAATTTGATGGGTGTGTGTTGAAATAACCTCGATTTACAGAGGGAGTGAGCAGGAAGGGGCTAGAAAGAGAAGGGAAGGGCCTGACCTCCAAGGGACCACTTACATATCCTAATTTATGTATGTGATCCAATTGATTATTTATAAACTTTATTTGCATAAGGGTCGATGGGTATCATCTCACAATCTGATTGCTGAACCACAATTAACTCGCAACCTTACTTGCAAACATAATTAGGTTGGTCCAATTGGATGATCTCACAAAGTATAACTAATCAAATAGCAGAAACAACTAAGGGGAAGAAATACATAATGTCTAAAAACCCAGGCAATTGGTCCTTGTTCTGAAAAACTGGAACTGTGTGATATCAAGATCCTGATAGTGACTCAGGAGTGTCTTTTGCCTACAGGTCAGGAAATATGAGAAGTTCAAGGACAGGAAGGGGGACTTCTAGCCATCCCAACTAGTACTGCCCAAACTATCCCAAGAAACTGAGGTATCATGGCATCAGGGTCCTGTTTGTGACTCAGGAGCATCATTTGACCCCCTGTGAGGAAACCTTAGAAGTGCATAGACAAGGCAGGAAAGCTGCTTAACCTCTTTATATCTTACCTTCATTTCTTCACCTCTTTATATCTCACTGTGAGCATGCAAAGTGGCCCTAACTCTAGACACACTGAGACACAAAAAAATCACAAGAAATACCACCCAAGTGCAGAAGCCATAATGGAAAGACAACACAAAATGGCACCATACTTACTGTGTGAAGAAGATGTTAGCCTTGAGAGTCAATTGTATAATCTCTCCAAAAAGGAGATATTGAGAAAGCTTAAGAAACTAAAAATAAACATGGACTATACAGCCAATAAAATACAAGAGGATATGAGAGCAAAAATGAGAAAACTACAAATAAAAATACAAAATTATAAAACTTAGTAGGTGAAATGAAAACTCTGAAAGACATCACCCACAGAGTAACAGATGCTGAGGACAGCATTAGTGAGCTTGATGATGAGCTACATAAAACCTCCAGGCAACAGCAAAAGATGAATACAGGCCTCAAAATATACAAACAGCTGATTCAAGAACTTTGGGATGAGTTCAAAAGGAACAACTTAAAACCTATCAGCGTCCCATAGGGCCAGGAATAAAATGCCTATAAAAAACCAACAGTCAAAAACATTGTTGCTGAGAAGTGCATCCACATCTTGGAGGCCCAAAGGGTACCAGCTAAACGAGATCCAAATAAAAATATTCCAAGACACAACCTAATCAGAATGACAAAAGCTACAGCTAAATGAAGAAGAATGAAATAAGCATGATCAAAGAAGGATGCAAAGGAACTTCTCAAAATTTACCAAAGGAAACCAACTGGGCCTAAAGACATTGATGGAATATAGTGGAAAAACTCAATGAAATGAGTGCCTCACCAAACATATTTTACACAGCCAGACTCTTATTTAGATTTGAAGAAAGAATGCACAACTTCACAGATAAACAACAGGTCAAGAACTTTATAGACTAAAGACTATCTTTAGAAAAATATAGGGGCTACCTTAAGGCAAGACAAATCTCACAAATACACCAAACTCCTATAGATGTATAGTATAAAACTCCATGAGAATAAACTCTCTCAATGCCAATGGGATAACTATACCAATTACAAGAAAGAGTGGCAGGCTATATTAGAAAATTGAGTCCAATATTAAGCTACCCGCAAGAAACACCTTCAAAAGTCAGAGCAAACAGACTCAATGTTAAAGTTGGTAAGACAATTCTTCCAGCAAACAACTTCCTCAAAAAGGTGGAGTGACCATTCTAGTATCAGATAACAGACAGGTTGAAAAGGTTACAAGACAGTGGAAAGTAATTTCTTTATGTTTAAAATATATGTACATTAGATATAACTTATACCTCTAAACATGCATGCACTTAAAGAGGAATACACAAAATACTTAAAGCAACTGCTAATAGACTTGACAAAGACATTGATAGCAACACAGTAGTAGTTGGAGATGTTCACCACTTTTTCTGTAACCTATCAATAGATTATCTAGACTAAAGCTCTTGCTATACAGACTTGCTATAAAGGAATAAATGTAAGAAGGGTTCTCCTTGTGTAGTAGTAGTAGTAGTAGTAGTAGTAGTAGTAGTAGCAGCATCTGGGTTTTTGTATTTTCTTCCTCAGAATACTGAATATACATTCTTATCAAACGCAAATGGGATATTCACCAAAATATGCCACATGTTGGGAAACAACACATACCTTCACAAAGTCAAGGGAAATTACTCACCAATCATCTGATAAAGGGTTAATATCAAAGATATAAGGTAGTAGAACTACACAAGAAAAAACCCACCCCTTCAAAACCTGGGGAGAAGAGATAAACAGAGTATTCTCAAAGAATAAATACAAATGAGTAAAAGCACATGATAAAATTCTGAGCACCAATAATCATCAGAAATATGCAAAGCAATAAAAAATGAGAAGATTACCACAACACAGAGGCTAACACACATCATAAAAAATAAGAACAGCCTGGAGTGGATATGGAGAGACTGTTAGTGGGAATGTTGACCAGTCCATTCTTTCTGAAAAACTGGAGTGCGGACAGTGGTGTAAAGAAACAGACATTGGTGAAGGGAATGTTCTTGAAACATCATATTCCTAAAACAAAATTTTGAAAAACTTTGTAATTCATAGTAACTAATTAAGATTGAATTGAAAAAATATAATAAGGGTCTGGAAAGATAGTATGCAGGTAGGGCATTTGCCTTGTATGCGGCCCATCCATCTTTGAACATCGCATCCTACATTTCTGGCATTCCTGAGAGCAGAATCAGGAGAAAGCCCTAAGCATTGCCAGGTGTGGCCTCCTCTTACCCCCTAAAAAGATAAGGTGAGTAAACAATAAACCCTGGTAACTATAGATATGGTCTCCATTTTTCCCCCGTGTTGTGCCCGTGCTGCTTGCCTTCCTGCCTGCCCTTACCAACTCTTTAAAGAGATGTGAAACAGAAGACGCTGATGGTTGATGTGATAATCTTATTCACCACCTGCAAAAACCCATAGCAAATCACTATCTGTTGTAACACTTATATCCCTGGAATAAATTACTACTTGGTCTTGATGCTAGGTCCTTTTAATGTATTTTGAATTCAGTTAACTTAAAATTTTAAAGAGATATTTCTTACAAACATATGTAATATTTTGAATGTTAGCATTTACTGATAATGATAACTTTAAAACCTCTAATTTATACATTATGTTTTTCATTTTTCAAAATACCCACATTGTATCATAGGTGGAGTGGTGACTAAAATCTGCATTTTTCCAGTGGGGAATCTGAAGTTTATATAAGTTGATCATAATTATTAAGTAACAGTTATATTTGCTATAATTGCAAACCAAGTGAATGGACTTATTTCTCATCATATTTATGACATAATTTTTAATTAAATAAAACATTGATATATGCACACAAGTCTTTAATACTGTTTCTTTTTTTCCTTGGGTACTTTTTGAATACTTTAATATTTCATCTTTTTCTTAAGTTTTTTGAATTACAAATCTTTCGAAGTTATATTTAAGGTACATAGTGAAAGTGAATTAAGGCCATTCCCACCACCAGTGTTGTCCTCCCTCCACTCCTATTCCCAGTAAGCATCCCATACCCCCCTTTTGCCTCCTATTCTTCTATTGTAACAGTATAGCTTGTTGTAGATTGCATACAGATTCTGTTGTCATTGACTTTGGGCTTGTTGTTTACGTCTGATCTTATTTTTATTTCCACTCAATGTTCATGCAACTGTTTGCTCCTGGTAGTATCCATTTATTTCTCCTCAATTTGTGAGGCAGTACAAGATGATTCAAGTTCTGTGGTTGAAAAAAAAGAAAAAAAGAAATATGGAGGGAGTTAGTCTAAAATCTATAAATATTAATTTAAAAGAAGGGGAAAAAGAAAAAACAAACAAGCAATCATTTAAAAAAGTCAACAGCAACAAAAAACAATGGAACAACAAGAAAGGAAAAGAAAAGAAAAAGAAAGAAACTAAAAGAAAAAAAGAAGGCTGGTATAGCAAGGTTTTGTGGGTTTTTTGTTTGTTTTTGCATAGGCACAGTAAGTATTGGGAAAATTAGAAAGGGAATTCCCTTGGCCTAAGAGATACATGGTTTCTCCATCCTTGAAGCATACTGTCATGGGAACAAATTCAGATTCCAGACATACTCATTATCAAACCCCAAGATCTTTTTTATGGTGTCAGGAAACTTTCTGCTCAATTCTGGATGACAAAATCATTCCTCTGTAATTAGAGATCTTGGTATTTGCACAGGTCATAGGATGAAGAGTAGGATATAGTCTTTCTTTGTGGTTCTAGAAGTTCTGCTCCATCACAGTTGTTGTAATTAGTCTTCTGTAATTAGTGATCTTGGTTTTTGCACAGAACCTAGAATAAAACTTAGAATATAGTTTTTCCTTATGGTTCCAGAAGTTCTGCTCATTTGCGGTTGTCAAAGTCAGACCTCTGGAATTAGAGATCTTGGTTTGGTATAAATCCTAGGCCAAAGCCTAGGCTAGGGTCTTCTTTTTAATACTGTTTCTAATTCCATTGCAATATGTACCCAATTCTTGATATTTTGTTTCTAGTATATTAAAATCTACATATATACATAGGCACAGTAAATATTGGGGCGATTAGAAAGGGAATTCCCTTGGCCTAAGAGATACAGGGTTTCTCCACCCTTGATGTATACTGTCATGGGAATAACTACATGCTCTTTTACTCTCCCCTAGGTCCTTCTGTGGTGTCTGGAAACTTTCTGCTCTGTCGTGGATGATAAAATCATGCCTCTGTAGCTAGATATTTTGATATTTGTAGCTGTTGTCTATATTGCTGTGGTGGTTTTTGAGTTTTTTGTTTGATTCTTTTATCTTTTTTTGTATTGTTGTAATATTTTTTCTTCCTTTTCCCATTGTTCTCTTAAATTGATAGATATAGCCTCTAGAAGGACTCCTCCCATTTTTTCTTGTTTGATTTTTGCCCCATTTTATTTTATTATTTTTCTTTTTCTTTTCTTCAAACAGAACCACACAACTTGAACCATCTTGTTTTGCCTCACAAATGGAGGGGAAAATAATGGAGGGTACCAAGACCAAACAGTCACATGAACATTAAGTAGAAATAAAAAATGATCAAACTTAAGCACCAAATACAAAGCCAACAACAACAGAATCAATACCCAATTTACAACATTTACAACAACTAGACACAGAGAAGACCACTTATACTAGCAGCCCAGGGGGGAAGAGAGGGGGGATATTGGATACATGCTGGGAACAGTGGTAGAGGGAGGACAACATTGGTGGTGGGAACGCCCCTGATTCAATATCACTATGTACCTAAAATATTACTGTGAAAGATTTGTAATCCACTTTGATTAAAATAAAAATATTTAAAAATCTACATGTACAAGAGAAAAGCCAGTATTGAGTCTTTTAGAATCAATTTTACTTATGGAGTTAAAATATGTCTATTATAGCAGTGGTTGATAACATGTCTTTTTCTTTTTTATGTTATTTTTATTAATTTTTTATTTTTAATTATGAGAACAAAGATGCAAGGAAAGAGGACAAGGTAAAGTTACAGTGGAAGGACAATCACCCATAAATAGAATTCTCAGTAGTCCTATTGCTGATAGCTTAACTTTGAACTTTCAGTCAAAGAACATTAAGAAAAATAAAAACAGAACCCTTGTATAATTACTTTTTCCCTCAAGTCCCCAGATTATAGTACATAATATTTCTTAACAGCACACAAACCAATCTAAAGCCATAAAACTTATGTAACTCCTTAAACATTAAAGGCAAAGTGCTTTTTTTACATTTCCATGCACATGCATATTAGATTAAATTAACCTCAAAAGTTTAAGTGGGTTGTTTTTCTTAAGGATTAGAGTCAACGGAGCACAGCAAAAATGGTGTTAGAGTGGCAATCATTGTCTGCATAGGCCCACCAAAATATGAGGGACATAGAAAGGAAAGGCCTTGGCCTCAATACAAGGAGACCCTACCCCTGAAGTTTCCTGGCACAAGACCTAGGCTCTAGGCAAACTAGGTTGTCCAATCCAGGTCATTGTCTGTAATGCCAATACTTTCATTTTTTTTACACAGTCTCTGTTGTCGGTATCATGTTTCTGTATATGCAGATCTTGGAATCTGCATATCCTACATTGCAGTCAGGATGATGTAGAGTGTCCTTTCACCTCACAATTAAAGAACAATGCATAGAACCCTGTCGTCCTGTAAGCAGGTCGTTGTTGTTGTCAAGTCTTCTTAGCTTTAAGGGAAGTCTCTTTTGAGCAGGTAGATGGCAGAGCAGTGGTAGGGTCTTCCCTGATAGAGGATTCCTCCCAGGTGTTGTTATAAAAAACCTTGGAAGTTTCGTAGATAGCTTCCCTGGTTCAGGGGTGAATTGAGGATGCCCATTCTTCTGGGGCCTGTGCCAGGTCATTATATCAAATAACGTGTCTTTTTCTTTATGCAAAGAAAGGACCCTCCTAAAATATGGGCATTATTTACTTCACTTGAAATTATCAAATAGAGATTTTAAAATGACTTTTCATTTACAATTGTCATAAACATAGTAGAAACGAGGCTAATTAAAGAAAGCAGGAAGATGTTGATTTTAATATTGTTGTTGTTATTGATTTTGGGGACCACACTTGACTGTGCTCATGGATTTCCCCTGACTCTCTGCTCAGGGGTCATGCCCAATGACCTTGAGTGCTATAGGTACTGCCAGGAATTGTATCTGGTATGTAATTGCCAAGCAAGTATTTTATCTGCTGTATTATCTCTGTGACCCAACAATTTGGTTTTGATTTTTTACCAAAATTTTAGTTCCTGGAGAACGTTTCTTCATAACTAATAACTTCATAACTTCATAACTAATAACTAGTTTTATCTCGATAATATACTTTTCTTAATTTAATTTTTTACATTTAAAATTTTAAATATTTATTGACATAATGTGATTTGCAATACTGTTAATGGTGCTCTCATGAATGGTGGAATCATTCCAAAACAACATATACTAATTGAAATATAGATATCTCTCCATAAAAATAGAATTCCCATATGACCCAGAAATACCATTTCTTTTTTCACTATGCTTTTTTTTCTTTATTTAAACATCTTGATTACATATATGATTGTGATTAGGTTTCAGTCATGTAAAGAACACCCCCCTTCACCAGTGCTACATTCCCACCACCAATGTCCCAAATCTCCCTCCATCTCACCCCACACCCACCTGTACTCCAGACAGGCTTTTCAGTTCCCTTATTCATACACATGATTATGGTATTTCTCTGTGTAGTTATTTCTATAACTGCACTCACAATTCTTGTGGTGAGATTCATGAAGTGAGCTGGAAGTACCAGCCCTCCTATCATTGTCTCTGAGGATTATTGCAAAAATGAGTTTTATTTTTCTTAAAACCCATAGATGAGTGAGACTATTCTGTGTCTCTCTTTCTCTACCTCTGACTTATTTCACTCAGCCTGAGAGATTCCATGTACATCAATGTATAGGAAAATTTAATGACTTCATCTCTCCTGATGGCTGCATAATATTCCATTGTATATATGTACCACAGTTTCTTTAGCCATTCATCTGTTGAAGGGCATCTTGGTTGTTTCCAGAGCCTGGCTATTGTGAATAGTGCTGCAATAAATATATGTGTGAGGAAGAGGTTTTTGTATTGTATTCTTGTGTTCTTAGGGTGTCCCTAGGAGTGGAATAGCTGGGTCGAATGGGAGCTCAATTTCCAGTTTTTGGAGGAATCTCCATATCACTTTCCATAGAGGTTGGACTAGACGGCATTCCCACCAGCAGTGGATAAGAGTTCCTTTCTCTCCACATCCCTGCCAGCACTGATTGTTCTCATTCTTTGTGATGTATGCCAATCTCTGTGGTGTGAGATGGAATCTCATCGTTGTTTTGATTTGTGACGAGGAACATTTTTTCATGTGCCTTTTGGCCATTTGTATTTCTTATTTATCAAAACGTCTGTTCATTTCCTCTCCCCATTTTTTGATGGGATAAGATGTTTTTTCTTGTAAAGTTCTGTCAGTGCCCTGTATATTTTGGATACTAACCCCTTATCTGATGGGTGTTTGGTGAATAGTTTCTCCCACTCGGTGGGTGGCTCTTATAGCCTGGGCACTATTTCTTTTGAGGTGCAGAAGTTTCTCAGCTTAATGTATTCTCATCTGTTTATCTCTGCTTCCACTTGTTTGAAAAGTGCAGTTTCCTCCTTGAAGATGCCTTTAGTCTCAATGTCATGGAGTGTTTTACCGATGTGTTGTTCTATATACCTTATGATATCAGGTCTGATATCAAGGTCTTTAATCCATTTGGATTTTACCTTCGCACATGATGTTAACTGGGAGTCTATGTTCGCTTTTTTGCAAGTGGCTAACCAGTTCTGCCAGCACCAATTGTTGAAGAGGTTTTCCCTGCTCCACTTAGGATTTCTTGCTCCTTTATCAAAAATTAGGTAATTATATGTCTGGGGAACATTGTCTGAAAACTCAAGCCTATTCCACTGATCTGAGGGTCTGTACTACGGTTTCAAGTTGGGGAAAGTAATGCCTCCCATTTTCCTTTTCCCTAGGAATGCTTTAGCTATTTGAGGGTATTTATTGTTCCATTGAACTTCATAAGTGTTTGATCCACTTCTTTGAATAATGTCATGGGTATTTTTAAGAAGATCACATTAAATCTGTATAATACTTTGGGGAATATTGCCATTTTAATGATGTTAAACCTGCCAATCCATGAGCAGGGTATGTGTTTCCATTTCCGTGTGTCCTCTCATTTCTTGGAGCAGGGCTTTATAGTTTTCTTTGTATAGGTCCTTCACATCTTTGGTCCAGTTGACTCCAAAATATTTGAGTTTGTGTGGCACTAATTTAAATGGGATTGCCTTCTTGATTTCCTTCTCTTCCCTATCATTATTGGTGTATAAAATGGCCATTGATTTCTGTGTGTTAATTTTGTAGCCTGCCACCTTGCTATGAGTCTATTGTTTCTAGAAGCTTTTTGGTAGAGTCTTTAGGGTTTTCTAAGTAGAGTATCATGTCATCTGCAAACAATGAGAGCTTGATTTCTTCCTTTTCTATCTGAATTCTCTTGATATCTTTTTCTTGCCTAATCGCTATAGCAATAAATTCCAGTACTATGTTGAAGAGGAGTGGTGCGAGTGGACGGCCTGGTCTTATACCAGAATTTAGAGGAAAGGCTTTTAGTTTTTCTTCATTGAGGATAATATTTGCCATTGGCTTGTGGTATATGGCTTCAAATAGACTGAGAAAGGTTCCTTTCATTCCCATCTTGCTGAGAGTTTTGATCAAGAATGGGTGTTGGACCTTATCAAATTATTTCTCTACATCTATTGATATGATCATGTGATTTTTATTTTTCTTCTTGTTCATGCTGTGTATGATGTTGATAGATTTACGGATGTTAACCCATCCTTGCATTCCTGGGATGAAACCTACTTGGTCGTAGTGTGTGATCATCTTGATGATGCATTGGATATTATTTGCCAGGATTTTGTTGAAGATCTTTGCATTCGTCAGGGATATTGGTCTGTAGTTTTCTTTTTTTAGCAGCAACTCTGTCTGGTTTTGGTATCAAGGTGATTTTGGCTTCATAATAGTTGTTTAGGAGTGTTCCCTTTTTTTCAATTTCATGGAAGAGCCCGGCTAGGATTGGTAGTAGCTCCTCTTGAAAGATTTGAAAAAAAAATTCATTAGTAAATCCATCTGGGCCTGGGTTTTTCTTTTTAGGCAGATGTTTGATTACAGTTTCAATTTCCTCAGTAGTGATGGGGGTGTTTAGATATGCTGCATCCTCCTTACTTAAATGTGGAAGGTTATAATTGTCCAAGAATTTTTCCATTTCTTCTAGGTTCTCATGTTTAGTAGCATAAAGTTTCTCAAAGTTGTATCTGATTACCCTTTAGATCTCTGCAATATCTGTCGTGATCTCCCCCTTTTCATTTCTAATACGGGTTATCAGATTTCTCTCTCTTTTTCTTGGTGAGTTTTGCCAATGGTCTATCAATCTTGTTTATTTTTCCAAAGAATCAACTTCTGCTTTCGTTGATCTTTCGGATTGTTTTTTGGTTTTCCACTTCATTGATTTCTGCTTTCAGCTTTGTTATTTTCTTCTGTCTCCCTATTTTTGGTTCCTTTTGTTGGTCATTTTCTAATTTTTTGAGCTGCGTCATGAAGTTATTCAGGCATGCCCTTCTTTCTTGTCGATGTGTGCTTGTAGAGCTATAAATTTTCCTTTCAGGACTGCATTTGCTGTGTCCCATAGTTTCTGGCAGTTTGTGTCTTCATTATCGTTTGTTTCCAGGAATGTTTTGATTTTCTTTTTTATTTCATCTCGGACTCACTGGTTGTTCAGTAGTAGGTTGTTTAATTTCCAATTGTTAAAGTTTTTCTTCTGTGTGCCTTTGTAGTTCACATCTAATTTCAGAGCCTTGTGGTCAGCCAAGGTAGCCTGCAAGATTTCTATCCTCTTAATTTTATGAAGGTATGTTTTATGTGTCAGCATGTAGTCTACCCTGGAGAATGACCCTTGTACATTGGAGAAGAATGTGTATCCAGGTTTTTTGGGATGGAGTGTCATATATATATACTAGTCCTCTTTCTTTCATACTCTTTTCAGGGCTAGTATGTTTTTATTGGGTTTCAGTCTGGTTGGCCTATCAAGTGTTGATAGGGCCGTGTTGAGGACTCCCACAATTATTGTTTTATTATTGATTTCTTCTTTCACATTTGTCAGTAACTGTATTAGATAATTTGCTGGTCTCTCATTGGGTGAATATATGTTTAATAGTCTGATTTCTTCCTGTTGCACATATCCCTTGATTAGTACATAGTGTCCATCTTTGTCCCTTACCACTTTTCTGAGTATAAAGTTGGTGTCATCATATATTAATATGGCCACCCCAGCTTTTTAGAAGGTGTTGTTGCTTGGGTGATTTTCCTCCAGCCTTTGATTTTGAGTCTGTTTATTCTGATTATTCAGGTGTGTTTCTTGTAGGCAGCAGAAGGTTGGATTCATCTTTTTGACCCATTTTGCCACTCTGTGTCTTTTAATTGGTGAATTTAATCCATTGACATTGAGGGAGATGATTGTCATAAGATTTAATGTCATCTTTGTAGATAAGTTTGCTGTGTTTGTTGGTCTCTCTTGTCTTAGAGTAGACATGTCTGTTTTTCCTTTAAGGCTGTTTTTCATCTATGAAGTTTCTGAGCTCTTGTTTATCCATGAAGCTATGTATTCTTCCTTCAAACCTGAACGTGAGTTGGGCTACGTGCAGTATTCTCAGTGAGGCATTCATTTCATTCAGTCTTGTCACAATATCCCACTACTGTCTTCTGGCCTTGAGAGTTTCTTAAGACATGTCTGCTGTAAGTCTTAGGGATGCTCCTTTGAATGTAATTTCCCTTTTTGATCTTGATGCTTTCAGTATTCTATCTCTATCTTGGGAATTTTCACTGTAACAAGGATGTGTCTTTGGGTGTTTTTCTTTGGGTCTCTTTTAGCTGGTATTCTTCGGGCATGCAGGATTTGATTGCATGTAGTCTTTAACTCTGGGAGTATCTCTTTGATGATGCCTTTGACAGTTGATTCTTCCTGGAGATCTCCTACCTGTGTCTCTGGGATTCAAATGATTCTTATGTTGTTTCTGTTGAGTTTATCAAAGACTTCTATTTTCATCTGTTCACATTCCTTGAGTACTTTTTCCATTGCCTGTTTGTTTGTCTTAAGGTTCTTTTCCAATTTCTTCTGCTGTGTTGAATTTTTCTGCATCACATCTTCCAGTACTCCGATTCTCTCCTCAGCTGCTGTTACCCTGCTGGCGAGGCCATCCATTGATGTTTTCAGTTGAGCTACCATGTTTTACAGATCTGTTATTTCAGTTTGGAGTTTTCTGATTTCTGTCTTTATGTTCTGTTGAGGTCGATCTATGCTTTCTTTGAGTTCTACAAACATCTTCCATATTGCTATTTTAAGTTCCTTATTCTAGAGGTTAATCAGGTGGTTGGAATTTATTAGGTCATCCGAGCTTTTGTCTTCATTCTCTGTGCATGGTGTTTGCCTGTGAGGTTCCCCATTGTCACCCTTGTAGTGTGGTTTTTCCTGCATGTTGTGGTGGGGTTCATTGGTTAGAAAGATTGCACGACTGCACTCTTTTGCTGCCTCTAGTTGACAGTTTTTTTGGGGTGCACTCAGCTTATTTGATGGTGACCCCTGCAGCCAGAGTTTACTTATTGGGCAGCTTCAAAATGCAGTTTGTTGGGGGTGCACTCCCTAGGCTTCTGAGGAGACCTTCAGGTATTCAGAAACATAGATAGGCTTGATGATCCTCAGAGTGATCAAACAAACAGCAGGTTGGAGCCTCCGCAAGCCAGAGAGCTCAGCTTATTGGATGGTGACCCCCACAGCCAGAGTTTACTCACTGGGCAGCTTCAAAATATAGATTTTTTGGGGGGTGTTTTTTAGGCCTCTGAGGAGACCTTCAGGATTCAGAAACTGCAATACCATTTCTTGGCATCTATCTTGAAGACAAAAAATCATTAGTTTGAAATGATATATGCATATGCATGCTCATTGCAGTACCTATTATAATACCAAGACATAGAAACAACCCAAATTCTCTCCTGAATTTTAGGAAGATATCGTTTGTCACAAGTAGACTTTCTCATTATAGGACACTACATTCCAATGAAATTCTGGGTGAAAATACTACTCCTTCTCATATAAGTATGCATGATTGTTGAGGTGTTTGTTAAATCATGAGACCTGTGAGATTAATGGCCATGGATATTCTTTAACTATGTAGAATATCTCCAAGATAAGGTATAGAGTGTGTTTCTTAAATCTTTGATCTCTAAGCAATACATGAGAGTCAAAAAATGGCTTTCAGCATTTTTTGCCTAAGTCCTTATGTCTTTTATTTCTTTGCAATCCTCATATTGGAAATGGGCAACTACAGAGTCATTCTATTGGATAAGTTTTCAGAGGATGAATAATAATTTGAAAAATAAGGTGAAACAAAACCAAATAAATAATTTATGCTTGATTATCTGTGCGGGCAGTTATAAGTGCTAATATAGATAAATTAAAAACCTTTTTTTTTGTTTTGTTTTAGGGCCACACCCTGCATTGCTCAAGGGTTACTCCTGGCTGCTCAGAAATAGCTCCTGGCAGGCACAGGGGACCATATGGGACACCGGGATTCGAACCAACCACCTTTGATCCTGGATCAGCTGCTTGCAAGGCAAACACTCCTGTGCTATCCATTCGGGCCCAAATTAAAACCTTTTAAGTAACCAGCATTGTCCACAGAACAATGATGCTTAAAGGACTGATGTTTCTCTCCCTAAATTTAACATGTTCACTTTGAAAAGTCTAGTTTAATTTCCCCCTTTTAATATTATGTAAAGAATAAAGGTGCCTGGTATGCAGAGAGGCAGTCTTCAAGGCCATAAAATCTATAAAACTAGTCATCTTCCAGGTTCCATGCAGGCAATTTAATGTCCAGAGCATTGCTGGATTAGATTAGTAAGAAGCCAGAAACTCATTTTTGAATTGGAACACTTCTTCTTATTAGTGTTCAATGTTCACAGACCGCAAATGTGTCCAGTACTTGAAAGCATTTCTGTTCCCAGTGATGACTCATACAAGTGATTGCTTCACATTTGGCTAATGTGAGACATGCAGCATTTCTTTTCATAAATATCAAATGGACTAACAATTTGGAGAATAAATCAAATGCAGTTTCCAGTTGAATGTATTGTAACTGTTTCTCCTTTGCAGAAATTCTAAAAATTAAGATAACTAACAGAAAAGATTAATTTTGTATCAGTTGTAGATTTCTGAGGTTTGCGTTCTGCCAATTACATGGGAGCTGCTTCAAATAACCTACATTATCAGGATGCTCTTGCTGAAAATTTTTTCTGGAGAGTTCTCAGTTTTTCAAGTTTTGTTACTGTCTTCATTAATCCTTATTTCCCCTGTGTAGAAAATGGGCTTTCCTACCTTTACAGAAGGATCAAGAAAATATGATTTGGAAAGAGTGAATTATTAAAACTTGGTCAGTAGCCATATATTTCAATTTAAAAGTAAGGTAGCATTTGGTAGTTGAAATAAAGTGCCATTTATTAAATTCAGTGATAGCATTTTTACTGTTGACGTAAAGTAGAATAGATCATTTCATGTAACTGATGGTCCTTCTCATAACCAGTCAATAGTAATTAAGCATTTACTGTATACAAAGTGCAGTGGATTTTTATGATGAGAAATATAATACAGATATTACTTATGCCTTATAGAAACTTATATCTACATATGAAAGTGATAAAAATAATACAAAAAGTGCAGCTGTAGGTTAGGCTTTTACCTGGGAAAACACCCAAGAGCTTCAAAATCTTCAGTTCACTGTGTAATTTTCATAGTAATAATTTTGGTTCTTGGCTTGGAAAAATGCATCTAGCCAGTATTCCAAATATATTACCAAACAAGGGTGTGACCTAAGAGCCTAACCTATTAACCATAATGAAGTATAACTAATAACTTGTATCTGTTTGAATAGTGTTTAAGATTCCTTAGATGTATGCTGCCTAAGAGAAAAATAGTAATGCATAGATTCAATAACACTGAAAATGTAAGATCTAAATGGAAACCACCAATCTCAGTGATATTTTTCCGTAAGCTCTACTGTTAATCTACTGCTGAGGCCCTCCAATAAAGTTTTTCATTTCACCTACCAAACCCTTTAGTTCTGTCATTTTATTTGTGGTTTCCTCGTTTGTTCGATCCAATCCTTTTGTATTTTATTGGTTGTCCATTCCATTGTTTCTTTGAGCCCCTTAAACACCTCCAACATTTTCTCTTTAAAGGAATAATAATCAAAAAGTTTATTACTGATTGAGTCTTCAGGGATACCATCTTCACTCACTTTTGCAGTCTGAACTTAATTCTGTGTGTTGTGTGGCTAGACAACTAGAGTTAGGATGCCTTTGTATGCTCATGGATAGATATGAAAAACAGAAGGAAAGGCAATCTTGAGTAACAAACGGCCCCAAATGCTGCTATACCTCAGGGTCTTGGGACTGCAGTGGTGTGGAGCCAAGTTGAGGTGACTAGCAGCCTCCATCTTCAACTTCCAATTTGAAGGATCTTGTTAAGGTGGGCCAAATGGAGATCCTTAGTAAGAAGGGCCCTAATACAGAGGTTCTTCAGTTTCTTGGGTCTTGAGCTGAGTGGCAAAGACTTTTCCTTTTTTGTTAATCTAGAAAATATTAAAAAACATCTCATTGGGTGTTAGTTCACATTTACCTATTAATGAGACTTAATATTTTAATGTTTATTAATCTTTTTATATTATTTGTTTCCATTTTCTTATTTTTGCATGAATAGTATTTTAGTAATCCTTTGCTAGATTATAAAAACATAGTTTAATTATAAATTTCACATTCTTAATAACGTTATTAATAAAATAAAATGTATAATATTCCATTATGTTTATGTACCATGGTTTCTTTAGCCATTCATCTGTTGAAGGGCATCCTGGTTGTTTCCAGAATCTTGCTATGGTAAATAGTGCTGCAATGAATATAGGTGTAAGGAAGGGATTTTTGTATTGTATTTTTGTGCTCCTAGGGTATATTCCTAGGAGTGATATACTGGATCATATGGGAGCGCAATGAGATGAAGTCATAAAATTTTCCTATACATGGATGTACATAAAATCTATTATGCTGAGTGAAATGAGAGAGAGAGAAAGATGCAAAATGGTCTCACTCTTCTATGGGTTTTAAGAAAAATGAAAGACATACTTGAAACAATTTTCAGAGACAAAAGAGAGCAGGGCTGGAAGTTCCAGCTCACCTCATGAAGCTCACCACAAAGAGTGATTAGTTTAGTTAGAGAAATAACTACATTAAGAACTATCCTAACAATGAGGGAAATAGAAAGCCTGTCTAGAGTACAGGCAGAGGTGGGGTGAGAAGGAGGGAGATTTGGGACATTGGTGATGGGAATATTGCACTGGGGATGGGGGGTGTTCTTTACATGACAGAAACCCAACCACAATCATATTTGTAATCATGGTGTTTAAGTAAATATTATTTAAAAAATAAAACATAAAATAAAGTGTTTTAATTCTCCCTTTTTGAATGTTGAATATTTTGTCTTGTAATATTAGTATTTTATCAGTGTTGAGATTACAAAGATGTGTTTCTATTTTATCTTCTAAGGTTATTTAAATATCATTTTATTCAGATATGAATGGTATTTAAACAACTAATAATCCCAATTAATATTATATTTTAGTTATCTGTTACTGTCACACAGTTATTAATTAAAGTGTCTAAATCATGTATTTTTAAATTTTTTTTATTTAAACAAACTTATTACATACATGATTTGTTTGGTTTTCAGTCATGTAAAGAACACCACCCATCGCCAGTGCAACATTACCAACACCAATGTCCCAAATCTCCCTCCTCTCCACCCAACCCCCACCTGTACTCTAGACAAGTTTTCTATTTCCCTCATACATTCTCATTATTAGGATAGTTCAAAACTTAGTCATTTCTCTAACTAAACGCATCCCTGTTTGTGGTGAGCTTCATGAGGTGAGCTGTAACTTCCAGCTCTTTTCTCTTTTGTGTCTGAAAAGTATTATTGCAAGAATGTCTTTCATTATTCTTAAAACGCATAGATGAGTGAGACCATTTTGCATCTTTCTCTCTCTCTGACTTATTTCACTCAGCATAATAGATTTCGTGTACATCCATGTATGGGAAAATTTCATGACTTCATCTCTCCTGATGGCTGCATAATATTCCATTGTGTATATGTACCACAGTTTCTTTAGCCATTCTTCTGTTGAAGGGTATCTTGACTGTTTCCAGAGTCTTGCTATGGTAAATAGTGCTGCAATGAATATGTGTAAGGAAGGGATTTTGTATTGTATTTTTGTGTTCCTAGGGTACATTCCCAGGAGTGGTATAGCTGGGTCGTATTGGAGCTCAATTTCCAGCTTTTGGAGGAATCTCCATATTGCTTTCCATAAAGGTTGAACTAGACGGCATTCCCACCTGCAGTGGATAAGAGTTCCTTTCTCTCCACATCCCCGCCAACACTACATGTTCTCATTCTTTGTGATGTGTGTCAATCTCTGGGGTGTGAGGTGGTAACTCATAGTTGTTTTGATTTGCATCTCCTTGATGATTAGTGATATGGACCATTTTTTATGTGTCTTTTGGCCATTTGTATTTCTTTGTCAAAGTGTCTGTCCATTTCTTCTCCCCATTTTTAATGGGATTAGATGTTTTTTTTTTTGTAAATTTCTGTCAGTGCCTTGTATATTTATTTAGCCACTTATCTGATGGGTATTGGGTAAATAGTTTCTCCCACTAAGTGAGGTCTCTTGTATCCTGGGCACTATTTTTTTGAGGTGCAGAAGCTTCTCAGTTTAATATATTTCAATCTGTTAATTTCGGCTTTCACTTGGTTGGAGAATGCAGTTTCTTCCTTGAGGATGACTTTAGTCTCAATGTCATGGAGTGTTTTGCCTAGGTGTTGTTCTAAGTATCTTATGGTTTTGGGTCTGATGTCAAAGTCTTTCATTCATTTGGATTTAACCTTCGTACATGATGTTAGCTGGGGGTCTAAGTTCATTTTTTTGCAAGTGGCTAGCCAGTTGTGCCAACACCACTTGTTGAAGAGGCTTTCTTTGCTCCATTTAGGATTTCTTGCTCCTTTATCAAAAATTAGGTGATCAAGAATAGGTGTTGGACCTTATCAAATGCTTTCTCTGCATCTATTGATATGATCGTGTAATTTCTATTTTTCTTGTTGATTTTGTGTATTATGTTGATAGATTTATGGATGTTAAGCCATCCTTGCATTCCTGGGATGAAACCTACTTGATTGTAGTGGCTGATTTTCTTAATGAGGAATTGAATCCTATTTGCCAGGTTTTTGTTGAGGATCTTTGCATCTATATTCATCAGCGATATTGGTCTGTAATTTTCTTTTTTGGTAGCATCTCTGTCTGGTTTAGGTATCAAGATGATGTTGGATTCATAAAAGCAATTTGGAAGTGTTCCTGTTTTTTTCGATTTCATGAAAAAGTCTTGACAGTATTAGTAGAAGTTCCTGTTAAAAGGTTTGAAAGAATTCATTAGTAAATCCATATGGGCCTGGATATTTGCTTTTGGGCAGACATTTGATTACTGTCTTAATTTCCTAAATAGTGATGGGTGTGTTTAGATATGCTACATCCTCTTCATTTAACCGTGGAAGATTATAAGATTCCAAAAAATTATCCATTTCTTCCAGGTTTTCATTTTTAGTGGCATAGAGTTTCTCAAAGTAGTTTCTGATTACCCTTTGAATTTCTACCATGTCAGTAGTGATCTTTCCTTTTTCATTCCTAATACGAGTTATCAAGTTTCTCTCTCTTTCTTTGTTAATTTTGCCAGTGGTCTATCAATCTTGTTCATTTTTTCAAACAACCAACTTCTGCTTTCGTTGATCTTTTGGGTTGTTTTTCAAGTTTCCACTTCATTGATTTCTGCTCTTAGCTTTGTTATTTCCTTCTGTATCCCTATTTTTGGGTCCTTTTTTTGAGTACTTTCTAATTCTATGAGCTGCATCATTAAGCTATTCAGGTATGCCCCTTCTTCTTTCCTGATGTGTGCTTGCAAAAGCTATAAATTTTCCTCTCAGTCCCACTTTTGCTGTGTCCCATCAGTTCTGATAGTTTATTCTCCATTATCATTTGTTTCTAGGAAGGTTTTGATTTCATCTTGGACCCACTGGTTATTCAGTATTAGGCTGTTTAACTTCCAGGTATTAAAGTTTTTCTTCTGTGTCCTTTTGTGATTTACATATAATTTCAGGGCCTTGTGGTCAGTGAAGGTAGCCTGCAAAATTTCTATCCTCTTGATATTATGGAGGTATGTTTTATGTGCTAGCATGTAGTCTATCCTGGAGAATGTCCCATGTACATTAGAGAAGAATGTTTATCTGGGCTTCTGGGGGTGGAGTGTCCTGTATATATCTACTAGGCCTCTTTCTTCCATTTCTCTTTTCGGGTCTAGTATATTCTTGTTGGGTTTCAGTCTGGTTGACCTGTCAAGTGTTGACAATGCCGTCTTGAGGTCTCCCACAATTATTGTGTTGATATTGATATTATTTTTCAGATTTGTCAACAATTTTATTAAATATTTTGCTGACCCCTCATTCGGTTCATATATGTTTAGGAGAGTTATTTCTTCCTGCTGTACGTATCTCTTGATTAATACAAAATGTTCATCTTTGTCCCTTACAACTTTCCTAAGTATAACGTTTGCATCATCTGATATTAGTATGGCCATTCCAGCTTTTTTATGGGTGTTGTTTGCTTGGATGATTTTCCTCCAGCCTTTTATTTTGAGTCCATGTTTGTTCTGACTATTCAGGTGCGTTTCTTGTAGGCAGTAGAAGGTTGGATTGAGTTTTTTGATCCATTTAGCCACTCTGTGTATCTTAACTGGTGCATTTAGTCCATTGACATTGAAAGATTTTCCTGGGAATTAGTGCCATCTTTATATCAAAATTTGGTGTGTCTGTTGGTCAGTCTTGTCTTAAAGTAGGCCATTTAGTTTCTCTTTTAAGAATGTTTTTGAGTCTGTAAAGTTTTGAGCTGTTGTTTGCCTGTGAAACCGTGTATTGTTCCTTCAAACCTGAAAGTGAGTTTTGTGGGGTGTAGTATTCTAGATGAATCATTTATTTTATTGAGTTTTGTCACTATGTCCCACCACTGTTTTCTGGCCTTGAGTGTTTCTGGTGACAGGTATGCAGTAAATCTCAAGAAAGTGAGTTTTGCTGGATGAAGTATTCTAGGTGAAGCATTTATTTCATTGAGTTTTTTCACTATATCCCACCATTGCCTTCTGGCCTTGAGTGTTTCTGGTGACAGGTCTGCAGCAAATCTCAAGGATGTTCCCTTGAATTTAATTTCTCTTTCCAATCATGCTGCTTTCAGAATTCTGTCTCTATCTGTGGGATTTATCATTGTGACTAGGATGTGTCTTGGGGTGTTTTTTCTGGGATCTCTTTTAGTTGGTACTCTTTTTGCATGCAGGATTTGATCACATATATTCATTATCTCTGGTAGTTTCTCTTTAATGATGTTCTTGACCATTGATGCTTCCATTAGATTTTCTTCCTTGGGTCTCTGGGACTCCAATGATTCTTAAGTTGTTTCTGTTGAGCTTACATAGACTTCTATTTTCATCTGTTCCCATTTTTTGCGTAATTTTTCCATTGTTTGATTGTTTGCTTTGAGGTTTTCTTCCAATTTCTTTTGCTGTATGGAATTGTTATTCATCTCATCTTCCAGTGTATGAATTCTATTCTCAGCTGCTTTTAACATGTGGGAAACCTCAACCATGTTTTTCTTCAATTCATCTATTGAGTTTTTCAGACCGGTTATTTGACCTGAAATTTCAGTTTGGAGTTTTCTGATTTCTATCTTCATATTCTCTTGATTCTTATTAGTGTTCTCTTCTATACTTTCTTTGATTTCTTTGAACATCTTCCATATTGTGATTCTAAACTGCTTATCTGAGAGACTGACTAGTTGGTTGGTCATGTTCAAGTCATCAGAGTTGCCATCATCATTCTCTATGTCTGTCGCTGGCCTGTGTTGTTTCTACATTGTCACATTTATATTGTGGGTTTTTCTATGTGTTGTGGTTCTATTCATTGGCTAAATGATCTGCACGGCCAGAAGCAAAGCAGAGCGGCCGTGCTCCTCTGGCTCCACCCTTTCTAGTCTTGTACACTCACCTCCAGGAATGGCTCCAGGGAAGGTGAGACATCTGCAGATGGGCCACACACAGGATGAAATCAGGCCAAAGATGGAGCACAGCACAGAAGACAGGCAGATAGGGGTGCTGGCATCTGAGTTCTAGCAGAGTTCAGCGGCTTCTCCTTTCTGGGATTATAAATTCACCTCCAGGGAAGGCTCCAGAGAAGGCAAGCGTCGGCAGATGAGCCACACACAGGATAAATTCAGGCCGAAAATGGAGCACAGCACAGAAGACAGGCAGATTGGGGTGCTGGCATCTGAGTTCCAGCAGAGTTCAGCGGCTTTCCCTTTCTGGGCTTGTAAAGTCAGCCATTTCTTACTCACTCACTCGCTTGCTGGGTAGCTTCAGAATGCAGTTTTTTGGGGGGTTGCTTACCAAAGCTCTGAGGAGAGCTTGAAGCATTCAGGAAGGACAGAGGAGCACAGGACAGGCTTCTCTGTAGGTCCTCAATTTCCTCAGAAGAAGCACAGCAGGGCAGAGACTTTGCAGGTAAAGCAATCAGCACTTCACCTTGCAGTCCCCACAGTCAGCCATTTCTTACTCACTCACTTGCTCGCTGGGTAGCTTCAGAATGCAGTTTTTTGGGGGTTTACTTCCCAGGGCTCTGAGGACAGCTTGAAGGATTCAGGAAAGAGAGAGGAGCACAGGACAGGGTTCTCTTTATGTCCTCAGTTTCCTCAGAGGAAGCCTAAATTATGTATTAAAGCAAGAATTAGGTGTTTCTTTCTGAGAGCTTTGAAATTAAAATGCCCTATACTATATTCATAGCATATTAGAACATAGATTTGCAAAGTTACTGAAATTAATTCCTGAACCAAAAAGATTTGACTACTGGTTTTTGTTTTGTTTTGTTTTGTTTTGTTTTGTTTTCGGCTAACTCGGTGACTCCTAGGAGCTACTCCTGGCTATGCACTCAGGATGCTAAGGGGATCGAACCCTAGTTAGTCCTCGGCTAGCCATGCAAGGCAGATACCTTATGGCCTGTGCTACTGCTCTGGTCCCTTAACTACTGTTTTTATAATGTAATGTACTGTGTAGCGGGTTAACCCCTAACTTTTAAAAAATTGAGTCACTATGAGATGCATAGATAAGAAGTTGTTCATGGTTAAATTTCAGTCTAACATGTTCCAGCATTCATCCCTTAGCCAGTGTATATTTTCCACCACCATTATCCCCAGTTTCCCTCCTCTCCTCATCCCCATTCCAAGTGAAACTTTATGGCAGATACTTTTCTTCTCTATTTTTTTTTTCCTTTTAGGAACTATGATTTGTAATACTGTTGCTGAGAAGGTATCCTGCTTATCATTGTACCTCCTTTCAGCACCCAGTTCTTGTCCAAAATTATAATTTCCGATTACCATTGTCATCGTGGTTGCTTCTCCATCCTGATTGCATTCCTCCCCCTCCCCACTTTGTTGCAAGTTTACTATCATAGACCAGTCCTCCTGACCCTTGTTCCTATTGCCTTTGAATATTATTCTAATGCTATGTTTTTTTATGTTCCATAAATGAATATGACCATTTTATCTGTCCTTGAGTAACTGATTTCACTCAGCTTGATACTCTCCATTGATACTCTTGATATGGGTCCAGTTAGGTATAAGAAAATTTCATGACTTTATTTTTCCTTACAGCTGAGTAGTAATCCATTTATAGATGTACCATAGTTTCTTTATCTTTTCTTATGCACTTGGGCTGTTTCCAGAATCTGTCTATTGTCAATAGTGCAGCAATGAATATAGGAGTGCAGATGCCTTTTCTGCATTCTATTTTTGGGTTTCTAAGCTATATTCCCGAAATTTAGGAATATGAAAACAAATTTCTATTTTTTTTGAGGTATGTCTATATTTTTTGAAAAGGCTGGACCAGTAAACATTCCCACCAGCTTTGAATGAGAGTTCCTTTCTCCCCACATCTGCATCAGCACTTGTTCTTTTTGATGCTATGAGTTTCTGAAGTTTGAGATTATACCCCATTGTTTAGCTTTGCATCTTCCTGAGGATTAGGTATATCGAGCATTTGTTCATGAGTCATTTGGCTATTTGTATTTCTCCTTTGAGGAATTTTCTATTCTTCTTTTCTTCCCATTTATATGGGGCTGGGTGTTTCTTGTTAAGTTCTACTGGTGCCTTATAAATCTTTGATATTAAGCCCCATCAGATGGGTGTTGGGTTAATAATTTATCCTATTCCTTGGAGTTCCAAATGCTGAATTTAATAAGTTTAAAATAACAGTGTATTACTATCTCTCCTGGTCCTATGTATTACAGGAGCTCACTAAGTTCAATTTGTCAAATAAGCTCAGGGTGTTTTTTGGAAGCCGAGGTTTGAGTTATCTGAATGCTCTATTGAGTCAGACATAGAAGATGACTTGGTTACATTATGGGTATTTGTTATTAGTTGTTAGATACTTGATAGGCACCCTGCTGTGATAGTAACAAAAGTGATGCATATGGCTTTCCCCTGAGGCTTGGGCTTCTTACATCATGGTGCCTGGGTTCTGAGGGTCCGAATGGTGATCATTCTGAGAAAATATGGATTCTGTTTTGGTTTTGATTTTGGATCACAGCTGATTGTACTGAGGCGCTATTCTGAACTTGGTGATAAGGTTCTCTTTCAGCTGTGTTCAGCAGATAGTGCAGTTCTGGATCAAACCCAGGCCTCATATATGAAAGACAAGTGCTCTACTACTTAGCCTCATCCCCATCCTATTCAAAGGATTTTTTATAGCATAGACATCAGAGTCATTATGTGACTTCTACTACATTTTATTGATTTCACCTGTCCAGTTTTAGTTTTAAAGTGGGGAAGGAAAAAGGACTTCTTTTGGGCATGAATACTGGAAGATATTTTTATTAGGCAGTCATTTTTAAAGACTACAACAGTTATTCCAAATGGTTACTGTTATTAGTATTTGGAGCAAGTGCTATGTTATCTTTTAAGTCAAGTGCTAAAGATTAGGTAAACTGAAAAACTTCTCAAAATTTATTTTAGGCACTGTGGTTTGCAATATTGCTAACAGAAGGGGTTTATTTAAGAATATTCCAGGGACTAAAGTGATAACACAGTGGGTAGGGTGTTTGGTTTGAACACAGCTGACCCTAGTTCAATCTCTGGATATCCTATATGCTACTGTGAACCTACCAGGAATAATTTCTGAGCACAGAGTCAGGAATAGTCCATGAGTGCTACCAGGTCTGGCCCCCAAACCAAAACCAAAACCAACCAAACAAAAAAACAACATTTCAAAGCTCACTAAGCTGCTACTGCTGCTATTTTTGGGTTAGCTTTATCAAAAACAAACAAAAACAAACAAACAAACAAAAAACAAAAAAACACATTTCAACATAATGTATGTGGTATGTAAAATAATATAGTAAATAATTCCTCAAAGGCAACAGAAACTAAAAAAATTCTCTATACAAAACATCTTAATTTGTGGATATAATTCTTTTCCACAACCAAGTTGAATTGGCTATGAACAAAGAGGATTTTGTTTATAGCGAAGAAAGACCCAAATCAACAAAGCTTAAAATACTAAAATTAGTAGCTACCTTGAGTATCCTTTGATTTCCAGCACTTGAGTTTTAGTGGTAGCTTGTGGATGAAAGGTGAAAACACCCAGGCAAGATGTAAAGTCTATTTAGAGAACTTCTTTATGAGCCACGTGCTGTGCCACACAGAAGGAAACTTTCCCCAAGTGGAATTAAAAGTTCTCAAAGAACTGATAACTGCAGGAAAACATCTTATAGGGTTGTGATCCAGATTTTATAATCCTGGCATCTTAAACCAAGATTTGATTTAAAATTGTTACAAGTATAATTATCTCTGGTGGAAGTAATGCTAATCCACTTGAGAGAAATACATTTTATTACACACCTTCAGGTTTCTCTTCAACTAAAGATAGAATTGTAAAAAAAAAAAAAAAAAAAAAAAGGGAAAAGGGTGACAAAATAGCTCCTATAAGAAAGGGGAGAAGTAATAAATAATAGAACAAATCGCTAAAATGCATCAGATATTAAAATTACCAGTAAATATAGTAATTAGGTTTAAGAATTACAGAAGCAAAACTTTAGTAAGAAATAGGTGACCTAGAAAGAACCAAATATAATATTTAGAAGTGAAAAGTATAATTGATATTATAAATATATAAGCTATTTGTACATTTTAATTGAAAGATGTTTGACTCAACATTGTATTAATTTCAGATGTACATACTTGCTAATTTTTTATATTTATATATTATGAGTGCTGTTGTAGTGATCATTAGCACCTCTATTGAATTACATAATTATCCTTTTAGAAGTAGTTGAGATAATTAAGTTTCAGTCTCTTAGGAAGTTTGTTGATTATAATATAGGTATTTATTCACTGTACTGTGCATAAGTTATGTGGGGCTTATTAATTATTCATTTTAAGTTTTTACTCTTAAAAATATCTGTTCTATCTCTCCATTCCCCTACCATCTTACGAAGTACTATTTCATGTTCCCTTTTTAATGAGTTGACATTTTTTTCATGGTTAACTTTATAACTTAAAATAATTGAAATTGTTGCAAACAGAATTTCCTTCTTTATCATGGCAAGCTAATATTTCATTTTATGTGTATGTAATGCAAAAACTTGAACATCAGAAGCACAGATTCCAGTGATAAGAAGGCATGTCAATATTACAATTTCTTAATAAATTGTACTTAAAATGAAACTAAACATTATAAAGACAAGAAAAGACTTACAAGTAACTTAGAAATTATTATAACATTTCTAAATGGTGTTTAATTGCATATATTTCAACAAAAATAATAGGATGTGAAGTCCTATTCAATACAATGAGCAATTGTAAATGTCAACTGTGTATTATCTTATCTTTAAATTTTCTATAAATGAAAAGCCAGAGTGAATAAATATATTAAAAAACCCAAACTGGGAAAGTTTACTGTCAATGGAATGTCCAGAAAATAATCAAAGAAAATATGTTAGAGTGAGAGATTCTGGGAGAACAAAAAAGGAATGTAGATGGAAAGTATAAATGCCAGAAAAGAAGTGAACATGGAAATTTCAATACAAGTAGTAAGTAGATTAATTTCTAACAAATGTAGGTTTTAAAGACAATAACTGAGAACCCACTTTTACTAGGGTGAGCCAGGAATAGTGCCCTTTACTCTAATCAATCACATTAAAGTCATACTATGATGTAATATTTGAATAGATTATAAATAAATATCAAAGAAGATGAGATGAACAGAGACCGAATAAAAGTCAGAGGGGCATCGTTAAGTATTTTAAATTCTTGTAAAAAAGAAAAAGAAATAAAGGCTAGAGTTTGCATTTCTTACTGCAGAATCAGAGTCCTCGCTTCATTTTTTACTAAGTCAACACTCAAGGTTTTCAGAAGCTAAGAGGCTAAAATCTACAGTTTTTAAAATGAGAATACTACAAAGTTTCATTGCTGTCCTTGAGAATATAAAATCCATTTATATTTTATATGCTAAACCTGCCTATCTCTAGCTGCTTTCATGACAGCCACATGAGGGTTGTGAGTTAAAGATACAAAAATAATAGGAATCCCTAGTAACTGTTGACTCTTGGGTCAGTAAGGAAGGAATGGGTGAACTAGCTTTTAAAATAAGGTTTCAAAGGCACATGAGTCTGTCATAAAGCCACCAACTTACTCCAAACTTGTACATCTATCACATACAGGCTAGAGAATATAAAAGTTATGTCCTCAACTTCTAGCTCCCTTGCTTATTAGCTACACAATCTTGTGGAGACTGCTCACTCAGAGCTTCAATTAAGTGGGAAATAACACCTTCCTTGTCTACTCCTTGAGTTTGTAGCAAGGAATCAGGGACATGGGTGTCAGGGCTATAGAAAATTCAATGACTCCAAATAGATGTAACTTATTATTCTTGAATATATACTTTCATTATCACAGTCACATCAGCCTGTTTAGGTAATAGACTTCATCATTTCCTTAATTCGGAAGAGAAAATTATAATGTATACAAACATGTCTAATTAATTTATATAAGTAAAATAAAGAGATATGTATGTTTCAATGATGACAAGTCATTGTATGCAAAATAGATTAGACTGACTAATACAAGATACTAATTGTTTTCAGAAGGAAATTTTTGTTATTTGAGCTTCTGGAAATAAAACTTAATTCAACTTTTAATATATCAACTATAATAATAACAAGTATATTTAAGAGCAGCAGCGTGCATGCGAGGGGGTCTGGACATGTGCAGATCGCCTGCCTGGAGACCCGCAAGGAGTGGGCATTTATTGGAAAAGCAGGGGAAGCCATCCCGTTATCCAGAGCTCATGGACCAATGCCGCTTTCCATTACCTTGAACTACTGGATCTTTTGAAAGCTACCTGTACTCATAGAGAGAGTGTTTGAAAAGTAGCAACAGGCTGAACTCTGCTGGAACTCAGATGCCAGCATGCTATCTGCCTGTCTTCTGTGCTGTGCTCCATTTTCGGCCTGATTTCATCCTGTGTGTGGCTCATCTGCAGATGGCTCGTCTTCCCTGGAGCCACCCCTGGGTGTGAGTTTACAAGCCCAGAAAGGGTGGAGCCAGAAGAGCATGGCTGCTCTGCTTTACTTCCCGACCGTGCACATCATTTAGCCAATGAATACAACCGCAAAACATAGAAAAACCCACACTACAAGTGTGACAATGGGGAAACAACGCAGGCCAGCGCCAGACATAGAGAATGACGATGGCAACTCTGATGACTTCAACATGACCAATCAACTAGTCAATCTCTCAGATAAGTAGTTTAAAGTCGCAATATGGAAGATGTTCAAAAAACTCAAAGAAAGTATAGAAGAGAACACTAATAAGAATCAAGAGAATATGAAGATAGAAATCAAAAAACTCCAAACTGAAATTTTAGGTCAAATAACAGGTCTAAAATACTCAGTAGATGAATTGAAAAAACATGGTTGAGCTTTCCCATGGGTTAACAGCAGCTGAGGATAGAATTAGTACACTGGAAGATGAGATAAATAACAACTCCATATAGCAGAAGAAATTGGAAAAAGCCTTCAAGCAAATGATCAAACAATGGAAAAATTACCCAAAGAATGGGAACAGATGAAAATAGAAGTCTATGATAAGCTCAACAGAAAGAACTTAAGAATCATGGGAGTCCCAGAGACCCAGGAAGAAAATCTCCAGGAAAAATCAATGGTCAAGAATATCATTAAAGAGAAACTACCAGAGCTAACGAATACATGTGATCAAATCCTGCATGCCGAAGAGTACCAACTAAAAGAGACCCCCCCAAAAAATACACCAAGACACATCCTAGTCACAATGACAAATTCCACAGATAGAGACAGAATTCTGAAAGCAGCAAGATCAAAAAGAGAAATTACATTCAAGGGAACATCCTTGAGATTTGCTGCAGACCTGTCACCAGAAACACTCAAGGCCAGAAGGCAATGGTGGGATATAGTGAAAAAACTCAATGAAATAAATGCTTCACCTAGAATACTTCACCCAGCAAAACTCACTTTCAGGTTTGAAGGAACAATACATGGTTTCACAGACAAACAACAGCTCAGAAACTTTACAGACTCAAAACCATTCTTAAAAAAAAAGCTGAAAGACCTACTTTAAGACAAGACTGACCAACAGACACACCAAACTTTGATACAAAGATGGCATTAACTCACAGGACAATTCTTTCTCTCAATGTCAATGGACTAAATGCACCAGTTACGAGACACAGAGTGGCTAAATGGATCAAGAAACTCAATTCAGCCTTCTGCTGCCTACAAGAAACACATCTGAATAGTCAGAACAAACATAGACTCAAGAGTTCCTTTCTCTCCACATCCGCGCCAACACTACTTGTTCTCATCCTTTGTAATGTGTGCCAATCTCTGGGGTGTGAGGTGGTACCTCATGGTTGCTTTGATTTGCATCTCCCTGATGATTAGTGATGTGGAGCATTTTTTCATGTGTCTTTTGGCCATTTGTATTTTTTCTTTGTCAAAGTGTCTGTCCATTTCTTTTCCCCATTTTTTAATGGGATTAGATGATTTTTTCTTGCAAATTTCTGTCAGTGCCTTGTATATTTTGGAGATTATCCCCTTGTCTGATGGGTATTGGATGAATAGTTTCTCCCACTCAGTGGGGGGGCTCTTGTATCCTGGGAGCTATTTTTTTTGAGGTGCAGAAGCTTCTCAGTTTAATATATTCTCATCTGTTAATCTCTGCTTTCACTAGCTCGGAGAGTGCAGTTTCCTCTTTGAAGATGCCTTTAGTCTCAATGTCCTGGAGTGTTTTACCTACGTGTGGAACTCTTATCCACTGCTGGTGGGAATGCCGCCTAGTTCAACCTTTATAAAAAGCAATATGGAGATTCCTCCAAAAACTGGAAATCGAGCTCCCATACGACCCAGCTATACCACTCCTAGGAATATACCCTAGGAACACATAAATACAATACAAAAACCCCTTCCTTACACCTATATTCATTGCAGCACTATTTACCATAGCAAGACTCTGGAAACAACCAAGATGCCCTTCAACAGACGAATGGCTAAAGAAACTGTGGTACATATACACAGTGGAATATTATGCAGCTGTCAGGAGAGATGAAGTCATGAAATTTTCCTATACATGGATGCACATGGAATCTATTATGCTGAGTGAAATAATTCAGAGAGAGAGAAAGACGCAGAATGGTCTCACTCATCTATGGGTTTTAAGAAAATTGAAAGACATTCTTGCAATAGTAATTTTCAGGCACAAAAGGAAAAAAAGCTGGAAGTTACAGCTCACCTCTTGAAGCTCACCACAAATAGGGATGAGTTTAGTTAGAGAAATAACTAAGTTTCGAACTATCCTAATAATGATAATGTATGAGGGATATAGAAAGCCTGTCTAGAGTACAGGCAGGGGTAGGGTTCGGAGGAGGGAGATTTGGGACATTGGTGATGGGAATGTTGCACTGGTGATGGGTGGTGTTCTTTACATGACTGAAACCCAAACACAATCATGTAAGTAATAAAGTTGTTTAAATAAAAAAAGAAAAATGAAAGACATTCTTGCAATAATAATTTTCAGACACAAAAGAGAAAAGAGCTGAAAATTACAGCTCACCTCAAGAAGCTCACCACAAACAGTGATGAGTTTATTTAGAGAAATAACTACCTTTTGAACTATACTAATAATGAAAATGTATGAGGGAAATAGAAAGCCTGTCTAGAGTACAGGCGGGGGTTTGGTGGGTAGAGGGATATTTGGGACATTGGTGATGGGAATGTTGCACTGGTGATGGGTGGTGTTCTTTACGTGACTAAAACCCAAACACAATCATGTATGCAATAAAGTTGTTTAAATAAAGAAAAACAAATAAATGCTTTACAATTTTATCATAAAAAACATAGACTGAAAATAAAAGGCTGGAGGAAATCCTCGTGGAAGAATCAACGGTCAAGAACATCATTAAAGAGAAACTACCAGAGCTAATGAATACAAGCGATCAAATACTGCATGCCCAAAGAGTACCAACTAAAAGAGACCCCCCAAAAAATACACCAAGACACATCCTAGTCACAATGACAAATTCCACAGATAGAGACAGAATTCTAAAAGCAGCAAGATCAAAAAGAGAAATTACATTCAAGGGAACATCCTTGAGATTTGCTGCAGACCTGTCACCAGAAACACTCAATGCCAGAAGGCAGTGATGGGACATAGTGACAAAACTCAATGAAATAAATGCTTCACCTAGAATACTGCACCCAGCAAAACTCACTTTCAGGTTTCAAGGAACAATACATGGTTTCACAGACAAACAACAGCTCAGAAACTTTACAGACTCAAAACCATTCTTAAAAGAAAAACTGAGCAGCCTAATTTAAAACAAGACTGACCAACAGACACACAAAACTTTGATATAAAGAAGGCACTAACTTCCAGGACAATTCTTTCTCTCAATGTCAATGGACTAAGTGCACCAGTTACGAGACACAGAGTGGCTAAATGGATCAAAAAACTCAATCCAACCTTCTGCTGCCTAAAAGAAACGCACCTGAATAGTCAGAACAAACATACTCTAATATAAGGCTGGGGGAAAATCATCCAAGAAAACAACATCCATAAAAAAGCTGGAGTGGCCATACTAGTATTAGATGATGCAAATTTTATACTTAGGAAAGTTGTAAGGGGCAAAGATGGACATTTTGTATTAATCAAGGGATATGTCCAGCAAAAAATCACTCTCCTAAACATATATGCACCAAATGAGGGGCCCGCAAAATATGTAATACAATTGTTGACAAATATAAAAAATAATATCAATAACAACACAACAATTGTGGGAGACCTCAGCATGGCATTGTCAACACTTGAAATGACAACCAGACTGAAACCCAAAAAGAATATACTAGACCTGAAAAGAGAAATGGAAGAAAGAGGCCTAATAAATATATACAGGTCACTCCACCCCCAGAAGCCCGAATACACATTCTTCTCTAATGTACATGGGACATTCTCCAGGATAGAATACATGTTTGCACATAAAACATACCTCCATAATATCAAGAGGATAGAAACTTTGCAGGCTACCTTCAATGACCACAAGGCCCTGAAATTATATGTGAACCACAAAAGGACACAGAAGAAAAACTTTAATACCTGGAAGTTAATACTAATACTGAACAACTAGTGGGTCAGAGATGAAATCAAAGAGAAAATCAAAACCTTCCTAGAAACAAATGACAATGAGGACACAAACTATCTGAACCTATGGGACACAGAAAAAGCAGGACTGAGAGAAAAATTTATAGCTTTGCAAACACACATCAGGAAAGAAGAAGGGGCACACCTGAATAGCTTAATGACGCAACTCATAGAATTAGAAAGTACTCAACAAAAAGACCCAAAAATAGGGAGACAGAAGGAAATAACAAAGCTGAGAGCAGAAATCAATAAAGTGGAAACCCAAAAAACCATCCAAAAGAACAACAAAAGCAGAAGTTGGTTCTTTGAAAAAATAAACAAGATTGATAGACCACTAGCAAAATTAATAGAGAAAGGGAGAGTGAGAAAATTGATAACTCCTATTAGGAATAAAAAAGGAGAGAACACTACTGATACGGTAGAGATCCAAAGTGTAATCAGAAAATACTTTGAGAAACTCTATGCCACTATAAATGAAAACCTGGAAGAAATGAATAAATTTTTGGACTCTTATAATCTTCCACGGTTGAATAAAGAGTATGTAGCATATCTAAACACACCCATCACTATTGAGGAAATTAAGACAGTAATCAAATGTCTGCCCAAAACAAAAGTCCAGACCCAGATGGATTTACTAATGAATTCTTTCAAACCTTTCAAGAGGAACTTCTACCAATCCTGGCAAGAATCTTTCATGAAATCGAAAAAAAACAGGAACACTTCCAAATAGCTTTTATGAAGCCAACATCACCTTGATACCTAAACCAGACAGAAATGCTACCAAAAAAGAAAATCACAGACGAATATCACTGATGAATACAGATGCAAAGATCCTCAAAAAAATCCTGCTAAATAGGATTCAATGCCTCATTAAGAAGATCATCCACTACGATCAAGTAGGTTTCATCCCAGGAACGCAAGGCTGGTTTAAAATCCATAAATCTGTCAACATAATACACAACATGAACAACAAGAAAAATAGAAATCACATGATCATATCAATAGACGCAGAGAAAGCATTTGATAAGGTGCAACACCCTATTCTTGATCAAAACTCTCAGCAAGACGGGAATGGAAGGAACCTTTCTCAATATAGTTAAGGCCATCTACCACAAGCCAGAGGCAAATATTATCCTCAATGGAGAAAAACTGAATGCCTTTCCTCTAAATTCTGGCACAAGAAAAGGTTGTCCTCTCTCACCACTCCTATTTAACATAGCACTGGAAGTACTTGCTATAGTTATTAGGCAAGAAAAAGACATCAAGTGAATCCAGATAGGAAAGGAAGAAGTCAAGCTCTCACTGTTTGCAGATGACATGATACTCTACTTAGAAAACCCTAAACACTCTACCAAAAAGCTTCTAGAAACAATAGACTCATATAGCAAGGTGGCAGGCTACAAAATTAACACACAAATATCAATGGCCTTTCTATACACCAATAGTACTAAGGAAGAAATGTATATTAAGAAAACAACCCTATTCACAATAGTGCCACACAAACTCAAATATCTTGGAATCAACTTGACTAAAAATGAGAAGGACCTATACAAAGAAAACTATAAAACTCTGCTCCAAGAAATAAGAGAGGACATGCAGAAATGGAAGCACATACCCTGCTCATGGATTGGCAGGATTAACAGCATTAAAATGGCAATACTCCCCAAAGCATTGTACAGATTTAATGTGATCCCTCTAAAGATACCCATGACATTTTTCAAAGAAGTGGATCAGACACTTTTGAAATTCATTTGGAACAATAAACACCCTAGAATAGCTAAAGCAATCATTGGGAAAAAGAATATGGAGGAATTACTTTCCCCAACTTTAAACTGTACTGTAAATCAATGAATATCAAAACAGCATGATATTGGAATAAAGACAGGCCCTTAGATCAGTGGAATAGGCTTGAATATTCAGAGAATATTCCCCAGACATACAATCACCTAATTTTTGATAAAGGAGCAAGAAATCCTATATGGAGCAATGAAAGTCTCTTCAACAAGTGGTGTTGGCACAACTGGCTAGCCATTTGCAAAAAATTGAACTTAGACCCCCAGCTAACATCATGTACAAAGGTAAAAACCAAATGGATGAAAGACCTCGATATCAGACCCAAAACCATAAGATATATAGAACAACACATAGGCAAAACACTCCAGGACATTGATACTAAAGGTATCTTCAAAGAGAAAACTGCACTCTCCAAGCAAGTGAAAGCAGAGAATAACAGATGGGAATATATTAAACTGAGAAGCTCTGCACCTCAAAAGAAATAGCGCCCAGGATACAAGAGACCCCACTGAGTGGGAGAAACTATTCACCCAATACCCATCAGACAAGGAGCTAATCTCCAAAATATACAAATCACTGACAGAAATTTACAAGAAAAAAACATTTAATCACGTCAAAAATTGGGGAGAAAAAATGTGCAGATACTTTGACAAAGAAGAAATACAGGGGCCGGGCTGTGGCACTAGAGGTAAAGTGCCTGCCTTGCCTGCGCTAGCCTTGGACGAACCATGGTTTGATCCCCCGGCATCCCATATGGTCCCCCAAGCCAGGAGCGACTTCTGAGCACGTAGCCAGGAGTAACCCCTGTGTGTCACCGGGTGTGGCCGAAAAAAAAAAAAAAAATAAAAAAGAAGAAATACAAATGGCCAAAAGACACATGAAAAATGCTCCACGTTACTAATCATCAGGGAGATGCAAATCAAAACAACTATGTGGTACCACCTCACAGCCCAGAGATTGGCACACATCACAAAGAATGAGAACAAGCAGTGTTGGCTGGGATGTGAAGAGAAAGGAACTCTTATCCACTGCAGGTAGAAATGCCATCTAGTTCAATCTTTATGGAAAGCAATATGGAGATTCCTCCAAAAACTGGAAATCGAGCTCCTATACGACCCAGCTATACCACTCTTAGGAATATACCCTAGGAACACAAAAATGCAATACAAAAATCCCTTCCTTACACGTATATTCATTTCAGCACTATTTACCATAGCAAGACTCTGGAAACAGCCAAGATATTCTTCAACAGATGAATGGCTAAAGAAACTGTGGTACATATACACAATGGAATATTATGCAGCTGTCAGGAGAGATGAAGTTATGAAATTTTTCTATACATGGATGTACATGGAATCTATTATGCTGAGTGAAATAAGTCAGAGAGAGAGAGAAAAATGCAGAATGGTCTCACTCATCTATGGGTTTTAAGAAAAATGAAAGACATTCTTGCGATAATAACTTTCAGACTCAAAAGAGAAAAGAGCTGAAGTTACAGCTCACCAGAAACAGGAATGAGTTTAGTTAGAGAAATAACTACGTTTTGAATTATCCTAATAATGAGAGTGTATGAGGGAAATAGAAAGCCTGTCTAGAGTACAGGCGAGGGTTGGGTGTGGAGGAGGGATATTTGGAACATTGGTGATGGTAATGTTTCACTGATGATGGGTGGTGTTCTTTACATGACTGAAACCCAAACACAATCATGTATGTAATAAAGTTGTTTAGATAAAAAATTAAAAAAACAAGTATATTGAAGAGTCATGTGAAATGATTTGGATGATGAACCAGAAATGAAAAGAAAGAATTCCTTTAACAGAGAGGAAAAATCTCAAAGAAAAAGTTAAGGAGTGCTGGGTATCATTTAATCAAAGTTTAAGACTGATTCTGTGGAACATTGAATTGTATTTGCTTCTTGATCATATCCAGACATGTAATTAATTACAGGTACAGAAACAATTATCATTCATCTTTCTCTTTGGGGGGGTATTAAGTAGGGAATATCCCAAGCTGTATATAGGAGTTCAGGAGTCACTCCAACCAGGACAGATGGCTCTGGCCCCATTAACGCAATGCTTTATAAATCAATGCGTTAATGCAGGGACCACTGGTATTGGAGACCACTAGGGCCACACCTGACCGTGCTCAAGGACTGAACTCTGGTCATTAGCTACTTGTAAGACCCCCTGAAATACTGCCTCATCTCTTCTCTTTCTGTTTTGAAAGAAAACTTTCTGTTTTGGTATTCAGTACATTGAAGGTAATTTATAATCTTATTATAAAAATAAATCAATTTTAATCACATTTTGGGGGTCGGATTTTGGACCATGCTCAGCTATGCTTAGAGCTTACTTCTGGCTCTGGGCTCAGAGATCTTGCCTGGTGGTGCTCATAAGTGTTGCCAGGGATGAACTGAAGTCTGCCATGTGCAAAGCAAGTACTATGTACTAGCTCCTCAGAACCACATTCAATAGTTTTTATTAAATTTGTGTTATTTTTAATGTAGACAAAGAACCATGATTTACAAAGTTATTGATAGTTAAATTTTAGGCATATAGTATTTCAATACCTATCATAAAACCAGTGTTAATGTCCATCACCAGTGCTCCCATATTCCATCATCATACCCTCATTCTCCACCCTTATCCTCTTCTGCCTGTTACCTTGACAGGCAGAAGTTCAATGGTTGAAACTTATATCTCATGTTTTCAGCGCTGTTGCTCAGCTTTGGATTTATTTATACCACTCTCCCAAATCACCAATGTATCAGAAGCTCCATCCTATTCTCCCATTACTTCCCTTTCTCATCTTCTTAATTTCTGCTTTTATTTCTCTCCTTCTCTGTCTTTCTTCCTAAACTCTTGGGTCCAAAGTGATCTAAGAAACCTCCCTTTATAACATTATATTTCCGCACCCACTTGTTTTATATTCCACAAATAAGTGAGGTTGTCCTGTGTTTGTCTTTTTTTCTGGCTTACTTCATTCAACATGAGATCTTCCAGGTGCAATTAGGCTTCAACAAATTGCATGATTTCATTCTTGCTTGCAGCTGCATAATATTCTACTGTGCATATATACCATATCTTCCTAATCCACTCATCTGCAGTTGGACACCCTAGCTGTTTCCATATCTTCACTATTGTACTAAGTGTAGCATTGAATAATAGTGTGCATCTGTTCTTTTGAATGAATGTTTTTCAGTACTGGGCATAGATACCCAATAGTGGAATTGCTGGGTCATATAGTAGCTCAATTCTAAGGGTCCTGAGGCCTCTTCATACCATTTTCCACAGGGATTGAACCAGAAAACATGCAATTTAAATGGTTTTAAATAAATAGTATACAAATCTAATTTTATAGGCTCAAAATAGATAAAAGGTTTCCTGCTTATAGGATACTATAATTAATTATAAGGTACTATAATGATTAATATATTGGTCCATGAAGATATGAAAAATATCTCATATTAGACTTTAGACCTCCTAATTTCATTATGTAGAATAAACCATTTTCCCAGGTCCTCTCCACAAGGTGTCTCAACTCCTTGTATTGGAATTACACATCCCTTCTAATTTCGAGTTCAGTATGGCAATCCAATTTATTTTATTCCATAATATCATCAAAAACCAGTAAATTCTTGGACATTGTGTTTTCTTATTTGTCTCTTCTTATTACCCTGTTCCTTAGCTCTAAAGACTGGTAACAGTGACTTGCACAAATCAGGCTTTGTTGACATTTGGCTTCCTATTGAGTTAATCCCATAGGAAGCACCAGCAGGATATTAGAGGTTGGAAAGAAAGAGAAGTAGGAGTATTCATTCTATTAGTACCCTCCCAGCTGAGCTAAAAATGTATCGTGGCTTTGCTTTTCTGTTGGTAAACAAATTCTAAGAGACAGAAAATAAATGGGAGGCTTCCCAGTGACTAGCATAAGATGAAAATGGAAAGTAATTATTAATGGAGAGAGAGTTTGTGTTAATTGTAAAAATATTTTTGAATTAGTGATGATAGTTGCAAAATTTTGAAAATATACTATGACCACTTCACATATATCAAAAGGTTAACTTTAGTGCTAGAGCAGTGGTCCAAGTGGTAGGGTGTTTGCCTGGCACACTCTAACCTAGGATGGACCATGAACATGATTCAATCCCTTGGCATCCCATATGGTGCTAGGAGTGATTTCTGAGTGCATAGCCAGGAGTGTCACTGGGTGTGGCTCAAAAAAGCAAAAAAAAAGGTTAACTTTATGATGATGCATGAGTTACACCATAACTAAAAATGGGCAAGGAAGTTTTTTTTTTTTTTTGGTTTTTGGGCCACACCCTGTGACACTCAGGGGTTACTCCTGGCTAAGCGCTCAGAAGTTGCTCCTGGCTTCTTGGGGGACCATATGGGACGCCGGGTGATCGAACCGCGGTCCGTCCTAGGCTAGCGCAGGCAAGGCAGGTACCTTACCTCCAGCGCCACCGCCCGGCCCCAGGGCAAGGAAGTTTTAACACACACTTAAAGAATAAAATATTTATAAACAAAAAAGAAACCAGTAGAAATGGAAGTTATAGAAGTATAAATCTCTCAAATAAGTGTATTAATGTTAGAGCAATGAGAAATGAAATGAGAAAGAGACTTTATTTTTAATGCCTTCAGACATAGCATGGGAACTTTTCCTTGTTCTTTTAACTCAGACCTGTCTAACTTCCTTTAGTATCACAAACCTTTGTAAAGTCTTTTTTCATTAACTTCTTTTTTATAAATTCATTTGACTACACCCTGTTTCTACTAAGGACCCAGGACCCATTCCCATCCAACTACTATTGCCTTCGCTGTCTTCTCTGATCTTTGATTACCATTTTTACTTGAACAATTATAAGCTATGATTCAACATTACTTTCTCTCCTTCCATTACTTAAGTTCTATTATGACTTGGCACTTTGTCTTAAAAATCACACTTAGATATTTAAATGTAAATATGTATTACCTTTAAAAAATTCTGAAATCCAGGTTTCATTCTTCTGATACTTTTTAGGCCAAGTAGAGGGAGTAGTTGGAGTAAGAGTTGGAATTTTAATGTATTACTTCCTGATTTCTGCTTCCATCACCCAGGATCATTATTTCCCCAATGGCCCTGATTCATCTGTGATCCTCCGCCGATTCCCTTTAGGGATACCGATCTTACCACACTCCAGGTATGCCACGTTAGGGGATGATATCACCATGACTTTTTGGAGTAAGTGCAGGTGACTTCCCTGCATATATTCCTCCTTCGAGAAGGCCTGGCAGCTCAGTACATTCCCCTAAAATTCATAGTATCAGGGATAGTACTTTGAATTTTGGGGCAACTTCTTTTGTTTGATGCTGTCATCGATGGTTACTCCAACACCTAATGTAACACCCCCAATTTAACAGAATGGACAGGTAACAACAAGACCTTACTAAACCTTCTGCCATTTTATTAATTAATGAATTCATCACAAATACTATAAATTTTTAAAATGTATGTGTTACTCTACTTTATTTTAATTTATTTACTCAACATGTTTACAAAATTATCATACTGGGCTTTCAGTCATAGAATGTACACCACCCTTTAACAGTATGATATTCCCACCACCAGTGCCCTCTCCACTACAACTCCCTGCCTGTATCTCAAGCATTCTACTTCTTTCCCTCACTGCCATTGTCATGGTGGTTGTCATTGTGGTTATTGCTCTATCTGCACTCACCACTCTTTGTGGCAAGCTTCATGGCATGAACTAGTCCTCCCAGAATTCAGTTTTATTGTCTCTGGATATTATTGCCACACTGTTTTATTTTTCTTATATCCTGCAGGTGAATGAGACTATTATATGTATATCCCTCTGACTCATTTCACTCAGCATAATAGTCTCCATGTCCATCCATGTATAGGCAAATTTCATGACTTAATTTTTCCCAATAGCTGCATAGTGTTCCATTGTGTACCATAGTTTCTTTAGTCACTCATCTGTTTTCAGGGACCTGGATTGTTTCCAGATTGTAAATATTATTGTTTTTACATTTTGTATTTATTGTAAATAGTGCTGCAACAAACATAGGGGTGCATTTTTGTATTGTGTGTTTTGCATTCTTAGGGTATATCCCCAGAAGTGGCTACTTTACTTTTTCTTTTATCTTTCTTACATTCTTTTTTCTTCTCTTCCATTTTGATTTTATATTTTTCTTATTATTTTTCTTTATTTAAACATCTTGATTACAAATATGATTGTGATTAGGTTTCAGTCATGTAAAGAACACCTCCCTTCTGTTTCCATGCTGCATTTTGTAACGGCTTTGTTTGAATTTCTAATGACCATTTCCCTGGACCATATTTTATTATTAAAGAAATGCGGTGGGTGTGCTGTTGCAAACTGAAGAATTGCTCCTGATTCCCATGATGAGCCTGTCCACCTCCTAGACCTCCCCAGGATTCAAGGAGAAGTCTGTTTCCCAGGAAGGATTACCTTCAAAAGGTGAGCATCTGGAGGAAGAGGAAACCCACACTTATCTCAGCTAGCCTGGACTAAAAAAAAGTTAGCTAAAGGAAGCTATTGGGAGTACCAGTGAATCAGACCTGCGGTGTAGGATGGGAGACCACTGGAAAAACTGGAGCAAATAAGACCAGAGCACTGTCCATGGGGGGAGAGGGGACATATTAGTGCAAAGCTTGCTCCTTCAGCTCTATGGAGCATATCTGGGGAGGGATGAAAGGGATCCCCATCCTTGGCTGATGGTGTTCGCTTCATGAATACCATCCATCCTTCCATTTCATTCATTCAACAATGACTGAGAAGCACTTACTAACCTCCGCTAATGTATGGTAGCAAGCAAGATGAAAACAGCACTCTTTCCACCCCCACCCCCCAGTCCAGCGCCCAGAATTTAGTCACTCTGCTCCTTCCTGCTGGTGGAGCCCTGGCCAGAGCATCTTCAGAGGACATACAGGGAAGGGCAGAGGGACTGGTATAAGCTCAGTCTGGAACAGTTGCTCATTTTACCAGTAAGCTGCTTGAACCTAGAAATCACTGCGGTAACTTGTAGCTCGTCGGGCCCACCAAGAGACAATTCTGCTGATCTTCTCAAAGTAATAAACACCCTCGCCTACCCGGAGACATCTGGAGAGGAGAGAACTGGTGCCTTCTCTTAAAAGGCAATAATGGAACTGACTTGTGCACAAAACATTCTAAACATTAGTGAAGCCTGTTTCATTGGACTAATTCTGACTCTAGATAATGTCTTTGTTTTACAGTTACGGTTTTGTTTAGTTTGGGTTCAAGCTTAGTTTGTTAATATGTATTATTTAGCATCTCTTGCACTCATGTAAATATAGAGTAAGTATTGTAAACTATTTCATTGCTGGGGTTTGTGGGTGTTATACATAAATTTAGTATTGCAATTCTTTGGTATTTTTTGTATTGTAAAATAACAGCTAATTTAAGCAGGAACAAGAGAACTGAGAGAGGTCTGTGCATTTTAAACACAAATGTGAAGAACCTGTACATAAACAAAAGTAAATACTATAATACAAACTTCCTTCTGAAATAAAAGTAGATCTGGTAAAAATGAGAAAAATGAAAGAACACCCCCCTTCACCAGTGCAACATTCCCACCACCAATGTCCCAAGTCTTTTCTTTTAATTTTTCTAATAACTTTGCTTTAACTTATCTGGAAACTAATAGATTATGATCAACTATGCCAACTATGTGATGCATTTTCTCTAAATTAATTAATTAAACTCCATTTATTAAACCAATCAATTAAATTATTGATCACAAGAGAACTCTGATTTATGAATCTGTCATTATTTTGCTTTCTAAATATAATAAAACCTGAATTTTTCAAGACATTTTTATGGTCCCTGAGCACCCCCCAAGGTATAACCCAAAATCCTTTTCTCCCCTCAAAGATAAGAATTTGATTCTAGAAAGGTCATTTTTCTTGGATGATGCCAACATGTTTACTTACAATGAACACTGCTCTTTAACTGCATCCAACAATTCAGGGAATTGAGTGATAGTAGTGTGTAGGTAGTTCATTTGCCTTGTATGTAGCCAACTTGGGTTTTATGCCTAGAACCAAATCTGACTTTCTAATCTCTATCTGGAGTGATGCCTGGATACAGAGCCAAGGATATCTGCATGACCTCTATAAAGCAAAATAAAAATAAGTAGGTTTGAATAAATTAACCTGTGTCCATCTTCCAACAATCGGGGAATTCAGGGAGATCTACTCCCAGTACTGTGAGTTTCACAGGATGTAACATCCTGTGAAGAGGGTGTTCTGATAGAGAAGAAACAAGGTCTTGAATATGATGTCTCTGGATAACATACCATTTGGTTTCCCTAAGGATAACAGTATTCCCATTCAGTGTCAATCCAGACTAAAGAATTTGTCTTTCCCTTTGCAATAAAATAATAGATATTGATGAGCTTAAAAAGAACAGAACCAGAACCATTGAGTTATAGAGATATCCAGGAGATGACATTGGAGAGTAGTAGAAGAATCAGGTAGCAGATGTCAATAAGAGTATTTTGGATTGCCAAAAGGACAAAACAAAAGCAAAAACCATCTTATTACCTTTAAATGGGATCTGTTCACAAGAATAATCTAGAATCTGATAGCCACCTTAGTTTCTTTTTTTTACCACCTTAGTTTCAATTACTGTGATCTTCAATTATTAAATACATGACAATTACCTCACCAGTTCTCCTGGTCTTCTACACTCAGCATTAATCTATGACCTTGGCTTATCACACCCAATTCTAGCTGATGTTATTTATGTCACTAACCTGGCACAACAAACCTTGGTATTTGATGATGAAATATGGTGGTTGGTAGAATGGAAGATACTTATTTTAGATCAGATAATATTTTGGTTTGGGGGCCACACTCAGTAGTGCTCAGGGGATATTCCTGGCTCTGAGCTAAGGAATCATTCCCGGCAGTCTTGGGAAACCATAGGATGCTGGGGATCAATCTTGGGTACATCTCAGGTTAACCACGTGCAAGGCAAATACCCTACTGCTCTGCTATCACTCCAGCTCTGAGGAAAGGCATTCTTTTTTTTTCGAATTCAAGATTCTTTATTTTTATTTAAACACTTTGATTACATACATGATTGTGTTTGGGTTTCAGTCATGTAAAGAACACCACCCATCACCAGTTCAACATTCCCATCACCAATGTCCCAAGTCTCCCTCCTCCCCACCTGACCCCCGCCTGTACTCTAGACAGGCTTTCCATTTCCCTCAGACATTCTCATTATTAGGACAGTTCAAAATGTAGTTATTTCTCTAACTAAACTCATCACTCTTTGCGGTGAGCTTCCTGAGGTGAGCTGGAACTTCCAGCTCTTTTCTCTTTTGTGTCTGAAAATTATTATTGCAAGAATGTCTGAAGAAAGACATTCTTAAGAGATAGTTTGTGTTATATCCTTTTATTCTTTTTTTAACTACCATTGTCTGAAGAAGAGATACTTTGAGAATGTCCTCTTGTCATTCTTGTAATACCTTCACATTTGGGAAACACCTTTCCCTTTTTTGCTCATCTGTTGATGTCTGTTAGGGAAACAAATTGACATTAATATTTGTTCAAAGCATAAATCTGAAAATCTGTTTCTAAAGCATGTAGGATGCATTCCAAATCCAACTTGTATTTCTGATTTGTGTTGCCCATGCTATTTCCAAAAACTGTCAGGTGGAAAGAAAAGTCATATGGGGAAAATGTCATTCCTTTCAGGTTTAGGTGCAGTGGCTTTAGTATAAAGAAAGCAATAACATATTAAGGGAAGTATGGGAGTGCTTGATTAAATCAGAGAAAAAAATCAATTATAGTATGTACTGTGGCCATTTTATTCATTTACTTTAAGATAACAGCGTTTGGAGCATATTCTTTTTAAGGCACTGGCACCAGCCCTTTCCTGGGGCATATGGTCATTATAGTGATATATAATTAGTTTTTTTTATGGCAAGGGAGGGGCAATATGCCATCTAGCCCTTCTAGGGTCAATTGGTCGATGGAGAGAAGATCAATATGCAAAGTCATGCTAAATTTCTGAAGTTAGGTACTTTATTCTACTATTGCACTATCATCATCCTCTGTGCCAAAATAGGGTCTGTTACATAGTAGTCAATAAAATATTTGTTGAATGAATAAAAGATTTTAAGGTCCCCTTGCTACAGAATTCCTCTAAAACCTGCTTCTTTGCTGGTTTAGTCAAGCATATCATAAACTAGTAATTGACAGAATCAAGATTCAAACACAGAGCTTTCTAACTATAAGTTCATGCTGCAGAAATGACACCAGAGAAAAGTCCATGACCTCCAGAACTCGAATAGTATTATAATGCATGGTACAGGGGAATCCCCCTCCCACTGTCCCTGGTGCTGTTCCCTTTTGCTTCTCTCAGGTCTCTATAAAAGAGAGGTGTACAGTAATGACTTTTTGAACTTCCTACCAAGAAAATAAAAATAAACCTCTCTCTTATGGGCCAAGTTTTAGTCATGTCTTAACCCATTTTGTCTTTATTGGTACAAAAGAAGATAGTACAGCCATAGATTCACATGTAGAAACAAAATGAAATTTGATTCTGAAACTCCATTATCATTTCATTTACCCTCCTTAGTACAGCACAGTCCTATATAAACCTTTTGCACCTTTTTTGTTGGGGGGGTTGGGGCTACACCTAGCAATGCTCAGGGTCTGCTCCTGTCTCTGTGCTCAGGATCATTCCTGGTGGAGCTCAGGAAACTGTACGGGCTGCTGGATTTTAACTCATGTCAGCCATGTGCAAGGCAAGCACCCTATCCACTGTGTTCTCTCTCTGGTCCCTGGAGTTTTTATACCACTAAATAAATAATCATGTTCACTGTAGGTCAATGTGATGGCACTAATCAAGAAAATGGACCTTTTTTTTTGGTTTTTGGGCCACACCCGGTGGTGCTCAGGGGTTACTCCTGGCTGTCTGCTCAGAAATAGTTCCTGGCAGGCACGGGGGACCATATGGGACACCGGGATTCGAACCAACCACCTTGGATCCTGGATCGGCTGCTTGCAAGGAAAATGCTGCTGTGCTATCTCTCCAGGCCCAAAATGGACCTTTCTTAAGTCAGAAAGAGAAAGACCCACTGGAAACAGTGTGGTATCTTAGAGATGAAACTATCCATTAGGGTCAAGGGACATTAATACTACTAATAAAAACTCCCAGTGGAAGACAAAGTAGGAGGAAGATAAGGTAGAAAGTGATATAAGAAAAATGGGGGCAACTGTATCGTCAGTACAGAAAGCAAGCAAAAGGGAAGAGTAAGAGTAAAAAAAGTATATGAGTAGGGGAAGTAGTGGGTTAAATGTTACAAATAAGATCAAAGCATCTCCAAGACCCAGGAGTTTTCAAAAGATTGAATAAGTATGACATCCAGATTGTAGGAAATAGAAAAGCACTCACATATTCACTCTAGGAAGTCAATAACCCAGACCCCAAAATGGTTGTTTTTACACATCATTTGAGAGTGAGTAAAATGTCCATAGGGACACTAGATCTTTGTGTTCTGAATAGAGTGTTGGCAGATGCGGGGGGGGGGAGAGAAAGAGAGAGAGAGAGAGAGAGAGAGAGAGAGAGAGAGAGAGAGAGAGAGAGAGAGAGAGAGAGAGAGGCAGTGGGGGAGGAAAACTGGGTACATTGGTAGTGGGAAATGTGCACAGGTGAATGGTATTGTATGGCTGAAACTAAACCAACTTTATATCTATATATAAACAACTTTATATCTGTGGGAAAAAAACACAACTGTATCATGAACAATCCTGAGTGCAGGACCTAGTTGTTCAAATCTGAAAAGGCCAAGATGACACTGATGCCTGGTTATTTGCTCAGACAGACCCTTATTTCCAGATTTGTTTTTGTTGTTGTTATCCTGGATAAGCTTCTATTTTACTTTAGATTTTTAATTGAGATCGTTAGCCTTTGGAGTCCAGTATTTGACCTGAGCTTCTTAATATTTGCATCCTGACATCATGGTTTCTGATTTGTTTTTGTGGTGTAGACACATTCTATCTGTTTCTCTCTATCATGGATATAGTCTAAGGCTTTATTTCTTCTCACTCCCTTGATATGAATTTATGCAGTAAAGATGTCATGAACATTACTGGATTCTATACCTGTGAATTGTTTTAATAGCACATAACAGTATGTAGTACTGCCAAACTTCTAGTCCTTTCCAGAAGTTCTAGATACGAGTTCAAACTTGTCAGAGCCTTTCCCATCATCTTTTCACTGCTGACAGTTTTAGCAAACAGCATATCTTGGATGACAGAGGTGAACTCTATATTTTGTCTCCCAGGCCATCCAAGAACTGAGTGACCTCCAGCACTCTTGAATTAGCAGGGGATGATTATTTGAATACTGCTCATCAAACCAAGTCTCTTTGTCCCATGGCTGATAAGTGTTTCTAAATCATTCTCTGTATGTAATCTTACATTAAGATTTGGGTGTGTATCATTCAAGGAATGTTTTGTAAAGTAACTCCAGTGTGAATTTTAACATCTTTTTTGAGAACCCTGCCAAAGTTCTCCTGTTACTTGGCCTATGGGGAGAGACTTGTGGCCTCTGCTCTGCTCATTTGCCCACTCAAATCTATTCTAGTCTTGCTTCATAGATTCTTATCTGAGCTATATTTTTCAGAATCCCAGATATGTTCTTTTTCAAAAACAAAAAAATTGATTTGGCACAGCATTGTGTCTCCTGTTCTCTCTGGCAGCAGTCCTGGCAGTCAATGCACAAAGGGTAAGAGATATGAAATGGCATCAAAATTCACAGCATATTACCTTCAAATTTAGCAAGCCTGTGAAATATTAGAATGTCTTTGTTTTCTATTCAGTAAACACGACCTATATCTTTGGAGAAGGGGGCCTCTTTTATTTTTGTTTCTCTGCAAATAAAAAATAATCACTGTACTTCCAAACATGTGAATAAAGAAAAAAACAAGTATGATGCTGTAAACATGCTGTGAGGGTGTCTGGAGCAATAGTACAATGGATAGGACATTTGCATTATATTCAGAGAGCCAGGTTCAATGCTTGGCACCCCATATGGTTTCCTAAGCACGAATAGGAGTAATTCCTAAATGCAGAGCCAGGAGTAACTCCTGAGGGTTTTGTTTGGGTGAGGCCTCAAACAAAACAAAATATGTTATGAGGAAGAAAATTTGTTCATAAGAATATTTCCCTATATTATTAACATCAGTAGAAGGAAGGCTGGGGTTGGGTGGTAGGGAGTGGTCTAGTAGTTTTAAATATAATTTAGGATTGTGTGTATCTCTGAGCATAATGTCTCAGGACTAGTATGATTCTAAACTCCTCTGAAGATGAGGTAAGGGAGTCTCAAAGAGATAAAAGTGGAATCCTGCATTTTGACTGGACTTGAAATTCTTTCTGGAAGCTTTAGAAAATAGGAATGCCTCTAAGGATGATCTATTGGTCAGAGATAGAGCCTAGGACTGATGTCTTAATTTGGATTTCATTTTTGAAAACTTCCCTTCAGGTGTTTCTCATACAACTGCCAACATTTAGACGAAACCCTGATTCCAAGATTCACAGTAGCTAGAGGAGTTGAATGTATTGGGGGATGCCCATGGCAGGGGGATACCCGCTGACCTCATACTGCACTGTGCTGAATGCTGGATACTGGCATGGCAGATAGCCCTGAAAGGAGGAGAGTCATAGCCACACTGGTGAGGTAAAGTGTTGTGGACAGGCATTTGTCTGAGCAAGGGGGAGAAGGCTAGTCCCACCTAAAAAATAGAAGAATTTACTAAAAGGTTGAACTTTATAGTACACTCAATCATTTAGCTCAGAGTCAAGTAGAGTACTCTTCATTTTGGTGCTCTCTTGAAAGATACTAACCATTCAGCAAAAGGAGAGCTAGCCAGGAGACAAATGCTGGGACTGTTCTTCCTTCACTCAAGGAATAAGAATATTGCTGTCAACTCCTGAAGTCAATCAGTTATTATTAAGTCCTTCTTTTGTTCATTCTTCAGGAACAATGACTGAAGGAACCGTTTGGTTTCTATGGCCTTCCTTCAGACCAACTATAGTTGCTGACATACTGTCAATCTTTATTCATGACTTTTCTATGTAGAGAATGGATGCGTCCAGTTGGGGTTGACTAAGATAAATGTCCACCTGCTTGTCTTAGTTATTGCTCTATAAAAAATGCCTTTTACTAGTCAATTTAGAGCCATCTGTTAAAATTAGTGTTTTTGTTGGCAATTTCACTGCCTTAAATGGCTTTCAAATATATTGCTGAGGTGTTATGTGTATTGCCACATATAAGAAGGTTGTGTGTACCATATAGAAAGAATATGGGGCCAGAGCAGTGGCGCAAGCGTTAGGGCATTTGCCATGCATGCCATAACCTAGGATGGACAGCGGTTCAGTCCCCCAGCATCCCATATGGTCCCCCAAGCCAGGAGTGATTTCAGAACACATAGCCTGAGTCATCACCCCTAAGTGTCACCAGGTGTGACCCCAAGCATATATATAAAACACTTCACCTGTTTTGGTTCTGCTTGGTACAAAAACCTACAAGAAAAAGTCTTCCCTGGGATAAAAGCTCAGGTCAAAACCAGGGCACAGAGATGATGGAGCCTGACACTCTCACCCCCAAATGCACCAAGGAAAAAAAGAATATGTGTGCATGTAGCCCCCAAACAAAAAAAATATGTGTGCTTTATCAGCTTTGTTCAGGTATTAATTGTCATGATGTTAGCTGTAAATTCAATGTTAATGAACCAACTGTGTATGTGTATTATTAACCCAAAACAAGATTACAGATTGATAAGTTAATGAAAATATTGTATGATTAGAGAATCCTGTATTCCCCCTGGGAGCAATGCTTCAGTGTTTGCTAATTCAGTATTCAAAGAGTTGTTATAGAGCATGTCTATTGTAAAGAATAAGGATAAACTATACACAATTGTTAAATACCTGTTAAAAATGAACACCAGAAGCTTGGGCAATAATACAGTGGGAAGGGTACTTGCCTTGCTTGTGGCCAACATTCGTTTATTCCCCAGCATCCTATGTGGTCCCCTGAGCACTGCAGGGAGTGATTCTTGAACATTGCCAAGTGTTTACCTCCCCCCAAAAAAAAACCAAATGAGCAATTAAATGAAAATAACCAAATCGAATATTTATACATTTTTAATGTTTGTCTGGATTAAATTTAGTGTTGGTGTTAAGGACTTAAAGATACCAATGATAGTTAAACCTTTATTGAGTGCTATTTATGAATCAGGCACTGTCATACTTTATTGAATCCTCACAGCAGTCCTCCAAGGCACACTTACCTCCTCTTTTTATAGAGTACGTAACTGAAGTCCAAGAAAAATAAATAAAATTTCCCTAAGTCCCTCAGCTGAAAAGTGATAAATACAGACTTGAATTTGGGTAGGTTAATAAGAATTGAAGTGTGTTTTCCCCCAAAATTCCTGCATTAAGTCCAATTCCAGTACCTAAATATGCAACTATAAACTCAAAAATGTTTAACATTATATAAGGCCATTGGAGGTGGCCCAGACTTCAACAAAAGTGATGTCCTCATAAATTAGGACATTAATGTGCAGAGAGGAAAGACCAGGTGAACACATGAGGATCACATGACCAGTCAAGAAGAGAGTCCCCTCAAAAGACTCCAGCACTTCCAACAACTTTGTCTTAGATGTCTCTCTTTTAGAACTGTGAGGAAACACTTTGCTCTTGTTTAAGTCTATAGTCTGTGGTTACAACTGTCTAGGAAGCAAATAGTTGATCACCCAGACATGGAGACTACACCTTCAATGCCTGACTGATAAATAAAACATGACCCCAGACTCTAAATTTCCCAGAGGCTAGTCACTTGTCATCATTCATGGGAGGCAGTTTTCTCTGGGGAGAGAGTAGTATAATTGCAAATGAGGTTGTGACTAAATGTGGAATTCTGGAACTGCTTGGAAAGATGGAGCAAGACAGAAAAATTGCTGGATTTGGGGCCAAAGCCAAGTGGAGCATAAAGGTGGCCAAGCCAGAACAAAGCTCTGGGAGAAGTGCCAAGTCACAGTACTGCAAGGAAGAGTTGTGCTAGATGCAAAACAAGGCAGCCAAGGAAGAAGACCAGGTCACACAGGCAAATGTTTAAAAAGCAAACCTCAAAAGCAGATGACAATGGGAAAGAAATCCAAAGGACTCCATAGCACACCCAGGACACATTGGTCCTTAACTCTTAGCTTTAGAAAAATGAAACCCAGTTTTGTTTCATGCTCTTTCATCTCAATAAAAATCACTGTGCTGAAATTGAATTTGGGCATGCCCATCAAAATATCACTGAGTGACAAGACTGATCATAACTGTGTCACAGTAGGGGTTTCCCCAATGCAGACAGAGGAAGATTCGGGAATATAATCACTTCAGTTTTTAATAGCTCCTTATCTTCAACCTTTCTCAAAACATTCTTAGCCATTTGGCATGCTTTGTTTTCTTATACACATTAACTCATTATTTTTTTTAATTCAGAAGGATAAAGCCTGTTGTGCTTCTGATTGAAGTTACATTAAATTTAGATCTTCATTATTTTTAACAATTTGCTTTTGTTGAATGAGATGCTGTGATTTACAGAACTCGTAATAATATTTCCTAATGCACATAATTATAAGACCACACCCATCACCAGTTTATCCACATTTTCCCAATATATATCTTTTTGTTTGTTTGTTTTTGGGCCACACTCAGTGACGCTCAGAGGTTACTCTTGGCTATTTGCTCAGAAATCGCTCCTGCCTTGGGGGACCATATGTGACACTGGGAGATTGAATCAGGGTCTGTCCTAGGTCAGCCATGTGCAAGGCAAACACACTACCACTGCACCACAACACCTGGCCCCAGAGGTGATCTTTCTATCGTCCCCAAGGTCTGTCCTGGATCGGCCACATGCAAAGCAAATGCCCTACCAATGCTATCACTCCTGCCCCCATTTATATCTTAATTTTGAAAGAATTAACATTTTTTCTCTAAATACTTTGTGTCCAGGAACATATTATTTATCTACATTTATTCAGGTTTTTTTTGTCCTTCAGTACAATTTATGGCTCTTTTGAACAAGTCTTATATATTATTTGTTGAAATTGTCCTACCTAGTAAGCCCAATAGATAGAACAGGGGTTTAAGGAACTTGCATTATACATAGCCAACCTTGCCTCAAACCCCAGTATTGCATGTAATCCCCAAACCATCATCAGGAATGATCCATGAGCACTGGCAGGTATGGCCTAAACCTCCTCACCTAATCTTCTACCTATTGTGAATTTCTGTCTTTGTTGATAATGGGATATATCTGTATGTGTGTTATTTCCCCTCCCTGCTTCCATTTCTGTTTCTTTTTAATGAGTGCCAGAGTGATAGTACAGAGGTAAAATATTTGCCTTACACATGGCCTAATTGTTTTTATTCCCTGGCATGCCATATGGTCCCCAGAGCCTTTCAGGAGTGATTCCTGAGTGTAGAGTCAGCAGTAATTTCTGTGTACTGCCATATATGGTCAAAATACACAAAAAAAAGTTTTGAGCATTAGAGAGATAGCCCTCAATGGTATGAGTTCATGCTCTGAATGCAAGAAACTCAGGTTCAAATCCTGACAATGGAGAGTTCCTTAAGCACAGTGCAAGTGTCCCTGAACACAGTTGGGATTAACTCCATAGCATTGCCAGTATGGTTCCCAAATCAAAATCTAGAACTATGTCCTGGTATCCCATGCCAAACCAAGTGATTTTACTTTCTGCATAATTTTTAATTAATCTGTTATTGGTTTCCAGTACAGAATACCAGCATTTTAGTTTCGTGCTGCCATATAGTGCTTAGAGATCCTGTTATTAGAGTGGTGGCATCATTCCACAGAGGACCCAGGCTCTGAGATTTCCAGAAGCATCCCATCTTCTTATTCTTTGAAAAATTTCCTTGCGTGTTTTAGAAATGTGTAGCTAGAGTAACATTCTATATTTTCACCCTTCGGCTGCTCCATTTGTTCTGCTTACTGGATGATTTCCATGTTTTAGTTTGACTCCCTTGTCATTGCCTTGAAAGATGTGTAGTACTAGTATTTGAGTATCTTTGGCTCTAAGCTTTCTACAGCGAGCATGTGAGCCTTATTTTTTCTCCTGTTCTCTAAGACACCTGAAATAATTACCAGTGTAAAATTACCCTAGTTTATAAGATCACAGTGTTTGGTTTAACTTCAAAGGCACCTCTCCTCCTCCCACAATCAGGGTAGGAAGAGCATTGGGACTAGACCAAATGTAATGTGTACTATGAGAAGATGTTCTGAATTTGTCATGATTTAGATGCCCTGGTATTTTGAACCTGTCAGACTGTGATAGCTCAAGTTGCTTAGTAACCAGCTAAAGATCAGAACCAGAGTGGAACCTGGAGAAGCCACATTCCTTAATAAAGAGAACAGAGGTAAGAATCAACAGGGCTAGATTCTTGGTTAGACTGGATCTTCCGTCCTTCCTTCAAATATGTGACTAATATGTCTTGTTGAGCTGTGCAAATCCTCCATCTATAAAATGGGCCTGATGTTTCACAATGGATTCCTCTGCTATATATTGTAAGGATTTTAATAAAGAGCCAGAAATCATTTTGAATCCTTCAGAGTAAATGCACTGGAAAGTAGGTTGGATTTCTAATAATTTTGGTGTGTGCACATAGGTAGTGTTGGGAAGAAGGATAAATTAAATTGCTTAAAGATTCTAAGGCAAATACCCAAATATCACAGTCTCTGTTTGCCTTGTCACTGTGAGAAGAGTGGCAATGTGATTATCTTACAGGTAGAAAGTAGTGATAAATGCACTGAAATTGAGAGAAAATGTGTCAGGGTGTTCAATAATCTGAAATGTGAGGTCTGAGGTCAATCCACACGCAGGATTTACTCAGCACTAATTGGCTCATCTTTCTTAGATACGTCTGTCGCTTCAAGGAGTAAAGTCAAGCTATGAGGTATATAGCACCACGAACAGAATGTAAAAATAGCTTTGCTGTGGTCTCAGTCACATTTCTCAGAGCTATGGTGGGATTGTTGGTCATCAGAGCCATCATGTTTTCCCTACGCTTTAAGATGCTTCCTATCATTGTCACCTGGCCACTCCTTTTTCTTCCCATTATCTAGAGCAGAACATCTCATTGCCTTCATGCTGGTTATCTTGTTTTCACCCAAAACACAGAATATTTAATAGCAGTAAACATAAAGGTTCACACACCTCTCTGCCTCTGAAGATCATGTTTGTAGTGTCTTTCAGGACCTGAAATAAAACGAAAACTCCCCACCTCAAGTCCTACTTTATAAAATTTGTTTTCCCAGAACTAGAGTGGTCACAATGTCCCTGGTGTACCAGCAAGTATAAAGAAGAACTGGGTTTATACTCTTTTTCTGTTGTTTTCTTGCTATTTATGTAAGGAGATGATTTAGTCACTCCCAATATTATTCTTATAACATTATGAGCTTATAAATAACTTATAAAGCATTGAGCATATTGAATAAGGATATGTATATATGATCATCTTTGTATATTAAATATGGATAGATATAGAGATGACTATAGAAATAAATGTTCAGGTAACTATATATTTTCAGAAATTGCATAAATAACAGCAGAGAGGATGCTTGCCTTGAAGTGGCCAGAACAAGTATGGTGTCCCATATTATTTTCTAAATTTGCCAGAATTTTGTACTAATCTAAGCACAGATCCAGGACCCTAAAAACCTACCTGGTATGCCCCCACAAATAGAATAAAATAAGTGTTTTTAAGTAACCTGGGATTTGGGGGCCACACTAAGCAGTACTCAACTTGCTCCTGGAGCTGCACTCAGGAATCACTCCTGGAGGGGCTCAGTTATTGAATCTGGGTCAGCCACATGCAAAGCAATGTGGCTTAGCACCCTACCAACTATATTATATTTATTCCTAATCCTCAGTGTTTCATAAGTTTGTAATTGATGGCATGTCCTTCCTTTCTCCCTCCCTCCCTCCTTCCTATATCCCTTTCCTTCCTCTCTCCCTCCATTATTCTCTCTTATTTCCTCCTTCTCTTCTTCTTTCCTTTCTTCCTTCCCTCCCTCCCTTTTTCCTTCCCTCCCTCCCTTCTTCCTTCCCTCTCTCCCTCCCATCCTTCCCTTTCTCCCTTCCCTCCCTCCCTCTTATTCTTCCCAGCCTCCCACCTTCCATCCCTTGCTCACTTCCTCCATCCTTCTTTTTCTTATTCCCTTCCTCTATCTCTTCTTCCCTTCCTCCTTCCCTCCCTCCCTTTCTTTCTTCCTCCCTCCCTCCCTTCCATCCTTCCTTCCTTCTTTCCATTCTCCCTTCCCTCCTTCCTTCCATCTTTCCTTCCTTCCTATGGCAGCTTTCCTAGAGGTTACGGTATGGCCTTGTATCAGCATTTCTTACCCCTTTTACAATTCTTGTCTAGCATCTGTCCTACATACTGGTTGATATAGTTGATTTCAACCTTTCTCCACTTATGAACCAGTCATTGAAGAATGTTGCCTTATGTCATCCATTACTCATAATTACACAAATGAAAATTTAACAACAGTGAGATATCTCACATCTGTAAGAATGGAATATATTCAAAAATCTGTAAACAGCCTGTGTTGGTGGAGTTGTAGAAAGCAAGAAATCCTCATATGCTGTTGATGATATTGTCATCAGGTTAAGCCTCTATGGAAAGCAATATGGATGTCCCCCCAATATGAATAGAACTTCCTGATGATCCAGAAATACCACTTTTGGCTCTGTCCAAAACATAAAAACATGACTTCAAAAGGACATAACTATGTTTAAGAGCTGCTCTTAGAACGGTAACCAAGATATGGGAGCAACCCAAATGCCCAATTATAGTTTAATACATCAAGAAGTTATGGTACATATAGACACAATGAAATATTGCACAACTCAAATGAAAGTATAAAATCACGCAAATTGAAGCAACAAGAATAGAACTAGAAGCTAGAGAGCTAAGTGAAGTCAGTCAAGAGAGAAGGTAGAGATACAGAATGAATTCTCTCATATGTGAAAATTAAGAATACACAGTGAGTTAGCAACAAAGATCCAAGTGCAATATAATGGGGGAACTGACTTATACAATTAACTTTGGAATACAGGTGAAAGGGAGGGAATGAGGTCATTAGGAAAGGGATATGAGTACTCTAATGATGGCTGTGGTGTTGAAATTATGTTCAGAAGAAACTATTATTAGTTGTATTATAAGTAAAAATAGATTTTTAAAACATAATATTTCCTTATGTTATCTAACAAAATAGATGTTAACTGTGTTCCTGGAGTGGAGAGAATTCAAAACCAGGTTAAAACAACGTATTGGCCATGAGCCTGAATTATCCTTTTATCTAGTATATTTGGAGAATCCAGTCATTCTATTTCATTTTGAGATAATTTAATTCATCACAAAGGCCAAAGTGTGATTAAGGCAAAGAAACCCTCTATAAAAAGGAAAACATGTATTGATTCTTAAGTGAAAAGAATTTGATTGTCTTAGATTGAATATTCTTAAACAATATCCACCTATAAGAGAAAACCATCAAAAGCCACAACAGTTCTGATGAGCGAAACCTTTGTATACTGAAAACTCTCAGGGGCCATTGGTGCCTTCTCCTTGGACATTAGGAAACTCATTGTATAGAGACACCTGATTGCCTCAGCTGAATCTGATTCACCAGCAAAGACTCTGAAAGACATTCATTTAATCACTTGTCCTGAAACCAATGTTTGAAATTGCAGCCAATTGAAGTGACACTGGAAACTAAGTCACTGCACTCAGCTTGGGACATGAAGGGAAGAGTCATGCAAAGAACTGATTAAAGGTCACGTACAAAGGTGGCTATCACCATCAGAACTGGTGCATTTCAAAGTGCTATCTCGGCCCACTTTAGTTTTCTTCAAATACAGGAGCTGCCAGATGTTCCATCATTGTTGTAAAACCCACCTGAATATTTCTGAATTTTATTGTCCTTTGCAACATTTATGGATTGGGTGGATGAGGTCATTGCAGCTTCACTACCACCCTTCTGGCTAGGCCCCATTTGTCCTTTTTTATTTTTTAATCTTTATTGTATTGTCTTCCTCCATTTTCTTTTATTATTATTTACTGGTTTTGGTCAAATATTTGTCAATATGCTTTTATTTCAAAAGCACCCATATTTTTGTTTTACACATGTAGTGCTACTTCATTAAGGCCGGCATACCAGGATCCCTCCATCAGTATCCCGAGGTGCTTTCCCCACTTCAACTCCATACCAATCTCCCATCACGGGTCTATTGTCCATCTTTGAAGAGGTGATGAAGGTATAATGGTGTCCTCAGGCTGGGAGAAGATAAAGTCTGACTGGGTTCCCATAAGAAGAGAAGAGATACAGATCTGAGGAGGGTAATAGATTAAGATTCAAGGGTTGAGGCTACAAACCTGGGGAGGTCATGTTGTGTCATGGAAGAAGTCACAGGTCTAAGTCTCAGCTGCATCTTGGAATTGCTTAAAATTGTTTCTTATAACAACCAACTGGCCTTTCCACAACATATGGCAGGAAGCCCCAGCCCCATATTGGGCCCTATGAGGAAGACATTACCACATCATGCTTAACCAAGTTTCCCTTTCTTCCCTGAGTTTCAGTTATGCCTTATCTGTTTGACCCATCTTAAAATTCAAGGTCATACCTATTGGAGTAACCAGTTTTCAATCTATTCAGAATATTTCTTCTTTGCATGTGCTTGTCCCACCTGGGCAGGAAGAACCTCTAAATTGGTCTTTTACCTACCTATTATCCACTCATGGAGATGGGTCCTTCTTTTCTCAATAAAGAACTCGGGTCAGTGTCTTCTAGTTTTGGCCCACAGCTTGCCTGTCTGCCTGCAGGTGCCCTTTCGTGGTGGAAGTTCTTGAACCTGTTTTATCTCCCTAACCTATGTGGATTATTTCCTGATTCGGTATTGCTTTCAGTATAGCAATCCTCAATCCTCCCTGAAATGGGATATGAGGCTTCCTCTACAATACCTACCTCAGAGCTGGTGACCACAGAGTACTCCATGGCTGGGGGATCCAGGGATATAAGTCTTCTCGATAGCACTTAGCACTTGTCCCATTAGTGATCTCTTGCTCTAATCATGCCCACCTGGTCTCTCCATTCTCAGCTGTAGTTCCCTTCTCCATACTTAACAGAGAAGAAATGGCTTCTTCCTCTCTTGTTCATCTATGGCTGAAACTGGCTCCAGGCTCCCACTCATCTACCTTCCCATATCTGAGATCCTCAGGAACTTTATTCCCTTTGTGACATCTCATACCCTGGACGAGTGCCTAGAAATCAGGAGTTAAGCCAAACAAAACATATATTGTTAGCTTAATGATTTTCATTGTTGTGCAGACCATATTTAAGTCTGTTCTGTCTGCAGGTGCCCAACATTTTGATGGGATTATTATGTTACTGACCCTACCCTAATCAGTGATTGTGTCCTACCCTAGGGTATGACCTGGCATTCTGCTCCCACCCTAGGGTGGTACCTGATTCTGCTCCCACCATTGGGTGGTATCTGATTCCACCATTGGGTGGTACCTAATTCTGGGGATAAAAGCAAGGGTCTGTAAAAGGAGGGGCTTTTTTCTTTTGCTGTGTCCCATAAATTTTGACAAGTTTTCTCTTCATTATCATTTGTCTCAAGTAATCTTTTTATTTCTTCCTTGAGTTGCTCTTTGATCCAGCTGTTGTTGAGCAGCATGTTGTTTAATCTCCAGGTATTAGTTTTTCTCCATTGCTTCTTCTTGATGTCAATTTTGACCTCTGTTGCATAGTGATCTAATAGAATGCTTCTAATGACCCTTACATTTGTGATCTTATATAGGTTGGCTTTGTATCCTAAGGCATAGTCTATTCTGGAGAAGGTTTCATGTGGGATTGGGAAGAATGTGTATTTTGCTTTCTGGGGATGGAGGGCCTTATATAAGTCTATTAGCCCTATATCTTCTAATTTGTCATTTAGAGCTCTTATTTCTTTGCTATTTTTCTGTTTGGTGGATCTGTCCAGTGGTGATAGTGGAATATTGAGATCTCCTACTATTATCACATTTCCCTTCATGTGTTTCTCCAGGTTTGCGAGCAGTTGCCTCACATATTTTTCTGGCTCTACATTAGGTGCATAGATATAGACCAGGGTTAGTACTTCTTGATCTAATGTTCCCCTGATCAGTAAGTAGTGACCCTCTTTGTCTTTGATCACTTTCTTGAAGTTCAATGCAATTTGGTCTGATATAAGAATGGCTGTCCCTGCTCTTTTTTGTTTTCTATTGGCCTGAATAATTACTTTCCATCCTTTTATTCCAAGCCTGTGTTTATCCTGTAGTTGTAGGTGTGTTTCTTGCAGGCAGCAGAAGTCCAGTTTATTTTTCCTAATCCAGTATCTTTTAATTGGAGAGTTTAGTCCGTTCACATTTAGGGAGATTATTGACAGAGATGACTGTTGTGCAATTGTGTTGTGTAGGGTGGTTTTTGTTACAATTGGGGGTTTGGATTGTGTAACTTGTCTCTGAGTAGGTCGTTTAGGATTGGTTTTGTTTGCACAAATAGTTCAAGTTCGTTCTTGTTTGAGAATGTTTTTAGTTTGCCCTCCCATAGGAATGATAGTTTTGCTGGGTATTGGACCCTAGGTTGGAAATTTCTTTCATTCAGCCATTTAAATATGTAATTCCACTGTCTTCTTGCTTGAATTATTTCAAATGGGAGATATGGTTTGATTCTTATGTCCCTTTCTTTGTACTTGAGGGTTTTTTCTCCCTTATTGCTTTAAGGAGTTCATCTTTCTCTCTCTTTTTTTTGCCATTTGGATTACTATATGTCTTGGTGTTGGTTTATTAGGGTCTATTTTATTCACTTCCTGGATTTGCACTGAAGTTTCTTTCCAGAGGGTGGGAGAGTTCTCTGCTATTATTTTCCTGATTATTTGTCCTTCCCCTTTCCCTATTTCCTCCCTTTCTGGTATACCTACAATTCTTAGATTGTTTCTTTTGTCCTTGTTCATTAAATACTGAACTTTTCCTTCCAGTGCTTTGCCTTTTATTTCTTTGTTGGTTTCTTGGTCATTTTTTGTTTGCAGTTTACTTCGAGTTCTTCAATGTGCGTCTCCACCTCTGTGTTTATGCTTATAAGGCTTGTTACTTTGTCTTTTAATTCCTTCAATTCTTTTTGTATGGAATCTTTCATGTTCTTTAACATTTCTTCTTTAATTTGGCTGATTTGTTCATCCATAGATTTCTTATACTCGGTAGCTAGTGTTTCTTTCATTTCTTTTATCAATTCTTGCATTTACTTCTTCATGGCTGCTTTTAGGTCTCCTTCCCATGGATCTGTGCATTTTGGTGGACTTGGAAACTTGCTAGGGTTTGTCTCCGTATCTCCAGATATTAGGGTTCTCCTTGATTTACTCATATCTCTTTGCATTTATTGGTGTGGTTTGGAGTGCTGTGCTTTCTAAATTCAGCCTGCTTTGGTCCCCTGTGGCATGGGGATGGGTCCCCTCCCTGAGCATGGTTCTAGAGAGGGTTATTGAGTGAGCTCACTGAGGTTTGGCTCCTCCTGTGCTCTTTATGTGGCCTGATCCGTTGCTTTTCCCTTTTGTTGTCAGCTAGTGCAGGTCCTCTCCTGGGCACAATGGTGGAGGGCGCTGTTGAGCCTAGCTCCTTCGCCCCCCATCCCCTATCTGGCAGTCAGCCCTCCTTCAGTGAGTCTGCTCAATTTCCTTCTTATTCCTGCCAGCTGGTGCAGTTCTGCTCCTGGCCACAATGGTTGAGAGCACTATTGAGCCTAGCTCTCTATCCTCCCTTCCCTCTCTAGAAGTCAATGGAGCTCTGCCCCCTCCGAGCCTCAGCAGAAGAAATTCCCATAGTCAAACCCACCCAGTAACTGCCCTCAGCCCTTGGGGGGTCTCAGGTCCACTCTGGGACTCAGGGGGTTAGGCTGCTCTAGGTTAGCCAAAGGTCAAGGTGGCAGGCCCAAGCTCAGACAGTCTATTGGTCCTAGCCCATCCCAGTGGCGCCGAGTGGGTCAGGTGCAGCGTTCTCCTCACCAAGTCTGCACTCAGCTCAGGCTTGGGTCCCTGGGAGAGGCGTGCAGTGTGGCGGCGAGAAGCCTGTCTCAGGCTCCCACATAGAGAGTATGGAAGTGCCAGGGAAAGGTACTCACCTGTGTGCTCTCCACTCAGGTCCCTAGAAGAGGCATGGGGTGCAGCGGCAAAAAGCCTGTCTCAGGCTCCCACATGGAGAGTGTAGAGGTGCTGGGGAAAAGCACTCACCCATGTGCTCTCAACTTGGGCTTGGGGTCCCTAGCAGGTGAGGGGCTTTTTCCTGGGGCCTATTCTTATGCCATTTGGCTTCAGCCTCTTCACAGAATAAATAGCTGTTTTCTTCAGAAGCCTGACTGCCTGTTGGCTTTCTTCCCACTACATTCACTTCAGAACCGCCGGCTGTTCAGGGTAAAAGACGCATGGTCCGAGCTGGAGGAGAAAGGCCTCATCCTTCATTCCTCCATCAGTCAACCTCATCAGGGGCTGATTTGCAACATTACGGTGCCCGAACTGGATAAACCTGTACCCTCAATAACTGTAAGTGAAATACTTCATTGAAAAATTTCTATGCTGACTATTAAATGGTTTCTGTGGTTATTCATGTGGATTCTGCCACTTTTTTGCATATGTATTGGTTCTCTATTATACAAGTGGATTATTCCTTTTTGTTTTAAACTAATTGGTTTGGATCTAAGGACAATCACTACAGTTGGATGGTTGTGATCTATATTTCAAATGAAAATTGCATTGTCTCCAGCCATTATAGTTTGTGAAATTTCTGTGTTGGCTCATGTTGTTACTGTGAGCATAGGTATTGGCTGGTATTTAGGAAATAGAAAGTGTAGAAATGGTGAGGATAAAACCAGTATGGATAATAAGGAAATCTTTCCGATGAAAATTCAGACCAAGGTGCGGGCTGTTGAATCCAGCCTCACCATCAAAAATATAGGATTTTTTCCTGGAAGTAAAACAACTTGGAAAGTTAAGCCTGATTCTAGCGAATTGCATGACAGTAGTGACTCAGAAAGTGATCAACCTCTGGTGCTAACTCCAGAAGTGAGACCTCGTTCTATTTACAAAATTGAATTACACAACAGTGCAGATTCAGATGATAAACCACACACACAGTCTCAGAGCTCTATTCAGAGTAATTTTGCTAATCCGGCCACATCCCCTTACATGCAGTAAATATTTCTAATTATGTACTCTATCAGATGGAAGAATTAGATAGGTTTAAAAAAGCACGTAAAGAGTATGGTCCAAAATCACCATACAGTGTGGAGTTACTAAAACTTTGGAGTCATAACTCATCTTGGACTTTGTATGATTTTAAAAGTATTGCTGATATATGCCTGTCATCTAAACAGTGAACTGAATGGCAAATGTACTATTCAGAAGGCGTAAAAGCCAAATTATATAGCCTGGATGGTATGAAAAAACAAGTGGCAGATGTTACTCTATTGTATGAATTATTGATGGCAGAAAATCAATTTGCAAATATTCAGACACAAGCGGCTTTACCTAAAGAAATCTTAAATTTAATTAGGGATATTGCTTTGTCATTATGGGAAAAATTGATTCTAACAGCATTGGTAGAGGAAACTTTTTAAAATTACCCAAGGCCCTTATGAGTCATATGCAGAGTTTGTAGGTAAGATTAAAGATGCACTGAAGTTACAAGTCGAAGATGAGGAGATGAGAAACTTCCTCGTAATATCTTTGGTTTATCATAATGCAAATTCGGCCTGTAGATTAGTATTGAATACTTTAAATGAAAAGGCAGATGTGAATGATTTCCTTTATGCCTGTCAGAATGTCTATGGGTAAACCCAATCCCCACCCCACATAGACTCCGTACAAACCTTCACAGTTACCAAGGGAATGATGCCTTTCTACCCAAGGGGACAAAGCACTTCCTGAAAACCAGGTTTTTGCCCAAAATGCAAAAAGGGTTGCCACTAGGCGAAAGCTTGCAGATCCAGAAACCTCATTGATAGTAACCTAAGAAGAGGTTTCAACACAATCCCCAGGAGGCAAATCACCTGCTACCATTGTGGAAAACAGGGGCATATCAAAAGGAATTGCTGTCTTTTTTTAAATTCAGCTCCTCAAGGACACACATACAAGATGCAGGGAAACGCCCACAGGACCTCCCCCCAGGCCCTTCCAAATCAGGGGCAAAGTTCACAGACAATAATCCTTCCAAGCCCAGCCCAAGAAAATTCATCACTATAAGGGAATTAATTCACGCCACATCAGGGAGTGCCGGATTAGACATATTATGCCCAGAGGACATTACAATTTATCCAGGAGCATGCCCTTACATGTTAGAAACTGGCATTGTGGGCCCACCACCCCCAGATACTATGGGTTTGATTCTTGGCAGAAGTTCCTTCAACATAAAGGGTATATATCAGTATATATCAGGTATATATCAGTAACTACTGGTGTCATTGACTCAGATTCTGTGGGAGAAATCATTGTAGTTATTACCTTACCAGTTATATGGACCTTTAAAAAAGGAGAAGTGATTGCCCAGATAGTAATAGTGCCTTATGTCAAATTTGGGACTTCAGATAAAACTAGAATTGGAGGTTTTGGAAGCACAGATCTGGGTGCTGCTCAAAACCCAATCATGGCTCTGGTTACTAAAAATAAAGATAAAAACCCAATGATCAAACTTCAATTGGAAGGGCAACCCTTTGACAGCTTGATAGATATGGGTGCTCAGGTTACCGTAATTTCTGATAAAGAATGGCCAGAAAATTGGCCTCTCCAGGAAATCCCGTATTCACCAGAAGGAGTAGGAGGCCTGAGCTCCTGTCTGTTGACTACAAGGACTATGATATTTTACAGCCCAGAAAATCAAAAAGCGATAATCAGACCTCATGTGGGCCCATTTTTACCATCCCTGTGGGGCCATGACCTACACAAACAGTGGAAAGCAGAATTCCACATCCCATTAGCTCCAGAAGAGCCCGAACCTTCTTTTGATTTAAAAACCCAAAATTTTTAGTAGGGGCCACTACCATAAAAACCCCAGCACCAATAAAAATAAAATGGAAATCTGATGAACCAATTTGGACAGGTCAGTGGCCCCTTAAAACTGATGAATTAAAGGTGCTGACAGAATTAGTGGAGAAACAGCTAAGTTTAGGACATATTGAACCATCTTTTTCTCAATGGAATTCACCTATATTCACTATAAAAAAGAAATCCGGTAAATGGAGACTTTTGATGGATCTTAGAGCTGTAAATTTATCCATACCTATGGGCAAATTGCAGACTGGTTTACCATCACCTGTAGTTATTCCAAAGGAATAGCCACTAATTAAAATTGATCTGAAAGACTGCTCCTACCATATTTTTATCCACCCAGATGATAAAAATGTTTTGCATTCTCAGTTCCTTCTCTCAATAATACCCATCCCTGCAGACGTTTCCAATGGACTGTTCTCCCCCAAGGCATGCTGAATTCCCCAACAATGTGCCAGATTTTTGTAGATAAGGTTTTGAGCCCTGCTTGTAAAAAATTTCCTCAAGCCATGATATTTTATTATACAGATGATATCTTGCTCAATATGAACAATAAAACAGATTTACAGGACTTATACTCTTTTGTTATTTACTGTTTACAAACAAAAATAGCTTTAGAAAAATACAGATAATGCCACTGTATCAATATTTGGGTTTTATTTTGGACCAAACGTCAATACGTCCACAAAAAATTTTTATCAAAAAGGAAAACCTCAGAACGTTTAATGATTTTCAGAGACTCTTAGGTGATGTAAATTGGCTCTGCCATGCACTAGGAATCCAGAATCCAGAGTTGTCTAATCTGTTTAAAACTTTGGAGGGTGACCATGCTTTAGATAGCCCGAGAAACTTAACAACAGCTGCCAAAAATGAATTGGACATCTTCTTGAGCAGATTACAAAAATCGTTTCTCTTAAGATTCATCCCGGGAGAAAAGGTATTTCTGTTAAACTTCCCTACTATAGAAACCCCCATGGGGGCCTTGATGCAACAGGCAGGACCTTTGGAATGGGTGTATTTACATAACGAACAGCCTCGCTCAGTTGTCCCCTACTTGCAACTGATTTCAGAGATTATTTTCAAGGCAAGAATCAGATATATATATTTACTGGGTTTTGACCCAGATATAATAGTTTTGCCAATACCAAAAAAGGAAATTGAGTCAATATTGCCTCTTAATGAATCTCTACAAAGGGCCCTCTCAGATTTCACAGGAGAAATATCCTCCCATTATCCAGCAGGAAAAACTTGGGTCTTTTTAAAGGAAACTCAGTTTGTTATTTCTTCAATTGTTCGGGATTCCCCTATTCCCAATGCCAAGGTTTTTTACATCAATGGATCCCAAAATGGAAAAAGGAGGAATAACTGGAGACAACATTAATATGACCATAGATACCAAATATAAATCGGCACAGAAAATTGAATTAGCAACGTTAATTTACCTATTAGAAAATGTATCTGAAGCCATGAATATAGTTTCTGATTCTTTGTATGTGGTAAATTTATGTCTTGTAATAGCCACTGCCTCCCTTAATGCTAAGAACCCGATCATACAGAACTTACTTAAATGATTACAGCAGCTTCTTCAAAAATGAACTGAGCCCATCTTCATCACGCATATTAGAGCCCACTCAGGTCTTCAGGACTGATGGCTCAAGGAAATAAAACTGCTGACTTGCTATCAATGCCTATATTTAAAGCACCTGTACAGGAACATTCAGCCCTGCACACAAATGATCACCATTTACATGTGAATTACCAAATTCTATGGAGGCAAGCTAAAGAAATTGTAGAAAACTGCAACATATGTGCACCGTTACAAAAAAGACTCACATAGCAGGAGCAAACCCAAGAGGCTTACAGTCTAACGAGCTTTGGCAAATGGATATAACTCAGATTTATTCCCAAGAAAACCTTATCTTCATGTTGTGGTGGACACTTATTCTCAATTTATGTGGGCAATTCCTATGTCTTCTCAAAAATCTAAGGCTGTTTGTAGTTTTCTTTTACAATATTTTTCTGTGATGGGTATTCCATATTCTTTTTTTATATTTAAATGACAGACATTTATTAGAATATTTAATGGCAAATCTTACACAATGATGTTTCAGGTACACAACGGCAAATCTTACACAATGATATTTAAGGTACACGGTGACAATAAATGAGGGCCTTTCCACCAGCAGTGTTGTCCTTCCTTCATCCCTGTTCCCAAGCATATATCCCTAACTCCCTCCTTATCCCCCAGAATGCTAGTGTATCTAAAAGCATACATGTTAGCACTAACATAAACCTTTTTTTTTTGCAGTTCTAGATATTTTTACTAGTGGTTTCTTAAATGTTTGGAGTCAAAGGAGCACTGTAAAACAATGTTAGTGTGGCAATTATTGTTTGCATGGGCCCACCAAAGTAGGGGGGTCATGGAAAGGAAAAACTTTGGCCGAAGTACAAGGGGACCCTACCCCTGAAGTTTCCTGACATAAGATCATTCCTAGTTTCCAGGCAAACTAGTTTGTCCAATCCTGGACATTGTCTGTAGTACCCATACAGTTATATTTTTCACAGTCTCTGTTGTTGATCTCAAGTTTCTGTATTGAAGGTCCTGGAATCTGTATATCCTACATTGAAGTCAGGATGGTGTGGAGTGGCATCTAATTTCAACTCGCAGTTAACGGGAAATACAGAAAGCCCCATCCAGTACACAGGTCTTTGTTGTTTTTTAAATCTTCTCAGTATTAAGGGAAGACTCTTTTGAGTAAATCGATGTCAAAGCAGCAGTAGGGTCTTCCATGGTAGAGGATTGCTTCCAGGTGATATCATAAACAATGTTGGATGTTTCATAAATGGCTTCCCTGGTTCAGGGGTGACTGGAAAATACCCAAACCTCTGAGGCCTGTGCCAGATCATCATGTCAATGTTCAGGCTTTGTAAGGTTCCATTGCACCACAAGATTTGTGTGTTCCTATCTCTATTAGATAAGAACTTATTTGTATGTATAGTATTTTCCATTTTAATGTGACCATGCAAACAAGGAATAATGCCACCTGGCATTATCAGCGCATAAGGGGGATGCAAGAACAAGTCCAACAATCCACATGACCTGATTCAAACATAAGAATTAAACTGAGGGACTCTATAGCCAGAATTCCTTATTGAACAGTTCACAGCGAGATTGGTGCCTATGGGGATGCTAGAACAAGTCCAACAATCCAATTGACTTGGTTCTTATTAAACATTAAATGGAGGGGACACTTCTACAAACATTCTTATTTAACAAATAACAAAGGGAAAGAAAGATAGAGAGGGACTCCTTCACCAAAATACCTTATTGAACAGTTCACAAAGAGGAGAAAAAATAAAAAGTGGGAAAAATAAACAATGTAACTTAAGACAGTGGACTCAATTGTCACTGTTCATGGGAACTAATCAAATACCTAGTATGGTAGCAACCACACTTACACAATGAAAGAAGGAAGAGGCCAAGAGGCAGCTTACAGTAAACAAGTAGGAAAAGAGTACTGGCCTCTTCCCAGCCTGAGAGTCCATCCTCTCATTTTTATTTTGAAAATATATGGTACCCCACCCAAACTGGTCTCTTCCTAAACTGAGAGTCAGTCCTCTCATTTTTATTTTAAATATATATGGTACGCACAGGGGCGCTAGCACCCGTGCGGTTTTTTAAATGGAGACCAATGAGAAAAAATACCAGTGAGTGTCACGATGTAATGTCCCGACATACACCAGTGCTGCATCGGCCAGCCATCCACCCCATGTGTGCCCCCTTTAGTGTTGGGAGAGAAAGGAAGAAAGCCTGTGGACCACGATAGAGTTCACCTGGGCTGGCAATCAGGGAAGGCCTGGAGTAGGGGGGGAAATAGAGGAATGGCTGGAGGCCTGACAAGCCTCCCAGCACCACCACCCCCAAGCTAGGGAGAATGACATCAGGCATTGGGTGTCCCCTAACCCCATACCTGAGAAAAGCTGGCCTCCAGGATCAAGGCACCAGAAGCCAGCTATCTGCCCAGTCCCTCCCTTTGCTCCTCCTCCCTAGTGTAGGGGAGAGCCTGGAGACCCCTAATGGAGTCCACCTGGAACCCACAGCAGGCCATCCGAGGTGGCACTCAGGTCAGGGGGTATTCCATATTCTATAAAAACTGATAATGGGCCAGCCTATGTTAGCAAAACTTTTGAATTTTTTGTAAAGAATGGCAGATATGACATCGAATGGAATTCCTTACAATTGTAGGGAACAGGCCATTGTAGAAAGGACTCACAAAACCTTAAAAACTCAATTACAAAAGAATAGAAAAAGAAGTTTACCACCAACGGATTTGCTATCTTTGACTCTTTTTTTGTTTGTTTTGTTTTGTTTTTGGGTTGCACTCAGCAGCACTCAGGGGTTACTCCTGCCTCTAAGCTCAGAAAATCACCCCTGGCAGACACGGGGGACCATATGGGATGCCAGATTCAAACCACTGTCCTTCTGCATAAAAGACAAGCACCTTACCTCCATGCTATCTCTCTGGCCTCTATCTTTGACTCTTATCACACTAAATTACTTAAACTTACCCCAAGGGGAAAGTTACACTGCAACAGAAAGACATTTTAAAGAAGATATTCAGAGACAAGAAACAACCCATAAACCTATTTGGATCAAGGAGGATGAAAAATGGATATCTGGATATCTTTTCCTGAGAGGAAGGGGTTATGCCTATGTTTCTACAAGTGACAACCCTCTCAAGAAATTCTGGGTTCAATTACACCTTGTTAGAAATTGGGCTAGGACAAATGATCAGGTTCAGACTATAAACTCCCCTTCAGAGCAAAAACAGAATACTCAAGACACTAACAACAGTAATATTGCTGAGGTCTCTGGGGCAGGGAACAAGGATTTAGCTGTCACACACCATACATTGAGTGAGACTGACGGTAGTGATAAACCCTTACACTCTGAGATGCAAAAGGAAAGACAGGAACCTGTCTTAACTAGGCTCCAAAATATAGAAAACTCTTGCTACATGAACTCATTATTGCAATGCTTGTATAATAATTCAGACTTGACTATATTTTTTATCAAGATCATTATAAAAAGGATATTAACAAGAAAAATCCAATGGGGCTTGAACGTAAATTAGCCAAAGAATTTGGTCAGCTCATCAAAACCATGGGAAATGGATTTCATAGATATATTAACCCTGAAAGCTTCAAAGTAACAATTGTTTTACTTAATGACTAGTTTGCTGGACACAATCAGCAGGATCCACACAAACTACTGATGTTTCTAATAGAGGGATTACATCAGGACTTGCTTACTGTAAATCAAGTGACAGATAAAAATATACATCTTATGGAAAATAAAAATTATGAACAATTTAGTCCAGAACACCAAAAGGCTCACAAATCTATTATTTATGATCGCTTTCAAGGACAATTCAAATCTATACTACAGTGTCTCACATGCCACCAAAAGTCTGAGGTTTATGAGACATTTGTTCATTTGCCTCTGGCTGTTACATTTACAGATAAATGTACATTACAGGAATGCCTCTCTGAATTTTTTAAAGAAGAAGAGTTAAGGATGACAACAAAGTTCTGTGCAACAGCTGCAAAACTAGAAGGGATTTTTCAAATAAAACGTATTTATGGAAACTGCCACCAGTACTTATAATACACTTGAAACGTTTTGCTTTTGATGGCAAACAAATAAAAAAATTTGCACACTTATGTGGATTTTCCTATAGAAGACCTCAATTTAGTAGAATTCAATTCAGAAAAAAAAGCAAGATTAAGAAATACAACTTATCATCAGTGTCAAACCATTATGGTAAAGTTCACTATGGACACTATACTTCATAATGTAAAATTGCTGCAAAACTACACTGGATCAATTTTGATGACAAGAAGATCAAAAAAGTCCCTAATACATTAGTGAAATCCACAGCAGCATACATCCTATTTTATACTTCTTAAAGATCTACAATGAACACCAGATAATCATTTCACTTCCTTATCTTTTGCTATTAATGCTCTATGATTCTTTCCACAGGCATGATCAATGAATAGGATTGAAAATCATGGTCCCCCAATGTGTTTCCTTGTATGGTGGATTTATGTCTTAATTTCATTATTGCTCTAGGTCTCAGTTAATCATGAAATCTTACCATTTAATTTAGTCAGGTTCACCTGAAAAAAAATTTCTCATCATATTAATGTTGTTTCTCTTTCTAGGTATACTCATTTAATAACTTTCACTCTTTTTATTTTAACATAATTGCTGTATTTCCCTCAATTTGGGTTTTAAGACGCTGACATAATGAAACTTTTAGGTGAACTGTCTTCACAGTGCTTCTCGTCTATGATTGACTATCATAGAGTTACTTTTATACAATAACTTTGTAAATATACTGTTATACACTTATAATAGAGTTTTCCATGTTTGTATTATACATGAAATTCTCTTTCAGATCTGCTCTGCTCTGCCATTAAAAATTTTTTTTTGAATTTGAAATGATCCATCTACTTGCCAGCTATTACATTTTAAAGCACTTTTAGTTGATTCAGCTGAATTCCTTTTTCTTTTGCTCTATTTTGGATTCTTTCCAACATATATTTTTGGTATGAGTGAGTGTTATGGCCATATTTTTTGTGAAGTCTGTATGTGTATGTCTTATTCAGTGTTTGTCTGTTTTGCATATTTTGTATATAGTTCCCTTTTTCCTAACTTTATCTCTCCCAATTTAGTCTTCCTTATCCTTCCTTCTCTCTTCCTAGTCCATAACATTTAATTTTCAGGATTCCCTTCACATGTGCAAATCATCTCCTTCACCCAAAACTACAAGCCTCCTGATCTAGGCCTGAGGAAGAAATCCATGACTGTTGGAGTTTTGTACCATGTTTGCTGCAAACTTGTTGGAAATGAAGCCACCTGGAATTTGTATCACAATGTAACTCCAGAAGAAAGATCCACAGATAGACCCACAGTCTCTGGATTCCAGTTAAACTGTGCTATCTGAATTTCTGGTTTTCCATCCACATCCACAGTGCTATTGTTGACCATTTCTACAATGCCTACCCCAAGATTGCACCGATCCCAAAGGAAATGTAGAAGCCCAACCAACTCATGATGGCAATGATGTAACGCTTGGGGATGCCCCAACACATGCATGACTGTACTGGCCTTCCTTCTTCATTCAGCTTGATGTTATCTTCTGTACCAGGCTTCAACCTGCTTTTCCAGACCCATCAAGTGTCTTTTGCCGGTCTCTTCGGAGTTCCAGACCCCTCATCTTTACAGATTGGTATTGGACTCTAGAAATTTCACCTTTTGTATTTTTCTTATAATTGTAATCCTTTGAATTTATATTTAGTTCTATACTTATTTTGACTATTGTAATTAATGTTTTTCTATTTTAGTTTTTAATCTTAGGAATTGATGCTGTATTACATTAGGGTTTTGCTTTCTTGAATTTAGGTTAGTGGGTTAGATATTGTTGTCTATAATTTCCTAAATGATGTTTTTGTCTGTTCTTAGGGGTTTTTTGTGTGGGCGCATCATAGGCGAAATACTAGGTTTATAGGAAGTTCTATCCATTTTGGATGGGCCCTCAAGTTTTTTATTTACACAGGGCGTTTCTTTGCCTTAAATATTTTGTTCTAGTTTGTGACTTAAGCTCCCATCTATAAATAATCGGCCGTACTTGGTACATCTATTTCAGACCTCATATGGACTTCTGCCTGGACTAAGAACTTGGATTAAGTTCAGATGCCTATTGATCATCATTGCAGTGGCCCCCACTGTGCAGGGGGGTATATGCTTCTTCCTCCAAAATAAGGGCCTAATTCAATGCCCGAATAGATGGACTTTCTGGTCTACCTAGACTTGAATGGAAAATGGGTCCGGGGAGATAGCATGGAGATAAGGCGTTTGCCTTTCATGCAGAAGGTCATTTGTTCGAATCTCGGTATCTCCTAGGAGCGATTTCTGAGCATAGAGCCAGTAGTAACTCCTGAGCGCTGCAGGGTGTGACCCAAAAACCAAATACTAAAACCCAACAACAACAACAACAACAATAACAACAGATAAAAAAAAAGTTGCTTCTTCTCGCCTGCTACAGAACCTTTCTGGCGTCTCTTCGAAGGATCTATGTCTACGGATTACAATTGGGCTTTCTGATTGCCCCGGGAGCTCCCCATCGCCTACTAGATCCTTGATCATTGAATTTAAGATTTTCCATTTGCTTTTCCAAGGGAGAACTTACTTGGAATTCTTCATCTTGTACGTCATAGATCTATCATCCCAGGAGCTTTAGTTGATTTCTTGACACATGTTTCTGGCTTTAAACACCCTGTGTTTAGGTTAGAAGTTTTTCTTTATATTTTCCTGTGATGCACTTATGCAAACAGCCGCTCTTTTATTATTGACTAGTTTTTCCTTTAATAATTGTAGACAATATTACTTACTTTTGTATATTTTTGTCTGTTTACTAAAAGCAAACAGGGAATAGTTGTATATGTAAACATTTTTATGGGATTATTATGTTACTGACCCTATTCTGATTGGTGATTGTGCCCTACCCTAGGGTATGACCCAGCATTCTTCTCCCACCCTAGGGTGGTACCTGATTCTGCTCCCACCACTGGGTGGTATCTGATACCACCATTGTGTGGTACCTGATGCTGGGGATAAAAGCAAGGGTCTGTGGAAGGTGAGGGGCTTTTTTCCTGGGGCCTATTCTTAGGCCTTTTGGCTTCAGCCTCTTCAAGGAATAAATAGCTGTTTTCTTCAGAAGCCTGATTGCCTGTTGGCTTTCTTCCTGCCACATTCACTTCAGAACCGCCGGCTGAACAGGGTAACAGATGTGTGGTCCGAGCTGGAGGAGAAAGGCCTCATCCTCCATCCCTCCTTCAGTCAACCTCATCAGGGGCTGATTTGCAACAGGTGCCTAATACATCTACCTGAGAAAATATACATAGCAAAACAATCAGCCTCATAACTCAGTTGAATACACAGTAAGAACTCAGGAAGGAATTCCACACAACTCAAGGGAATGTGTAGGACACACCTCAGAGTTTTCCTCAGAGGTCTTTTGTCTTCTTGTTCCAACCCTTGTACTCCAAATCATAGTAATGCTTAATCCATCGAGAAGTAATTTTATCTGAGATATAGTAGCCCACCCCAATTATTTGCCCCAAGTTATAGTGCATTTGTAGATCAGCTTCAAGTATTGCACTTGCTTGGAAATATCATTTTCACCTGAGTATTTCTTTAGAAACAGATGATTCCCAAAGTAAGTAACTTTAGTGACACATAATTTTAAAATTTTTCTCTTCTTTTTTTGATATTTATTGCTAAAGAAAAATTGTAAACTAGCAACATTAACTTTATAGCTTTAAATGAAGTGCAGAAAATCATAGCTTAACAGGTAATCAAGCTAACTCACAAAGGTTAAAATACTTCAAAAGTGGATTTTCCCTCTCATCATCTGTATATCCAAACATAACTTCAGCTGTATCTGATGTGATGGTATCAGTATAGACATTGTCATCAACACTGGGTCCACAGATATCTTCATTACTGCTATCAGTCTCATACAAAGCATAGAATATCGTGGGTTAAATAGTTCAGTGGCATAGAGTTCAGCTCAGCCGCCTACCACTTCAGCTCAGCAGTGACTTGTGGACTGAGCTGAAGCACCGCCCCCTCCAGAGGATGGCAGAAGATGACTGGAGACTACGTATATCTCTTCTTTTTAAAAGAATATTTTTTTTTGATTTTTGGGCCACACCCGGCGGTGCTCAGGGGTTACTCCTGGCTATCTGCTCAAAAATAGCTCCTGGCAGGCACGGGGGACCATATGGGACACTGGGATTCGAACCAACCACCTTTGGTCCTAGATCGGCTGCTTGCAAGGCAAACAACGCTGTGCTATCTCTCCGGGCCCCTTTTTAAAAATATTTTAAATTATTTAAACACCCTGGTTTACAAGGTTGTTCATAATATAGTTGGTTTTTTCACAGTTACGAAGTTGTTCATGATTGAGTTTTGGTACATATACATATATTGAGTTTCATTAAATACACAACACCTTTCAGCAGTGCACAATTCCATTCACCAATATCATCCTTCCCTCTGACCTCTCCCCTGCCTGCCTCTGTAACAGACATTTTTCTTTTTCTCTCTCTCTCCCTTTTTTCTTTATAGAACTGAAGGGAACAACAACAACAAAGCACAGCAGAACAGAGATCTTTTTTACTTCTATTGTATTTTGCCTCAGAGTAAGTATCCTGGCTTTAGCCATAAAGGTCCTGGGGAACTCTAAAATCCTAGAGAAACACTGAGCAGCCTTCTTACAAATGTAGACAAGAGTGGGGAGTGCCACATAACCACAGGCCTCTTTAAATAGAATGGGACTTTCATTTATTTATTTAAGTACAGTCAAGACAAATGGAGTTTTTTCCCGATGAACCCATAATCCTAATATAGTCTAAGGTCTACTCATTCTCTTCCTATTCAATGGTTACAACTTTTGAATGCAGAAACCCCTCTGCAAACCTGATTAAATCAGTAGAGCTTCTTCTAGAAAGTTATGAGTATTCATATTATATTGAAATATAAGATAATAAAGGATACCAATCACAAGTGTGCTGCTTGAAACATTTGCACACACTAAAGCCTTCCATAGTAACAGTGCCTAGATAAAAAGAGAACATTACCAACCCATTAGGATAGTCTCTTTCCCTTTTAGTTACTGGCCTACAAGGTAAATGTTACCCCATTTCTATTTGTAAGATTGTTTTCCCTGCTTTTAAATTTCAAATAAATGAAGTTGCAGTACATTTTTATCTTTGGGGTTTTAAAATTCAGCATTATATTTGTGAGTAGAGAATACTATTGTGTGTCATTACAGTGCCTTAATTTACATGTATATCCCATTGTATTAACATTTTATTTATCCATTCTGTTATTGATGGACACCTGGGGAGTTTTTCTTTGGACTATTGTGAATTACATTATCACATTTTATGCATATATTTTTAGAAATAAATCTTTGCATTTTGTTGACTATAAACCAAAACTATGTATGGAATGGCTTGTTTCTATAATAAGTATGTTCAGCCTTAGCATATAATGTTAATTTATATTTTAATTTTAGCAGTTAAATTCACTATTGTTTCAATGAATTTATGTCAGTTTTGACAAATGCATGGATTTATGTGCCTAGAACTACAAAAAACATTGAACAACAATTTTCCCAATTTCTTCATAGTGCTTTTTTATAATCACCCCTCACCTACTTTTTACCCTGAAAGATCACTAATCATTCTTTATAATTTTTTCTCAACAAAGCCATGTAAATGAAGTTATCTAGTACATATCTTTGTTGGACTGAGTTATCACATATAGCACAATTTATTTGAGATTGATTTATGTCATTAATATATTATTAGTGCATTCATTGCTTATTTTGAGTTAGTATTCCACTGTATGGATGTTTTGCAGTTTTCTAAATTTTGTCATCTACAAAAGACAGATGACTGATGATTTATCTCTAAAAACTTCATTTTCAAAAAATGTTTTCAAAAAATATGGCTGCTACAAAAAACAAGATCACAAATTACAGAAGACTGATTACAACAACAGTGATAGAACATAACTGCTAGAACCATAAAGAACGACACTATCCTAGGCTTCATCCTATGACTTGGGAAAATACCAAGATCTCTAATTAGAGGCCTGATTCTATCAGCCACAACTGAGCAGAAAGTTTTCTGGCACCAAAAGAAAGTCCTTGGGGTGTGAAAAGTAGATTGTATGGAGCCTGTAGTTATCCCCATGTAATTATGATTCAATGGCCTAAAATCCTGTATCTTCTAGGCCAAAGTACTTCCCTTTTTAATTTTTCCAATATTTACTGTGCCTATGCAAAATAAAAAACTAACTAAAAACAAAAAGAAAAAAATAACCTTGCCACACCAGCCCTTCTCCTTTTTTATTTTTTTTCTTTTTTCCCTTTTTTTTCCCTTTCATTTGGTCTCATGGTTATTGTTTGGTTGTTGCATTTGCTGCTGTGGTGCTTTTTGTAGTTGCTGGTTTTGCTCTTTTGTTTGATTTTTGTTTATCTTTGTGTTTTGTCTATTTGGTGGTGGTTGTTTTTTGTGGGTTTTTTGCTCTTATTTTTGTATAATTTTCTTCATTTCCCTTTCTTTTTTTTAAATTGATATTTATAGCCTGGAGACAGACTCCTCCCAGTTTGTTGTTTCTTGGTTTTGTGATTTATATTTTGTTTTTTGGGTTTTTTTATTTTTAATTTTTATTTTCTCTTTTCCAAACAAAACCACATAAATTGAATCATCTTGTTCTACCTCATAAATTGAGGGGGGGGGGGAAATAATGGATGGTACCAGAATCAAAAAGTCACATGGCCATTGAATAGAAATAAAAATGATCTGACTTAAACACCAAGCCCAAAGTCAACGACAACAGCATTGATATCCAATATGTAACAAGCTATAAACAGAGGGGATCAGTTATACTAGCAGTCCAGGGGGCAAAGGAGAGAGATGCTGGGAACAGGGTTGGAGGGAGGATAACACTGGTGGTGGGAATACCCCTGATTCATTGTTACTATGTACTTTAAATATTACTGTGAAAGACTTGTAATTCACGTTAATTACAACAAAAATTATTATAAAATGTATGGCTACTATAAACATTCATATACAGGGGTCCCTTTGAATATGTTTTCATTTATCTAGATTGTTTTTTAATTTTTTTATTTTTAGTTATGAGGACAAAGATGCAAAGAAAGAGGACAAGGTAAAGTTATAGTAGAAGGACAATCACCCATAACATAATTCTCAGAAGAAGTCCCCTTGCTGATATCTTAACTTTGAACTTTCAGCCAAAGAACATTAAGATAAATAAAACAGAATCCATGTAAAATTACTTTGTCCCTCAAATCCCCATATTGTAACACATTATAATATTTCTTAACAGCACACAAGGCAATCTAAAGCCATAAAACTTACGTAACTCCTTAAACCTTAGAGGCATAGTATTTTTTATATTTCCATGTACATGCATATTAGCTTAAGTTAACCATAAATTTTAAGTGGTTTTTTTTAAGGATTAGAGTCAAAGGAGCACAGTAAAAACGTGTTAGAGTGGCAATTGTTGTTTGCATAGGCCCACCAAAATATGAGGGGCATGGAAAGAAATAACCGTGGCCTAAATACAAAGAGACCTGACCGCTGAAGTTTCCTGGCATAAGACCAACTCTAGGCTCCAGGCAAGCTAAATTGTCCAATCCAAGACATTGTCCGTAGTGCCAATACACTTTTTACACAGTCTCTGTTGTTGGTATCATGTTTCTGTATTAAAGATCCTGGAATCTGCATATCCTACATTGAAGTCAGGATGTGGAGCATCCTCTCGTTTCACCTCACCATTAAAGGGCAATGCAGGAAGCCCTGTCCTGTAAGCAGGTCATTGTTGTTGTTAAGTCTTCTCAGTGTTAAGGGAAGTCTCTTTTGAGCAGGTCGATGTCTGAGCAGTGGTAGGTCTTCCGTGGTAGAAGATTGCTTCCAGGTGATGCTATAGACAAACCTGGATGTTTCGTGGATGGCTTCCCTGGTTCAGGGGTGAATGGAAAATGCTCTTTCTTCTGAGGCCTGTGCCAGGTCATTGTGTCAATGTTCAGGATGTAAGGTCCCTTTGCACTACAAGATTTGTGTATTCCAATCTTTATTAGATAGGATCTTATTTGTATGTATAGTACTTTCCCATTTGAATGTGCCTATGCAAAAAGGAGCAATGCCACGTGGTGCTATTGGTGCATATGGGGGCCAAAAGAACAAGTCCAACAATCCCCATGACACGGTTCAATCATAAGCATTAAACTGGGGGACTCTTTCACCAAAATTCCTTTTTGAACAGCTCAGAAAGAGAAGATAAAAAGTGGTTAGAATCGTCACTGTATAAGAGAATATTTAGTAAGACTTATAGCTGTCAGAGAAAAATACAAAATATTTGAAAGAAATACATGTCCATTTTATGTCTTTTGAAACAGTTTGGGGTTGCTACACACAATGCACGGCTTTGGTCTGTGATTAGGATTGTGCAATACTGAAGTTAAAAAGAGTAATGTGGGTTAGTGATGTTTGGGGGGGTGAGAGAGTTAAGGAGTAAAAATGAGTAAAAAGTTAGGGAGAAGGCCTTCCACATGGGGTCTCCCCCAACCCCATGACAGCTAGAGCTAGCCTCCAGCTCAAGAGAGGATAGAGAGAGAGCCGGAAGCCAGGATCTGCTTGCCCTACACCCTGTGCCCTTCCCACCCTAGAGCTGAGGGAAGGGCGGGCAAAGCTTGGGACCCCATCCAGGAAGTACTCCTCGACACCCACCTTGTCTGGCCGCGTGGGCTGCCACCCCAGAATGCCTGGAGTCCGGGGGCAGAAGAAGGGAAGTCTGGGGGCCTATCAAGGCTCCCAGCGCACCCAAGTTAGGGAGAAGGCCTTCCACATGGGGTCTCCCCCAACCCCATCTAGATTGTTTATTTGATATTTATCTTTATAATCAATGGAAAAAAATTTCAGGAGATGCCTGTTTCACTTAAAAATTATTTATCAGGAGGTCAGAGCGGTGGTGCAAGTGGTAAGGTGTCTGCCTTGTGTGTGTTAGCCTGTGACAAACTGCGATTAGATCCCTCAGCATCCCATATGGTACCCCAAGCCAGTAGCAATTTTTGAGCCCATAACCAGGAATAACCCCTGAGCGTCACCAGGTGTGGCTGAAAGAAACAAAAAATATTATTTATCAGGGGCAGGAGTGATAGCACAGTAGTAGGTCATTAGCCTTGCATGCAGCTGACACAGGACAGACCTCAGTTCAATCCCCCAGTTCAATCGTCCCATATGGTCCCCCAAGCAAGAAGCAATTTCTTTTTTTCTTTATTTAAACATCTTGATTACAAATATGATTGTGATTAGGTTTCAGTCTATAAAGAACACCCCTCTTCACCGGTGCAACATTACCAACACCAATGTCCCAAATCTCCCTCCATCCCACCCCACCCCCACCTGTACTCTAGACAGACTTTTCAGTTCCCTCATTCATTCACATGATTATGGTGGTTCTCAGTGTAATTATTTCTATAACTGCACAAAACACTCTTTGTGGTGAGCTTCATGAAGAGAGCTGGAAGTTCCAGCCCTCCTCTCATTGTATCTAAGGATTGTTGCAAAAATGACTATTATTTTTCTTAAAAGCCATAGATGAGTGAGAATATTCTGAGTCTCTCTCCCTCTGACTTATTTCACTCAGCATGATAGACTCCATGTATATCCATGTATAAGAATATTTCATGACTTCATCTCTTCTGACGGCTGCATAATATTCCATTGTGTATATGTGCCACAGTTTCTTTAGCCATTCATCTGTTGAAGAGCATCTTGGTTGTTTCCAGAGCCTGGCTATTGTGAATAGTACTGCAATAAATATAGGTGTGATGAAGGGGTTTTTGTAATATATTCTTGTGTTCCTAGGGTATATCCCTAGGAAAGGAATAGCTGGGTCGAATGGGAACTCAAATTTCAGATTTTGGAGGAATCTCCATATCGCTTTCCATAGAGGTTGGACTAGATGGCATTCCCACCAGCAGTGGATAAGAGTTCCTTTCTCTCCAGTCAGCACTAATTGTTCTCATTCTTTGTGATGTGTGCCAACCTCTGTGGTGTGAGATGGTATCTCATCGTTGTTTTGATTTGCATCTCCCTGATGATCAGTGATGAGGAGCATTTTTTTCATGTGCCTTTTGCCCATTTGTATTTATTTTTTCTCAAAGTGTCTGTTCATTTCTTCTCCCCATCTTTTGATGGGATTAGGTGAATTTTTCTTGCAAAGTTCTGTCAGTGCCCTGTATATTTTGGATATTAGTCCCTTATCTGATGGGTATTGGGTGAATAGTTTCTCACACACGGCTCTTGTGTCCTGGGCACTATTTCTTTTGAGGTGCAAAAGCTTCTCAGCTTAATGTATTCCCATCTGTTTATCTCTGTTTCTACTTGTTTGGAGAGTGCAGTTTCCTCCTTGAAGATGCCTTTAGTCTCAATGTCATGGAGTGTTTTACCTACTTGTTGTTCTATATACCTTATGGTATCAGGTCTGATATCTAGGTCCTTAATCCATTTGGATTTTACCTTCATACATGATGTTAACTAGGGGGTCTATGTTTGCGTTTTTTGCAAGTGGCTAACCAGTTCTGCCAGCACCACTTGTTGAAGAGGTTTTCCCTGCTCCACTTAGGATTTCTTGCACCTTTGCCAAAGATTAGGTGATTGTTTGTCTGGGGAACATTGTCTAAGAACTCAAGTCCATTCCACTGATCTGAGGATCTGTCTTTATTCTAATACCATGCAGTTTTAATAATTATTGCTTTGTAGTACAGTTTACAGTTGGGGACTGTAATGCGTCCCATTTTCCTTTTCCCTAGGAGGGCTTTAGCTATTCGAGAGTATGCATTATTCTAGATGAACTTCATAAGTCTTTGATCCACTTCTGTGAAGAATGTCATGTGTATCTTTAGAGGGATTGCATTAAATCTGTACAATGCTTTGGGGAGTATTGCCATTTTAATGATGTTAATCCTGCCAATCCATGAGCAGGGTATATGTTTCAATTTTCATGTGTCCTCTCTTCTTTCTTGGAGTAGGGCTTTATATTTTTCTTTGTATAGGTCTTTCATGTCTTTGGTCAAGTTGACTCCAAGATATTTGACTTTCAGTGGCACTGATGTGAATGGATTGCCTTCTTGACTTCAATCTCTTCCCTATTATTATTGGTGTATAAAAAGTCCATTGATTTCTGTGTCTTAATTTTGTAGCCTGCCACCTTACTATATGAGTCTTTTGTTTCAGGAAGTTTTTTGGTAGTCTTCAGGGTTTTCTAAGTAGAGTATTATGTCATCTGCATGCAGTGAGAGCTTGACTTCTTCCTTTTCTATCTGGATTCCCTTGATATCTTTTTCTTGCCTGATCGCTATAGCAAGCACGTCCAGTACTATACTGAAGAGGAGTCATGAGAGTGGACAGCCTTGTTTTGTACCAGAATTTGAGGAAAGGCTTTTAGTTTTTCTCCATTGAGGATAATTTTTGCCATTGACTTGTGGTAGATGGCTTCAACTAGATTGAGAAAGGTTTCCTTTCATTCCCATCTTGCTGAGAGTTTTGATCAAGAATGGGTGTTGGACCTTATCAAATGCTTTCTCTGCGTCTATTCCTATGATCATGTAAATTTTATTTTTTATTGTTTATGTTATGTATGATGTTGATAGATTTACATATGTTAAACCATCCTTGCATTTCTGGGATGAAACCTACTTGCTTGTAGTGTATGATCTTCTTAATGATGCATTGGATCCTATTTGCCAGGATTTTGTTGAAGATCTTTGCATCAGCATTCATCAGGAATATTGGTCTGTAATTTTCTTTTTTGGCAACATCTCTGTCTGGTTTTGGTATCAAGGCAATGTTTCCTTCATAAAAGCTGTTTGGGAGTGTTCCCGTTTTTTCAATTTCATGGAAGAGCCCGTCTAGGATTGGTAGTAGCTCTTCTTGAAAGTTTTGAAAGAATTCATTAGTAAATCCATCTGGGCCTGGGCTTTTCTTTTTGGGCAGATGTTTGATTACAGTTTCAATTTCCTCTATAGTGATGGGGTATTTAGATATGCTATATCGTTCTTACTTAACTGTAGAAGGTTCTAAGTGTCCAAGAATGTATCCATATCTTCTAGGTTCTCATGTTTAGTAGCATAAAGTTTCTCAAAGTATTCTCTGATTACCCTTTCTATCTCTGCAATATCTGTTGTGATCTCCCCCTTTTCATTTCTAATATGGGTTATCAGGTTTCCTTTCTTTCTTTGTTAGGTTTGCCAGTGGTCTATCAATCTTGTTTATTTTTTCAAAGAACCAACTTCTGCTTTCTTTGATCTTTCGGATTGTTTTTGGGTTTCCACTTCGTTGATTTCTGCTCTCAGCTTTGTTATTCCCTTCTGTCTCCCGATTTTTGGTTCCTTTTGTTGAGCACTTTCTAATTCTATGAGTTGCCTCATTATGCTGTTCAGGTATGCCCCTTCTTCCTTCTTGATTTGTGCTTGCAAAGCTATAAAATTTCCTCTCAGGACCATTTTTGCTGTGTCCTATAGATTCTGGCAGTTTGTGTCTTCATTATTTTTTGTTTCCTGGAAAGTTTTGATTTCCTTTTTGATTTCATCTCGGACCCATGGTTGTTCAGTAGCAGGCTGTTTAATTTCCAATTGTTAAAGTTTTCTTCTGTGTGCCTTTGTAGTTCACATCTAATTTCAGAGCCTTATGGTCAGCAAAGGTAGCCTGTAATATTTCTATCCTCTTAATTTTATGGAGGTATGCTTTATGTGTCGGAATGTAGTCTATCCTGGAGAATGACCCATGTACATTGGAGAAGAATGTGTATCCAGGTTTTTTTGGAGTGGAGTGTCCTATATATATCTACTAGTCCTCTTTCTTTCATTACTCTTTTCAGGGCTAGTATGTTTTTGTTGGGTTTCAGTCTGGTTGACCTACCAAGTGTTGACAGGACTGTGTTGAGGTCTCCCAAAATTATTGTGTTATTATTGATGTCTTATTTCAGATTTCTCAGAAATTGTATTAGATAATTTGCTGGTCTCTCATTGGGTGTATATATGTTTAATATTCTGATTACTTCCTGTTGCAAATATGCATTTAGTACATAGTGTCCATCTTTGTCCCTTACCACTTTTCTGAGTATAAATTTGGTGTCATCATATATTAATATGGCTACCCCAGCTTTTTAGAAGGTGTTGTTTGCTTGGATGATTTTCCTCCAGCTTTGATTTTGAGTCTATGTTTGTTCTGACTATTCAGGTGTGTTTCTTGTAGGCAGCACAAGGTTGGATTAATCTTTTTGATCCATTTGTCACTCTGTGTCTTTTAATTGGTGAATTTAGTTCATTGACATTGAGGGAGATGATTGGCATAGGATTAAATGTCATCTTTGTAGATAAGTTTGTTGTGTTTGTTAGTCTCTCTTGTCTTATAGTAGACCTGTCAGTTTTCCCTTTAAGGCTGGTTTTTCGTCTGTGATGTTTCTGAGCTGTTTTTTATCCATGAAACTATGTATATTTCCTTCAAACCTGAACGTGTGTTGGGCTGGGTGCAATATTCTCAGTGAGGCGTTCATTTCATTCAGTCTTGTCACAATATTCCACCACTGTTTTCTGGCTTTGAGAGTTTTTTGTGACATGTCTGTTGTAAGTCTTAGAAATGCTCCTTTGAATGTAATTTCCCTTTTTGATCTTGCTGCTTTCAGTATTCTATCTCTATCTGTGGGATTTGTCATCGTAACGAGGATGTGTCTTGGGGTGTTTTTCTTTGGGTCTCTTTTAGCTGGTACTCTTTGGGCATGCAGGATTTGATTGCATGTAGTCTTTAACTCTGAGAGTACCTCTTTGATGATGTCTTTGACAGTTGATCCTTCCTGGAGATCTCCTACCTGGGCCTCTGGTACTCCACTGATTCTTTTTTTCCCTGTAAATAAAACTTTTATGTTTTTAATTAATTTTTATTTTTAATTATGAGAGCAAAAATGTAAACAAAGAGGACAAGGTAAAGTTACAGTGGAAGGACAATCACCCATAAACAGATTTCTCAGTAGTCCAATTGCTGATATCTTATCTTTGAGCTTTCAGCCAAAGAACATTAAGAAAAATTAAACAGAACCCATGTACAATTACTTTGTCCCTCAAGTCCCCAGATTGTAGTACAAAATATTTTTAGCAGCACACAAAGCAACCTAAATCCATAAAACTTATGTATCTCTTTAAAAAAAATGAAGGCAAAGTACTTTTTCACATTTCCATGAACATGCATATTAGTTTAAGTTAACCTCAAAAGTTTAGGTGGGTTGCTTTTTTTTAAGGATTAGAGTCAAAGAAGCACAGTAAAAACGGTGTTAGAGTGGCAATTATTCTTTGTGTAGGCCCACTAAAATATGAGGGACATGGAAAGAAAAAGAATTGGCCTAATTACAAGGAGACCATACCCCTGAAATTTCCTGGCACAAGACCAATTCTAGGCTCCAGGCAAACTAGTTTGTCCAATCCAGGTCATTGTCTGTAGTGCCAGTACACTTTTATTTTTCACACAGTCTTTGTTATTGGTATCATGTTTTTGTATTAAAGATCCTGGAATCTGCATATCCCACATTGCAGTGAGGATGGTGCAGAGTGTACCCTAGTTTCACCTCACAATTAAAGGGCAATGCAGAGAACTCTGTCCTGTAAGCAGGTTGTTGTTGTTGTCCAGTCTTCTTAGTGTTAAGGAAAGTGTCTTTTGAGCAGGTCGATGTCAGAGCAGTGTAGGTCTTCCCTGATAGAGGATTGCTTCCAGGTGTTGTTATAAAAAAAACCTTGGATGTTTCACAGATAGCTTCCCTGGTTCAGGGGTGAATGGCAGATGCCCATTCTTCTGAGGCCTGTGCCAGGTCATTATATCAATGTTCAGGGTGTAAGGTCCCATTGCACTACATGATTTGTGTGTTCCAATCTGTATTAGATAAGAACTTATTTGTATGTGCCTATGGAAGCAAGGAACAATGCCACGTGTTGTTATCAGCACATATGGGGGCCATAAGAACAAGTCCAACAATCCCCATGACATGGTTCAATCATAAGCATTAAACTGAGGGACTCTTCCACCAAAATTCCTTATTGAACAGCTCACAAAGAGAAGACAAGATAAACAGTGGATAGAATCTTCATGGTAAAAGATTATTTAGAAAGAGTTATAGCTGTTAAAGAAAATCACATAAAATATTCAAAAGACATATGTGTCCATTTTATGTCTTTTGAAATAGTTGGGGGTTGTTAAATCCAATGCACGACTTTGGTCTGTTATTAGGACTGTGTAGTACTGAAGTTAAAAGGGTGAATGTGGGGTACTAATTGTTGGGGGTGAGAGAGTTTAGGAGTAATAATGAGCTTTGTAGGGGTGTGCAAAAGGACAGAATCTGTTGGGGCAGGAGGTTGGTCTTGGTGCCTACAAATTAAAGAACTGAAGGTAAAGAGGGTTAATTGAGGGGAAGATAACGAATCCGGATTGAGAGATGAGGGAGTAGAGGGGGTTCTGGTGTGGGGGAGGTGAAATATATCAGAGGGGCTATATACATTGTATAGATGAATTGTTTATGGATTAGGCTTGGCAGTCAAAGAGGACCACTGTATAAAAGTCACACCTACATATACACTGATTTCAGAGGCCTATTTGAATATTATCCTCCAAATCTAGGGAATTCTATTTTTTCCTAGAAACAGTCGAAAATTAAGAATATTTTTGGTGTTGTTAAAATGTATGTATGTTGCTTTTGAAAATGAATACTAGTAACAAAAAAACTCTGGAATGGGATTCAGTATGCATAGGGGAGAGATTTCTCTCCCCCAACCTCCAATGATTCTTATGTTGTTTCTGTTGAGTTTATCAAAGACTTCTATTTTAATCTGTTCACATTCCCTGAGTACTTTTTCCATTGCTGGATCATTTGTATTAAGGTTCTTTTCCAATTTCTTCTGCTGTGTTGAGATTTTCTGCATCTCATCTTCCAGCACGCCAATTCTGTTCTCAGCTGCTGTTACCCTGCTAGCAAGGCCATCCACTGAGGTTTTTAGTTGAGCTACCGTGTTTTTCAGATCTGTTATTTCAGTTTGGAGTTTTCTGATTTCTGTCTTTGTGTGCTGTTCAGAACGATCTATGCTTTCTTTGAGTTCTACAAATATCTTCCTTATTTCTATTATAAAGTTCTTATACGAGAGGTTAATCAAATGGATGTAATTTTTTAGGTCATTCATGCTATTGTCTTCATTCTCTGTGCATAGTTTTTGTCTGTGAGGTTTCCCCATTGTCACACTTGTAGTGTGATTTTTCCTGTGTGTTGTGGTGGGGTTCATTAGTTAGAAAGAGTGTGAGGCCAGGAAATGAAGCGCAGTGGCCATGCTCTTCTGGAGCCGCTTTGAGAGCTAGTTTTCTGGACCATTTTTGGCCCATTCCCAAGAGGTTCAGGAGACAGTACAGGGGAAAAACGCACACAGGCAGCACTTACAGTTTCTCATAGTAGGGAAGGACTGGGCGGGCATAGATATTCCCAGCCTGATGTCACAAACAGAAGACTTGCCTTTCTGCAGATTACTGTGAATAGCTGGTTTTTATGGTCAGACACAGTTCCATGGAGTTCCGGTACTTGGATGAACCTTTGGGAGACGTATTTTTCTGGGCCCTTTTCGGCCCCCTCCCAAGAGGTTCAGGAGACAGGACAGTGGAAAAACACACAGAGGCAACACTTAAAGTTTCTTTTTTTTTAAATATTTTTATTTAAACAAATATATTACATACATGATTGTTTTTGGGTTTCAGTCATGTAAAGAACACCTCCCATCACCAGTGCAACATTCCCATCACCAATGTCCCAAATCTCCCTCCTCCCCACCCAACCCCAGCCTGTACTCTAGACAGTCTTTCTATTTCCCTCGTACATTCTCATTATTAGGATAGCACAAAACGTAGTTATTTCTCTAACTAAACTCATCCCTGTTTATGGGAAGCTTCATGAGGTGAGCTGTAACTTCTAGCTCTTTTCTCTTTTGTGTCTGAAAATTATTATAGCAAGAATGTCTTTTATTTTTCTTAAAACCCATAGATGAGTGAGACCATTCTGCATCTTTCTCTCTCAATATCTGACATTTCACTCAGCATAATAGATTCCATGTACATCCATGTATAGGAAAATTTCATGACTTCATCTCTCCTGACAAGTGCAGAATATTTCATTGTGTATATGTACCACAGTTTCTTTAGCCATTCATTTGTTGAAGGGTATCTTGGCTGTTTCCAGAGTCTTGCTATGGTAAATAGTGCTACAATGAATATAGGTGTAAGGAAGGGAGTTTTATATTGTATTTTTGTGTTCCTAGGCTATATTCCTAGGAGTGGTATAGCTGGATCGTATGGGAGCTCGACTTCCAGTTTTGGGAGGAATCTCCATATCGCTTTCCATAAAGGTTCAACTAGATGGCATTCCCACCAGCAGTGGATAAGAGTTCCTTTCTCTCCACATCCCCGCCAACACTGTTTATTCTCATTCTTTGTGATGTGTGCCAATCTTTGAGGTGTGAGGTGGTACCTCATAGTTGTTTTGATTTGCATCTCCCTGATGATTAGTATGGAGCATTTTTTCATATGTCTTTTGGCCATTTGTATTTCTTCTTTGTCAAAGTGTCTGTCCATTTCTTCTCCCCATTTTTAGATGAGATTAGATGTTTTTTTCTTGTAAATTTCTATCAGTGCCTTGTACATTTTGGAGATTAGCCCCTTTTCTGATGAGTATTGGATTAATAGTTTCTCCCACTCAGTGAGTGGCTCTTGTATCCTGGGCACTATTTCTTTTGAGGTGCAGAAGCTTCTCAGCTTTATATATTCCCATCTGTTAATCTCTGCTTTCACTTGCTTGGAGAGTGCAGATTCCTGTTTGAAGATGCCTTTAATCTCAATGTCCTGGAGTGTTTTACCTACGTGTTGTTCTATTTATCTTATGGTTTCGGGTCTAATATCGAGATATTTCATCCATTTGGATTTAACCTTAGTACAAGATGTTAGCTGGGGGTCTAAGTACAATTTTTGCAAGTGGCTAGCCAGTTGTGCCAACACCACTTGTTGAAGAGGCTTTCTTTGCTCCATTTAGGATTTCTTGCTCCTTTATCAAAAATTAGGTGAATGTATGTCTGGGGAACATTCTCTGAGTATTCAAGCGTATTCCACTGATCTGAGGGCCTGTCTTTATTACAATACCATGCCGTTTTGATAACTATTGCTTTGTAGTACAGTTTAAAGTTGGGGAATGTAATTCCACCCATATTCTCTTTCCCAATAATTGCTTTAGCTATTCTGGGGTTTTTATTGTACCAAATGAATTTCAAAAGTGCCTGATCCACTTCTTTGAAAAATGTCATGGGTATCTTTAGAGGGATCGCATTAAATCTGTACAATACTTTGGAGAATATTGCCATTTTAATGCTGTTAATCCTGTGAATCTATGAGCAGGGTATGTGCTTCCATTTCCGCATGTCCTCACTTAATTCTTGGAGCAGAGTTTTATAGTTTTCTTTTACAGATCCTACACATTTTTAGTCAAGTTGATTCCAAGATATTTGAGTTTGTGTGGCACTATTGTGAATGGGGTTGTTTTCTTAATGTCCATTTCTTCCTTAGTATTATTGGTGTATATAAAAAGGTCATTGATTTTTTTGGTGTTAATTTTGTAGCCTGCTACCTTGCTATATGAGTCTATTGTTTGTAGAAGCTTTTTGGTAAAGTCTTTAGGGTTTTCTAAGTAGAGTATCATGTCATCTGCAAACAGTGAGAACTTGACTTCTTCCTTTCCTATCTGGATTCCCTTGATATCTTTTCTTGCCTAATCGCTATAGGAAGTACTTCCAGTGCTATGTTGTATAGGAGTGGTGAGAAAGGATAGCCTTGTCTTGTGTAGAATTTAGAGGAAAGGCTTTCAATTTTTCCCCATTGAGGACAATACTTGCGTCTGCTTGTGGTAAATGGCCTTAACTAAATTGAGATATGTTCCTTCCATTCTCATCTTGCTGAGAGTTTTGATCAAGAATGGGTGTTGGACATTATCAAATGCTTTCTCTGCATCTATTGATATGATCATGTGATTTCTATTTTTCTTGTTGTTGATGTTGTGTATTATGTTGATAGATTTATGGAAGTTAAACCATCCTTGCATTCCTGGGATTAAACATACTTGATCGTAGTGGATGATTTTCTTAATGAGGCATTGAGTCCTATTTGCCAGGATTTTGTTGATGATCTTTGCATCTGTATTCATCAGCAATATTGGTCTGTAATTTTCTTTTTTCGTAGCATCTCTGTCTGGTTTAGGTATCAAGGTGATGTTGTCTTTATAAAAGCAATTTGGAAGTGTTCCTGTTTTTTCAATTTTATGAAAGAGTCTTGCCAGGATTGGTAGAAGTTCCTCTTGAAAGGTTTGAAAGAATTCATTAGTAAATCTATCTGGGCTTGGACTTTTGTTTTTGGGCAGACATTTCATTACTGTCTTAATTTCCTCAATAGTGATGGCTGTGATTAGATATGCTACATCCTCTTCATTCAACTGTGGAAGATTATAAGAGTCCAAAAATGTATTCATTTCTTCCAGGTTGTCATTTTTAGTGGCATAGACTTTCTCAAAGTAGTTTCTGATTACCCTTTGGATCTCTGCCATATCAGTAATGATCTCTCCTTTTTCATTCCTAATACAAGTTATCAAGATTTTCTCTCTCTCTTTCTTTGTTAATTTTGCCAGTGGTCTATTAATCTTGTTTATGTTTTCAAAGAACCAACTTCTGCTTTCGTTTATCTTTTGGATTGATTTTCTAGTTTCCACTTCATTGATTTCTGCTCTCAGGTTTGTTATTTCCTTCTGTCTTCCTATTTTTGGGTCCTTTTGTTGAGTACTTTCTAATTCCGTGAGCTGCATCATTAAGCTATTCAGTTATGCCCCTTTTTCTTTCCTGATGTGTGCTTGCAAAGCTATAAATTTTCCTCTCACTACCGCTTTTGCTGTGTCCCATAGGTTCTGATAGTTTGTGTCTCCGTTGTCATTTGTTTCTATGAAGGTTTTGATTTCCTCTTTGATTTCATCTCGGACCCACTGGTTCTTCAGTATTAGGCTGTTTAACTTCCAGGTATTAAAGTTTTTCTTCTGTGTCCCTTTGTTGTTCACATATAATTTCAGGGCCTTGTGGTCAGTGAAGGTAGCCTGCAATATTTCTATCCTTTTGATATTATGGAGGTATGTTTTATGTGCTAGCATGTAGTCTATCCTGGAGAATGTCCCATGTAAATTAGAGAAGAATGTGCATCTGGGCTTCTGGGAGTGGAGTGTCCTGTATATACCTACTAGGCCTCTTCCATTTCTCTTTTTAGGTCTAGTATATTCTTGTTGTGTTTCAGTCTGGTTGACCTGTCAAGTGTTGACAATGCCGTGCTGAGGTCTCCCACAATTATTGTGTTGTTATTGATATTATTTTTCAGATTTGTCAACAATTTTATTAAATATTTTGCTGGCCCCTTATTCGGTGCATATATGTTCAGGAGAGTGATTTCTTCCTGCTGTACATATCCCTTGATTAATACAAAATGTCCATCTTTGTTCCTTACAACTTTCCTAGGTATAAAGTTTGCATCATGTGATATTAGTATGGCCACTCCAGCTTTTTTATGGGTGTTCTTTGCTTGGATAATTTTTCTCCAGTCTTTTATTTTGAGTCTATGTTTGTTCTGATGATTCAGGTGCATTTTTTGTAGCAGCAGAAGGTTGGATTGAATTTTTTGATCCATTTAGCCACTCTGTGTCTCTTAACTGATGCATTTCGTTCATTGACATTGAGAGAAAGAATTGTCCTGGGAGTTAGTGCCATCTTTATATCAAAATTTGGTGTGTCTGTTGGTCAGTCTTGTCTTATAATAGGCCGTTCAGTTTTTATTTTAAGAATGGTTTTGAATCTGTAAATTTTTTGAGCTGTTGTTTGTCTGTGAATCCATATATTGTTCCTTCAACCTGAAGGTGAGTTTTGCTGGGTGCAGTATTCTAGGTGAAGCATTTATTTCATTGAGTTTTGTCACTATGTCCCACCACTGCCTTCTGGCCTTGAGTGTTTCTTGTGATAGGTCTGCAGTAAATCTCAAGTATGTTCCCTGAATATAATTTCTCTATTCGATCTTGCTGCTTTCAGAATTCTGTCTTTATCTGTGGGATTCGTCATTGTGACTAGCATGTGTCTTAGGGTGTTTTTTCTGGGGTCTCTTTTAGTTGGTACTCTTCAGGCATGCAGGACCTGATCGCATGTATTTATTAGCTCTGGTTGTTTCTCTTTAATGATATTCTTGACCATTGATTCTTCCTGGAGATTTTCTTCCTGTGTCTCTGGAACTCCAATGATTCTTAAGTTGTTTCTCTTGAGCTTATCATAGACTTCTATTTTCATGTGTTCCCATTCTTTGAGTAATTTTTCCATTGTTTAATTGTTTGCTTTAAGGCCTTTTTCCAATTTCTTCTGCTGTATGAAATTGTTATTCATCTCATCTTCCAGTGTCCTAATTCTATCCTCAGCTGCTGTTAACCCGTGGAAAACCTCAACCATGTTTTTCTTCAATTCATCTACTGAGTTTTTCAGACCTGTTATTTGTCCTGAAATTTCAGTTTGGAGTTTTCTGATTTCTATCTTCATATTCTCTTGATTCTTATTAGTGTTGTCTTCTATACTTTCTTCGAGTTCTTTGAACATCTTCCATATTGCGATTCTAAACTCCTTATCTGAGAGACTGACTAGTTGGTTGGTCATGTTCAAGTCATCAGAGTTGCCATCGTCATTCTCTATGTCTGGCGCTGGCCTGTGTTGTTTCCCCATTGTCACACTTGTATTGTGGGGTTTTTTTACGTGTTGTGGTTGTATTCACTGGCTAAATGATGTGCATGGCAAGGAAGTGAAGTGGATTGGCCATGCTCCTTTGGCTCCACCCTTTCTGGGCTTGTATACTCACCTCCAGGGAAGCCTCCGGGGAAGGCAAGCTGTTCGCAGATGGGCCACACACAGGATGAATTCAGGTTGAAAATGGAGCACAGCATAGAAGACAGGCAGATAGGGGTGCTGGCATCTGAGATCTAGCAGAGTTCAGCGGCTTCCCCTTTCTGGCCGTGTGAGCTCACCTCCAGGGAAGGCTCCAGGGAAGGAGAGCCATTGCAGATGAGCCACACACAGAGTGAAATCAGGCCTAAAATGGTGCACAGCACAGAAGACAGGCAGATAGGGGTGCTGGCATCTGAGTTCCAGCAGAGTTCAGCAGTTCCCCCTTTCTGGGCTTGTAATGTCAGCCATTTCTTATTCACTCACTTGCTCTCTGGGTAGCTTCTGAATACAGTTTTTTGGTGGTTTGCTTCCCAGGGCTCTGAGAAGAGCTTCAATGATTCAGAAAAGACAGAATAGCATAGGACAGGGTCCTCTTTAGGCCCTCAGTTTCCTCAGAAAGAGCACAGCAGGGCGGAGACTCTGCAGGTAAAGCAATCAGCACCTCACCTGCCAGTCCCCACAGTCAGCCATTTCTTACTCACTTGCTTGCTGGGTAGTCTCAGAATGCATTTTTTGGGGTTTTTCCCCCCAGGGCCCTGAGTCGAGCTTGAACGATTCAAGATAGAGAGTGGAGCCAGGACAGGATTCTCTTTAGATCCTCAGTTTCCTCAGAAGAAGCACAGCAGGGTGGAGACTCCGCAGGTGAAGCAATCAGCAGTTCACCTTGCAGTCCCCACAGTCAGCCATTTCTTACTCACTCACCTGCTCACTGGGTAGCTTCAGAATGCATTTTTTGGGGGGTACACTTCTTAGATCTCTGAGAAGAGCTTGAAGGATTCAGGATAGAGAGAGGAGCACAGGACAGAGTTCTCTTTAGGTCCTCAGTTTCCTCAGAAACAACACTTACAGTTTCTCAAAGTCGGGAAGCACTGGGCGGGGGTAGATCGAGAAGTGATTTCTGAGCGCATAGCCAGGAGTAAACCCTGAGTGTCACAGGGTATGGCCCCAAACCAAAAAGATATATATTTATCAACAATTTAAAATGCAACTTAGGTTTGAGATGCACAGTCTTATATGTCTACTTCTGTCTGCTGCATTATGATCATCATCAAATATCTTTTTGCTGCCTATCACCTTTATAGTTGAACCACACTCTACCTTTCCCCCCTCTGATAACTATCCTGTAGCTTTTGTTATTTGTTATTATTTCTTTTTTTTTTCTTTTTGGGCCACACCCGGCAGTGCTCAGGGGTTACTCCTGGCTGTCTGCTCAGAAATAGCTCCTGGCAGGCACGGGGGACCATATGGGACACCGGGATTCGAACCAACCACCTTTAGCCCTGGATCGGCTACTTGCAAGGCAAACACCACTGTACTATCTCTCCGGGCCCTTGTTATTATTTCTTAAGCTTTCACATAACAGTGAAATCAATGGTGTTTGTCTTTCTATTCCTGGCTACTTACCACAGTGCCCTTGAAGTCCAGATTGGCAAAATTCCAAAACTTTAAGATATAGCTGAGTGGTATCCTACTGGGCATATCAGTCATATCTTCTCAAGCCAGTTTTCTGTCCATAGGAATTTAGAGTGTTTGTAATTTTTATGATTGAAATATGATTACAAGGTGCATATAACTTCTAATTTTTCTTGTATTATTGTTTATGTGAAGAGACAGGACCACTTAGATATGCTCAGAATCTATTCATAGTTCTGTGTCCAGGAATTACTTCTGGCAATGTTTGGGGGGCCATATGTGGTGCTGGGGATCCAACTGGGGTCAGCTGTGTGTAATGCAAGCATTTATTCTTTGGGTAAATAACCAGAAACTGTATCACTTGATTATTTGCTATTTTTATTCTTAATTAGTCTTGGAAACCTTCATTGTGATTTCCCTAATAACTATACTGGTTTACTTTCCTAACAACAGCTCATAGGGATACCCTTGTCTTCATAACCTTACCATCATCTGTTGTTTTTTTTTTTTTTTTGTCTTTTCCAGATATACCTTTCTCAGAGGTGTAAGAGAGCATTTTATTTGCATTTTCATAATACCAAGTTACAAGAAGTGTTTTTATTTAATGTGATTATCAGACACCTGCATGTCTTCTTTTGAGCAGTATCTATTCAGATATTTTGCCTACTTGCAAGTTTGTTACTGTTAATAATTTCTGTGAGTTATTTATAACTTTCAAATATTCCTTGTGAATGTGCAAGTCACAAATACCTTTTTTTATTGTAAGAATTTATTCAAGATACAAAATTGATTAACATAATGAGGTAAGCTAACATAACATAATATAGTGACATAACATAACATATAATATAATTGATATAATACATGTAAGTCAAAGAAAGTTTCTGATTAAAAACATATTTTTTCCATAATGGAAATGGAAAAAAATCTTTCACAGTAGTGTTTTATGTACATATTAACATTGAATCAGGGGAATACCCATCACCAACTATGTTCTCCCCCCATTCCAGTTCTCTTTCTACAACCCATATACCCCACCATCACCCCCTGGGCTGCTAGAGTAGGTGGACCCCTCTTTGTCTGGCTTACTATTAGTGATCTCATATCTGTTTGGTCCTGGAATCCTCATTTCCCCTTCTATTTAAGAGGCAGAGCTAGAAAAATCGAGGTATGTGGTTTTGTTTGAAGGCAAGAAAAGCAATAGAATGAGAAGGAGGAAATGGGAACAACTTGATCTAAGAGCAAGTTGTCCTCCCTCATCAGCTATCAATAAGACAAAATCAGAAAACAAGTCACCCATTGACAAATACCTTTTCTTACTCAGTAGATTGCTGTTTAATTTTTATGATGGTTCTTTTGCTCTGAAGACATTTTTTAGTTTTGTTTTGTCATTTTATTTTTTAAGCTTTGTTTTTATGTTTGTTTTCCATGAAATAACAAAGTTATTCCTGATTTGGTTTCAGCTATATAATGTTCCAATACTAATCTCTTCACCAATTTTATGACCATTTGGCATAGAAAAAGCCTAACAGGGCCTGGAGAGATAGCACAGCGGCGTTTGCCTTGCAATCAGCCGATCCAGGACCAAAGGTGGTTGGTTCGAATCCCGGTGTCCCATATGATCCCCCGTGCCTGCCAGGAGCTATTTCTGAGCAGACAGCCAGTAGTAACCCCTGAGCACCGCCGGGTGTAAACCCCCCCCCCAAAAAAACCCAAAGAAAACAAAAACAAAAACAAAACCAAAAACAAAAAAACAAAGAAAAAGCCTAACAAATTGATACCTTTGACCTCAACAAAGCATGAAGTTAGGTATAGAATATGAGACACAGGAACACACAAGGAGACAAATATATAAGGACTATCCAAGTTTTGGCGTCACTGGGAAGACCTGAGTGAGCTCACAGAAATATTGTTTTAAAAATTATTCAATAAAATATTTTTCTCCCACCCTGGCTCTCAGCATATGAGCCATTGTTTAAGTTGACAGAGAAAATAAGGATACCAGAATTCAGTGGCATATGAAGAGCAGAGGGTGGGATATTCCAAATACACCAATCAGCAGACACCCTTCGAACATAGAGTATAGGCAGGATAAATTCTTATTATATTTTTTTTTACCTATGTTGACCTCAACATCTAAAAGACCCCAAACTGTTTTATTCTACCTTTCTGGGGGGGGGACTAAATTTGCTTCACATTATATTCTTAAAAAAATCTTATCTGTTTTGCACAGTCCCAACTTGGGTTTTATAAAAAATACTTATTTAAAAATTTATTTAAGTTTTGTGGTTTACAGTACTATTAATGATGGTTACACATGTACATAATCCCAACAGCACCCCCATATCCTGTGTATCCATCCTTGTTGTTTTTGTGAGTTGAATGATTTCCCACATAGTTTGATGCAGTTGGTTTATTGGTTTATAAGTGTTTTTGTTTTCTTTGCTTTTGTAGTATAACTTCCAAAGACATCGCTAAAGAAATGTTAGGAGTCAATAGACTATTTTTTACTATATGGTGTCTTTATTAGTAATTTCATAGGTTGATTTCATCCTTAAATTAACTCTTATGTCAAAACTGCTCCACTTTTCACTTCCAAGTGATGTGTGGGAGGTCTAGTTTCTCTGCATCTTATGTCAGCACTTGGTAGTATCAGGTTTATTTTATGAGCCATTCTGGCAGATAAATATTGGTTTAATTTGCATTTCTCTAAAGACAAAGGAAAAACTTTCATGTATTTATTTGCCATCCACAGATAGCCATTTTATATTATTCTATCCAGATTTTTTAAATCCTAAATTGGCAGAAAGACACGGTGAAGTGTGCTTATGCTGTCTCAGCCAAATTGGATATCTCAACATTTTCTTGAGTTGGATTTACAGTTCTCAGAAAAATGTGTTTTCTGTTGGTCAGCTATACCACATAAAATGGAGCATAATAGCAGGAAGATGTCAGATGAAATGGCACTCAAGAATACCTCTTCTCCTGCAAATGCTATCTCCCATTTTGCTGAAGGACTGTGACAGATAAGCTACCACGAAATTAAAGTCAAAAAAGAAAGTGTGAATTAACTAAAAATATCCCACACCTGTTTTCTGTTCACCCGTTTTGGTTGACAAGTTACCCATTCTTTTTGAGTTATATGTAGTATTTAAACTGCTACATAAAAATAAATGAATGTGAAGCATGGAACCTGAACAATAAAAATTAAACATAAAAGTGTGCCTGTTAAGGAGATGGGCAGGTGAGTAGGAGGGAACCTGGGAGCTTGGGAGGTTGACATTGGTGCTGAGATTTATATTGGAACATTGCCTGAAAGTCTATTATGGATGCCTTTGTAAATCATGGTGCCTAAATAAAAAGTATAAATCAAAATATTAAAAAAGGAATTGACTGCTCTCATGGGAAATAACTGGGTTTGCTTAGTTGCTCTCTCCACTTCCTCAATTTTACTAGGATCACCTCATGTTTGAGTTGACCTAGTAGTTCCCAATGTAGGAAACAGAATTTCTCCTGAATACATAGACTTTTCTATTATCTGGTTTTAACAGAATTGGTAGGTATGGGTCAAGATGATCAGCTATAAGGCCAAAGTGACAGTATAGTGAGGAGGGCATTTGCCTTGCATGGGACTGACCCAGGTTTGATCCTCAGCACCAGATACGGATTTCTGAACCTGAGAGCAATGATCTCTGAGTGCAGAGCCCAGAGTACTGCCTGGAGTAGACTAATAATACTCACCACCACCACCACTACCAAAAAAAATAAAAATTAAGTTATCACAATGTATTTGTCTAGGTGAACCTGGTCACAAAACATACTATTTCTGGAAAAGTCAAAATTTTAGTCTTTAGATGACCAATTATTGTCGTTCTTCCTGTTATTGCATAGGATAATTAAACCCATATGTAATCCTCTAGGAGGGTGCCAGGTATTTTGAGGGGCTCCATTGCTTCATCAAATATACTTGAATAGTGTTACCACAAGTGTCTCAGTGGAAATGGTTAAAAAGTCTAATGTTCTTATAGTCCCTTCTGAATTAGATACCTGGGAGAAGACATAGGAAACTGGATCATCTAAGCTTTTCAAAGGGATCCTTTCTTTCATATGCTTGGTTTTGGGCCACACCCAGAAAAGCTCAGGTATTACTCCTAGCTCTGCATTCAGGAATCATTCCTGGCAGTGCTCAAGGATCACATGGGATTTGGGAATCAAACCTAAGTTGGCAGCATGCAAGGAAAGTGTGATATCTACCATATCAACGGGATCCTCTTTAAAATTTGTATTTTTATTTACACTATTATTAATAATGGTTCCTCATGGACAGAATCCCAACACCATACCTATCACCAGTATATTCATCCCACTACTGTTCCTCTAACTTACTCTTTTTCTGACCTGCCCAACTCAATTTTGAGGGTAAATTACCCTATTATGTTGCATTTGGATCTTTGTTGCTATCTTGCTGTGTATCTTTAAGTTTCACATCTGGATCTGTCTCTTTCATTATGACTGACTTCACCCAGCATAATGTCTTCTAGTTCCATCCATGTTGCTGCAAATTGCATGATTTTGTTCTTTCTTAGAACGTTGTAGTCCAAATTGTATATGAACCATAAATTTCTTATTCATTCATTTGTAGTTTGGTATCTATGCTGTTTTCATGGCTTCCAAAGCTAAGTCCATCAATGAACTTAGGTAGATATATATTCTTTTGAATTAATGTTTTTGTGTTTGGGTAATGTCAAAAAGTTGGCATTGCTGAATCACGTGGGATTCTATTTGTGTTTTTCTGAGAAATCTCCACATTATTTCCCATAGAAACTGAACTAGATGAAGGTTCCTTTCTCACCATAACTCCACTGACACTATTTCCAAACTTTTTGATTTGTGCTCTTCTCACGTATATAAGATGGTATCTCATTGCTGTTGCATTTTGCATTTACCTGTAACTGAAAATGACCACTCAGTAGCATTGTGCATTGTGAAGCTTAAGAACCAATAATTAATCATTTGTATTTATCATACAACTGTATTACAAAGAGGAGAAAATGCAATGCTTTTTCAAAAATTTTCAAATACCTACTAATTGTGATATATATTATATATATATGGTCTTTTAGGACATGATTTCCCTGGGAACCTAAAAAGTACTCCTAAAGAGAACTGAAATGGGCTTCACGAGTAGTAGTGAACAAGGCCATCAGCCTCTACAAGATTGTTTTGTCCTTTCTTAGTCATAGGTGGCAAGATTGTAAAACATAAGTAAATATATAACTATATTTCAAATATTTGGGGCTCTATTTCAGTCTCCTGGCAGTGCTCAGGGACCATATTAGTGCCAGGTATCAAAACCTGATCTCCTACATGCAAAGTGCCGACCCTCAGTTTCTAATTAACAGGAAATTCTGAAACAGTCATATTTTAAATTACCTCCTCCTGCTCATCTCCTTGCTATTAGTATTGCAAGGACTGCAAGTCACACATGCCTGACTGTGGTGCTCATCCATTGTAGGTGTGGTTCATGCTGTGGGCTAGACACCAGCTTGCATGTGTGTGTATTCAGCTGCATAAGTCACCCAGGTTTTACACTCTGAATGTTGCAGTGTTCATACATAATCTGCATAGGGGTCACACTACCTAGCACATTTTTGTCATGCTTCCTAGTGGTCACACATTTATTTGTGGTTTTTATAAACACCTAGATGTTATGTGGCCTGAAATCACTGGTGGCACAGGAAATCACTGTCAGCCTAAAATGACAAAGCAGTAGCTTACACAGCATGCTTTCTATTTTTATTTTTCCATGCCCCACAAAGTCATTTATAAAAGAAAATAGTTCATTTATTACAATTGGTATATTAAGGAATAATATTCAGAAAACATGGGGAGCATGTTGTGTCATATTTCCCCCCAGAAGGACAAAGTGAGAAGACTCATACCTTATCTACTTGAATATAAGACGAATTTTTCCAGCACAAAATTTGTGTCAAAAAAACAGAACTCGGCTTATACTTGGGTTATACAGGTTATTTCAGTGTGCACGCACCGAATCAAATGCACCTAGTCTCCAGTCATCTTCTGCTGTCTGCTGGAGAGGGCTGAGCTGAAGAGGTAGGTGGCTAAACTGAACTGTTTAACCCACAATATTCAATGGCAGTAAATTTGTGTAAATAAATGTTTATAAGTCCTGAATCCTTATAATAAGAGGTTTTTGGAGTATAAGAATTCAGGATTTTTAACCATTTATTTACAGTGCTTTACTGTCTTAAATGGTTTATTCACTTTATTAAAATTGCCATTGAATACTATGGGCTAATGTGCTATGTTAATGGTATACAGTATATCAAACAATCATGTATTGTAATGTAATCATGTATTTATTTATTTACTGATTTCTCAATTATAATTGTTTTGAAATTTACCAGTGGCTGCTGCATTTTCCATCTTGGCTTATACTTGATTCACTAAGTTTTACCAGTTTTTAGGGCAAAATTAGGGGGAACAGCTTATACTCAGGTCAGCTTATTCTCAAGTATATGCAGTAATAAATCAGACTATAATTTCAAACTTCTTGTGTCTAGAAAGGGCAATTTTTGTTTTTGAGATGGAGACCTCCCAAAAAGTGTTCAGTGTGCCCAATCTCACTTCTTGGTGGTTCTTGGCTAACCAGGCTGATAGTCTATAGTGGGGGGTTCCCAGGTCCACCACTATAGCTTTCAGGTGCCCTCCTCATGCTGGGGATCGAAGCATATGAGGGATGTACTTTAATCCCATCCTATCTCTCTGGCCCTTAGCTAGAGAAATTCTGAGAGCTGAAATAAAGTTATGGTAGACTTGCCAAAAAAGACAAAGGCTGTCTTCTAAATTGGTTTTAGCTTGGTTGGATGGCATTAATAAATATTTATTGGGTACTTAGTATGTGCAGAGTGTGTGCATTTTATGTCGAAGCTGGCTTTCATTCTACTAATTTGGAAGTATGATCAGATAGCCTTATGAAATGCCCATCGACACACGGAAAGGTAATAGAAGGTGAGGAAGTTTTCTTATCTCCCTCTGTAGTTTCTGTCCATGTCTCTCCAGTCTCCTTGCCCTTAGTCAAGCTGTGTTTTCTTTCACTAAAAATTAGTGTTCCTAACTCAGCAATAAGCCCAGGATTTGCATGAGTTCTTTGTTTCATTCAGCTCTAAGAGTCTTTAATTCACTCTCCTCCCTCTTTTTTTCTTAAGAACTTTACATTTTGCAAGCTAATGAACTGAAATCCAGGTGTTAATTGTGACATAGAACTGAGATAAAGAAAAGCATTACACAGAAGACATTGATTCTTTGGATAATTAACTATTCCTACTGTTCAAGCCTTTAGCAAAAGATACATATCATATAATACTTGAAACCTTTTGCCTGGATTAATTGGGCTCTGAAAGAATTCATTACTAGTGACTTAGTCATCACTTTTTAGCTCTTGATATTGGGCCTGGAGTTCTGGTGTATCGCCATATTTAGTCTTCCATTCTGCTGCCCCAGACAGTAATTGCAGCCTTCTGACAAATAATAGATACTGCCTGCTGGTTATTTCATGAGAACTACAGAGATATTTAGCAAATCGCATATAGAGTTGCAAGAGACATTGAAGTTGACTATTTTCTGAGGTCCTGGCAAATAAGTAGCCAAATATTGCAGATTTTTTTGATTGGTTCATTTAGTTTTTAGACCACACTTGGCAGTGCTCAGGGCTTACTCTGGGCTCTGCACTAATTGAGCACTCCTGGTGTTGTGTATGTAAATATTTTAGGGGATTATTATGTTACTGACCCTAACCTGATGGTGATTGTGCCCTACCCTAGGGTGTGACCTGGCATTCTGCCCCCACCCTAGGGTGGTACCTGATCCCACCATTGGGTGGTACCTGATTCTGGGGGATAAAAACAAGGGTCTGTGGAAGGCGAGAGGCTTTGGCTGGAACTTATGCTGAGTCTTTGGACTTCAGTCTTGTCTACCGAATAAAGCTACTATTTCCCCAACCTGACTGTCTGCGAGCTGTTTACCCACCGTTTCACCTCAGAACCATCGGCTGGACAGGGTGGCAGACACGTGCTCCGAGCTGGAGGGGAAGGACCTCATTCTCCATCCCTCCATCAGTCAACCTCTTCAGGGGCTGACTTGCAACACCTGGTAGTGCTGGGATATCATGTGTGGTGCCAGGAATTGAATGAAGATCAGTTGCATGCAAGCACTTTACCTAATGTACTATCCCTCTGGACCTCCCAAAACTATTTGAAAAATGATGATGCTGACTAATGTGTTTGCTGAGAGTGGGTCTTGTTCCTCTTTTTTAATTATCATCTAACTTATCAATTGTAGGTTCTTTTCTAGCAATAGGTTAATAATCGCTGATCAGTCTTGGTTCGTTAATCAATTATTTCTAAAGTCCTTTTGCAAACATTTATTCATAGTGGGACCTAATACTGCTTGAATTATACCAGAGCTTCCTAAGCCATATGAAATTGGAGACCACATTATTTCATCTGAAAAGTCTCTAGATTACCTTATAATTTTACATATGTTTCTAGCATTAAATGATTGAGACTATATTTATTGCTATACTACTATAAATGTCTTTAAATTCAAAAAACCATTTTGGTTTGGGGACTATACCCAGCAGTGCTCAAGGAGTACTTTTAGGTTAGTGCATTGCGGTGGCTCTCAGTTATCCTTGGGGGACCTTGAGTGTATGCGGTTTATCCTAACCCCCTGCATACAACGATTTTCCAAACCGTTGATTTATCTAACAGCAAATATAATTTAAATGACTTTGTATTTGATTAAAGGCAAGACATCACTTGCAGATGATGGTATAAATGAGTATATAGAGAAGACCTACTTTTTTCACTATGGTCCCTTTATTTGATGATTAGAGAGAGGGCTTGCTTTCTGTTCTGTTTTGTTGCTGACCACACCCAGTGGTGCACAGATCTTACTATTGTTTGCATTCAGGGATCACCCCTGACAGACTCGGGGGACCTTATGGGTGCCCAAGATCAAACCCATATTAGCCCCATGCAAGGCAAGCACCCTACATTCTGTGCTATCATTTTGGCCTTCAGAGCAGAAATTTTGAGTGAATAGTTCTTTTACAAAGCACTTACAGTTACCAACTGTCAACAGTGCACAGATTTTAAATAAGTGACTTGGTCAATAGATCCTATCAAAAAATGAGTTAGCTCAAAATAAATAATTGAGGGAAAATCCAAACTGGACTCTAAAATCAGAGAAAGGTGTCCTATTTGCTGAAACTAAAACACATTGCCTTAGTTGAATAACAGAAAATCATTTTGTGATAATTCTTGTTATAGTCATGAATTCAGGGTTTCCCATTACCTAGCTTTAGTAATACAGTTTATGGGATGTAGTAATATCACCAGTAATATCACTCAGTAGTGATTATGGAGCCCTGGAGACAGAATAGGGCTGGCCATATGTAAGGCAAGTACCTTGACCCTTCAACTCGCACTCTGGTCCAAACTCATGTTTTTCGAGGTGTATATTTTCATGATTTAAAACGGTGCTCCATGCAAATATTCATGACTTTGAGATGTAATGTTGTCAAGATGTATAGGCATGCCCTCATGTTCTAAGTTTCCTGAGAGGGAATGAAAAGTTTCTTGATGTCTTCTATTGTATCAGTTCTAGGACTAATGGGGCAATGGCCCTATCTATAAGGCAAAGGAAATACTTCAGTAAAGAGGGACATTGGCTCCTAGCTCAGCAGTACTACAGCTAAGACAGACTTATGAATGTGACTTTTCTAATACTTATTTCAACTTGAATCTGTACCTAGAATCCCTGGAGAGTGATAATGGCGCCATAAAATGGAAATCTGTCCATAAAATAGAATTCAGCTCCTTTCTTCTTCTTCAGTTTCTGAACTCACTGTGCCAAGATGTAGTTTCAAGAGGGTAAAGGCTTACTTTCTTTTCAGTGGATCTGGGTCTCGAAAGCCCCATGCAGAGCATTCTAGGCAGCTAACTGGATGGGAACCCAAGAGGAGGAAGGTGAATTCTTCCCTACCCTAAACTCATCCCTTACTTTTAAATATCTACCAGTCTATGGAAACTGTTAGGAATATTATTAGGTTTTAGAACAAATAGGTCGAGTGAAAATAGAAAAGAAGGGAAGAAAAACCATAACCCAAAGCCAAATTCTCCTCCACAGAAGCAATAGAAACAGAGAAACACCTTCATGTTTTTTTATCTGACATATGAGATCAGACACATGCAGGAATGCTAGATTCTGAACCATATTGGTAATGTCTACTAGAGGGGAGATAGGGTGAAGGCTGAGATCTCTTTTCTCCTGGATGAGGATATGGCTCTCATTCTAGAAGATTATTGGCCACTGATGAATTTATACTTGAAAGATATATAGCTTTGGAAAGTTTCATACAGTGAATGTTTTGGCACTAGAAATTCTCTTCACAATCCTTTTGGTATAAGGAGCTAAACATGGAAACAGTATTATACTTCCTGAAGCCAAAGAATAATTAGGATCACATTACCATTTGATGAATTAAATACACTAAAATATGAACTCTGATAAATTTGTTCATGTCAGTTTCTTTAACCAAAAGAATCAACAAAATTCATAGGAAGTAGATATTTTCTTAATCTTCTACTGTTTTATTGACAGAATTATGGAAAAATTTTGCATAAAGTCAACAAATTGTTTGATTTTAAAAAAAGCATAAAAATGACATCTAAGCCCAAGAATATAAGACTGTTCTAGAACGGTGTCCCAATAATCATCATTGTCCAAAATGATATCCAACAAACAAATATAGCTGTTGAACATTTGAAGCTGACTTTTTTTTATTAAATTGGATTTTTTTTTTTTGGTTTTTGGTTTTTGGGTCACACCCGGTGGTGCTCAGGGGTTACTCCTGGCTGTCTGCTCAGAAATAGCTCCTGGCAGGCACGGGGGGGGGGCATGTAGGACACCGGGATTCGAACCAACCACCTTTGGTCCTGGATCGGCTGCTTGCAAGGCAAACGCCGCTGTGCTATCTCTCCGGGCCCTAAATTAAATTTTTAATCTCAATTTTAAATTGTTTTGGGAGGCATACCTGGTGGTGTTCAGGAATCACTCCTGCTCTGCACTAAAAGATGACTGTTAGCAGACTTGGGGACCATATGGGTTGCTGGACACTGAAATTGGATCTACTGCATGCAAGGCAAGTGCTCTACCCACTGTCCTATCACTCTGGCCCCTAAATAGTTTGGTTTTAAGCAGGTACATGTGTTTAGTCATTGTCACATTGGAAAATACATTTCTAGGAGAACAGGTTCATTCATGGTATTATGCTTTGATTAAGTATATCATTGGCAAAATATAAATATAGATAGTTTGAGACTAATGTGCTATTTATTTTTTTTAACAAGGTAGAACCTTTATGCACATATAGTTTAAACAACAGTAAAGTGATCCACAGAGAGATAGTACAGAAGGTAAGATACTTATTTTGTTTGTGGCTAATTTGGCCCTTATTGTTTTAAACCTCTACACACATATGGTCTCCTAAGCACTACCAGGGGTCACTCCTGGAAGAGTCAGGAATAGCCAAAATGCCTCTGGGTATGGCCTAACATATCCTCTTAATATCATACCATAACCCAAAGGTCTCCAGAACTTTGTTCATTGTAACTTTATTTTATTGTTTTATCCTAATTTGTATCTCTATAAAAGATTTTATTTTCCTTCACAATATTTTTGCTATGTAATATGCAGAATTATACTGTGTATGTTTTGTGACTTGCTTGTTCTCAGTGTCATGTTTCACAGTTTGCAATTTCAGTGCATATAATTTTAGTTTATACAAATCTTATAAATATATTAACATAATTTAAATGGGAACACAAGTATATATTCTTTTTGCACTGCACCTATTTACTAAGATATAGTTCTTTCATTATTAGATATTAAGATACAGTTCTTGCATCTAATCTCCAGTCAATAATAATATTGTTTTTATTTTCTTTGAAAACATTATATTTAGGATTTTTTTTACAAGTTACTAGGTTCAAATAAAATGTTTTCTAGGGTACATGCCTAAGCAAATTTCTAGGTTGTAACAGTATATATGTGTGTTTTTTAACCAGGTAGTGACAAATTTTTATGTATACAATTTCATAAACTTACCACTAAGTCAAGTGTTACATGATTTTCCATAATCCGCCAATAACCATCTTTGCCAGGCATTTAGCTTTTAATTTTAGATATGAAATAGCCATATTATTAGATCCTTAATTAGTATACTCAGATTCTGAATAGAATCAAGGATACTCTCATTTTAGTTTTTCTTATAGAATGCATACTTTTTTGTTTCCATTGATTCACTGATTTAAAATATACACAGGCCAGAAGTTTTCTTTTTTTAACAGAACATCAAATTGACCTGGGTGCAGAGCCTGGAGTAAGCCCTAAACACTGTTGAGTTGGCCTCCAAACAACCCACCATTCCCCCAAAACTCACCCTAGATGTTAATAGTGAATTGAGCTTTTAAAGCAAGAACTGAAGTAGGGAAGACCAGTTGTAAAGCCAATTAAACAGTCCAAGGAGATGGTAGGTGGGTTTTAAGTGGCTGAAGTAGAGGTAGCACATAACATGTGGTCAGATTCCAAGTGCAATAAAGGATACAACTGATAGTATTTGCTGATGAGTCTTTTATGAGATAGAAAAGAAGAGAGGCATCAAAAGAATATGAGAGAAAGCCAGGATTATGGTAGAGTGGTTTAGCATGTGTTTCTCAGGTATGAGGCCCTGGGTTTCATCCCTAGCTCTAGAAACAGTGCCTAGTACAAGTTTGGAACATGTTGTATGCATGTATAAATTGAATAGTCCTGCATCATCTCTCATTGAGTAGGAACATAAAATAAAACTTGATTCAGATTTTAATACTCAATCTCCTGTAGTCCTTAGAGCCAGAGCTATCCTCACACAAGTGGTGATCTGTGTTATGTTCACCTGATAATGAATTGGAGATGAAAGGGTGATATCTATAAGCCTTGATTTTCAAGCAGCTGATATGCATAACAGTAGTATGCCTCTTGTAAAACAGGAACACAGAAAGAAACAGAAATAACTGTGGTAAAATGACTTCTAAAAGGACCATTTTTAAAGACCAAAAGTTATTTTAGCACAAGCCTAAGGGTGAATTCTTATAGCAGAAAGTTTTAATATTTCTGTGTTATTAAGGTATACATAGAACATTGGAAGAAAGCTTAAGTATTTACCAAGATGCCCATTATTTTTTTGCTGCTGTTGACAAATGAAATGCTTCCACAATGCTGTTCTAATTGCATCAGTCCTTTAAGATGGATGGCTGGATCTGGCTTTATCGACAATGTGACTTTTAAAGATGACAGATCTCATTGCCAATGTGACATGGTGTCTCCTCAGACATATCAGTCTTCAGATTCAGTAACAAACACTGGATTAACATTTTCCTTGTCAAATTTATCTGTGTGATTTTGATAGAAGCCATACTTTGTCCTTTCTTGGGTTTATATTCGATAATCAAACCCTTTGCCAAGAACCATTCTCATGACTTCTGTATGTGACATCTTTAACTTTCCTTCAGATTCATACAGTTATGTTCAAATTCTGCTATATTTCCAATTAAGTCTATTCCTGACAGATCAGCAACATTAGAGATAGAGGAGAAAATTCAGACAACTAACCAACAATATACTTTGACAAGGTGGAAGCAAAATTTTCCTTCAAGGTAATACATCATGTAAGAGACGCTTCAATGTTTTATACAATTCCTTTTGTCTTTCTATAATTAGTAACAATTGTTATAGCATCGTGACTGAAGCTTTTGAAATTTTTTACATTAGTGTAAAGACAGATTAACGTGGTGCCACATAAAAGATCTTTGCTGTCATCTACTTTTTTAATTCAATAAAACATTATGGAATTCTTATACCTTAAAAAGCAGTTGTGGCAGCCACCAGGAGGTATAACAAGATAACAAGTATTATGAGTTTATTATAATAAAACTTAGTGTTTGGAGCTATGGTTTAAGAAGCCTGACAATCGCTTCTCAGAGACAGTTCTCAGGAAGTTCTATGTAATGGAAGAATGCTTTAGTCAAGCTAACAGTTATCACATAATTTGAAGTGTGTCTCATGTAATATTTAATTTATTATTAATCCTATGAGTAGGAGATAGTATTATTACAATTTTATAGAGTAAGAGATTGAGGTACAAGCAGATCTAATGGTTCCCCCAAGTCACTCAGTTAACAAGTGGTATAGCCATGATGAGGAAGCACCCAGGTAGTCTTGTTAAAACATCCTTGTCACAACCCCTGCATTTTTCTATCATTATGATATCTGTATAAAAAAATTAGCTCTCCTACTTATTATCTTAACAAAGTGTTGCTTGAAGACAGAAATTTTTAATGTTTGCTCTGATTTGTATAAATGTTCTATCAACAGAATATTTATATGTTCCATTTTCTGTCTTTTTTATGCTTAATCTCTGCCATCACCCTGAAACATTGTAAGAACATTTGAAAAAAAAATAGCAATTGCCCAATAAGCAGGGTTGAATTGAACAAAATTGAATGAGACTATTTTTGCTTAAATGAAAGTTTCTCATTTTCCATTCCCAGCATAGGCATTATAATTCGCAGAACATGATTTTAAACAATCTTGTGCCCACAAGATTAGAGCATTCCCAGAGATGAAAGAAATAGTGTGATAGTGTTGCCTGTAAGTGAATATTTTTTAACTTATTCATTATACAGATTAGATAGACACTTACTTCTAGTATGGAGCATCCTAGAACCAGGCACACAGAATTCCTGTAATAATTTTTTGGACAGTCTTATTAAATTAAATTAATTTAATATTCTTTTTAATCCATGATGAAATATCACAAAGATGACTGAAGACTCATTTACTAGCACAGGAAGTTTACTCTCAGATTTCTGAATGCCAATTGGGAGTCAAAGCACAGTTTTGAAAAATCTAGAATGTATAATTAAACCAAATGGGTTAATCTTACTTGTTAGTATGCATGTATATAGAAGCATTTTAATCACATTTTATTCTATAAAGTAGAAATATGTATTTTATTATTTTCTTTCAACTTATTAAATCATTCTGTATGGTGCATTCTTAAATATAATCTGGGCAAAAACAGTCTTATAAATAGGGCTAAGTTTTATTGACTTGGAAGATAATATCACAACTAAAAGGGTGGATGTATGTATTAAACTTGTATGTCATACATCAATGTCTCTATACATGGTGAAAGAGGAGTATTTTGTATTTTTCTCAGTCTCCAACAATTCAATTATAGTCACACTGTGAAGGAAACCCTTTACAGAACAACAGATTAGAAGATCTATTAAATTGGGGCCGGAGAGATAGCATGGGGGTAAAGCGTTTGCCTTTCATGCAGGAGGTCATCGGTTCGAATCCCGGCATCCCATATGGTCCCCCGTGCTTGCCAGGAGCAATTTCTGAGCCTGGAGCCAGGAATAACCCCTGAGCACTGCCGGGTGTGACCCAAAAACCACAAAAAAAAAAGAAGAAGAAGATCTATTAAAGAGAAGTAACAAAGCTCTAAATTTAGTATTAAAAATTGGGTGATGGCCTATATTCCAGCCTTTCTTTCTGGACAATCCTTACTTCTCCTACCAGAAAACATCCATTGTAAAACATGTGAAAGAACCTATAGATGGGAAGTAGCATTTTCAGGTCAGATCATGAGCTTGCATGCAGAGCTGATTGCCAATATCAAGTAATCACCCCCAGCTCAGAACTTGATATTGACCTCAGTGAGATAAGCCACCAGATGTAGGCCTAATGCTGACTTACCCCTGGCTTTTGTGATGTGCTGCAAATACCAAGGACTTAGTGGAGTCTGGAAGAGGCCACCTGGGTATTAATTAGGCCAGTAGGTGAAAAGTGGAATCTAACATCAGAGATTAGAAATAAGCCAAAAGAATCATGGAAAAACAGTCTGGATAGAGACAAAAAAGCAAAAAGCATCTTGGGTCAAAATATCAAATCTCAATTCAGTCAAGGAAGATTTTAAATGAACAATCCCTTGGTAAGTATGGAAAAAGCCAAGATCAAACTTTGTCTCTGAAATTATTACTAAGCACAGTTCTTTCCAAGCCCCCGGAGAATCACTAAATGATACATGAAATAGTTAATGAAATTGTTAAAACAGTTTTTGGTTTCTTCCTCCCTGTTTTACTGTTTCTGTTCTGTCATCTCTTTGTCCCTGTATTTTTCTCTATCCACTATGGCCTTTTTCTTATCCATGTTCTAGAAAATAATAACATATAATGACTTGACGGTCATAGCCTGCTTGGTCTGGGCACTAAGAGTCCATTAGGAAGGTGGATATACAGGGTCGGCAATGAGATCAAAGATCAGACACTCAGAAGTGAGGTTGAAACTGTCTATTGTGAGTTAGAGAAGGACACATACTAAATATCTTGGTAAGACATCATAATTGTATACATAAATAACTGTTAGTTCTCACTTATTAGAGAAATGTGTAGGGAAAGCTGCATGCTTAGCTAAAAGAAAGTTTATCTATACAGACCTATTGTACAGCTTTCAGCTTCTGTGCTGCTCTGCTATCTGTCTAAGACCATTCTTTGTACTGTGTGGCCAACCATCTGGACGTGCTAGCAAGGTCAGTTTTCTGAGACTGGCTTTTTATTTTTCTTGGCCTTGTTCCACTTAATGCATTCTGAGCTGAGCTTGAAATATTAACCCTTAATATGACTGCATTTAGGCTAACAGCAAAGCTAGATTTGAGGACAGTTAATAGTTTTGTATGACTTGAGCATCGGACCATAGATCTGCTGCCAATGCACTGATCTCTGTAACATTTAATTTGGATTTACTTAAAACTGCTATATCTTGCTGCAAGGATTTAATGTTCAAAGGCATATTATTGTGTTAATATATTCCTAGCAATCGGATCTTTACCATATCCTAAGGCTGAGATTTATTATACAAAAAAGGGGTGACACATCATATTTATATTCTGCATGGCAACTAGTGGACATATGAAATTTGAGGTTCTGTACTTCATTTCTAGCCATATGACAGTATCCTCTAAGGCACTAATTCTTGGTTCTAACTTTTGGTCAATTATTTCTTGTTCAACTAAGGCAAAGTAAATATTTCTAGAAAGATCATTAACATGTGAAGCAATATGTACCTCCTGTATTAATGTTAGAGTAGAGATAGCAATGGAGGCAAAGATAGAAATTAGGAGTGTTGTCCCTATAGTAAGAGTTGCTATATATCTTTTTGGTCTAATTAGAGCATTATCTTCTTCAAAGCAATAACTCCTGAATTATCATACAACTCATCCTAAATTTCTATGGGAATCATAATATAGGCAGGTTGTTTCAATAGTACAAAAACAAAATATTCCTTAGACACTGCAGAATTAATACAATTAGTACACAAGAAAACAGGGTGTTCATTCTTGCCAGTCATTCTAAAGTCAGTGTTATCAATAGGAGCTTCTGTATGGTCTGCATTCTGCTCTGAGAGATGAGTCAGCTGAATCTGCAGGAGGTCCATATCATTCAGCCTCCACCATGAGGAGAAAGGCAGTTCCTGCAGAAAGGAGGCTCCTTTGTCTTCTTTAGTCCTTCAACTTAAATAGCTATTAGAGTGAAGAGGACAACAACATTATTGCCTTCTCTGGACTGGATCCAAGAGAAATGCCTCCCACACCTGGAGTTTATTCCTTTACCTTTAAATAACCAGGAAAAGCCAAAACCTTCCCCAACCTCTGGGGTAGATAGGCATAGTGTAATTTCCAATTGATTTCAATGGCATTTGCTAGTTGAGTTCCCATGAACCTTCTTGCCCTTTTTCCTCTGGTAGCTTTCCTGCTGAACTTCCTGTTTCATATTTTCCCTAGGGATTTCACCACCTTAGAAGTCATTAAAGTGACATGTGGGTGAAAGTCCACCCTCTGTATATTCTTCAGGCTGGCAAAGGACTGTAGAGCCTACCTGTAAGAAGGGGTGAAATCTCTACAACAACAGTGATGGAACAGAAATCCTAGAACCGTAAAAACAAACAAACAAAAAACAAAACCTTTCTCCTATCCTTCACCCTATGACCTACGCAAATAGCAAGATCTTTAGCTATGGAGGCAGGATGTCATTGCCCACATCTGAGTGGAAAGTCTTCTGGCACCATAAAAGACCTGGGGTGTGTAAAAGAGTGAGTACGGAGCCTGTAGTTGTTCCCATGGCAGTATGCTTCAAGGGAATTTCTGTTCTAATTTCCCCAATGTTTACTGTGCCTATGCATAAAAAGAGAAACACAACCCCTTTCTAAGAAGTTACTGGTCTGGTTATTTTTTCTTTCTTTTTCTTTTTTATTGTTTTTGCTTTCATTTTTTGGGGGGTTACTCTTTTTTTCTTAATCCTTTTTGTACGTTTTTGTTACTCCCTTATTGGTTATTTTGTTTTGTCTTGTTTTTTGCTTGTCTCGTTTTATTTTGTTTTGTTACTTTTTTCTTCTGTCCCCTTTCTTCTTCCAAAGGGATACTTATAGCACCTAGATGAACTCCTCCCATCTCCCTTCTTATATCTCCAGTAGAGCCATATTACTGGAATCACCTTGATCAGCATCATAACTGGAGGGAGAAAATGGGTGGTACCAAGACCAGTCAGTCGTATGTCCATTTGGTGGAAATAAAAAATGATCATACTTGAGTACAAAATCCAAAGTCAATGACAACAGAAATGATACTCAATATGCATCAAGCTGTAATGGGGGAACAGTTGCATTAGCATTACGGGGGGGGTATTAGAGGGGGGGATGGGATGCAAGCTGGGAATAAGGGTGGAGGGAGGACAAGACTGGTGGTGGAAATGCCCCTCATTCATTACTACTATGTGCCTTAAATACTACTGTGAAAGATTTGTAATTCACTTTGCCCACAATAAAAAAGAAGGGGTGAAATCTCATGCTACCTTAGCTCTTCATGAGACAATTGAATAATTGGGTTCTGCAGTTTCAATATCTTATAAAGATCAGATCAATTAGACAGGAGAATTTTACTTAAACCAATCAGGCCCTGGAACAGTAAATGGTACTTTCTATTTTTGAGAGGACAGAGTTCCCTCTAGAATGATAACACAGAAGTTAAACAATAGAAACCAAAGCATACCTATGAGCATTTAAGCATCTGTATAAGGACACTCTGCGAGTCTTCCTCCAGTTAATCTCTCTAAAGCTATACAGGTATTGCATGGAGAGGGCTCCAGGATTCACACTAGGTTCAGCAACAGCACATAAATCACAGCTGAGTTACTTCTCTAACTGTACTGTTTAGCCTAAGTTCTCTCTGGTAAAATTCTGGCTTCCACTATCCTACTCACTATTCTAGTGATAGTATGCACAGTTTTCAGTTACTTGTGAGTAGTCTACTACCACCAGTAAGAAAAGTTTCAAATAGGTTAGCCAAGTGGAGTGAGCTTTAAGTTAAGCCCACTAAAGTGCACTTAATTCCATCAGCTACCGAAAAACACAGAAAAAGCCTTGCCAGATAGCTGAATAAACTTGGCTTGTTCCTTTGCATAATTTCAGCAATACTGGAGAAATTACTTTTATTTATGCAAACCAACAAGTGCAGTGAAACAAAAAATACTGAAGGTGCCAAGAAAAGAAAAGAAAATGTTCCTCAATTTAAAGAACACACTGAACAACCATTATACATATAAATTTTGAATTCGACCTGGAAAACCTTGATTTCTTATGATTTATATAGATCCAATTTTCTTTTTATTTATTTATTTTTATATCCAATTTTCTAAGAGCACTGTAACATGAGATTAGAGCATCTAAGCTCCTTTCCATAGAATTCTTTATATAAAAACATTATATCATTTCTTCATTGTCGTTTTGCATAAACCACATACCTACACTACTTTTATTTCTAACCTTCTCTTCTTTTTGAATTTCCTTTAACTGGGTGGTCCTGCCACTCTGGCTGCAATTGGCACCCATCTCAACACCCAGATCAAAGCATCACTAAGGGCCTTTTGTGCTCTGGCCCCTTTCCATGCCTTTCTGTAGCCTCCTAAGCCAGCACTGCAGTTTTAGGAGGGAAGCTTGAAACGGCTATCTTTCAATTTGGAAACAAATTGCTAAACATGCTTATATATAACAGGACCAAACTGTTCTTTATGGTATTTATTAAAGACATTTAAATCAATTCTATAGATTTTCCCTTTTTGGATATTGACAATAAACCCTGAGAATCTGGAGTGCAGTCCTGGAGGCCCTTGAGCACTTCTCAGGTAGTCTGGATTTTCTGACACCATAGGGCCCAAGCTATATCACAACCTATGGCCCTCCACTGAAGCAACAGCCTCGTTTGCCCAAAGTGCTGATGAGAAGTGATATGATTGATATCCCTTCAGTAACAATATTTCAAACTATGGTATCTAAAAGGAAAAAAGAGAGAGAAGGAAAATATCTGCTTTAGAGGCAGGTAGGAGGAAAGATGGGAGGGAAACTGAATACAATGCTGATGGAAAATGTCCACTGATGAATGGTATTGTACATTATATGATGGAAATTCAACCATCAACATTTTTAAAACTGTGTAAAAACTATATTTGAACACCCTTATAAACCACAGTATTTAAATATTTTTTTTAAATCTCAAAATGTGATAGCACAGCAGTAGGACATTTACCTTGCGTGTGGCTGACCCAGGACGGACATACCATATGGTTCTCCAGAAGTGATTTCTGAGCGCATAGTCAGGAGTATGCTGAGTATCATTGGGTGTGAGACCAAAAAAAAAAAAAAAGAATTGCTGATAAGGCCCCTGGATCTTCTGGTAAGCTTTGAAGTCTCTTATACGCACAAAAAGGAAGGAAGGAAGGAAGGAAGGAAGGAAGGAAGGAAGGAAGGAAGGAAGGAAGGAAGGAAGGAAGGAATGAAGGAATGAAGGAAGTAAGGAAGGAAGTAAGGAAACGACAGACAGAAAGAAAGACAGAAAGAAAGAAATAAAGAAAGAAAGAAAGAAAGAAAGATAGAAATAAAGAAAGAAAGAAAGAAAGAAAGAGAGAGAAAGAGAGAGAGAAAGAAAGAAAGAGAGAGAGAAAGAAAGAGAGAGAGAGAAAGAAAGAAAGAAAGAAAGAAAGAAAGAAAGAAAGAAAGGAAGAAAGGAAGAAAGAAAGAAAGAAAAAGAGAATATAGAAAGAAAGAAAGAAAGAAAGAAAGAAAGAAAGAAAAAGAGAATATAGAAAGAAAGAAAGAAAGAAAGAAAAAGAGAAAGAAAGAAAGAAAGAAAAAGAAAGAAAAAGAGATAGAAAAAGACAAATAAAGAGAAAGAAAGAAAAAGACAGAAAGAAAGAAAGAAAGAAAGACAGAAAGAAAGAAAGAAAGAAAGAAAGAAAGAAAGAAAGAAAGAAAGAAAGAAAAAAGAAAGAAAAAGAAATAGCCACTGAAGTTATTATAAGCTAAAAGCAGCCATTTATTTTTAAGCTATAATCATATGGGCCTTGAGACCAGAGTATAAAGAGGGTTCATGACATCTCCAGAATTTTGTCCATTTCTTGTCTCTCCATCACTCAAAAAGTTTTCATGCCTTTATTTTTTTAATAAATCTTTATTTAAACACCATGATTACAATCATGTTTGTAGTTGAGTTTCAGTCATAAACAAAATACCCCGCTTCACCAGTGCAACATTCCCATCACTAATGCTCCCCTCCTCCCCCACCCCTGCTTGTATTTGCAACAGGCATTCTACTTTCTACTCCTTTGACTTCCTGGAATTTTCTTTTTTATTCCAGTCTACAGTGGTGAAAAGTGGAAATACACCACCAATCACAAATTTATATGACCTGTTCAGTTAACAGTCCTGAGCAATTGAAATCTCAGTCCCATTTCTGAATTTTCAGGGAAGGTCCTTTATTTATTACAGTCTAGGTGACCTGCTCAATCTAGACCAGCCACCTGTGCATAGAAAGCCATATCATATGACATGGGTCCTAAGGGAACTGTTTCTATGTTTGGAATGGGTGAGTCATGAATTCGATAGCAGACAAAATAATATTATTGAAGGCCCTTCTGTTATGAAATTTAACACTTAATTTATGATCAGAAGTAAGAGATTTTAGAACTATTGGTAGGTAACCTAGACTATTTCTTGCAAGAACAACCTTTTCAGGAGCCGGAGTGATGGTGTAGCGGTAGGGCATGTGCCTTGCACATGGCTGCTGACCTAAAATGGATCACGGTTCAATCCTCCAGCGTCCCATATGGTCCCCCAAACCAGGAGCAATTTCTGAGCACAGAGCCATGAGGAATCCCTGAGCATCACCAGGTGTGGCTCAAAATAAAAACAACAACAACAACAAAAAAAAAACAATAAAAAACCCACAACCTTTCCCAATCATGACTTTTGCCAAACTGAGTATAACTAAAATGACCTTTACAGTGATTAAATGAAATGTATTTATTTTGTGTGGTTGAAGGAAGAAACTTGCTTTTCCTTTCATATGATTATGTGGAAAGGTTAAATCATCATTTTTAATTGAATCTCTTTTCTCACTTAAATAAAACTCACATTCTTTTACATGAAAATGGGCCTCTGATGAATCTATACACAAAATTCAAAATTTCCTGAAAAAGAAGTAAAAATCTGCTTGAAGTTCTGTATCAGCACTCGGGATTACATCCCACTCCCGAGATAAACATTTAACAGGATATAGGAGAGATGGAGTCATGTAAGATAATACCCAGCTACCAACATCAAAGGTGTTTCCTCAACTTCCTACTTCCTAAAACCTCTTTCTTTGATATATAAAAGCCCACTGGATAGTATTTTTTGTCTCTCTCGACCTGCCCCCTTCTAGTATTAGGAATTGGTTTTAATAAAAAAGGGAGTTCTGGCTTGTTGGTTGAGGCAGAGATAAGGAGGCAAAAGGCTACAGACACCATGTTCAACCTTTCCTGACTACTTAGTGTATTATATCTTCACCACTACCTTAATGCTTCAGACCTGTCTGAGTGCGGGTTAGAAATACGGTGCCTGTTCCTCTGACTTATTTCACTCAGCATAATAGATTCCATGTACATCCATGTATGGGAAAATTTCAAGACTTCATCTCTCCTGATGGCTGCATAATATTCCTTTGTGTATATGTACCATGCAGAATAGTCTCACTCATCTATGGGTTTTAAGAAAAATGAAAGACATTCTTGCAATAATTTTCAGAGACAAAAGAGAGGAGGGCTGGAAGTTCCAGCTCACCTCATGAAGCTCACCACAAAGAGAGATGAGTTTAGAGAAATAACTACATTGAGAACTATCCTAACAATGAGAATGAATGAGGGAAGTAGAAAGCCTGTCTAGAGAACAGGCGGGGGTGAGGTGAGGAGGAGGGAGATTTGAGACATTGGTGGTGGAATGTTGCACTGGTGAAGGGGGGTGTTCTTTACATGACTGAAACTGAACCAAAATCATGTTTGTAATCGAGGTGTTTAAATAAAAATATTTAAAAAAGAAATATGGTACCTGGGTTGATCTCACAAATTGTGGATTTTTATTTTACAGGGCCAGCAACAGTAGGTTGGATGCTTTTCTTGCATGTGATCAACATGGGTCTGATCCTTGGCATCCTCTGTGCTCCCCTGAGCATAGAATCAGGTGTAAGCCCTGAGCACCCCCAGTTATGGACAAAAAAAGGACAACTAAAGAATATAAAAGAGAGACTTTTTTTGGCCTGCGTATTTTTAAAGAAGTGTAGAGGTAAAATCTGATCCACCATTCTGACCTTGACAAAGAAAGCATAAACAACATCAGATACTCAAATAGCTATTGCTTGAAAGCAATACAACTCAAACATTAAATAGCTTTTTATAACCAAAAGAAAACAACTGTTATGGCATAGAGTATCAGGCTGCAAGGTTATCAATTTAGCAATGGGTCCCTCTTCCCCTATATTAAAACATCCAAAGCTAAAGTTTGTTAATAGCCAGGATATATAAACAACCCAAATTTCCAATGAATGTGCAAAGAAGTTGTGGTATAAACACAGTGGAATATAAAAGATTTTATATTTATATAAAAGAAATTATATTGTTCAACTGGAGAATATCATGCTGAGAAAAATAAGTCAGATGGGGGAAGGACAAATGCTGAATGATCTCACTACATATCATTTGTGGTATGTAGAGAAACAATATGAATAAACAGAAGGTACTAAGTAAGAGCAAATCCTTAGCCTTGGATTATAAAACAGATCACCAAATATTTGAGGGAGAGTGGAAAGGATGAGGCAGACAGACAGAAATGGAAGACAGTGGTGGATGGCGTTGGATGCTGGAACATTATACATAAAACCACAAACATTAAACTAATAACCATGTTAACTACAATGAAAAGGAACTAATGGAAAACCAAGGTTACATTAAAAGCTGGTTGATTCTGGCCATTGATAGTATGAGTTTTCAGAGATCTGGGCTTTTTTTGTGTGTCTCTCTTCCATATCACAGGCAAAGCAACTGCAGACAATGGCTACTTCTGAAGTCACATTCACCCATCCAGAAGAGAAAAGACAATGTTCTATTTTGTCTCATTCTCATCAAATATATTCTTACTGTTTATTACAGTGAATTTCCAATAGCATAAGGAACAATAAGCAAGAATGCCCCTTATAATCGGGGTAAGGCAGATCCTCAGAAGAAGAAATGGTTACTAGTATCAGAATGGAATACTTGAGGGACTGATCTCTGCCTATTGAGGAGATGGCAGTCGTGTAACTGTACAAAACAAGAAGCATCACTGACTGAGACTTGAAACTCCTTACTGTGTTCTGAAGAAAAGTAGAAACTAAAAGAACAGCTTCTGACTCATAGTCAGGAAACATGCCAGTAAGACAATGGTTGGAGTGAGCTTGGCAGGCTTGAGGAAAATGCCAGCTGAAAGCAATATGTTTATTACACACTGAAAGCTAAGTCTGAGTGAGTGGAAACTGAGCTGAAGAAAATGGAGTTGGAAAGCACTAATAAAAAAAACCAGGAAATTGTGCAGATATGCAGTAATAAAAATTAGGAAGGAAACAGATATTTATTGACTCTTATTTGGGGTTATAGGGCAATACCTGGCTTTACAAAGGGGTCACTCTGTTAGCTTCAAACTCAGGATCCATCCCACAAAACCATAGAAGAAAAATAGTACTACAAGCACAAGGAAGTTTATTACCAGCATGCTGGGGTTACACCTTATTGAGCTATCAGGCTCCTGTTATAGGGTTACAGCGGCTTCAACATCACAGTTAACCTTTAAGTTAATTGGCTATTTTCAAGTGTGTTTTCCTTTTATGGATAGATATCTAGAGTGGAATATTGTGGTTTATAGGGCTTTGGGGTCTGTGTCAACTGAAGTACTAGAGGAGGGGCTTGGGTGCCTGTGACTTTGGCATGCAGTTAAGGTTTATTGCCAGCAGGTCCCTGGGTATTGCTAGTTTATTTAACTGTTTTGGTACGTGCCCTCAAAGTTCCTGGAACTGGCTGTTCTGGCCTAGTCCCTTCTGCCACATATCTGAGGCCTGTCATGGCAGTCTTTATGTCTAAAGCAAAGCCAGGGTTACAGAAGCAGAATAAGCAGTTAATTCAAAACTTATGTCCCCTTCTTGCTTTTAACAACTCCTGATGTGCTCAGAGGACCATATGAGGTGTTAGTTATCGAATCTGGTAAGGCAAATATCCTCCCTGCTCTCTTTCCAATTCCAGGAAACAGATTGCTATTTTATTGCTATTTTGGGTTATAGTCCCACACCTGGCTGTGTTAAGAGATTACACCTGATGCTTTCATGGGGCCATATGGGGTGCCAGACATAGAACCTGGTAAGGCAAATATCCTTTTGCTACACTATTTCCCCAGGGAAATTAGGGGTTTCTTAGGGTCTGTGGACCAAATAAAAGAAACTGGAATAACTGGAATACATAGAGTACTGATCTCAAGGATGGTTCTGGGAGCAGCGGTTTCTGTCTGGAGCTTTGGTAGATAGTCCATGCTTCATTCTTACTGGCAAGGGGGCTCAGAACATTGTGGTTTACCAAGTACATCTTGTGATTATGATGTGCACCAAAATTCTGAGAATCACTGGCACGGGAAATTGATATTGAGAGGCAATATTAATATTAAGCAGCAAGAAGTAAGCATTCTATATTATCCATTTTTATATTAGAGAAGAAAAACATGCTTAAATAAATGTGTTATGGGCATATTCCCTAGAGTTGTATTTTTCAAAACTAAATGTGGACACATTATTAGTTCATAAAATGTATTTGAGTAACTGATAGACATTTTGAAGGCTTAAATAGATTTGAAAATCTATTCCTTAAAATATTCCTTAACATCTATTCCTTAAAATATTCAGTTATATGTAACAGAGTATAATTGAGATGTTAAAATATTACCTTGCATAGAAGTCAAATGTGACACTTACATTTTAATGTACAAAAGGACTCAAGTGGTTAGAGATCAATTTTAGAAACCAGAGCAGTAGGGCATTTACCTTGTATGAAGCTGACTTAGGTTAAAACCCCAGCATCCCATATAGTCACCCAAGCCCACCAGGAGTGATCCTTGAGTGAATCAAGAGTAAATCCCGAGTGTTGCCAGGTGTGGTCCAAAACCAGAAAAAGGGGGAAATTTCTAGGCCTCAAGAATATTTTGGTATACTAGACTTGAAATGGAACCTAGGAATCAGTATTTTATATAGATGATTATTTTCTAAGTGGTCTATACATACACTTTGGACAACATGTTTCTAGAGTAGAGATCATGTTAGCATATAAGATTTGATGCTAATATTGTTTTCAATTGAGTATGGGTCCTAGGAAAATAAAATATTTAAAGCAGAAATCTTTAACCTCTTTTACACCTATTGATTAGAACTTGTCCTGTTTATTGGCCCATGGATGGCAGTTAGAACCAAGGTGCTAGACTATTGCAGTGGTTTCAACCTTTCTACATGTGTGAACAGGGGTTGATCTGTCTATTGTGGTTGAAGACTGATAATTTAGAGAAGCAATCTTTACTGTTGAGCCTGCCTAATTTGGAAACTGCAGAAGAAATAAAAGATAAATAATCTCTGAAGATTTTGTTGTTTGCAAAATATTTATTAAGACATAACAAATGTTTGAGCCATCAGAGTCTCTGTCAGCACTGAGGTGCCTTTGTAAATAAAGGAAAGAGGTTCTCATTATGGTCAAATTTATATGACTCATGGGTGGGTCATCTACAAAAGCTATCTATTCCTCCTTGGATAATCAGTGTCATAGCTCTGTGTAGTATATTGAATCAAGGATTACACATTATTTTTTCCTACCCATATTCATTACTGTTGTCCCTCTACACTGATTTTGAACTGTTGTTAATTGGGCTGATAGGAAAACAAGTAAACATTCTGCAAGCAGAGTCTTTCAAAAGGCTTATTCGTGGTATTTGCCATCTTAATTATCAATAACCTTTTCTTGTCATGCAAACCAGCCTTAGGATAGCCAAATGAATGAGCCAAAGTCACATGCATCCAGTCCTCCCTCCTATGGTCATTCTAAACTAGCCAACTCTAGCCCATATACCATTTGAGTACAGATTTAAAAAAAGCAAGTTAACAAAAATCAGCCAAACCTCCTGAATCCAGAAGTTCTAGCAGTGTTCAACTCAGGTTTCCAGGGTATAATAATCATAAACAAGTTACTGTTTTAAGTTGCCAGGCTTGATGTTTGTGGATATTTAGTAAATGTATATGATATGAGACACAGACCAAAACTGATATGGGAACATAAAGATAATCTATTCTAGGGAAACATCAGATTCAAGTGAGGTAGGATGTCTGCCTACTCATGAAAGTATGTAGAGAGAAAAGGGACATGTGTGTTATTGGTTCTCATTTTAAAAGTCACAAAACTGGGGCAGAGTGATAGCACATTGGTAGGGCATTGTTTTCCTTGCATGAAGCCAACCTGAGTTTCATTCCTGTTACCACATATGGTTCCCCAAGCCCAGCAGGAGTGATCTTTGACACAGATTCATGAGTAAACCCTGAACACTGTTGGGAGTGTCCCCCTTTTTTTACCCCCTAAGAGCTGCATGTTCTGTTGCCAAAAGATTCATACCAGTATAAAGAAGGAAAAAGTTAATTCACCTTGACACTGATCTGTTACACACAACCAAAATGAAAACGATGTTTTAAGCATCATAGTACTTTCTAGCCCTATAAAATGCAACATGGAATGATGTCAGACTCCCACATTTTCCCTCAAAAGCATTTGCTTTATCAACTACTCATTAGGTATGTATAAAATTTAGTTAACCCTTTTTTGTTTTTGGATGATCACATTTGGAAGACATCCATAGTAGTTTATAACTATTCCAAAATTTTTGACTTACTTGGAAGCATCCTTGAAAACAAATCAAATGTAGCAGTGAGATAAAATGAACATGCCTCCTTTATCAGCTATGCATATTGGACAAGTGCTTACCATCCACATGTATCTTTTTCCCCTACTACAAAAATGAAGAAAGTAAATATCAATATCTAAGTACATTGCTGAGGACTTCTTTGGTCTTTTGGCTGGGAATCAAACCCAGCTTATACCTGTGAGGCATGTGTATACTACAAAGCCATAGTCACTAATGTGGTATTTTTTTATAATATAAAAACTTCCTAGCCAGTATTAAAAAAATTACTGGCTTCAAGGGCTGAAAAATACTACGATGTATAAAGCACCTTCCTTGTATGCAAGAAGTTCATATTTGATCCCTGGCACCATCTATGATCCACCAGCATGACCAAGAGTAATCCCTGAGAGCAGAGCCAGATGTAAACCCTGAGCACCACAGGCTATAACCCCCCCCAAACAAAAAATGTCCCTGGAGTTTTTTTTTTTTGGTTTTTGGGCCACACCCAGCAGTGCTCAGGGGTTACTCCTGGCTGTCTGCTCAGAAATAGCTCCTGGTAGGCACGGGGGACCATATGGGACACCGGGATTCAAACCAACCACCTTTGGTCCTGGATCGGCTGCTTGCAAGGCAAACGCCGCTGTGCTATCTCTCCGGGCCCAAGTCCCTGGATTTTGATATTAGAAATAGCCTATCTCAAAAAGTGGTCACTTATGTTTCTCATTTACTGTTTACATTTCCTAAGTCAACAGCACAGAGCTTCTGAGTCAAAGACAAAAAGAGAAATAAAATTGTCTCAACTGGTTTTTCAATAAGAATAGAGTTCATGTGTTATGCTCTCAGTCTTATGTTTGTTCAAAATACTATGTTGGTTGAAGGTGCCCTTGTGAGTCTACTCAGCACTGCCATGGTTTTCGATCTCCATCAATCAGGGCAACACATGTCAATTAAGTGCTTTACTGTTTCACCCATGATTTATTAGATCTTGTTTCATTAATGTGTTTGATCAAAAAACAAAGTAATTAGTGAACAGTGGCAGTGATATATACTTGGCACCAGTTATTTAAAACAGAAAAGTTCATAGGATGAGAGCCTAATCCTTTGTTCTTAAGCCATCTTGGGTGGACAAGGCTCTCAGCTGATGGCAAACCATCAGAAGTATTGTGATCTCTAATTCTTAGATTCACTGTTATTTTTTAAAGTATAGTAAGAGGGAAATATTTTATATGTACAATCAAAATGCCAGTAGCTGGCAAAGAAAGACCAGAATGGCACAATCTTCCCTTAATCACAGAAATTCAATAAAATTCCTTTCCAGTAAAAAACACCCTGTGATTTGTCCCTTAAATATCATAAAATAGGCTTTCCAGAAAATAATGATGCATAAGTTTAAGAGAAAAACACACTTTAAGAAAAATATCCAATTATTTTTCCTTAAATAACATTTTAATAGAAATATTTATAACAACTTTGTAGGCAACACCAGAGGTCATTTTGTGTATCCCTCATTTTTCAAGGCAGGGATAGAAACTATGGTCATTTAGAATTTTATCTAGCCTTTTCAATAAAAGCACCCAAAGTGATAACTATTGTTCAGGCATCATGATTAATCCTGATGATTCAAAAAATAAAGTTCATTATCTCTTGCTCTCAGCGGGATTTAAAATGCTATGTAATCGCAATATCTTAAAGCCAATGAGTTTTAATTCTTGGAATAAATTTAAAGACACGGAGCTATCATAAATTATTTTGCTATGTGGTTGGGTATAAATATACAAGTGAATTGGCACTATTATCAACAATTAAGCATTAGATTAATGCGGGAATAATAATAAACCTGACTATAATGGTGAAGCTAATTTTTTTAATTTACTACTGTCTTTCATTTTGAGGATACTTTTAGGCTCCAATATTCCATCTTATATGAGAAAAAATCATTTGAATGTACCAATATTAAGTAAGAAAATAGGAAAATATGACTATATGCCAATTTAAACATGAACCTATTAAAAGTCAAGAATTAAAAACCTGGGGGCCGAAGCGGTGGTGCAGGGTGTAAGACATCTGCCATTAACTAGCTTGCCACTAATGAGTCCTGTTTAAATGTATTTCACCCTATATCTGCCTATCTTCTCTTATCAGAGATGACATTATCCATATCACTCCAGTTACCATCCTGTCACATGTTGGAAATGCTACTCTATATCAGAAGTTTTCAACTGGGTACCATATAACTCTATGGGACCCTGGGATATTCCTGTGAAAATGTGTGAAAATGGAAGCAAGGAACACAGTAGAACAGTAGGGGAACAATGTGGAGGACAGGAAGCTACAGGAAGTCAAGAAGGTCAAAAGACAGTCACAGTCAGAAAAAAATTTGCAAAACATTGATCTAGATCAGGGGTCTCAAACTCAATTTACCTGGGGGCCGCAGGAGGCAAAGTCAGGGTGAGGCAGGGCCGCATAAGGAATTTTGCTTACCAAATATTTGCAATAAAAATCGCATTAAACATTTGCATACCCCGAACGGAACTGCTTGGGGTATGCGAATGTTTAATGCAATATTTTTCTTACTAATGCGATTTTTTTATAGTTTTTCGGGCCACACCCATTTGATGCTCAGGGTTTACTCCTGGCTAAGTGCTCAGAAATTGCCCCTGGCTTGGGGGAACCATATGAGACGCCAGGGGATCAAACCGCAGTCCTTCCTTGGCTAGTGCTTGCAAGGCAGACACCTTACCTCTAGCGCCACCACGCCGGCCCCACTAATGTGATTTTTATTGTGATTATTTGGTAAGCGAATAATCGCGAATACTGCGATATTTGAAGGCCGGCTGCGGGCCACAAAATGTTGTACGGATGGCCTCAAACGGCCCGTGGGCCGCGAGTTTGATACCCCTGATCTAGATGAATTAGTTCCCTCAATAAGCAAAGTTACTTAGACATTTCCCAAGATCTGTGAGCCAATTCACTAATTGGGACTCATATTTTTACTCCCCAGTGCTTTTTTTTATTATTATTATTTTTTTGTATAACACAAGTTTCAACACCTTTACTCAAGAATGAGCTGCTGATAATTTCTCCTTCCACATCCAGGAGTTTTTTTCTCAGCTCAATGAAACAGCAGGGAAATTTTCTTTTGACATTTACTTCCAAGTTTCCATCCAACTCAATATTGTGGTACACCCTATCCCTTGGGTGATTATAAACAGACTTGAATGGTGAATTAACTGACATACTTCATATGTCACAAGGAAAATTCTGCTTCCCTAGTAGCTCTTACCATTCCTGCTTATTTTAAATACTGTTATTTTTTTTATCCACTAACCTTGAAGTAAGGATTTTTGTATTTAAACACCAATGCCTCTTGGGGCATTAGTCACTCTCTGGGGCGTTTTTCTCATTAACTGATGAACATGAGAGGGAAGTCTTTGTCCATTGGGAACTGAAATGGAATGAATGTCTAGGACACCTACTGTTTATCTCTAATACATCTATTTTTGGCGATTTTTATTTTCTGGCTTGTTTGTTTTTGTTTTTGAGGCACACCTGGCAGCACTCAGGGATGACTCCTGGTTCTGCACTCAGGAATTATGCCGGGTAGTGTTCAGGGACCATATAGGATGCTGGGTATTGAACCTGGGTCAGCTGTGTGCAAGGTAAGCATTCTACCTGATGTCTTATCTCTCCACCTTCTCTACTAGTTGTACTTTCTTAGAGTACATGACTTAAGTGTTTGCATATATAGGACCATCACATCACTACATCTTCAACTTGACATGTTTATACAGATGAAAGGACTTGTTCAGATATTATCATCTAAAAAGCCAAACCCTCCTGTATCCTATATAGCCTTGTTACCTTCTATTTTTACTTTATAGTTTCTCTATATTATATGGCAATTTATTCACTTTTTATTTTAGGGCGCCTTGAATGACAAAGTTATTGATGGCTGAGTTTCAGGCATACAATATTTCAGTACTAATCCCACCATCGTTGTCAGTTTCCCTCCAGATTCTTCCTATCCCTCCACCTGCCTCCTTGCAGACACACTTTTAGTTTGGTTATTGTAGTTTATATCTCCTGCTTTCAGTGTTGTTGATTATGTGGTTCAGATATATAGGTATGTCATACCTCTACTCCCTACTTGTCCAAGGTATCTGCACTGTGCCTTTATTAACATCTCTGTGTAACATTATAGCTTTGTTGCTTATACTGTGCTCTGTGGACTAGCAGTGACCAGTTGAAGTATTGTTTAGAAACATAGAATCTCAAGCAACTCTGATCAGACCTACAAAGCCAGAGTGCATTTTCACAGGATCCTCAGGGAACTATGTGGGCACTTTCAAATCAGGAAAGCATTGGTGTTGTATTTGTTTAAAAATTATGATTATGTAAAGCATGTGTTCTAATACCTAGTTATAATGGTATATAATATATATGTGAAATACAACCACACAGCTCAGCAACACAATTTTGCCATCTATCTCCAGAACACACAAAAACCATTTATTATAAAGGATATAGAAAAATAATTCTTAAAAGTGCCTGTTAAAAAGGCAGGATGAGGGTTGTGAAGAAATCTGGAGACATTAGTGAAGGGATGCTGACACTATGGTGGAATTACAATTGGAATACTATATGCTGGAAATTAACAAAAATAGAAATAAAAGTGAGCAGAAAAGGCTATATGCTGGAAATTAACAAAAATAGAAATAAAAGTGAGCAGAAAAGGCAAGGACTTAAGTCAGTATGACAGACATTAGAAATATGTATTTGTGTTCCTACTATTTCTAAACTCCTGAATTCCTTTTATTCTTCTGAAATATATATTGAATTAAATATATCGGATGTGTGAGTTTGTAATTTTCCAAAGAAGAAACCAAACTTTGGTGTTGAAGCATTTGAAAGGGAGCATTAAGATAAAACCAATATGGTTCATTTAGTCTATGTGACTCTGATATAACAGAAGAGGAAGCATCCTGTCCAGATAAACACTGATAACAAAACATGGAATGCACAGTTCAATCCCAGCCAGAGCCCTAGAGAGGTGTGGATGGCATGAGTATGACCCTCATTTATCTCTGTGGAGCCATCGTGGGTGATACATTAGCATACAGAGTAGAGAGGGAATCAGTCCCCAGCTTTATTCTAGTTGTGCCTTCCCACTCTGGTTTCTCTTCAGCTATCATTTTAGGGCTAAATGGAAGGGGGGTGTCAAATAGTTAGTGATTCCATGGTATAAATGAAACCAAATTAAAGGGGTGTGATAATTCCTTTTCCTCAGGATAGTAAGAGGTAGTGTCTGTCACAAGGACTAATCTTATTTGACAAGGTCTTGACTAATTTTTTTCTATTTTTTCTATTCTGTTTGAAGGGCTATATCTGAATAGTAGTTATACCTATATAGTTTTACACAAGCCACTTGTTACACCATGGGAACAAGAATACCCGTGAGGTAAAGAGGTCAATATTATTTATTTATTTACTTATTTATTTATTTATTTATTTATTTATTTATTTATTTATTTATTGTGCTTAGTCTTAGAAGAGATGGATACCATTTGTAGAAGAGCTACACATGATGGATTTATACTTAGTATATTAGCCCTTAGCTACATATCCTATTAGTAATGCCCAGACCTCATATTAGAATTAAGGGAAACTAAGGTTTTTTTGTTTGTTTCATTAGGTTTACTACTAATGTAATTCTAATCATTCTATCAGTTTGTAAAAGGGAGTTAAACATATTCCAAGAAGTATGAAAATATATCTTAGTACAAAATTCAAAAGTAATGGATTTAAGATTTCCAAGGTATTGTTTCTATTCATACTAATAGAATAGATGACTATTAGAACAGAACCGATGACTCTGTTATTTGACACTTAATTTTTTCATTAACTAATTTCTCGTTATCTAATTTTTCATCTGTTTATCTGTGATTGTGGAATCTATGCATTCTAAAATCTGCAATGTAGATTCTGAATTTCCCTTCTAAATGGTTACTCCTTAGTTAACCAGAAGTCATGACCCAGATTGAAACATCCAAAATCAAACAAGGTACAACTTTTAGACACTAGGTACAGGTGGACTGAATAAGAATAAAATTTAGAATGCAGAATATGGAATAAAATAAGCATTGGTATATTTCTCATGGTCAAGAAAAGTGCCCCTTTATAAGAAAAACCCATGATATACCTTCCATTAAAGTTAGGACCTGTTAGGGCTGAATACAATTAAATAAAAGGTTAATATAACTATCGGCCCCTACAGCATATTTTTTAACTCGAGAACTCCAAAGTCTTACTCTAGAAATAATTAGTGGAGTTAATTATTGTGGTCAAGAAATAAAGAGGAGGCAGAGAGATAGCACAGTGGGGACAGTATTCGCCTTGCACTTGGCTGACCCTGGTTAGATTCACAGCATTTCATATGGTTACCCCAATCATACCAGGTGTACCTTTTGAGCATAGATCCAAGAGTAATCCCAAAGTGCAGCCCAAAACAAAAAATAGCAAAAAATTTTAGGCTAAAACAAGATCTGAAAACAACCCAAATGCTCAACTACAGATGAATGGACCAAATGTGGTCTATATACACAAAGGAATACTCTGCAAAAAGACTAAAACATGCAGCTTGCAGCAATGTGACTGGAACTTGAGGAGATCATGCTGAGTGGAGTCATCAAAAGGAAAGGGATAGATATGGAATGATCTTGAAATTTAAAGATATTCAGAAAGGTAGCAGCAAAGGTTCAAAGGCAACATAGCAGGAGAACTGATCCACACTATAGAGTTGGGAAACAGAACAGAACTGGTAAGGGATACTTGAAGAAAGGAGGTAAGTACACTGGCATGATGTTGGAATTATATGCACAATTATATGCACAAGAAACTGTCATTAACAATATTGTAGATCACAGCATTTCAATCAATTAAAACAAGTTAAAAGAATCTTAGGCAAAAAGACTTGTTTTCCTTTGCTAAATATAATTCAGACAAACGTCAAGTCTGATTGTGTTTAATTCAAGATTTATGAAAGTAGAAGACACCAAGTGGATAAGATTTTATTTTACACTCACTTAAGACAAGCCACCAGTATCTTTAAATCAAAGTATTTGTACATGACTGTTAGTATAAAGAAGTTAAGTATTTTTAAAGTTATGCGTTGCCTAATATATTCAAAAACAAGAAAATTAGTTATATGTCAATTGCTTTGAAAATATTCATTAGTTCATTTTTCAAAGGAAGTAAAAATTATTCAGTGACTCAAATAAACTTAAAATACATTTTTAATTGTCAAAATTCTCCTTCCCCCCCAAACCATTATTATGAACAGAACAACCTACAGAATAGGGCTGTAATTATACCCTATCTTAACTCTTCCAAATATAAAGGTCCAAATTTATTTCTGATACCAGGCTAACTCTAGCACAATAATCCAATAATGGCATCCACACTCCTCAAAAGAGAATTACCAATCAAATTGCCTTTATACTGAAAACATCAGTAAATTGGTTATTAAAAGGGATTTTTTTAAATTTTTATTTTGATCATAGTGGCTTACATATCTTTCACATTAGTATTTTAGATACATATTAACATTGAATCAGGGAAATACTCACCACCAAATTTGTCTTCTCCCCTTCCCCGTTCCCTTTCTGCAATCCATATCCCCCACCATCACCCCTTGGGCTGCTAGAGTAGGTGGTCCCCTCTTTGTCTAGTTTACTATCAGTGATCATACATCTGTTTGGTCCTGGTGCCCTCCCTTGTTTCTTCCTCTATTTGAGAGGCTAAGCTAGATAAATCGAGTTATGTGGTTTTGTTTGAGAGAAAGAAAAGCAATAGAATGGGATAAAGAATAAGAAAAAAATTAAAAAATTAAAATATGCTGAAAATGGTAGGTGTCCTTCTAGTGGCTATCAACATCAGTTTGAGAGAGGACATGAAAAAGGTAATTGAAATACCATAACAATACACAAATAAATGCCAAATTAAATATACAGAGAGCCCTACAGCAATAAAGAGAAGCACCACACAATAGTCTCGGTTCTGAAATCAAATCATGCCAGAGTGCAAAAAGAAAGAGAAAGATAAGTTAAAATAATATAAAATAAAAGGAAGACATCAACTTCAATATCTATACCAAAATAAGGACGGCAAAAAACAATCAATCAATCAATAAATATATATGTGGAAAAAATGATTATTTTGTGCTTTTTCTTCTTTTTTTTCTTTTTCCCCCTGCATAGGCACAGTAACTTTGGGGATATTATAGAGAGAATTCCCTTGGCCTAGGAGATACAGAGTTTCTCCATCCCTGAAGTATACTGTCATGGGATTAACTATAGACTCCTTGCATGATCATTTACTTTCCCCTCGGTGCTTTTGTGGTGTATGGAAGACTTCTGCTTCATCATGGATGGTAAAATCAGACCTCTGTATCTAGAGATCTTGGTGACTGTGCAGCTCAAGGAATGGAGCTTCTGATGAAGGCTTTCTTTGTGGTTCTAGCAGTTCTGCTTTTTTAGTGTCGTTTTAATTCATCTTTTGTAGTTGGTGTTCTTGGTCATTATGTTGCTCCTCGGATAGAGCCTGGGATAGTCTTTCATTATGTTTCTGGAAGACCCGTTAACTTATGGTTGTCTCAGTTAGACCTCTGGAATTGGAGATCTTGTTTGTTGAACAGATTGTAGACCAAAAGCTAGGTTAGAGCTTTTGTTGTTGAATGTATGTCATGTGGAACCAACCTAGACTCCAGGGAAATAGGAACTGACCGTCCAGTCTTGACTCCTGGATCCCAGACATAGAAACGACAGAGTTCTCCACAACAGCTCCAGGAACCAAATCTCCTCCAGGGCATTCATAATGCTGCTCTGACGCCAACATACGTCAGTTCTAAATTGATAACCTGACAACGAGGAAATGGAAACAACTAGATCTAAGAACAAGTTATCCTTCCTCACCAGCCAACGATAAGACAAAATCAGAAGATATGTCACCCTTTGATCTGTGCAAAAACCAAGATTGCTATATACAGATGACTGGTTGTTACAACCAGGACTAGACAGTATGCATCCTGGAATTAAAGGGGCTTTTAAAAGAATAATGTGCCAAACATAATAAACACCAAGGTAATTCAACATCAGAAAATAATCTACACAAAGGAAAGCTATATAATCATCTTGATAGATTCATGTACTAGAATTCATCTGATGATGAAAAATGATTCATGAATAAAAGAAATGTGTGCTTTTAACTTGGAAAGCATATTTATGTAGGATAAAGAGACTTTTATTACTAAATATAAAATGGAAATTTTCTCAGATAGTGTCAAAAGGCCAGAGAGATTGCAGAGAGGTTAATGGGTTTGAGGTACATACAGATGACCTTATTTTAATCCTGAAACTGAATATGGTTCCCTGAGCATTTCCAAATATAGTCCCCCAAACAAAAAAGTTAAAAATAAAAATGGGTTGGGGCCCGGAGAGATAGCACAGCGGTGTTTGCCTTGCAAGCAGCCGATCCAGGACCAAAGGTGGTTGGTTCGAATCCCGGTGTCCCATATGGTCCCCTGTGCCTGCCAGGAGCTATTTCTGAGCAGACAGCCAGGAGTAACCCCTGAGCACCGCCGGGTGTGGCCCAAAAACCAAAAAAAAATAAAATAAAATAAAAATGGGTTTAAGGTAGTGATACTATCAAAAATAGTTTTGATATATTTTGGGGCAAAAAGGAACACTCACTCATTCATCAAAACCATTGTTTGAAAGAAACATCAATTTTAGACAAGCAAGTGGTTGGATTATTGAGATCCTCACAAACTGTTTTCAAATAACTTCGTAACCTATCATATTGCTCATCAAAGAGAATTTCTCTCTCATCTTTTATAGACATACAATATTATCAGTCTATATAAGTTTCTAGATAGTTTTCTGAAATCTTACTGAACCTATCATTCTACTTATTGGTCCATAGACTGATGATCTTGTATGTATAAAAACAAAAAAAAGAGAGTTAAAAGATCCAACTTCACCCTCATCTGTAGCTTTATTCCTTGTAACATTTCAGAAATAGAAATATCTCTCATTCGACAAAGCAGGTTTTATAGCTTTGATCCATCTCTCTGAAATATCATTAGTACTAGAGGTATGGTGGTGGATTTGATTTAGAAGCAAAGCTACAGGCATCACTGCAACAGAAGTGAGTTGCATGTCACTGTGCAGAAGTTGCTGATCCAAAGAAATAGAAACATATTTTAGTGGTGACAAATTAACAGATGAACAAATACCTTAAGAACAAAATTTATATGGGCAGTGTCTATAGATTTCTAATTAGGAACATCAATTAGGAATGCTGTAGGAGTAAAACTTGGAATATAAGAGCCATCTTAAAATTTCTATTTTCTTTCGGTGACACGTATATTTACTATCTCTGATAAATCATATATTGGAAATGAGTTATAGCCAAAGGCCATATTTCATCACTTTATTTCTATTGATGTCAACAGCTATGTTTTTTTTCAGCTTTGTAAAGCAAACAAAGTTAGGATGGGCAGTAGCATTTGCAAACAAAATGGTAAAGGAAGGGAATTGCTATCATTTTCATTTGTGGTTGACACTAGGAAATTGCCAATAAGCGTGATCATCCTTTATTTTACCTGAAGACCTTAGAGTTAGAGAAAAACTTTGCCATAGTGAAACTGAGCGCAGGAAAAAATGATAATCCACTGTCTGGTTGTACAAACGAAACCAGTAGTACTTTCAAATGATGTAATTCTGAATTACTTTTTTTGTTTAAAATTTTATATAATTGTCATATCACATGCAGTTACAGTGGTAATTAAAATGTATATGTGCCTGATACTTGGTTTCAGTCAATGTATTATAAAAGTTTAATAAATATCACACCCAGGATATTGGTATTTCTGTAGTCTCCTAAACGTGGTTCAAATTTACCTAATTTTTCTTGTGTGTTTGTAATTTTGCATCACATGTATAGTATTTATCCACCACTGTGGCCTAGATGCTCAATGACTCCTTTATAGGACCCCCTGTATCCCCATGTTGGAAATATATCTACCCTCACCTGTTTCATGCTGCCATGTTCCTAACCACCTGGCAATCACTAATCTTATTTCATTTCTATAATTTTCCTTCCCGTTAAGAATGTTAGGATAGGGGCCAGAGCAATTGTACAATGGTAGTAAGTTTGTCTTGCATGCAACTTACAGACCTACAGGACAGACCTGGGATCAATTCCTGGCATCCCGTTATAGTTCCCCGAGCCTGCCAGGAGCGATTTCTAAGTGCAGAGACAGAAGGAAGTCCTGAGCAATGCTGGGTGTGGCCCAAAAACAAAAAAATGTTAGACCTTGTTCTGTTTCCCATACTGTATTGTCCTATGCAGTTTCTGCTTACTTTCCTGAACCCATCATAACCAATATTTTCTGGACCTAGTAGGAAGATGGTGTTTGATGGAGAGTAAAGGCCTTGATAAATCCATTAGTAGGAGTGGGAATAACTCAGCAAAAAAATGTGTGCAATTGTCAAATCAAATTGTCTCATGATTTCAGATGGCAAAAACCCTCTCTATGAAAACTGAGAAACTTTGAGTTTGGAGCAGGTATATTTGCATGCCTTGCATGTAGACAACCCAGACTCAATTTTTAGCACCTCAGATAGTCCCACTGACACCATCAAGATTGACCCCTGAGTACATGGCCACAAGTAAACCCTGAGCATTTCTGGGTGTGTCCCCTAAAAAAGTGATTAAAAAAGGTTCTGCTTGGTACAAAAACCTACAAGAAGAAGTCTTGACTGGAATAAAAGCTCATCTCAAAACCAGGGCACAGAGATGGTGTAGCCTGTTATTCTTACCCCCAAATGCACCAGCAATATAATATAGCACCATTCCTTTTTGCAAAGGCATACTAAAAAAGGGGAAATTTTATGTATAGAAACAAGCTCTTATCTACTAGGGGTAAGAACTCATACATTTTATAATATAGGGGTACCTCCCACACTAAGCATGTGTCATGTGGATCCAACTTAGACTCCATATGATCAGAGAGCAACCATCCAATCCAGAACCCTGGATCTCAGATATAGAACCGACACAGTTCTCTGCAACAGAACCAGGAACCAAACTTTCCCTGGGAAATCTTTAATACTGCTCTAACACCAACATGCGCCAGTTTTGATACAACATCCTGACAAGGAGGAAATGGCAACAACTTGATCTAAAAGTAGGTTGTCTTATCTCATCACCTAATGGTAAGATGAAATCAGAAGACACATCATTCTTTGACCTGTGCAAAAACCAAGATCACTAACTACAGAAGACTGACTTTGACAACCATGACTGGGCAGAACTTATGCTGGGATCAATAAGAAAGACCCTAGCCTAGGCTTTGGCCTACAATCTGTACAATAACCAAGATCTCTAATTCCAGAGGTCTGACTGAGACAACTGCAACTAAGCAGAACTTTTGGAAACATAATGAAATACTATATCCTAGGCTTCGTCCTAGGATTGGTGCAAAAACCAAGATCACCAATTACAGAAGACTGATTAAAACAATAGTGATGGGGGCCGGCGAGGTGGCGCTAGAGGTAAGGTGTCTGCCTTGCAAGCGCTATCCAAGGAAAGATCGCGACCGCGGTTCGATCCCCCGGCGTCCCATATGGTCCCCCCAAGCCAGGAGCAATTTCTGAGCGCTTAGCAGGAGTAATCCCTGAGCATCAAACGGGTGTGGCCCGAAAAACCAAAAAAAAAAAAAAAACAATAGTGATGGAACAGAACTTCTAGAACCATAAAGAAAGACTCTATCCTAGGCTTCATCCTATGACCAATGCAAATACCAAGATCACTAGTTACAAAGGCCTTATTTTATCATCCACAACTGAGCAGAAAGATTCCTGGGGGTGTGAAAAAAGCATGTATGGAGCCTGTAGTCACTTCCATGACCATATGCTTCAAGAGCAGAGACTTACTTTTCTAATCTCATCAATATTTACTGTGCCTATGCAAAAAAAAGATGCGCAATTTTTTTTCTTTTCATTTTGTGCTCGTGGTTATTGGTTAGTTGTTCTCTTTATTGCTGTGGTACTTTTTTGTAGTTGCTGGTTTCGGGGTATTTTTTGTTGTTGCTTGTTTGTCTCTATTTTTTCTTTTTGTTATGTTTTTCTTCTTTTTACCTTTCTTCTCTTAAATTGATATCTATAACAACTAAACGGACTTCTGGTTTTTTTTTTCTTCAAACAGAACCACATAATTTGAATCATCTTGTTCTGCCTCATAAATTGAGGGAAAAAGAATGGATGGTACCAAGACCAAACAGGCGTATGAAATAAAACTGATCAAACTTAAACACCAAATCCAAAGTCAACAACAGAATTGATACCCATTCTACAACTAGCTATACACAGAGGGGAATGCTAGTACTCCGGTGGAGGGGCACAAAGGAGCGGATATGGATGCATGCTGGGAATAGAGGTGGAAGAACGACACCACTGGTGGTGGAAATCCCCCTGATTCAATGTCATTATGCACCTAAAATATTACTGTGAAAAAATTGTAATTCACTTTGGTCACAAAAATTATTAAAATATAAAAAAGGAGAGCCTTTTGTGAACTGCACTTTTCATGAAACCATGAGAGAAATTTGAATAAACTATAGCTGAACAGAAAATCTCAGATTGGCAGTGACTTTAAAAGTCGAGCATTTCTTCCATATTAGGAATTGGATGGGAGTGAAAGCACAATAACAAGTAAAGTGGAAATGGTAAGTCAATGGTGGAATGCACTCTGTACAGGAATGTCATCTGTACTCAGACTTGAAAAAAGTCAATCATTTTTAGGTCACACTCAGGGCTTACTCCTGGCACAGTGCTCAAAGACCCCTCTTGGTGGGGCTCAGAAAACCATTCGGGTGTCAGGAATCATACCTGGATGAGTGTACAAGGAAAGTACCCTACCTGTTATACTATATTTCAAGCTCCCAAATTAAATTATTTTGGATGGGAATTAACTTCAAGAGTGAACAAACTCAATTCATTGTGCAAATCTTTGTACTGCTTGTTTTTTTAAATTCCTCTATCAGTAATATTTATCACAATTATTCCATGTGCAACTATTTAAAAGGGCACTTTTAATTAGGATCATACTTTTGAGTAGTAAATATATGTATTTGTGCTGTATAAAAAAGAATGTTGTATAAATGGAAACATTGATTGTTTAACCTTTTGGTATTTACACTTTTTACTTAGCATAATTCTCGGAGAGCCCTTCAAATCATTGTGTTTATCCATGATCTCTTCTTTTTTACTCCTTAATAATAACCCCTGGTATGCATGTACCACAGTTTGTTTTACAAATCGTCTGTTGAAGGACATCTGTGTTGTTTCCCATTTGGACTTATAATGAATAGAGCTGCTTTGATTATTTGTGCACTGGTTTTTCTGAGAACAGAATTTCTACTTATCTTGATTAAATGCCCAGGAGAACAATTATTAGGTTGTATGGTGATTGCAAATATAGTTCTACCAGAAACTGACAAGCTATATCCTTAGCCATATTGACATTTTGAGCTGGAGTGGACAGTCCTATGCCTTATATTGTGTTTGGTCACATCTCTGACCTTTGTCTAACAGTTGCCAGAATGCCCCCACCTTGTGACAACCGAAGCTACCTTTAGATATTATTTAATGTCCCTGAAGGACAAGAGCTTCCATGCATGAAAATCCCTATAATTTATCAAGGCATTTTAAATTTAAATAAAACAAGATCATAGAGCCAGAAAGATACAGTAGGTAAGGCACTTGCCTTGCAAAAAACCAACCAGGTTTCAATCCTCAGTACCATATCTGGCCCCTTAAGCCCCACCAGGAATGATCTCTTAGCACAGAACCAGAAGTAAGCTCTGAGTACTGCTAGGTATGACTCAAAAACCACCCGCAGCAGCAACCCCAAATAAAACAATATGAGTGACAGAGTTTTATCTCCCAATTTACTTTATCTAGAAATTATAATTGTTGTGGGTATCAGCTCGGCGATGCTCATAGATCACTCCTGGCACTGCAAGGCAAACACTTTATCTATTGTACTATCTTTCTGGTCTAGAACCTTTCTGAACCACTCATTGTCTTATGCTTTTCAAGCAAAACCAAGTGTTTATAAGATTATAAACGTGCCCTGATGACTCACTGGACTTAGACCACAAAAAAATTATTTTATGATCTTAACTCTTAAGGTTTTCCCAGAGTAGTGACTCTCAAATTGTCTCCATTAGTTATCAATGTGCCTGTTCTAAACTGTTTATACTATTCCTATGAAGGAGTAAAACCAGAATTTTTATGCATTGATAAAAGGAGAGAAATTGGGACCATAAAATTATCGGCAGAGAGAGGTAAGGAAAAGTTCAGGTTGAACAGTTCCATAAATTAGGAAAAGGGGGGCAGAGCAGTGGCGCAGCAGTAGGGCATTTGCCTTGCATGCGACTGACCTAGAACAGACCGCAGTTTAATCCCCCAGCATCCCATATGGTCTCCCAAGCCAGGAGTGATTTCTGAGTGCAAAGCCAGGAGTAACCCCTGAACATCACCAGGTGTGCCCTCAAAAAAAGTTATGAAAAGGCTTTGTTCCAGAGTCTGTAATCATACAACTCTGCACATCACTTCAGATACACAACAGAACATCCATTTTTCCTTCTTCACAGTCTATTAAAAAAGCTTTTTATCTTCCCAACCTTAGGTCAACTGCTATCTCTCTTACAATTACTGCAGTCCTCCCAGCTAGAACAAGTCAATCTTTCCCCGATATACACCAGTATTTATCTCTAGCTTAATCGTTACTAGGACTCATAACTTCCTGACTATACTTTTATTATGTGTATAACTTTTTCCATAATGAGATGAATAGTAGTTTATTGGGATTTCACTATGCCTTAAGGACTATGACAAATTTGCTTTACAACAATACAGTAGAGACATAGAAGGGAGAGGGGGGGAGATGAAGAAGCAAAAAGTAGCTAATGACAATGGGGGAAAGGGTAATTTTCAAGTCAGATTTTTTAGGGTCTTTGGGGCTAAGCCCACCTTGAAATGTGATCCAAAAACCAAAAAAAATGTGATCCAAGTAATCTCTTTTTTAAGGGGGAACCTTTATATTTTTTATTTTTCTTTGAAGGCTACACTCAGCAGTGGTTGAGTATTACTCCAGGCTATGCACTCAGAAATCACTCCTGGCAGGCTCGGAATTCCCCATAGGATGTTTGGGATTGAACCTAAGTTGGCCATGTACAAGACAAGTGTCCTAACTGCTGTACTATCACTCTGGCCCCATTTATTTTAAATATTTTAAACTTGTAATTTAAGAAATATGGTCATAAGTGTTTAGGTTTATGGTACTGCTGTCCAAAGTTTCTGCACCAGTAACCTCCACCAGTGTTATGATGTTTTTTTAGTGTGATCTTCTTCCTCCTGTTTCTCTCTGGATTGTGTATCAGTTTTATAACCCAAAGCTAATAGTTTGTCATTATCTACTTCCTTGTTCGTCTATATTTCATAGGTGAGATTACCTGGTGTTCATTCTTTTTTATTTGGCTTATTTCACAGAACAGAATACCCTCCAGCTCTATCTACACTACTGAAACTGCATTATTCTAATATTTCTTGTAGCTGCATAATATTCCATCATAATAGTCAATCTGTTTGTATGTCTCAGATTTTTATCCATTCATCCGTCATTAGACTTTTGGGTTGTTTTCATATGCCTGCTATTGAACTAAGTACTGCAACAAACATTAGGTGTGGTTTTTAAATGGGGTCTAGTTGCCAAGGTACAGTCACAGAAACATGGGAATTCTATTCTTTTTTGTGTGGAATCATCATACTATTTTCCATAAAGGCTCAATCAGACATTACCAATAAAAATAGAGTTTTCTTTTATGATGCATTTCCACAAATAATTATTGTGTGTACCATTCAATTGGTGTGAAATATTTCATTGTCATTTTGATTGCATTTCCCCATCCTCTGGGTGGAAGTGTCCATTCATCCCCTCACACCATTGTTTTGTTATTTGTTTTACATATCTTATATCTTTTTCCCTTTAATGCCTTTTTATTTTAGCCCAAATTTCTTTTGCCATGCAAATCCTTTTGAATTTGACATAGTCTTGTTTATTTATTTTGAGTTTTTAATATATTTGCTAGGAGAATCAAAGCATTAGATGTGCCTCTAAGGCCTGTATCATAGAGAGTTCTACTTTTCTTTACTCAAAGCATTTGATGGACACTTATCTGATATTTAGGATGCTCTCTCTTTCTTTGTTTCTCTTCTCGCCCCAGTCCCATTTGTTGAAGAGGCTTTCCTTTTAACCTTCATCAACCCAACTCATTTGTCATAGATAAACTATTCAAGCTATATGAGGTTTTAACTCTGGGCTCTTCATTTCTGTTCCCTTCAATTGTAAAATAAGGGAAGAGTTTGTGGGTTAATGACTCACACTGACACACCTATAATGCACTTAAAATAAAGATTTCTGTGCTTCCATACCTAAAATTCTAAATTAATATTAGGAACAAAGCCTTGAATATGCATCATTACTAGGTTCTAGATTCTCAGGTGATGCTAGCAGTATAGTGCTATACCTTGATAAGCACTGTTCTCCTTTGCTATCTTGACATCATGGACTTATCTTCCAGGCTTGGGCACAGATATTGTAGTGACCAACTCCATTGCACTACAATGCAAAGCTGATGGGAGAAGGACTTGTATAGGGAGACCAAACTGAGCAGCACTTCGTTTTTGCTAAATCTCAAATTTTTCTGAGCATGAACTCTGGACCATGTTTAATGACTTTACATATGATTTTGTAATGTCCACTGGTGGTGGATGCAAAAGTCCTGATGATGCTCTGCTCAGAGGCCACCAGGGTCTATGATCAATGGTTTTGGGGAACTACATACCAAGAATGAAACTCAGAGCCTCATACATGGTAGGAATATAATCTACATGGTTACTTGAGCAGCTCTAACACTTTTTTTTTGAGGAACATTCAGTGGCTCTTAATGGCTCTTCATCCATTGCTAGATGTGTTGATGATCAAATGGTATTGGAGATCAAACTCAAAGTTCCACATGTGTACTCCAGCTGACAAACTTAAAATTGTTTTTATTGGTGAACAGTGAATGGAATTTCAGAAGTATAGTTTTATATAGACTCACTACCAACATTCCAGTTCCATCTCACTATCAGAAAGACCTTCTACACAGTCTTCCCACCGTTTCCCCATTACCCCCAGTAATCACCCTAAAATATAAGGATGAGTTTAATTGTTTTGCCAGTTTGTATGCTTTAGAATTTGAATTTCACATGTAAGTGAAATAAATCATCCAGTACTTGCCTTTTACTTCCTGATTTATTTCACTGGTGATGTCACCTCAAAGACCATCTATTTTGACCTAGAAATTTAATGTGTAATTTATATTCTATCTCTGCATTTCTGGGTTTTGTTTGTTTGTTTTTGTTTTAAGGCCACACCTGGTGGCGTTCTGGGGTTACTCCTGGCTCTGTGCTCAGAATTCACTCCTGGCAGAATTATGGGACCATATGCAATGCCAGAGATTGAGCCTGGGTCCTTCTTGGGCTGGCCGCGTACAAGGCAAAAAACCCTACCACTGTGTTATCACCCTGGCCCCATCTTTTCATTTCTGAAACTCTTTTTCATAGATGAGGTAAAGAACTTTAAATAAATGCTACATTTTAAAATGAATGGATGAACTTAATATCCTGACTTCCTTCTATATAAAACCTTACATACAAAAATTGCCTAATTAAAGTTAAAACATAAAAGCCAAAAAATTTAATCCATTTTCTTTATACTCTGTCTCTTAAGAGTCATTTCATGTACTTATTCTCATAAAGATATATATTATGTTGGGAGATGCCCTATGGCAAAGCCACATAACAAGAATTGAGGAAGATTTTTGACTTCTGAGAAACTAGGGTGATCAGTACCAACATCACAAGTGACCTACGAGTCAGCAGTTAAGCCAAGCCTAAAGATTAAAATGATCTTCATTTTCATGTCCACCCTGAGACAGTGGGCCCAGTTAATCATATGTGGAAACTGTGAGATAATAAATATGTATTACTTTAAGTCACCACATTTAAGAGCACTTTGTTATACAGATTATTTTCCCAGTAACTAGCATCTTCTATAGAACCTCCAAGGAGTAGTGTCTGTGTGTGTGAGAAAGAGGGAGAGAGAGAAATATAGAAATAAGGAAAGAGAAGCATTTCAAAGAGATTTTTAAAACTCTCTGAATGTGCATAGCAGTCTTATTTTCATCACATGAGACTTTATCACATAAGTCTAAAGTATTACAGCTACACATAATCTCTCTTGCACAGTAAGAGAACAGAAAATATCATTTATTGTCCGTTCAGTTTTCAAAAGATGCTCACTCACTGCCTACTATGAGGAAACCATGGTACTGAAAACATTACAGGAAAGATAGCCATAATTATAATGTATTCATGTCTCCCTTCAAAATGTTATTAGCCACAGTTTTTTCTACTGTAGTGATATTCTTTTCAACAGTGTACATGTAGCAAATAGTATTGTGAGATCATCTCCATGTGTGAAACAAAGTGCAAAACCTGATTCATGGGAATAGACAAGAAGTCTGCTATTGAGTTGGTATTTTGGGCAGCCTATAAAAATGAAAATACCAAAATAGTCCCTTTCAGCTGTTGATGGCAAAACACCTGAAGAAATTAAAAACTGATCATTTTCCAAGGGGCCACAATGGGGTTTCTGCAGTCAGTTTAGGAGCCTTTGTGTGAAGAGGCAGAGACCAGTGTCTGTCAAACTAGGATTCAGTTGTGCTCGCAAAATCAGCAGGCAGCGAACTTAACTCCAGCTCATAAAATTCCATGTCCCTTGGAGTTTCCTGAGCTGACAGGAAGAGAAGACAAGACTAAAAGAATTCATGAGGTACATTAAAAACATATATAGGTACTCAAATAAATCTACAGAAGACATTTGCCAATGCATATGAAGAGATTTCATTTATATTTAATAAATTTCTTGATCAAGCAGATCCTACTTCTAGGAATTAATCCTAAGGGGGAAAATTATAGAGCTTTGAAAATCTCTGACTACAGAAGCATTTGTTAAAATCATGTTCATTAGTAAAGAAACTGAAAGCAGCCTAAATATGCACCAAGTGGAGACAGAATAAATTAATTTTTATGGTATCACATAATGGGTATAATGTGGCCATTAAATATTTCAGAATAATTTAGAACTAGAAAATGTTAATATTCATTATATTTTATAAAATTTAAAACAAGGTTAAAAACAGCATGTAAAATGTTCTAATACTTTTGTCTTTTGGTTTTGATTGTTTTGTTATGTATAAAGAAACAGAAAGGAAGACTTATAGCCTTATAGACTATATAAACTACATTGAATTTTTGAATAATTTCTTTTTTGGGGGGGGGGAGGGGGTCACACCCAGCAGTGCTCAGGGATTCTTCCTGGCTCTGCACTCAGAAATCACTCCTGACAGGCTCAGGGGACCATATAGGATGCTGAGGACCGTACCCGAGTCCGTCCCGGGTTGGCGACGTGAAAGGCAAATGTCCTACCGCTGTGCTACCACTCCGGCTCCAAGAATAATTTCAATATTATCTTTCACTGTTCTTTCCATGAGCATACATTTTTGAGAATCAGAGAATAATTTAACTATTATTCATTTTATTTAACTACTGTCTAGATTTTCTACAGTGACCATAAATGGTGTAGAACATATTATTATTTAAAAATAACTAAACATAAGCATCAAAAGGATTCTTTTTTAATATATATTTTATTTTAATCATAGTGGCCTACATATCATTGACAATAATATTTCAGGTACATATTAACATAAAATCAGGGGAATTCCCATCACCTAATTGTCCTCCCTCCACCTCCGTTACCATCCTACCTCCCATATCTTCCTCCCTCACCCCCGGGGCTGCCAGAATAAGTGGTCTCCTCTGTGCCTAGCTGACTACTTAGTGGTCCTACACCAGTTTGGTCTTGGTACCTCCCTTATTTCCCGCTTTAGTTGGGAGGCAGGACAAGATAGTTCAAGTTAGGTGGTTTTTTTTTTTTTGAAGAAGAGAAAAGTAATAAACTGGGGAAAAAAAATCAAATATGCCGAAAATGGGTGGAGTCCTTCTGGAAGCCCTCATCCTAGTTTTGAGAGACGAAGGGGAAAACGGAGGTGGAACACCACAACAGTACAAAAAGAACTATCAAATAAAACATCCAGTGAACACTCCAACAATAAAGATAAGCACCACATAAAGGCCATGGTCTTGAGATAAAAAAGAAACATGGCAGAGCACATAAAGGGAGAAAAGAAAAGAAGAAAAAGAAACTAAATATGAACAGAGACAATAACTGCAATAACCACACCAAAACAAATAAATTGGCAAAAACTAGATAAAAAATTTGTGCTTTTTGCCTTCTTTTTTTTTCTTTTTTCTTCCCTCCTGCACAGGCAGAGTAAATATTGGGGTCATTCGAAAAGGAATTCCCTTGGCCTAAGAAAAACAGGGTTTTTCCACCCTTGAAGTATATTGTCATGGGATTAACTATAGACTCCTTTCAGGTTCATTTACTCTCTCCTTGGTGCTTTCGTGGTGAATGGAAGACTTCTGCTTCATCCTGGGTGATAAAATTAGACCTCTGTATCTAGAGATCTTGGTATCTGCACAGGTCAGGGAGTGGAACTTATGATGAAGTCTTTCTTTGTGGTTCTAGAAGTTCTGTTCCCTCCGTGTCCATAAGCATCAAAAGGATCCTTAAACTAAATCTTGGACTTTAAGTTGCACTAAAAGGAAAGAAATGTAATTCAGCATTTCCAACTCTACCTTCTAACTCAGGAATTTAGCTTGCAGTGAAAGATAGTGGCAAGTTAAAGGGTTTCAAATGCCACTGTCAGCAACCCCAGATTACATTATCTTCTAAAACTGGGCCTATATCCAGCTACTCCCCTTTTAGGCTTGGTTTTATTTAAGGTTCATATCCAGTTGTGCTCAGGGGATCGTGTGCCAGGGATCAAACCAAGACCTCTATATGCTGGCATTCAAACCATGTACCAGGAAATACTGAACTGCCTCTGTCAATGGATGCATCACAAGGAAAATGCTGTTGGGATGAGAAAGAAGAATGAAAAGGTTTTTCTTTCTTTTTATTGCTTTTGGGGCCACACCCTGTGGCGCTGAGTTGTTACTCCTGGCTCTGAGCTGAGAAATTACTCCTAGCAGGCTTGGTGGACCATATAGGATGTTGGGGATTAAACTCTGGTCAGACCAGGGCTGGCCACACATGCAAGGCAAACGCCCTACTGTGCTATCATCCCCACCTCACACCTGTCCCAAGAAAAGGTGTTTTTAAGGCAGCAAGAGAGAAGAGGGGGTCCTCACATTTGATTAAATCAGGGTCAGGTGGAAAAAACATGTGAAACTGTTACTTAGGTTGCTGCTCAAAGGCACTTTATATACAAACAAATTCGGTTCTTGGGCAGTGGGAGCCTTCCAATTTTTAAATAAATAGGCAATTTTAAGGAAACCAAAGTCATGAAGATATTAATGTAATAAGTGTAGAAAGATTTGACATCTTACCATTTGTAAAACATTGTGCAAAAGCTGATTCACAGGAATAGGCATCATGTAAAACCTGAATATTTACCAGGCAGTTGATTCTTATTTTATTTTATTTTGGATTTTGGGCCACACCCAGTGATGCTCAGGGGTTACTTCTGTCTATGCTCTCAGAAATCACTCTGGGATGCTGGGGGAATCAAACCCAGTCTGTCCTGGGTCAGCTGTGTGCAAGGCAAATGCCCTACTGCTGCGCCATTAGTCTGGCTCCCTAATTTTTATTTTAAACTGCAATAACATTTCACAGTTTAAGTAATTCTCCCTTCTGAATTTTCCCTGCCATTCATTTTATCTGAATAAAAGAAGAACCTAACAGCCTGAGTTCATTTAAGCCAGCATTAAATACCTAAAACAGACAAAAGTATGTAATTTAATAAATTGTTCCCCCCCAATTTAATAAATTGTTACTGACAATGACTGAACTACTGATATGGAAGAAGTAATCAGTAAATTCTCCCAAGATATATACTCATTCTGTGTACACAGAAATGATTCATTCATTACTTATTCAACATGAATTTACTGAATATCCACAATTGGATATAGAGATTCTGTCCTATGAGAAACAATCCTGCTCTCCAGGAATCTACAATCAGAAAATAGATGGACAAGTTGTAAGGTAGACAAAAAAAATTCCATTTGAACCATAATGTATAAAGAGCTGTAATGGATTGATGCACTATGTGATTGCTATGGGAAATCAGGGGACAGACATTGAAATAAAAAACAAGCAAAAGATGGGGGCTTTAAGGAGACTTCTAGAGCAGGAAAGACTTGCTGAATATTGAAAGGAAAGGGAGTTAATCCAGTAGATGAGAGGGACACACAGATAGCAGAGATGTAAAAAAGTGATGTCATCAGAGTAAGACTGTGGGGACTGCCAGGTGAAGTGCCGATTGCTTCACCTGCAGAGTCTCCGCCCTACTGTGTTTCTTCTGAGGAAACTGAGGACCTGAAGGCAGCCCTGTCCTGTGCTTCTCTGTCTTTTCTGAATCCTTGAAGCTCTACTCAGAGCCCTGGAAAGCAAACCCCCCCAAAACTGCATTCTGAAGCTACCCAGCGAGCAAGTGAGTAAGAAATGGCTGACTTTACAAGCCCAGAAAAAGGAAGCTGAATTCTGCTGGAACTCAGATGCCAGCACCCCTATCTGCCTGTCTTCTGTGCTGTGCTCCATTTTTGGCCTGATTTCATCCTGTGTGTGGCTCATCTATGGACAACTTGCCTACCCTGGAGCCTTCCCTGGAGGTGAGTTTACAAGCCCAGAAAGTGGAAGCCGCTGAACTCTGCTGGAACTCAGATGCCAGCACCCATGTCTGCCTGTCTTCTGTGCTGTGCTCCATTTTTGGCCTGATTTCATCCTGTGTGTGGCTCATCTGCAGACGGCTTGCCTTCACTGGAGCCTTCCCTGCAGGTGAGCTTAAGCCCAGAAAGGGGAAGCCACTGAACTCTGCTGGAACTCAGATGCCAGCACCCCTATCTGCCTGTCTTCTGTACTGTGCTCCATTTTCGGCCTGATTTTTTCCTGTGTGTGGCTCATCTGCAGACAGCTCGCCTTCCCTGGAGCCTTCCCTGGAGGTGAGTTTATAAGTCCAGAAAGGATGGAGCCAGAGGAGCACGGCCGCTCTGCTACGCTTCCCGGCCGTGCACATCATTAAGCCAATGAATACAACCACAAAACATAGAAAAACCCACAATACAAGTGTGACAGTGGGGAAACAATGCAGGCCAGTGCCAGACATATGGCAACTCTGATGACTTGAACATGACCAACCAACTAGTCAGTCTCCCAGATAAGGAGTTTAGAGTCTCAATATGGAAGCTGTTCAAAGAACTCAAAGAAAGTATAGAAGAGAACAGTAATAAGAATCAAGAAAATATGAAGATAGAAATCAGAAAACTCCAAACTGAAATTTTAGGTCAAATAACAGGTCTGAAAAACTCAGTAGTTGAATTGAAGAAAAAAATGGTTGAGGTTTCCCACGGGTTAACAGCAGCTGAGGATAAAATTAGTACACTGGAAGATGAGATGAATGACAATTCCATACAGCAGAAGAAATTGGAAAAAAGCCTTAAAGCAAATGATCAAACAATGGAAAATTTACTCAAAGAATGGGAACAGATGAAAATAGAAGTCTATGATAAGCTCAACAGAAGGAACTTAAGAATATTTGGAGTCCCAGAGACCCAGGAAGAAAATATCCAGGAAGAATCAACAGTCAAGAACATCATTAAAGAGAAACTACCAGAGATAATGAATACATGCAATCAAATTCTGCATGCCCAAAGAGTACCAACTAAAAGAGACCCCAGAAAAAACACCCCAAGACATATCCTAGTCACAATGATGAATCCCACAGATAGAGACAAAATTCTGAAAGCAGCAAGATTGAAAAGAGAAATTACATTCAAGGGAACATCCTTGAGATTTATTGCAGACCTGTCACCGGAAACACTCAAGGCCAGAAGGCAGTGGTGGGACAAAGTGACAAAACTCAATCCAGATAGGAAAGGAAGAAGTCAAACTCTCGCTGTTTGCAGATAACATGATATTCTACCTAGAAAACCCTAAAGTCTCTACGAGAAAGCTTCTAGAAACAATAGAACATATAGCATATAGCAACATATATAGAACAACAATAGAACATATAGCAAGGTGGCAGGCTACAAAATTAACACACAAAAATCAATGACCTTTCTATACACCAATAATAATAAGGAAGAAATAGACATTAAGAAAACAACCCCATTCACAATAGTGCCACACAAACTCAAAATATCTTGGAATCAACTTGACTAAAAATGTGAAGGACCTATACAAAGAAAACTATAAAACTCTGCTCTAAGAAATAAGAGAGGACATGCGGAAATAGAAGCTCATATCCTGCTAATGGATTGGCAGGATTAACATCATTAAAATGGCAATACTCCCCAAAGCATTGTACAGATTTAATGCGATCCATCAAAAGATACTGATGACATTCTTCAAAGAAGTGGATCCGGCACTTTTTAAATTCATTTGGAACAATAAACACCCTAGAATAGCTAAAGCAATCATTGGGAAAAAACATATGGGAGGAATTACTTTCCCCAACTTTAAACTGTACTACAAAGCAATAGTTATCAAAACAGCATGGTATTGGCATAAAGATAGGCCCTCAGAGAATATTCCCTAGACATACAATCACCTAATTATTAATACAGGAGCAAGAAATCATAAATGGAGCAAATAAACCCTCTTCAACAGTTGGCACAATTGGCTAGCCACTTGCAAAAAATTGAACTTAGACCCCCAGCTAACATCATGTATGAAGGTTAAATCCAAATGGATGAAAGACCTCAATATCAGACCTGAATCCATAAGATATATAGAACAACATGTAGGTAAAACACTCCAGAATATTGAGACTAAAGGCATCTTCAAAGAGGAAACTGCACTCTCCAAACCAGTGAAAGCAGAGATTAACAGATGGGAATATATTAAACTGAGAAGCTTCTGCACCTCAAAAGAAATAGCGCCCAGGATACAAGAGCCCCCCAATGAGTGGGAGAAACTATTCACCCAATACCCATCAGAAAAGGGACTAATCTCCAAAATATACAAGGCACTGACAGAAATTTACAAGAAAAAAACATCGAATTCCATCAAAAATGGGGAGAAGAAATGGACAGATACTTTGACAAAGAAGAAATACAAAATGTCCAAAAGACACTTGAAAAAATGCTCCACATCACTAATCATCAGGGAGATGCAAATCAAGACAACTATGAGGTACCACCTCACACCCCAGAGATTGGCACACATCACAAAGAATATAAAAAAAAGGCAGTGTTGGCGGGGATGTGGAGAGAAAGGTACTCTTATCCACTGCTGGTGGGAATGCCACCTAGTTCAACCTTTATGGAAAGCGATATGGATTCCTCCAAAAACTGGAAATCGAGCTCCCGTAGGATTCAGCTATACCACTCCTAGGAATATACCCTAGGAACACAAAAATACAATACAAAAATTCCTTCCTTACACGTATATTTATTTCAGCACTATTTACCATAGCAAGACTCTGGAAACAGCCAAGATACCCTTCAACAAATGAATGGCTAAAGAAACTGTGGTACATATACACAATGAAATATTATGCAGCTGTCAGGAGAGATGAAGTCATGAAATTTTCCTGTACATGGATGTACATGGAATCTATTATGCTGAGTGAAATAAGTCAGAGAGAGAGAAAGACGCAGAATGGTCTCACTCATCTATGGGTTTTAAGAAAAATGGTGGTGTTCTTTACATGACTGAAACCCAAACAACACAATCATGTATGTAATCAAGGTGTTTAAATAAAAATATATTAAAAATTAGACAACATATAATTTATTATTACCATCTCAATTCTCATTTTATAAAATCCTCAGCCTCAGAAAATATAAAAGCTTTCCTCCCTAGTGATATGTTCGGTGATAGAATAATTGGATTTCTTCTTTAATATCAGATATGACTCACTGGTGCTAGAATCAATATTAGGGAACAATTTAAATTTTATATTCTAAAATTCCAATATGATGTTATCCAATATCAGCACGTTCACCCCAAAGAGACATCGCAGAACCAAGAGAAAATGCCCGCTGGTTCATGCCCCCTAACTCTTGTCATATTGCATTAAAGCCCTGTGTAAAGAGCAAACTTCCTTAGTAACTTGTGCTATTCTAGACTACTGACTACTTGACTGACTGGAGATGCTAAGTCTTAAGTAGCAGATCACTTATAAATGAAAACAACACATCTCGCATGATTTTTGGAGTTGAGGAACAAAGAAGAGTAACCCTTTATGTGCATTCATTATATGCTATTATATTAATAGCACCTATCATGGAAACTAAGGTAAACATATTCAATCATGCCTTTCAAGAGCTTAGACATTCTGTGGGAAGGAAAGGAATGAAAAATGTGCTGCCAAAGAAGCATGGAAATGAGCCCAGCAAAAAGAAGCCTGAGCATTGGCGTTGGGTTCTGTCTCAGTTCTGTGAGGTTCTGAAACTCACAGGTGGCAGACTTCACCTGAAGGTGCCCAGAGACGACCAAGGAAAGTTGTTCCAGAGGACATATAACTGTCAGCTACTTTTCCCCCAGCAGATGTATGTCAGGGTGAATATGTAGTTACAAAGAGCTGCATCAGACTTGAAGTCATTCCATTGTCAGCAACCACCCCCACCCAGACTACCCTCCTCCTCTCACTAGGTATGCTTGCAGATGTAACACTTCCAACATGGCTGAAAACAAATGTGGGTGTGGCAGAATTGGAAAAAGTGTGTGTGTGTGTGTGTGTGTGTGTGTGTGTCTGTGTGTGTGTGTAAGAGATAGAGAAATCTATTATGCGGTTAAATAAGTCAGAGAGAGAGAAAGATGCAGAATGGTCTCACTCATCTATGGGTTTTAAGAAAAATGAAAGACATTCTTGCAATAATAACTTTCAGACACAAAAGAGAAAAGAGCTGGAAGTTACAGCTCACCTCATGAAGCTCACCACAAACAGGGATGAGTTTAGTTAGAGAAATAACTAAGTTTCGAACTATCCTAATAATGAGAATGTACAGGGAAATAGAAAGCCTGTCTAGAGTACAGGTGGGGGTTGGGTGAGGTGGAGGGAGATTTGGGACATTGGTGATGGGAATGTTGCACTGGTAATGGGTGGTGTTCTTTACATGACTGAAACCCAAACACAATCATGTATGTAATTAAGGTGTTTAAATAAATTTAAAAAAATATGTAATAAAACCAAAATAATAAGAAAATTGAGCTGATTTAAACAGATGGGAGGAATTTTACAAGTTATTGCATAGGAGCGTTCTCACTTGAGAGCATTGAGCTACCTGCAAGGATTGCTTTTTTGTATCTTGTAAAGGAGGCATAATGCATTTTTTTCTCAATATCTCCCCTTTCTGCAGCCAAAGTTGTTACAGTAACAAAGGGCTCACTGACTTAATCTGCTTTACTCATATCTTGTTGTTTCATTGTGTTGATGACACACCTAGCAGTGCTCAAGAGTTACTCATGGCCTCGGACTCATAAAAATTCCTGGTAAATTGAGGGGGACAGTAAGAGATGCTAAGGATCAAACCCAGATAATCGAACCTGCTATAATATTGCTCTGGCCTCTTCACTCAGATCTTGTATTGTTAGTCAAGCCCTTCTGAATTTCTTTATGAAAAAGTTAAAATGTATAGTATTTGTAAATTGCCTGCCACAAGAACACTAGAAAAATATTAGTGAATCTATGAACATTTCAAACTTAGTCAATTACTTTCAGTTCTGCCAATTCATTGTTTTATGCATTAACATGCTAATAGCCCAAACAAGTCTAACCTTGGTAAAGGCTAATTGATTTATTCTCAAGTGAATGACTTCAACTTTCAGTTTAAAAGTCCAAATGGAGGGGGGGCGGAGGAGTAGTGCAGCGGTAGGGCATTTGCCTTACATGACTTATGACGGACCGTGGTTCGATCCCCCGGCCTTCCATATGGCTCCCCAAGCCAGGAGTGATTTCTGAACGCAGAGCCAGTAGTATCCCCTAAGCATCAACGAGTGTGGCCCCAAAACCAAATAAATAAATAAATAAAGTCCAAATGTAAAACATATTTGTGGTCACTATAGAGAACTTTGATAATTTAATTTTATATAGCAGGACCAAAATAATTTTCATTAAAAAACAAACTCCTTTACCAGAAAATGGCTTTTTTCTTTAATGAAAAAACAGCCATCCCTGTGGTATCTATTCATAACAGTGTGTTAAATACGCTGAATGATCCTAGAAAATTACTAATAGAGAGATTTTAACACAATTAGGAATACATGTCATCTCCCTTTCCCTTGGAGGATCTTCCACAACTCAGCTAAAAGAGAGCTGAGAAAATGACTCTCTGGGAGGAAGCCAGTGTGTCAGTTCTGAAATAATTTGGTAGTGTAGATAATCTTGTAAATAAAGACCATATGCAACTCTCAGTATGTATATCTGGAATACAACTATTTGCAATGAATTTAGTAAAATACATTAAGATTTGTCATTGCTAGTTCTAAGGATACACAAAAGTCACTTATTTTGTCTAATCAGTACCGTAATCAATACTGGTCATTGGGCTCCTGGTCTCTTTCCTCTTAGTCTGTTTCTTTCCCTGCTTCTTCCTTTGATTAAATTAAATCAACTACATTCCAATGGGCCATGGAGTTTAATTCCAGATATGTTTATTGGCAAACCTAATAAAGATGGTTTCCGAGAGTGGAAATGGAGCAAGAACATGAATCATAATATAAAAGTATTTACAAAAGGACAAAAGTATGATCTTCCATATGAAAGTGACAGTAATTACTTAAGTGTCAAAATGCTTGAAAGAAGTGGAAGATAAGTTATGAATATTTCAAACTGAAACCTGCCAGACTATCCAGGGGCTGTTTGGAAAGAGATCCTCTCCTATGAACCCAGGTAGTATCCATAATAGAGAGGTCATTAGTTAGAAGTAGAGAACAAGAGTTATCTCCCCTGAGCCAGGAAGAATATATGAACCTAATACCCGACTAGCAAAATGAGCTGCTCTGAAACCCTAGGGACCTATGTTGGCATCTGAAAAACTCATGATAAATTGCTCTATACAACTATAGATGGCAAGCTGGAGTTAAATTAAGCAAGCTTATACTGATCTTGGTGTTGAATTTGATATTGCTGTCCTTTCTCTAACCACAAAGTGTCTCATCAGTTACCTAAATTAGTTTATATTCTTTAAAAAAAATTAAACGAAGTATCCGTTAATTCTCTGCAACAAGAGCGAGGCCTAAGCACTTCAGCAAGGAATTGTTTTTGCTCACCTGGTAGTACGTATCTAAATTGCAGTGCAAAGGAGTAACTTCCCAAGGAGTAGCCATTTACATATTTTGTAACAGGATATTAAATTGAAATTCTCTTTGTCTTTTGGGCACGACCAAAGTACAGAACATACATTGATGATAGTTCCCACTTTCCAGTGGTTTTTACTTCCTAGAGGAGTTTGTGCAGAATTTTAAAAGGAAGAAGTTAAAAAAACTTTAATGAGTTTCCTCCTCATCTGGTCTTGCCACTCTGGAAACTTGCCCCTCCCTTGTTGATTTGGTCTCTTAGAAACTAGTCCATCATCACTGGAAATGAAATTCATAACCCAGTTGACCATAACCATGTGGGTACCTCAGAATCAATTATGAAGTGATTTGACTCAGTTGCTCTAGAGATCCAAACAGCTGGCTATCTTTTGAGAAAGAACTACAAAAGTTATAAAATGAACTGTGCTAAGCAACTGCCTTAATCCAGTGAATGAAAGTCTGAATTAAGTCTCTTTGGTAATATAATAAAAGACACATTTAAAAGAGAGAGTACAAAGAATAAGTTACTTGCTTTGCAAGTGGGCCAACTTTGGTTCTACCCCTGGTACCCACTGAGCCCCTCCAGTGCTGATCTCTGAGCAGAGTGCCTGGAGTAAGCTCTGAGTATAGCAGGGTTTATTCACAGTGACATAAAATTTAATTTTTAAATAAAAGAGAATTTCTTCATAGTGTTTCTCAAAATGCATAGTGTTCTATCATGAGTGTAAAAAGCCATTGTAATAGGTTGCAAAATAATGGATCCAAATGACTCACATATGCCAGAAATCTTGGTCTGTGTAATCATTTCCACACAGACTGGTTAGACTGTGTGCCTTGTTCTGTCTATAGAACATCAAACAATTAGAATTCTAGCAGAGACTTCATAGATTTGCCTGATTTGGGGCTTTGTTCTCCTTAGACCATGGTGAAAAAAAAACTACATAAAAGAATTTGTAGAGAGAGAGAGAGAGATCCAGCCATATGAGCAGATCCAGCAGATGAATGCAATGAACTCTACTCAGATTAGCACAACTTGCGGCAACTTAGAAAATTATGAGTTTACAACATTTCTATTGTCACTATACTTTTATGAATGTTAAGCAGTAATAAGAAATGAGAAGCAATGTATGTAAGTAGTTGACTACCTTCATTTTGAAAAACATCTAATTAGAAAATAGATGATGTAGACTTAAAGTTGATCACAAAAAGTCATATAGCCAAAATTTGTGTACATGTAATGGATTGATTCCCCAATACAAACCTGCGCACGTGCACACGCACACGCGCGCGGGTGCGCGCGCGCACACACACACACACCTTATTTTAGGATTTTCCTGTTTAAATTCTGTAATTGCTTTAATATGCATTATCTTATGTAGGAGTTGCAGTATTTTTCTAGATTTATAATTGCTTGATTCTAGAGAATTAATACATAGGGTAAAAGGAAAGAAGTGATAGAGTTCACAATCATGGACATAGTCCCTTTTCTATTTTTTAATTTTCTAAATTATTTCTATGTAGAAAAGTAATATCTTTATACTAATACTGTATAAAACTAGAAAGTCAGGATCTTTCATTTTTATGATACTTCTCAAATACTAGTCATGTTCTGAAGTTTTCCAAATGGACTTCATCCTAGTTTTTATACAATACCTTCAATGTTATCTAAAAGAAACCACATAGACACATTGTATGGAAAACTGACTTCCTTACAAATGAAAATGACTTCCTATTTATTAAGAAGGCACCACATTTCTTACTTCAACATTAAGTCTCTTACTTACCAAACTATTCTTGAAAACAAATTCTAATGGATCAACACACTAGTCTCTTCTGTAATGTTTCATGCTATACTGCCATTATCTGTGGCCGTTCCAAGAATTTCCTTCTTTCCTATATTTTGCTCTAAAGTTCTGTGCTGATACTACTACATAAACTAAAATATCTCTAAGGCAAATCAGAATGAATACTTCTTCTACCTACACAGTGCTAAGCTGACCTGCAATTAACTTTTTTGCACTGTGGTTTTCACTCTAGGTATTTATGTGTCTGCCTTCTCCACTAGATGATAGCAGAATGAAAAAGAACATGACAACATATATCTGTCAGCAACTTAATTTTTGCAAGCTGCTATACTAAGTACTATCTATATTTCATAGTTCTAATTTTAACAGCAACTCTACAAGAGATGTTTTGTTATTTCATTTGAAATTGAATAAGCGATTAAGTATCACAACTACTATGCCAAAAAATTCTATAGCCACAATTCAGATTTTCCTTAGACCAGTAATGAAACTTTTAACCACAGCACTATTAAACTCATAATCAGGGGCGATACAAAATCATTTTCTATCGGTTAAGATCTAGGATAATTTTTAGTCACAAAACTTCAAAAACGTGATTTAAATATAGATTGTAAATAGAGAAAATTAACTATAGCAAAGTGAAAAATCACAACTCCTATGCACATTTAAAATTATTCTTTAAAATTCAGTCATTTTGAAATGACAAGTGTATTCATATTTTGATTTCAGATATATACTGTTTCAACACCAGTCCTTTCCCTAGTGTCCACTTTCCTCCACCAATGTAACCCACTCCCATTTGCACGCCACTTACCAATCTACTTCTATTAGATGTTGAATCCTTTCCTCAGTCATAATGTTCTCTCCCTGGCCTACCCGAGCCCCCACAAATGGCATGTTTTCCTACTGAATACCAGTTCTTATGCTCTTTGTTTCCACTGTCTCTGGATATTTCTTGTTTTTTTTCTGGATATTTCTTTTTTTTTTTTTTTTTTTTTTTGGTTTTTGGGTCATATCTGGCTGCACTCAGGGGTTACTCCTGGCTCTATGCTCAGAAGTCGCTTTTGGCAGGCTCAGGGGACCATATGGGACGCCGAGATTCAAACCTCTGACCTTCTGCATGCAAGGCAAACGCTTTACCTCCATGCTATCTCTTTGGCCCCTTCTGGATATTTCTTAATCACCACTATGTTTCTTATGTTTCATATGAGGGATACCTCATATAAGAGAAATCATTCTGAGTCATTCTATCTCCTCTCTGACTAACTTCACTCAGCAGTATGCTCTTCAAGTCCATCCACGTAGCAGTAAATTGTATGACTTTATCTTTTCTAATGTCTGAGTAATATTCCATTGTGTAAACATATATATTTTTTATCCAATCATTTATTATTTTTAAAGATTTGAGCTTCTATTTGAACCAACAGCTCCACTTTTTACAATATACTCCAAGGGCTCAAAAACAAAATACAGAGAAGACATTTGCATCCCTATGTTCCTCACAGCACTAATAACAGTAGTCAAAATCTATAAGCCACTATGCACAGATTTCTTATGCATCTTTTGCTTCAAATATAGTTTGAGTTAACTCGACTAATATTAGAATGGCTGATAAATAAGTATTTTCCGGCATATAAGACAACTTTTTGGCCCATGAAAAACTTCTTAAAAGTCAGGGGTTGTCATATATGCTGGTATATGGCATGCTGAAACTTACTCCAGCTTCAGGGACGAGTGATCCTCCCCCTCTTACTTTTAAGATATTTAAGAAGTTTTTCATGGGTTGAAAGGTCATCTTATATGCCAGAGAATATGGTATATAAAATGGCACAGAGAGCTCTGCAGAGGAGGGTGGAAGATAGTAGCTAGAGAACTGAAGAGGGCCTTGGAGTTTCTTTCATACACACACAACACACACACACACACACAAACACGCACGCACGCGCACACACACACACGAATGCATGCACATGCCAGAGCATGCAAAAACATCTCCAGTACACCAGATGTATCCCTAGATTTCCCTGGTATGGAAAGCTGAAATAGCCTCCACGGGGTTCCTCAAAGGGCCTGCCATGGACGCCTTTTTCCCTGCATGGATAGTTGAGGATTTCCAGAAGAAATAAATTCATGCTTGGTATTACATTTTCTGTCATTATTTGGCTATCTCTCCTTTGTAAATTCGCAGGCAAAAATATGGCCTCAATCAAATTCTTTTCAGAAATCCCAGCACCAAAGATTACTAAGAGAACCCCTTTTCTGAATAATATTTAGCACTAAAATCAAAAGACAATATTTTTTCTCTTATGTCCAGTAAATAAGGGCATAGTCAAAATGCAGATCCTGAACTATTGACCCTTCTCAGAAAATGGGAGCTCCAGTTTAGGATATTTGGCCCCTTCCTTGACCTCTAAAACAATAGAGTTCACCTTGTTTGGGACCACATTCCTATATATATATATATATATATATATATATATATATATATATATATATATATATATATATATTTAAACACCTTGATTACATACATGATTGTGTTTGGGTTTCAGTCATATAAAGAACACCACCCATCACCAGTGCAACATTCCCATCACCAATGTTCCAAATCTCCCTCCTCCCCACCCTACCCCACCTGTACTCTAGACAGGCTTTCTATTTCCCTCATACATTCTCATTATTATGATAGTTCAAAATGTAGTTATTTCTCTAACTAAACTCATCACTCTTTGTGGTGAGCTTCATAAGGTGAGCTGTAACTTCCAGCCCTTCTCTCTTTTGTGTCTGAAAATTATTATTGCAAGAATGTCTTTCATTTTTCTTAAAACCCATAGATGAGTGAGACCATTCTGCGTTTTTCTCTCTCTCTCTCTCTGGCTTATTTCATTCAGCATAATAGATTCCATGTACATCCATGTATAGGAAAATTTCATGACTTCATCTCTCCTGACAGCTGCGTAATATTCCATTGTGTATATGTACCGCAGTTTCTTTAGCCATTCGTCTGTTGAAGGGCATCTTGGCTGTTTCCAGAGTCTTGCTATGGTAAATAGTGCTGCAGTGAATATAGGTGTAAGGAAAGGATTTTTGTATTGTATCTTCTACTTCTTAGTTTCCCCTGATTTGCATTTGAGGTTGGTTGTTAAAAGCTGCCCTGAGTGTGACCTTTCCCTTTGCAACTCAGAATTGTTACAGCTCACACCGATATGCAAGTATTATTAAACTTTGCACCTGTGACTGGCTTATGCCTATAAAACCCCGTTTAGAAAAAAAATTAAACTTGTCACACTCCTACCAGAAGATGTGTTGACACACATACTCTGTATGTAGTTTCATTATTTCATATTTCACCACCTGTGCAGCCCATTCTCCCTAAAGTAAATTCATTGAAATCCCACTGATGGCTGTAGGACAGAAGCCACCTGCCGCACGCACACACATTTCTCCTCACAGGAAATATTTAAAAGGGGGCTTAGTTAAACAGCCTAAGACCCTATGTATTTGTGAAGGGCAAACAACAATCTCATCCTTTATAAAACTCAATCTCCCATATTTGGCGTTTCTCTCATGAATTCAGCATGTTGACTCTTAACTGGAATCACTAGGATTTATTCTGTAGCATTTAAAGCATGTTGGGTACACATATAATACCATCATTCTTGAATATTAACCATTCATCTGATGTATTCTTTGCAAATATTTATTCTCCTTCAGTGTCTTTCAGCTTCAGCTCATGTTTCTCTTTTCAATCAGAAATTCTTTAACTTGATATCTAATAGTCCTAATTAGATGGCTGAGGTTCAGATCAAAACCCCGACAGAGACAACAGAATTCTCTCTGAGAGTCGGACCCAAGCTGAAATATTTTAAAATCTGCTCAGGTGAATGCAATGGGAGATCTACTTTAAGAATGGCTAGTCCGGATTCTTAACTTTTACTTGCAATGCCTTTTTGCCTAAGAAATGCAACACAGAAAAAGCAATGCCAGACACACCTAGCATTTTTTACATGGCTAATTTTGGATTGATTTTTGGCATTTGCATATTTGGAAGCCTGCCGGTGACTGTTACCAAATTTCAATGACCACCTATATTCAGGTAGACACCCCTTATGGACTTGCAACCCATAGTTTAAGAAACTAGAGTCAGGGGCCCGGAGAGATAGCACAGCGGCGTTTGCCTTGCAAGCAGCCGATCCAGGACCAAAGGTGGTTGGTTCGAATCCCGGTGTCCCACATAGTCCCCCGTGCCTGCCAGGAGCTATTTCTGAGCAGACAGCCAGGAGTAACTCCTGAGCATCGCTGGGTGTGGCCCAAAAACCAAAAAAAAAAAAAAGAAACTAGAGTCAGGGGCCAAAGCAATAGTACAGCACATAGAGCATTTGCCAACCCAGGGTCAAACCCCAGAATCCCATATGGTTCCCAAAATGCTGTTAGGAGTGACTCCTGAGTGCGGGGTGAGGAGCATAGCTGGGTTACTATATGTAACCAGTGAATGTTCAAAATTTGGTGGACCCACCAAAAAAATCCCACCAACTGCAAAGATATCAAACTAGGATCTAGAATAGTGGTTTTCCTTCACCAATATGCAGACCAATGCCAATTCAATGATGAGAAAACTTTGAAAAGCTCTAATCTGGCTAAAATGATATGACTCAAACATTATTTTGGCTGGGTTTTTATACTGGTTTCATCACATACTAACTTTATGCCCTTGAATAAATGTGGTCCTTCTCAACACCCTGAGTTTTTTTTTTCATCTGTAAATGGTTACGATACTACTACCTCATAGCATTTCTGAGAAATTAAAACAATATGCTCATGAATGCTCAACATTATACTTGATTCATGGTGAAAGTACAACATAGGTTTGGAATGTTTTCAGTTTTCAGTAATTGCTTAGAGACTGTCTATCTCCCTGCAAAAAACTCTTTGGGAAACATCTTTGGCCCACAGAACCCTAAGCACCTCTCCCTGATAAAAGCAATACCCTGCAGAAACTGGCATCTTCATCTCTCCAGCCTTCCTTTACACTATCACCCACTACAAAATTTAACATATAATTTAACCTTTTGCATTCTACTGTACTTGTTTCTTTAATATACCACATTCCCAGTTGTACTTGCAGTTTCATGTTATTAGTTTTCCTCAAAGGTCTTTTCTCCTTCCTCTTTCCCTACTTGAAGGACTTCTACATTGCTTGTGTTGAGGTCAGTCCTTTGTCAAGCTCTTTCTTATTCTCATCCAGCAGAAGTATAATTTGCACAGATATGAATTATAAATGTCATGCTGCTTTCTAGTTAAGAGGTTTGCTTCTTCACTCAACTGTGATGTTTTTGAAGATAACAACCACATTTTAAATTAATATTTTTCATTAAATCATCTGAGACACATAGTCAAAAAGTTGTTGAAAGCAGCTGGAGTGATAGCACAGCACTAGAGCATTTGTCTTTCGTGTTGCAGACACGGGGTGGACCCAGGTTCAATCCCCAGTATTCCATATGGTCCCCCAAGCCTGCCAAGAGCAATTTCTGAGTGCATAGCCAGGGGTAATCCCTGAGTGGTGTGGCTCAAACAAAAACAAACAAAATATGTTGATAATTATTTCAGTTATACAATGTTCAACACCTATCCCTTTCTTGGTGCATGTATCCTGCCACCAACATCCCAAATTTCCCTCCAGACTCCAACCCTCAGTCTGCCTCTATGGCAGACATTTTAATTTTCCTTTTCTTCTTTATAGACACTGGTTTACAGAACTGTTACTGAAAGAGTATCATGTATTATCACTTTACTTCCTTTCAGTACTCTATTCTTGTTCAAAATGATCATTTCTAATTATCATTGTCAGAGCAGTACCTTTTCTGTCCTAACTGCACCCAACGTGGTGGCAAGCTTTTTACCACATGCCTTTCATTTCTATTGACTTTGGGTATTATTCTCATTCTGTAACAGCTACATTTTGTGTGTGTTCCCATCACAATTCCTGGCCAACAATAGATTGTCAACAAAGTAAACTCTTAAATCAAATGAGCTAATCTATTGCTGTAGTTTATATATATATATATATATATATATATATATATATATATATATATATATATCTGCTAGCATGACTTTTAAATTCCCAAAATTCTATGTATTACAAATATCTATCATTTTCCTTCCCATACTTCCAGCCTTCTTGTTTCTGTTTGATTATCCCTAACTAGTGCAGCTTGAATAGAACTGTTTCATCACATTCCCCTGGTTCCTGCGTCAACATTGGAATAAGAGAAGACAAGAGAAACCTGTAACCCTGGATAAATCTGGGCAGTAAATATCCTTTACTATGTCAACTCACTAAAATGTGGAGACTTGTTACTAAAGCAGAGTTTTTGCCTATGCTAAGAAACTTACCATGGCAAATATAAAATTTTCCCTACAATGTTCTTTTAATTGCGGATGTTCTTGGGAAAATATGTGATACATGAAACTAGTAACCCACTGACTATCACAAATCTTTCTGCTTCCCCAAAGAAGGAGTAAATGGAAGTTGTTAGAATTTTGTGGGGGCTAATTATGGAGAGAGAAGATTGGGAAAGGGGTGTGAAAATGGAAGCTTGAGGTTTCAGAAAACCAGAGAGTTTGATCTACTAAAATAGTTTAAAGTTGTATTAAGGAAAATAAATTGTAATGGAAGAGGGATTATTGAGATCACACAAGGCTCACTTCAGATAAATGGCACTGAATTATTTTATGCTAGATAAAGCTAAGTAGTTGTATAAATAGAAATGACTAGAGCTCTTATGTCTAATAGCAGAACTTATTTTATTTTGTTTTTGGCTTCTTGATAAAGCTTTAGAATCATCTTTGTTTTTTAAGAAAGATTTTATTTTTTTATCTATTAGGTTGTTCCATTTTAAAATGTCATTAATATTCTTTAAATTATCAAAACTGATTTTAGCAAATAAGCCCAAGAATTGACTACTGCCATTCTTATAATGGATATTAATTTTTTTTTATTAAAAACAACTATGAGCTACCAAAAAAAAACACAAACAAGATTTCCTCCTCAAACAATAGGCTATAATGCTTATCACTTCCTATTTTATTTTCTTTTAAGCAAGGAGGGCTACACCCAAACCAAAAGTTCCTAAACTTTAGCTACCTACCTTCCTTTTTCAGAAAAAAAAAATCTACCTCTTTTGTGGGTGCTAGGGATCAAACCTAAGTCTCCTTTAGAAAAAAAGCTTACTAAACTTTCTGCTGGTGCTTCAATTAATTCATTGTGAGTCAGTAATATTCAAAAATATTCTTTCCTTTCTCTTTCATCTCAGGTTTTTCTTTCAGTTTTCTATTTTTTTTAAACATGTTGCTTTTGGTCTTCCTAAAAGAATGTATTATTATCAGTTATGTCAACTATGTGATGCATTTTCTTTAAATAAATTAATTAAAGAAAAACAAAAAACAAAAACAACAAAATAATAATAATGATATAATACATCACAACAGATTATATGTTAATATAATTAATATATGATATTATAATATAATAATAAGATATATAACAATATCTCTATTTGTGAGACAGCTTTCCTGAAATCTCAAAAGGCCTATTGCATAGATTCCCAATTGGATTTACCAGAGATTAGGAGCAAATAATTAATTTGGAATAGTGATTCAGCCATTCTAATTGCCAGTAGTTTAACTGATTTGGATGTGATCTGCTCCGAATTTGGTGAGAGCTTTTTGCACTTTTTTTTTGCTTTTGTGTAAGTTTTAAGGCATTGATTGATAACCCTAATACCAGAAGCATGCGGTTTCACTTTAGAAAGATACCTAGGGTACTTCTGCTAATGACCAGTGTTCTTTCTGCAAGAGACAGGGACGTTTCCATCTTCATTCTGTATTGCAGAAAGGTTTCGTTTGTTTTCCTTTTGGGAATACAGTATTCTCCAATTGTTCTTACTTGAGAAATATTATGCCCATGTTTTCCTTCTTTTCTTCATAATAATTTTTATTTTACTGAAAAATCTAGATAACATCTTTTATTTTAGAGCATTTGGAAATAAAACATCACTTAGATGAACTGTGAGAGATCTTCCTCAGTTTGAAAGCTCTTTTGTGGAAAAGAAAAGGGGGAGGGAAGCCCTTATCTAGCCGCATGCATCTTCTTACAGCGTCAAATCAGAATTCTAAATGTTCCAACGGAAAAAAAGGAATTGATCTTTTTCCAAGACTCAAGAAGATATGGGCTTTATGTTAGTTGGTTTTGTCCCCCAAAGGTCATTATTTATGAAATAATTTTCTACAAATGTCAATTATTTTGCAAACTGGGTATATTAAGCAATTTCAAATTAATTAGAACCACCTCTAGAGATAATTAATAATATATTTTGCAACTTTTACGGGCATGTTTTCATTTCTCTTGAATGTATATCTATAGTAGCATTGCTTAATTATATCATAATTATAGGGTTAACATTTTATAAATTTTCCAGACTGTTTTTAGAATGGGTCCCCACTATCAAAATATGGGCCCACCATTAGTATATAATGCTTTCAGTTTCTTTTCATTCTCATCAGTGCTTGTTATTTTCTGTCCTTTCTTCATAGTCACCATAGTGACTATTGAAATGCTATATCATCGTGGTTTAGTTTCTGTCCCCATTACAAACTAGAATGCAGCATCCTGAAATGACGGGAAATTTTAATATTTTAAACCGCTTTAATTCAGTGTGGTCATTAGTACAGCTCACTATGGCTCTTCTGCCTTCCAAGTCCTAACCAAATTGTATTACCTGGATGACTCGCAGTTAGGTGGGTCCTAGGGAATTGCTAATGAGTTGTTAATGTGAATGGTGCTTGTCATTTCCATGCCAAAATATTTCCTTGCTGGGACAAGACAATTTAGAGTTTTTGCTGTTCACCTTGACAACTAATTTTCAAGATAGTGGTATTTTTGATAGCCTGGAAGTAAATGGAATAAAGAAAACATTTAGTAGAATTGACTATGATGTGCTTGTTGTATTTGTAAACAAAGATATTGTTATTAATACTGAGAATTGTTTGTTGGTACAGCATAAGTTGGAACAACCTGGGTGATGAAATGATCCCTGTTATAAATTGCATACATGAAGGTTATATTTAAGAGTTCAATAGATATGGTAAATAATTTAGCCTCAGCCCCCTCTATTATACTGGTATCATAATTGTACATCATACAGTTACTAGTAGTAAAACTAAAACAGTGTTTTCTTTAACAGCACTTATCACAGTATATGGAGCATAGCAGATTTTACTTATTTAATAGAAGAGCAATGCATTGAGAAATGTAATATTAGAGTGAACTTGATGCAAATGATCATAAGTTAGACTTTGAAAGATCAACCAATATAATAAGGAAGGCAGAAAGAAGAATAATTTTGTTTTGGGTACTTAAAGCTGTACAGCAAGGTTCCTTAGAAAGCATTCTTGTTCAATGCCAGAGCTACAGTACATCAAGTAAGGTGTTTGCCTTTCATGTGACCAAGGTGGGTTCAATCCCTGACATCCTATATAGTTCCCCCAAGCACTACCAGGAGTATCCCCTGAGTACCACAGAGTGTGGCTCATGTAAAAGGAAAAAAAATGAATAAAGAAAACATTCTTGTTCATGAATAGATTGTAGACGTATTGAGGGACTTGATTTTTCTTCCTAGAAAGAAGCAATCCAGAGTATTCCGACCCCTTTAAAAATTAGTTAATAATCTACATTGTAGTTACTTTGAAATAGTTTGCTTTGAAGATGAAACTCAGGTTCTTAAGCCTGATCCAAAGGTCCTCCAGAGTCTGACAATCTACTTGTAGCATTTCCCAATCTACCTCATTACTTCCTAAACTACCTGTCTTAGCAGAGTCTCTTTGCCTAGAATATTATTTCAGATAGTCTTCACTTATTTAACTTTTCACATTTCAAAATAATACTCAACAAAATTAAGTTCCCTCTATGTAGAAATGTTTCTGTGTCCTCCCTGTAGGAATTTGTATTTTTTTTACATTCCTTGTCCCTCTGCAAGAGCTTTATCTATAGCCTATAAAACATGCAGTGATTATTTTATTTGACCTCTCCACCATTTTACTGTTCTAAAATCTCCACCATAATTCAGTTCCTATTCGTATTTGAAGCTACTAAAATGCTAGTTTTATATTTGCAAACGCTGATAAAACCAAGGGTATATAAAGATTGAATTTGTCCCCAAATCATTAAAAAGCAAACAAATATTTCAATATAAAACAGACAGGTTTTGATAGCTCATAAAAAGATACAGAGATGAAACATATCAATAAAATATGAATATTGAGTCTGGAGATAGCAAAATGAATAAAGTGTTTGCTTTGAGATCAACTGGATTTAATCCCTTAGAACCCATAAGCACTGCCAGGAGTGAATACAGAGTCAGATGCAGAAGTAAGCCAGGAGCACTTCTGCATGTGGCCCAGAAAACAAGCAAACAAAAAAGTAACAATTAATATCATTAAGCATTAGGGAAGTAAAACTATAAATCAGGACCTGGGATGATGAGACTCAAGTCAAAGAATAGATACTTACCATGTAAAAGGCCAGAAGTTCAATTCATGGTGCTCCATGGCCCCCTGAGCACCACCAGTGGGGCAGAGAAGTTTCTTTCTCACTCATATAGGCAAAAAGTTAGTGGAGTTGAAAGGAAATTGTTCAACAGGCTGAATTTCTTCATTGCCCTTCTTGTTTTAGCTCATTTAGCACTACTTATGTGTCAGAATAAAAGGGACACGTAACAGATGGTCCTACTTCTGGAAGAAGAAAATGCAGCATTGTTCGATTGGCTAAAGAAGCAGCATTAGGGGAAAAGATACACATAAAATGTGAATGTTTATTTATTATAGAAGCAGTGACTATAATTTATTATTGCCATAAACATTTGTCCCTAAATTAAATGGCTCTATGCTCCTAAATGTTTGCATTTGGGAGGAATAGTATGTTACTCTTTTCCTTTATTTGAAGCTGGTTGTCACTTATTATGGACTTTTATATATCTAATTGTCTTAAGTATAATATACACACCTCCCATGCACAAAATTTTCCTTTAGTTATATAAATGTAAGGGTATGTGTGTTGTGCAAGTGTATGTGCAATAAATATATGTTAATAAAGTTCTGATTAACTTGAAAACATCAAGAGTGGATTTCAGCTTACATGCACTTGGCACAGAGCATTCTCAACAGAGAATTTTATTTCTTTATAAAAGTTATCATAGTTAAGATAACATTCTACAAGAATCTTTCCATAGTGTCTACAGTGTTATCTCATCTCATCGCCACCAAAATACAGCTACTGTGGGCCTAGTCTCTTTGGGCCATCTCTTCGTGGGGGTAGGAAGTAGAAGGCTGTGGGGTCAGGGTTTTTCCCAGCCTAAAAGATCTCTGAAAATACACTGAAGTTTATTGCACAGATAAAAAATATAGAAAGCAATTGAATTTAGATGAAATGCAACTCTATTGCTAATTTGATTAAACTCAGTTGAAGGAATTTTGCTTCCCCAATATTTGGGGACTTGGTAAAAACAAATGTTTTAGATTTGTTTAACATTTACTTGAATTTGGGGACCACTCCCAGTAGTGCTCAGGGATTACTTCTGGCACTGTGTTCCATGCTGGTGGTGCTAAAGGGACCATTCATTTGTTGTGCAGGGACTGAACTGGGGTCAGCTAGATATGGCTGTCCATACTTATCCATCTATTCCATGTATTTCAACCCCTTGCTGTGAAAATAAAGGGTCACTTGTGAACAAAACTTACATCAACAAAAGCCTATATAAAATCAACATGTGGACCATCTAGAATTTGAGTTTCCACACCAGCATTCAGGAAACATTTAGAAAAAAATTAAACCAAAGAATTCAGTGGCTTTATCACATGGGGCCAGAAGCCAGCTAAATCTACCCACACTATCAAAAATCTTGATGCTGTGTGAAGAAGGCCTCAGAATAATCTCCTCCGAGGTAATTTAAATGAAGAAAGCATTAGATGACAGATTTTCTCAGCTCAAAGAAAGTTGGTGCAAACATTAAAGAATGCATTAAACTAAAATTAAAAGAATTTAGAAACACAGTAGTGAATCACAGCAGCAGAATTGAGGAAGCTGAAAACCAAATCAGTGAGTTTGGAAAAAATATAGAGAATGTGAACAAAAAAAGAAAAGACTATAATAAGGGAAATAGAGAAATAGTACAGTGGGTAAGGTTGCCTTATATGCAGACATATAAGATCTCTATTGTCCCATATGACAGTCCCAAGCACTGTCAGGAGTGATTACTGAATACAGAGCCAGGAGTCTTCCCTGTGAGCACATCTAGGTGTGACCCAAAAACAACAATAAAAAAGACAATAAAAAGGAGAATTTTTAAAATTGAAGAAGATGACCAATCTCACAATCATAGGGATACCCAAAGAAGAGGAAAAAGATAAGGAAATAACTGGTAGAAAAGATAATACCAGCAAACTTCTCAGTCACTGGAGAGGCATGCGCATAACATCAGGATGTCAAAAGTGTAGAAAGGAAAAGACACTCAAGCATAACTACAAGACACATTCTAATTAAAATGAAAAGAATCTGTTAAAGCAGACCAAAACAGGCCTGGACCCAGGCTGGGGTCCGGGGTTGGAGATGCCCGAGCCCAGGGAGGGGTCCCAGGAATCAGGGATACCAAGGTCCGAGGAAAGCCCACCGCTCAATTGAGGAAACGCGAACCTTGGAGGATGCAGTGACATGTAGGTGTATTCAATCACAGAGCCCCGGGTCCACTCATAGCCACCTGACGCAGCAGGGATTTCGGTCTGTAGTGAGACCCCGACCATCAAAATTCACAGACGTTTAAGGGAATTCATATGATAATGAGTACACAGGTCAAGAACGCTCCATAGGTTCTTACAAAGGTTTTCATTTCAAATTACCCAAAAATAGGAGGGAGGCAGCACAGTTCTAACTGTTCAGCCCTTTCCGTGACATCATCTACCCCTACCCCCCAAACCGGTGGCATGTACTGATATTTGTTGGACCCCCCCAGATGTTTAGGTGTGTTCTGCTCTAGTCAGGGGGTGCCCCAAGCTGGAGGTGCTAACTCAAGCTGTGGTCTATTTGGAGAAGGGGTTTCTGGGGCCCTAGTTTTCTAAGCAAGCCAGTGACAGAAGCGAGAATTGTATTAATCTTGTGCCCAACTATTTTATATGTTTACACATATAATGGTTCTCTGCTTGCATCCTTTAAAACCTGCTTTCCCTAGATACCTACTTTTTAGTGGGAGTGTTGGCCTGAGTTCTCATCTCCTGAATCTAGCCCTGCAGTGGAGTGGAGATGTCACTCTGGACTGTTAGGGAGTTTAAAACTTTTAGCCAGCAAATGACAAAAGCAAACCTAGCAAGTTCTTGAGGTTATGTTTTAAGGAGCCCAGATGTCTTTTTTATCTCTTTCTTAAAGATCCTGTTTTTTTTCCTCAGTATGCATCAGTGGGCAGGAGAATTTCTTATTTCCTTGGGCCAGTCAACCCAAGCCTGCCCCCCCCCCCCCCTGGACAGTGAGGCTCTGCCTGCCTGTCAGGGGTTCTGAAGTAACTTGCTGGGGAAAAAAACAACTTTAATGGCAAGGAGGGGTTTATCTAAGCTATATGAAAAAGGGAAAACAGAAACTTTGTATGAGGAAAAACTAGTTTCTTGTTTACTGTATTATTCTAAGCTAACAGTCTAAATCTACTATTCCTAAGTACTATTATTTCAAGCTCTCAGGTAAAACAGAAGAACTCAGAATTAATCCCAAACTTAAGGTCCAGACTCAAGGCCAAACTTTTTCAAAACCAAACATTTCCAAACTCAACAAACCAAAGTGAGAAAGATGCAGATTACTTAAAAAGTGCAAAGGAGAGAAGCAAAACCAAATACAAGGGAAATAATAAAAGTAAATCACTGCCTATTTCTCACATGAAACCTTAAAGGCAAAACAAGAATGTAATATCTGTATCTTTATGTGTGTGTAACGTGGTGTTGCTCAAGGCTCGCTGTATGCTCAGGCATCACCCCTGGAAGTGCTTGGAAGAACATATGTGGTACCAAGGATCAAATATAAATCAGCTACATGCAAAACAAGCACCTTATTCACTGTCCTCTTTCTCTTTCCAGCCCTAAAGTGATATATTTAAAGTGCAAAATTTAAAAAAAAAACCTTTAACCAAGAATCTTTTACCCTATTATATTGTCATTCAATTTTTGAGGGATATAAACATCCTCAAATAAAGAACTGAAGATATTTGCTGTATCAAACCAACTCAGAGGAATACTGCATGCTCTTCTACTAAATTCTGTCCTTTCAGACTAAAGGCTCTCAGGGGACTAATACACATACTCTACACACACGAAGCCAGGATTCATTCTCCTACACTGCATGGGCACTCCTTCCAGCATCACTGGTCAGCCGCTTTACCATAGCAGCCCCTGAGAACACCAGGAATTTAAAAGTAGCAAAAAAATGTTATTCTCCTAGAAGGCTGTGTTCCAGGAATTGCTTCCGTTTCACTCCCTGTATTATGGGTTTTGAGAAAATAGCAGTGTTCATGGCTGCTATTTGGTTGTCTAGTGATGGCTACTGAATGGGAACATAAACTATTTCGCCATTGGAATGACATCAACTCTGTTATTAATGTTTCTGTTTCTTATAAGTTCAAAGAAATATTTCTATCAAACAAGTATAGAATGTGTAAATATGACACATAGGTGTGCACATGCATTAAGAAATTAAATATGTTAGAATATACTGAGTATATCATCAAATTGTAGAGTAACCATATTAGACATATTTCAAAGGAAATGCTATATGAAATTGCTTATTTATACTTTTTGTACATTATGTTAAGCTTTGAGTAATAGATAATTTATAAATGGTGGTAGTTTTCTAGGTTGGTGCTCTTTTACTTAAATTCTTGCATTATATTATTTAATTAGTTGACATATTTAATAGTTCCTTTTATCATAATGAATATAATTAGTTCTTCCTAAGTTGTTATTTTCCATCCTAAGTGAATATTAATTTCATTTAAAGTTCTTCTGATATATATATATATAACTATGCAAAACATATAATTGTCCTGTCAGTGATGAATTATGTGGACATATGCTTCATATCACTTCAAGACTCACTCTGTCTTGACTTATATAGATGTGTTTGACATGTGAGCTCAAAAGCAACATGACGGGGGGCTGGAGAGGTGGCACTACAGGTAAGGTGTCTGCCTTGCAAGCGCGAGCCAAGGAAGGACCACAGTTCGATTCCCCCGGCGTCCCATAGGTCCCCCCAAGCCAGGGGCAATTTCTGAGCGCTTAGCCAGGAGTAACCCTGAGCATCAAAAGGGTGTGGCCCAAAAAAACAAAAACAAAAAAAGCAACATGATGTAATTTTATTTCCCAATATTGCCTTTGTAATAGTTTTAAATATTTTATATTAGTATAATATGGAATTAAAATGTAAAAAAATCTCTGTTTGGGAATGCATACTGTAAACAAATTTGAAAATAAGTGAAAAAAGTGATAGGTCCGAAGACTCGGGAAATTTCACATACTCATGAACCAGGGCTATTAAAGGAAGATTTAAAAGGAAAGCAGAAAAAGATCAAAGGTGGAACAGTGGCAACTGATAAGGAGCAATTAATCATTGCAAGAAGGGGAAGAGTCAGGAAGAGTCTGAGGGGAAAGAAAAGGCAAAATAGTAGAAAAGCAGATGTGATCAAGCAGGAGAAGGGGTTACCATAAATAGAGAACTGGAGTAGAGAAAATAGATGGTAAATTTGGGTTATTCTAAAGAGAGAACCATAGTAGACAGAAAACATGGGAAATTCTATAGGGTAGGCCCATATATTCTTCTATGACTTCTCCAGAGGTTTGGATCACAGATTCAGAGATAACAGTAAGGGTTTTCTCAGGAGAAAGGAAGGATCAGAACAGTGACTGAGAACCTTCTGAAAATGCTACCAGCCTGTCCTATAAACTAGTTACCAGCATTCTCCATTTCTCCCATGAACTAAAGTGAAAATAGGAAAGGGGAAAGTAACTCACTGCCTCTGGAGCTGTGGGATGTTCTTTTTCTTGGGGTAACATCTGACTGGTTTGCTTCTTACATTGCCAGTGGAGAGAGAGTATCTATAGTTTCTCAGTATTTCAAAATAAAAGAGAACATATTTATAAAAAATAAAATTGTAACATAACACAGTACATTTTTTAAATAACATACTTATAAAAATAAAATTTCTCAGTATTTCAATGAATTGAAGAAGACACAAGAGATAGCAAAGGTCTATTATTTTTTCTCAGAATCACTCAGATTGCATCCTCTCCCTGTAGCCCTTCCAAAGGAAGAGAAGAACGATCATCAACAGCAAAACGCAGTTGCTAAAGCAACACCTACAATCATCTTCATGCTCAGGAAAGGATGCTCTGACTCCTCATCATGGTTTCGGGTGCTCTACACGATCAGAGAAACTTCTCTGGTAACATACTACAGAAACTAGCAAAGGTCTATTCTAAAGTGACAATACTCACTGAAAAGCGGAACAGGCCCTGATGATATATTTTAGGTCATTTTAATTATGGTCTGAAGAGTGTGTCCAGGGTGGTTTCGAGTTGTCATGTTGAATGACTGTTAGACTCCTAGCACGGGATGGTCATAGGTTCAAATTTCTAAGGCTGGGAACAATTTCTACCTACTACCAAAATGTCTTTCTGTCCTGTGTTTCCTGAGGAATGTTGGTATCATAAGGGGATCAATAAAGGCATCTGGATTTCTAGTTGCAGGAGGGCTCAAGTGGTAAGGGAAGGATAATAAGGTGGTAAGCAACACAGTTTATACTAGTTTGGGGGGTCATTACATTATATATCCCTGTCTCATATATATATGAGAAGCATGTTATAAATAAGAGTAAATAAGTGTTAAGGTTAGTCTGAGTAGTTTTCTACAAGGGAAAAGCAAGCAGAGGTCATTGTTGCTTTGTTTACTGAAACATTTAAATTATTTTGGGTACACAGTTCTGTTACTGATAGATGACAGCCTAGAAATCAAAATAAAAGGCTTTCTCTTTCTCTCTTTTTTTGGTTTTGTGACCACACTTGACTGCACTCAGGGGTTATTGCTGGCTCTGTGCTCAGAAATCACACCTGGCATGCTCAGGTGACCATATGGAATACCGGGGATTGAACCCAGATCCGTCCAGGGTCAGCCACGTGCGAGGCAAACATCCTAGTGCTATGTTATCATTCCAGCCCCAAAGGTTTTCTCTTTCTGTCTTGTATCAGTAGACTCTTACATATTATATAAGATTTTTATTAATGGGGCCGGCGAGGTGGCACTAGAGTAAGGAGTCTGCCTTGCAAGCACTAGCCAAGGAAAGATTGTGACTGCGGTTCGATCCCCCGGCGTCCCATATGGTCCCCCTAAGCCAGGGGCAATTCCTGAGCACTTAGCCAGGAGTAACCCCTGAGCATCAAATGGGTGTGGTCCGAAAAAACAAAAAAATATTATTAATATGGAAATTCATTGGAGACGTTTTCCTCTCAATAAGGCATTATACAAACTCAAAGACATAATAACTATGTAGAGTTTTGCTTTATATCACTTCAGAATTTATATTCCAAAGTGATAAATATTAATATACTTAACAATTTGGGAAAAATCTGCCATACTATATATATATGTATATATATATATGTATATATATATATATATATATATATATATATATATATATATATATATATATATATATATATATATATATACTATACACCAAGGTTTGCGCTTCAGATTTTCTTCCCAGTCTAAGAATTGTGTTTTTAATGAATAAAACATTTTCCTTCAAATCATATATATACACACACATTAGTTTTGGGGCCACACCCAGTGACACTCAGGGGTTACTCCTGGCTATGCACTCTGAAATCGCTCCTGGCTCAGGGGACCATATGGGAGGGTGAGGATTGAACCTGTGTCAGTCTTGGATTGGCCATGTGCAAGGCAAACACCCAACTGCTGGGCTATCGCTCTGGCCCCAAAATATATTTTAATACTAAGACCCAATTCATGGTACAAATGTCCACCAACAAACCTCTGGAGTATATAGATGCAAAACAAAAGGGTGCTGGTATTGGTATTGGTATTCGCAACACAGGAATAAATCTGAAAATCAGTGAAAGAAGACAGACAAAAAGTCCAAAGTATATAACTTTTATATAAAATTCTTGAAAATACAAATACAAATTAGTGTTTTTTATGGGGATAAAGGAAACAGAGGAACAAAAGATAAGACTGTTTGGGTTCATGAAAAACTATTGGGGATTATAGCGTGTTAATTGCCTTGTGGCAATAGCATTATAAATACACACATATGTTAAAACTGCTCAAATTACACAATTTAAATTATGCAGTACTTCTGTTCCAATTGTTCACCAATAGATTAAACAAATTATGCAATTTAAAGACACTCAGTTTGCTTTATTTCAATTACATACCAATAGAGTTTTTAACAGATAGAATGGTTCCACATAAAAACCTTGGACTTCCATTTGCTTTGAAAAAAACAACTAAGTCTATAGTTTATATGCTTCTCATATCTTAATAGGGTCAAGTATTATTAACCAGTGTTACTATAATAACATTATAGTTCAGTAAAACTGAGAGGAAAGGCTCAAACTTTTGAAAAGTTTTTCCCGTAGTTTTACTGAGATGAAAATTCTATAAACTATTGAGGTAATAAACATTCAAGAACATAACAATATATAATTCAACAATTATTCTGAAACTAATTTAACTAATACAATGATGTCTATCTCAAACCACAAATAAGCAACCAGAAATGTGACTTAATTGTAGACCATATCCCTAGGTTCCATCCCAGGCAATAATGCGTAAAGGGAAAAAAAAAAAACATTAAAAGTTGGGAAAGTAGAAAATTAGAATTTGTATCTATATCCTTAATACACTTGAATGTCTGATAAGATGGTAATATCCTATGATCTAGAAAATAAATCTATCAATTATACTTCCCTGACAAGTCTCTCCCTGGCTGTCAGGTTTTAGATTTTACAGGTTCAATGACTTCTGTGTAGTCCTTGAGAGACCTAAACACGTGTTGGGAATGTGAAACATTTATTCCCTGTGGGGGGAAAAATCTCATGTTGTTTCCAGGCATACTAGATTATTGTATAAGTTAACTTTTTACCAAGTTAAGCTTAGAGTTAATAATCAGAAAACTTTTTGGACCCATCAAATTGTACTTATACCTGCAACTTAACTATGAATAACAACAAAACTATATAATTTGTGGTGATACAAATTTTAAAATATATGCCTTCCTTCAGTCTGAAAAAGCCCCCTTTTCAATCATCCCAAAAGAGTAAATGATAAAGCTTTCAATACACAAAGAGTCTACTACTGGTTACAGTAGAATCGTTTCTGCAACAGACCCTGGGAAGTTTGAAAATGGAAAGTAGCTCCCGTTCTGCAGAAATATGGAGGTACTAAGTTCAACTTTCAGTTATTTCCATTAAAGATGCTTCTTTTCAGGATGTTTTCTTCTTGAATCCATACTATGCTAAGCAAGGAGAAAGCACAGTCACTGCACTCTTAAGCTCTCTTTTTATTATGATGGCTCAGATACTAAACTTTTAAGTAAAAGTTTCCACAAATAGATTAGGAAAATTCACTTTTCAGCTTAAATTTTACGTGTTACATAATATGAGAGTATCTTTTGTTGGTTCCCCAGCATTCACAATGTCTTACCTACTCTACTATTACTTAGTATATAATGATACAGTTATCCCTAAATAGTTTTCCACATTTATATAGGCCTTTTTGGTAGGGGTTAATGATCAAAGTTTTTACACAAATATCACATATATGACTTGTTTCATTAAATAAGCTTGTATATTTTAATGTCCAAACTGTAGTTAGATAATTTGTTTCCCACATTCCTAGAACACCGAAGACTTTTCTCCAATGTGTGTTGTCTGGCACTTAAACAAGTACCATTTTATGGAAAAAAAAGTTTTAGACTTTTGAAATTTTAGAGTTTAAATCTGTAGGTACTGTATATGCGTGGCCTTGAGTTTTAAGTTTTCAGGCATTGGGTTCACTCTGAAAGGTCTTCTAGAATTTGTGTCTCCTCCTCTTGTATATTTTCAACTGGAAACTGTGGTCAAAGAATTTTCCACATTCCTTACAAAAAATACGACTTCTCTACCATGTGACTTTTCTGGTGTGTAGCAAATGCATTTTATTGGGAAATATTTCCCAGCATGTGCTACATTTATTTTGCTGTTTTTCTCCTTCGTGAATCTTCTGGTGCTGAGCAAACAGGTCTTTGCATCTGAACATTTTCTCACATGGAGTACATTCTAGTAGTTCAACATTACTATGTCTACTCTGTAGGAGTGAACTGTCATTAAGTACTTGTCCAAATCCATTATGTACAAAAAAATTTTTCAACATGGTGGCTTTTCTGGTGCTCAGTATGTGCATTTTTACTAGGAAAATTTGCCTTGCAAGTGCTCCATTGGTCAGGCTTTTTGCTGTGAGTCTCCTTGTGCTGAGTAAGCAAAGTTTCGGAGCTGAAGGTTTTCTGACATTGTGTGCACTCATCAAGTTTAGCTTCATGGCTTCTCTTATGTAGTTTAAAGAAGGAAGTCTGGTAGAATACTTTTCCACATTCCTCACACACATACTTATTTTTTATATGGCATTTCTTGTGACTAGCAAATGCTTCTTCACCGGACATTTTTCTCCCACACTTGCCACATCTATAAGACTTTACTCCTCTGTGAGAGTTCTCGTGGTTAGTTTGACATTTTTGGCAGGTAGAGGTTCTTTCGCGCGATCTACATTCAGAAACTTTATGTCTATTACCTTCGCAAAGTTTACCATGTGAATGTTTATAGAGTTTTCCACATTTGTTACACGCATACAGCTTTTCTCCATTGTGAGTTCTCTGGTGAATAATAAGATCATCTTTACAAAAATAGATTTTCACACAAAAGTCACATTTAAAAGGCTTTATTCTTCTATGGAGTTTCCGGTGCTGAAGAAATGCGTCTCTAGTGGAAAAGATTTTGCCATAAAGCCTGCATTCAACAGGTTTAACATTAACATGAATGTACAGGTGTTGATTAAGTAAAGACTTTTTGTTAAAATACTTCCCACAGTCGGCACATTTATAAGGCTTTGATACTAAGTGAAGTATGCGATGTTGCATAAGGCTCAAGTGGCTGTTAAAAAAAAATTCCCACACTCTGTACATTCATGAGGCCTTTCTCTGCAGAGAGTTCTTTGAACTAATAGAGCATAGTCACTTGGGGAAAGAAATGCACTATATTGAGTATTATCAGGAAGCTCTTCTCCAAGATGTATTTTACAGTGATCCACGAATTTGTTATCATCGTGCAAAATCTCCCCGCATTCAGTGCATTAATCCTTTGTTTAGCCTGCACATTAGCTTCACATTTAGCACTACTGTGTGCTTGCTGTTGGCCAACTCCAGAGCTGGTCAAGAATTCCTCACTACCCTCAGTGCAAGAGGCTCTCTCTGACATGAGGCCTTTGGCATTTTTCAGAAAGGAGGCCTGTCCCTGTTCCAATCCACAGAATGTCTCTCCCTCTCCATTTGGCTGTTTTGCAATTTGGTTACATTTTGCAGGTGCTTGGGAGGCTCTCACACTTGACTTATTTGGACCCGTTGGTTGTCCTGGAAATGAACCGTCATGCCAACACAGAGATGAGCTGTTACTTGATACTGACCTATAACTATCATATGATTGGCTAGTTTGGCTGGAAAGCCTGCATGTGTGAGTTCTCGTCTCTGACACTCGCATGGTAACAACAGTCTCAGAAGTTAAAGATGTATCTATTAATGTGTGAGAAGAACTGGAGTCAGGCCCTGTACAGAGCAGTCCAGTCTGAACTAGTGCTGTGTTTATAATCTATATCATCAAAAATCCTAGATTCTGTCTCGGGCCTCAGATTGGGCACTGAGTTATTTGTGGAAATTGGTAGTCCAAGCGACAATGCCAGTATAAACATCTGCAGCACGGTAGAAATGTACAGAATTTTGTCAGTATTATCAAATAATTCCCACGCCTCTTGGGTGAAGTGAATGAACATATCTTCAAAAGTTGAAGGTTCCAGATAAGGGTTTTGCTCTGTTGTTGGATTTGTTTCCTCCATCACTGTGGGACTATCCAACATTGGCTCAGTCTCAGGCCCAGACTCAGGTACCACGGTTGAGTCACACATTGCTGGTGAGCCACACACCACTGGCCAGGCAGGTGCTGCTCCCAAGATAGGCTGCACAGCCAAGTCAGTTTTTATAGCCGAGCCACATTCCACAGCCAAGTCATGTCCCACTCTCGGGCTCCACACTCACATCAGTTTCTATAGCAAAGTCATGTTCCATAGACTAGTCACATTCCACAGCCCTCTCAGGCTCCACAACTAATTTAGGGTCCAAGGCCAAGTCTGGCTCCATAGCTGAGTCAGGTGCCTCAAGCGAATCTGATACCTTAGGTGAGGCAGGTTCTGCTGGTGGCGCTTCTGCTGCAGCCAGTTCCACAGCCAAGGTCACAACCGAAGCCACAGCTTCAATATCAGCCTGTATCTCATTCAAAGCCTCAAGCCTGGCCTCAACCGCTGCCACCACAGCCCAAATCTCAGCATCAGCTGTCCCCACAACCAGAGTTCCCTCATTAGGAGCACCGGACTCCATTTCCTCAGGCTCCTCCATTTTGCCAAAGTCTTCTACCCTGAGAGGGACTTCCCTGTGCCGGGCTGCCAAAGGTGGCCTGCACTGAACAACTGGGTTAAAATGCTCTTCAAACAGTCAGAGACAATGTCAGTCACAGGACTGAACCGTCTATCTCACTACTCACACAAAGAAAGGTCGAACAAAACACGACACCACCACTTCAACCAAAAGCCTTGAACGAAGAGGCCTAACGGCAAGAAAGGAAGCAAAGCCACCCGGGAAATCCCAGAACCCTCGGGAGACTAGTGTGAAAAGATGCATATACCACCCGAGAATATGCAAATAATATTCAAGAATATGCAAATTTCGTTCGAGAAGATACAAAAACTCATGAGAACACACACACACACACACACACACACACAACCCTCGTGCCCTCAGCTTTCTATTAGAATGTATGGCCACACGTGTGATGTCCATCTTATTTAAAAGGCAATAATTACCTGATAAGATTTTTTAAATTATTTTATCATTACCTTATAAAATAAGACTCTGGTACAAATAATAATATAGCTAAAACACATTAATTGCATGTGCTTAGTTACTGGTTTAGTCTACTTATTAGAACATAAAGTTTCATGATAGATGTTAGTGCCTTCTTCTCTAGTACAATATTTCCTTTTTCCTTTCAAGAATATCTGTGTCTACACGTTGACCCTAATACCCCTTTTCTCATGTGTGAATCTATGGCTTTTTTGGTAAAACAGATATTAAAGCAGTTTGATTGAATTTATTCATACTGACATAAAATACACACTGACATGATTTTTCTTGTGGTTTGCACTAGACCTAGTGGTGCTCCCTAAATCCGTACTCAGGGTCACTGCCAATAATGTTCAGGGTACCATATGTAGTACAGAAAATAGAAGCTGGCTTTCTACTTGTTTTTTTTAAGTTCTTACTACTCAAATTCTTTATTTCAACTTTAGAGAAAGCTGAGTGCATGGCCTTCCTTCCCTAAGGCAAGTAATTCTTCAGTGCTGCCACCACCTCTTGGGGCTCTGGGAACTTGAGCTTGTGCGGGTGGGGAGGGGACCTTCTTGATCCCATTCCAGAGCTCCACAAGGCTGCCTTTGGGGCGCAGCAACATCATTTCGAGCCTGCCCATGCGCTGTTTGGTGGGGTTCACCTTCAGCAGCTCCAGGGCCTCCTGGGAAGCACCTAGCTCAGAGCCACGGTGTGGAGCCCATAGACGCATCAGCTAGTGCAGTACTCAATGACCACCTCGTGCTCCTCCACCCACTGCAGCTGGACGCCACTCTCTCCTGCTTCTGGGCTGCAGCCACCTCGATTTTCCACTTCCTCCCGAGGAGAGCCATGGTGCCCTGGGCCCCAATGAGCTGCGTCAGCAACGGGCTGTGGACCCCGACCCCCAACCCGTGGACCAGAAGCTTCCCTTGCTTGGGAAAGCTGGAGTAAGGGCACACAGGACCAGGTAGCCTCTACTGTTATTGTTGTTGTTTTGTTGTTATTGTTGTTTTGGTTTTGGGGCCACACCTGGTGACACTCAGGAATTACTTCTGGCTCTGCGCTCAGAAATTGCCCTTCTTTGGGGGACCATATGGGACTCTGGGGAATCAAACCAAGATCTGTCCTAGGTCAGCCGTGCATGGTGAACACCCTACTTCTGCTCCACTGCTCCAGCCCCTACTTGTCTTTTGTTTGTTTGTGGGTTAAACCCAGCGGTTCTCAGAGGTTACTCATGGCTCTGCGCTCAGAAGTCTTTTCTGGCAGCCATGGGAAACCATATGTGATGCCGGAATTCAAACCAGGGTCCATCCTGGATCTGCGGCACACATTGTTTAGCTAAGCACACATACTCTAAGAGGTTCAACAAGACTAAAAGATGAAGAATATTAATGAGGAAAAGTAAGTAAAAAAAAAACACCCTGAGTTGAGGGTCTAGCATAGAAGCTGTATTAGATATAGTGGATTGTAGTGTACCTGAGACCCACCCATTTCTGGGAGGGGTCTTGGGAACTGAATAGTAGGTGTAACCTTACCTGCAAGACCCTCCCATTCCTGGGAGGGGCCTTGGAAAAGATAGATAAGGCTGGAACCGAGGGAATTCGGCCCTTTTTTGGCCGTTTTCTTTGGCCCTGAAGATGGCTGAAGTGAGTTAAGACGCAGGGCTAGCCAAGAATGGCTGAATGCTTAAAAGGTTATGAGATAGGCCACACACACGTGGTGGCTAGGGCCTAAATAAAGATGATTCTTCCTGACGCCTGCCTGTGAGTGAGTGATTTCACGTTTCACCTGGGCCTGAAACTCGCCGGCTGAATGGGGTTGCAGAGCCATGTGGCCTGGGGTGGCAGAAAGAAATCCTTCACCATCCACCGCCATCCAGCCCCATCGTTAATTATTTGATGCAACAGTGGATCTTTCCAAATAATGGATTTGAACTCACTATCACAAGTCATCTGGGGAAATTTAGAGAATATAAAGTCATGCAGTTCAAAACAGCTTGGCTGGACTAGAGAGTATCATGATAGATGAAATAAGACATAGGCAGAAGGGCAAGTAAAGCACAATCTTACTCAACTGTTGTAAAGAAATAAATAAAAGGTGCATACTATTACCAGGAAATAATAATCCTCAGAATCTAGAGTACAGACCTAAAACTCTTAAGTAGGAGGGGGATGGAATGATGGGTACAAAACATCTTCTGGGAAGTAACCCTTGAACATACATGAACATACTTGGATGGTCTTGAACAGATAGGAGATGCTAAGGGAGATAAGAGTCTGCACCAAAACCATTATTATCAATCAACAAAGAATATGGGCAGGAGTTAGAAAGAAGAAACATTCCAGGGGTCTTAAATTCGTGGCCCGCTGGCTGCAAATGGCACACCCTACAACATTTAGTGGCCCTGCCCTAGAGGAATCTTTTTTTTTTTTTTTTTGCTTTGTTTTGTTTTAGTTGTTTGGTTCACACCCCCCAATTTTCAAGGCTTACTACTGACTTTGCACTCAAGGATCCCACGACTTTGCCTCCTGCGGCCCACAGGTAAATTGAGTTTGAGACCCCTGCATTAGACCAAAGTCAACATAGAGATGCAGGATGCATCATGAGCACATCTGTGGTGGAAGTTGGGGATGGCCAATATCCTTATGCATCAATACCAGAAACTTGAACATGACTATAGCCCTGCTACCTAAACTGTCATATAAATAGACTCATAGACTCTAAAAAAGAAAGGTGAATAAATAAAAATACATTCAAACATACAAATGAAAAGCATAGACCTTGATTCAGTAGGTCTAGCATGAGGCATAGATTTGTTCTTTTCAGGTAATTTACAGTTGAATAAGATTTTGGAAATGATTATACTATCAGACACTGTCTCTTTTTGCTAGGAAGTTTCTATGCCTAGGAAATATGAGGCATAACAGTAAATAATGGTCAGTAAATATAAGAGTTAATACGTGATGTAGAGGTTTAGGAGATTTTGATAGAAGCAGGTACAAGGCCATAACTGGTCTTGTTGGCTTCCTGTGCATGGTTAAGATGTTTTCACAAAGCATATATAAAATTTCATATTTTCGACAAAGAAGACCATGATTTTAAATGAATCAAACATTAATTTTAATAAGTATATCATGATTTAAAATCACATATATACAGATATATTTGTGATATATGAGATGTTTGATATATATGATATGAGATATATAATATATACAAATGTACAGATATGTAATATATATACAGATTTTAAATCTGTATATCAGAGTCTGCTAAGTTAAGGGGACAGGAACCTTTTATTCTGTCTTATATGAGATACATGACGTAATATGAGGTATGGTATATTTACAGATATATGCATTATATATATACAGTATATACAGATTTAAATTTTAACATCAGGGTCTTCTAGGTGAAGGGGTAAAGTACCCTTTGTATTTACTGTCTTCTAACTTTTAGATAGCTTTCAACTATATAAGAAAAGCTTTAATTAACTATGTTATATTTTTATGTGGGAACAATGTGTGTGAAAGAGTTTTGTGTGTATGTGATGAAAGATGCATCTATAAATAAGGAGATAAAATATTATAGTTCTCCTGTTAGAATTTCTGCATTTGGTACAAAAAAACAGATTGTTCTAAAGTCACACAGCTAGTTTAGAAGAAATATTGTGACTATCCCACTCTATTCGTGCTTTTTTATATATAATTAAATGAGTTGTTTGAGCTTAAAATGTTTATTAAATCTGTGTGGAAAGTATTTGAGACTGAGTAAACTGTTGGTAAATTCATTGTTGTCATGATTTCAGTTGCGCAAGGTAAGACATGGAACACAAACTCCTAAAACTGATTGATGTCGAATTTGTCAAGAGTTAAAATATGCCTTTCCCCATAAATACCTACCGATGATTTATTTTTACCATATGTGAGTAGTGTTCTGGTTTTTATAAGCAGCATATTGCACAGCAAATGCTTACCTGTGACCTCATCCATTAAAATTAATTGGTAAACATGGCTATACTTTTAGAATGTAATTGCAACATTTATTAATGAAGGCATGAAATGGCCTTTCATGGTCTTTGTCTGCCAATGGGAATTTCATAACAGCATTGAATATTATTACAGGGTCCAGGTGAAGTCCTGATGTTGAATTTTAATTTCATTATAGCTTCTAGAATGAAAATTGGGCATGGATGGTGTTAGGAAAGGTCATTATAAAAATGCAGCAAGGAATATGTTTCTGTGTGTATGTGTCTATTAAAAATATATATTTTTATATGTTATAAAATAATATTATATAGCTTTTAAATATATTGATTATGCAAATCCTTTACTTGAATATATACTGAAAATAGAAATATTTAAATGTTATCCATATATAACAGCTAGTACACATAGTACATTAATATAAAAGTATAAAAGTGCCTGATATATAAGTAATTAGGGCATAGACAATAACCTAATTCCTTGAGCTATGACACTATATGAAACCACCAGATTATATGGAAAAATGCTATAGAGGAGAAGGTGATAAAATTTTCTTCAAATTCAGACTTAGAAGAGTAGAAGGTGTAGGTAGTGGAATTTAGGAATCTGCTTAAGGGACTTGTGGGCTCTCTTGCCATTACTATATCCTTTCTTAATCCTAAAACTGCACCACTTACCCCAAGTAATCTTACCTCCAAAGCTCCCCAAGTTTTTCACTTAAATTACTAATGATCTGGAAATGTGCCTACAATAAATATGTGTCTAGTAACAAGGATTTTCTATTTCTTCCATCTAGGTCCTCAGTGCTTCCCCAAATGGTCCATACGATTTTGGAAAACAATTCAGGGGAATAATAGAAGCTTTGTTTATAATTGAAGAGTACTTGCTGTTTGATCTTTAATGAAAGGTCAGTTTCCAGCAGGATCACAGAGTGATTTTTATTAGTTTTTGGGCCACGTCCAGGGGCTCTTGGATAAAGCATATGCTTGGCTATGCTCAAGGTTCACACCTACTGAGGTTCAGGGATCCATATGTGGCACTTGGACTAATATAATATTTGATGCTGAGGATCGAGCCAGGGTCAGCTATTACAAGGCAAGCACCTTAACCCCTGTCCTAGTTCTCCAGTCTTGACTGAGTTATTGTTTGTTTTGTTTTCCTGAAAAGAGAGAGTGTGCAAAATATTTGTGGGAAAAATTTGATTTAGGATATTCAATGGTTCTGTGGATTCATTCAAGGAGAATTACTCTTTCTGGGTAAAAAATACTTGTTAGAAGCGCAGATGTCCTATGGAACCAAGGCAGTTCAAGGGAATAGTGAATGATGTGGGGTAAAATGTGGTCTTTTGTGGTCTTTAGAATTGAGAAACCTCAGAGAGAAAACTTGAGATTGGTCGTGTAAAACCCTTGTGAATATGGGACAAAAAAAAGAGCAAGACCAGAATGATCCTGTTGTGTTTTGATAAACTTGTTCCATGGTGGAACCCCTGTGGACAAGAATAAAAGAATGAGCTATTTGTCAGAATAGTGGCAGAAGAGCAAGAGATCTAAGATATTATTAGGACTTTCATGTTTTCTCCATCTGTTGGCAAAGCCTCAAGGAATCTTGAACAGCACAATAATAATGGACTGACCAGGCTTACATTATATGGACTTTCTGGGCAGTTCAGTTAGGAATAATGCGACAAAAGCCAAGATGGAAAGCAAAAAGCTTTGTTAAACTACTATAAGTCATACTAAGAATTTTGTAAAATCTGTCTTTTAAAAACTATTTTATCAAAGCACTGCAATTTCTAGTACTGCTTATTTATGATAGAGTTGGTGGGTACACATCCCAACATTGCACCTTCTGTTTCTCTCCACCAATGTAGCATTTGTCTTTAAACCTTTAATTTGGGATCCTTAAAAACTTTCTACAATTTCTCTGCCACTAAGATCCCTAGGAAAGCTTATGCCCAAGGAGTAGAGAGTTCTACGTTTGTAAGGGTTTAAATCCTAAACTTGATGTTGCAAGAAATGATAGTAGACAGGAAAGACAAACAATAGAACAAATTATACTAAATAGCCATAGTACTTTCTTCTAAGTTTCATCTGGACATGAATCTTGTGGTCAGTCATTCAATCAAAAGTATCTGAAGGGGTTGGGGAACTGAATGTTTTGTTTGCTTGTTTGTATTTTTGTTTGTTTGGTTTGGTTTTTCTGTGGGAGATGTTTTGGATTACACCTGACATTGCTCAGTGCTTACTCCCACTGGTGCTCAGGGAACCATAGGTGGTACTAGAAATTTAGCTGAAGTTGTATTTTTCAAGGCAAGTGCTTTAAGAGCAGGTAAATGATTGTTATGTAAATTCATATATATATATATATATATTGAGGTATCCCAATCACATTTATAATACTCTGATATAGAAGAATAAATCTGTTTTTAAAAGTATAAGCCACTGATCACCTCTAAGTTTTAATGTTACATCCTTATCACCTTAAATGAAACCTCTTTATAAAATACAAAGTGATAATAAAGGCCAGGCAGTTAGTAATGGGTTAAGGTGCTTGACCTCGTTGGTCCCCAGCACCAAATATAGTCCTCTGAGCACCACCAACTGTTAAAAACAGACTCTGACCATTGAAAGATAAAGTCTTCTCCAAAATGTCTACCTCACAGGCAGACAGCAGAAAGGTTGGAAGGAAAACTGGGGATATTGGCGACAGGAAATGTGCACTGGGAAAGGGTTTTGGACATTGTATGACTGAAACTCAATCATGAACAACTTTGCAATGGTGCGGAACAAAAAGCAACTGTATTATGAACAACCTTGTAACCTTGATATTTAAATCAAATAATCAATTTTTTGGCTTTTTTGGGGGTTACACCTGGTGACATCAGGGGTTACTCTGGGCTATGTGCTCAGAAATTGCTCCTGGCTTGGGGGACCATATGGGACACCGGGAATCAAATTGAGGTCCGTCCTGGATCAGCCGCATGCAAGGCAAACACCCTACTACTGCACCACCATTATGGCCCCTTAAGTAATTATTAAAAAGACAAAAAATAAAGTCTTTGCTTGCTCTATGTAGAAGATTGGTCCAGAACCCAGATGCTTAAAATCCTTATATAAAATGGTGCACATTCCATTGTATGCTTTAAATTATTTCTAACTTATTTCTATTTAGTACAATGTATATGCTATTTTAACAGTTGTTATACTGTATGATGAGAAAATACTAATAAGAAAAGTCTATGTGTTCAGGATAGATATCACCATCACATAGTATGGCTTTTCTGTCCATGGGTTAGTGAATTTGTGGATACAGAGCTGTTAATGAGGAAAGATGACTAGAGTGCTCTCAAAGTATGAAGAAAAAAGAATTCCTGCTTTGCACATCACCTCTACCTGCACAGACTTCCAGAATCCACATAAATAATGTTAGTTCAGTATCTGGGTATACCTTGGTCTCCTGGATACCAATAGTTATGTTTGAATTATATGAATAATTCTCAAAAAGTGCAGACTGAATTTTTAAAAAGTCATTCTGAATTGTACAGTTTCATTTAAATATCAAATTTCCTTGACTCCCTCAGTATTATTGGCAGTAATTTTTGCTCATATAAGCTGCTGCCGCTGGTGGTGAGAGGGAACTGTTCTTTGAAAACAGGAAGGTCATGGGTCTTGACCACAGGTTTTAGAGGGTAACAATCATTCCCAGTTTCTTCGAACATTCTAGAACAGAAGGTTGAGTCATGGCGGGTTTTGGTTCCAACTCGGAGCCCCACATCTGCTCCAACCCCACTGTCTCCCAAACTCTTGTTTTCCATTAATGAGTTAATTAGAACGTGGTTTGGGGAGAATGTTGTGACACCTCTTGAGATAATTGGAGACATCCTGGGGAGTTATAGCACATGAGTCTAGGAATTGACTCATTTTCTGCGATATTCTCTTGGGAAAGTAAGAAGAAGAAAAAAGAAAAACAGAAAATAGACACCAGAGAAAGAAATGGCATGGGGTTTCAGACAAGTAGGAAAGAACAATTTCTCAATTGAGAAGTTGGGTCAGAGCCTTGGCACTTAATGATACAGAATTAGCAGCACAATTCTGAGGATCAGATGAACAACATAGAAGGAGATTCGGGTTTCCAGGTGTGTATTTCGGCTGACCTTGCTCCAGAAGGAACACGCAGAAGCAAAATCTAGGAGAGATTATGCAGGTGGCTTGCACTGAATATGTACGTGCTCGGGAGACTCGGTGGGGAAGGTCCCCAGTTTCCCAGTAGAAATAAAATGATGGAATGATGGTTAATATCACCCAAGTGCAGCTTCACTTCTCCAATGGAAACAGGACTCTCCATTATTCATAGCCACCTAATAGGGCTTACAGTTCACTCTCGATGCCTCCTCCACCGCAATGGAAAGCACCCCACATAGAATGAATAATTGCCTTTCCTGGGAGTAAGAAATGGCTGACTGTGGGGACTGCCAGGTGAAGTGCTTATTGCTTCACCTGTGGAGTCTCCACCCTGCTGTGATTCTTCTGAGGAAACTGAGGACCTGAAGGGAGCCCTGTCCTGTGCTTCTCTCTCTTTTCTGAATTCTTGAAGCTCTCCGCAGAGCCCTGGGAAGCCAATGCCCAAAAATCTGCATTCTGAAGCTACCCAGTGAGTGAGTGAGTGAGTGAGTGAGTAAGAAATGGCTGGCTTTACAAGCCCAGAAAGGAGAAGCCGCTGAACTCTGCTGGAACTCAGATGCCAACACCCCTATCTGCCTGTCTTCTGTGCTGTGCTCCATTTTTGGCCTGATTTCATCCTGTGTGTGGCTCATCTGCAGAGGGCTCGCCTTCCCTGGAGCCTTTCCTGGAGGTGAGCTTACACGCCCAGAAAGGGGAAGCCGCTGAACTCTGCAGGAACTCAGATGCCAGCACTCCTATCTGCCTGTCTTCTGTGCTGTGCTCCATTTTCAGCCTGATTTCATCCTGTGTGTGGCTCATCTGCAGACAGCTCACCATCTCTGGAGCCTTCCTTGGAGGTGAGTTTACAAGCCCAGAAAGGGGAAGCTGCTGAACTCTGCTGGAACTCAGAATGCCAGCATAGCTATCTGCCTGTCTTCTGTGCTGTGCTCCATTTTTGGCCTGCTTTCATCCTGTGTGTGGCTCAACTTCGGACAGCTCGCTTTCCCTGGAGCCTTCCTTGGAGGTGAGTTTACAAGCCCAGAAAGGGTGGAACCAGAGGAGCACAGCCGCTCTGCTTCCCGGCCTTGCACATCATTTCGCCAATGAATACAACTACAACACGTAGAAAAACCCACTATACAAGTGTGACAATGGGGAAACAATGCAGGCCAATGACAGAAATACAAAATGACAATGGCAACTATGATGACTTGAACATGGCAAACCAACTAGTCATTCTCTCAGATAAGGATTTTAGAGTCTCACTATGGAAGATGTTCAAAGAACTCAAAGAAAGTATAGAAAAGAACACTAATAAGAATCAAAAGAATATGAAGATAGAAATCAGAAAACTGCAAACTGAAATTTCAGGTCAAATAACAGGTCTGAAAAACTCAGTAGATAAATTGAAGAAAAACATGGTTGAGCTTTCCCACGGGTTAAGAGCAGATGAGGAGAGAATTAGTACACTGAAAGATGAGATGAATAACAATACCACACATCAGAAGAAATAGGAAAAAAGCCTTAAAGCAAATGATCAAATAATGGAAAAATTACTCAAAGAATGGGAACAGAGAAAAGAGAAGTCTATGATAAGCTCAACAGAAACAACTTAAGAATCATTAGAGTCCCAGAGACCCATAAAGAAAATCTCCAGAAAGAATCAATGCTCAAGAACATCATTAAAGAGAAACTACCAGAGCTAATGAATACATGCGATCAAATCCTGCATGCCCGAAGAGTACCAACTAAAAGACACCCCAGAAAAAACACCCCAAGACACATCCTAGTCACAATGAGAAATCCCACAGATAGAGACAGAATTCTGAAAGCAGCAAGATTGAAAAGAGAAATTACATTCAAGGGAACATCCTTGAGATTACTGCAGACCTGTCACCGGAAGCACTCAAGTCCAGAAGGCAGTGGTGGGACATAGTGACAAAACTCAATGAAATAAATGCCTCGCCTAGAATACTACACCCAGCAAAACTCACCTTCAGGTTTGAAGGAACAATACATGGTTTCAGAGACAAACAACAGCTCAGAAACTTTACAGACTCAAAACCATTCTTAAAAGAAAAACTGAACAGCCTACTTTAAGACAAGACTGACCAACAGACACAACAAACTTTGATATAAAGTTGGCACTAACTTCCAGGACAATTCTTACTCTCAATGTCAATGGACCAAATGCACCAGATAAGAGACACAGAATGGCTAAATAGATCAAAAAATTAAAACCAACCTTCTGCTGCCTACAAGAAACGCACCTGAATAATCAGAACAAACATAGACTCAAAATAAAAGGCTGGAGGAAAATCATCCAAGCAAACAACACCCATAAAAAAACTGCAGTGGCCATACTAATATCAGATGATGCAAACTTTATACTTAGGAAAGTTGTAAGGAACAAAGATGGACATTTTGTATTAATCAAGGGATACGTACAGCAGGAAGAAATCACTCTCCTAAACATATATGCACCGAATGAGGGGCCAGCAAAATATTTAATAAAATTGTTGACAAATCTGAATAATATATCAATAACAACACAATAATTGTGGGAGACCTCAACACGGCATTTGCAACACTTGACAGGTCAACCAGACTGAAACCCAACATGAATATACTAGACTGAAAAGAGAAATGGAAGAAAGAGGCTTAGTAGATATATACAGGACACTCCACCCCCAGAAACCCGGATACACATTCTTCTCAAATGTACATGGGACATTCTCCAGGATAGACTACATGCTAGCACATAAAACATACCTCCATAATATGAAGAGGATAGAAGTTTTGCAGGCTACCTTCGCTGACCACAAGGTCCTGAAATTATATGTGAACTACAAAGGACATAGAAGAAAAACTTTAATACCTGGAAGTTAAACAGCCTCATACTGAACAACCAGTGGGTCTGAGATGAAATCAAAGAGGAAATCAAAACCTTCCTAGAAACAAATGACAATGGAGACACAAACTATCAGAACCTATGGGACACAGCAAAAGCGGTAGTGAGAGGAAAATTTATAGCTTTGCAAGTACACATCAGGAAAGAAGGGGCATACCTGAATAGCTTAATGACGCAGCTCATAGAATTAGAAAGTATTCAACAAAAGGACCCAAAAATAGGGAGACCGAAGGAAATAACAAAGCTGAGAGCAGAAATCAATGAAGTGGAAACCTGAAAAACAATCCAAGAGATTAACGAAAGCAGAAGTTGGTTCTTTAAAAAAATAAACAAGATTGACAGACCACTGATAAAAATAAGAAAGAAAGATAGAGAGAGAAATTGATAACTCATATTAGGAATGAAAAAGGAGAGATCACTACTGATATGGTAGATATACAATGGGTAATCAGAAACTACTTTGAGAACTCTATGCCACAAAAATGAAAACCTGGAAGAAATGGCTAAATTTCTGGACTCTATAATCTTTCATGTTTGAATGAAGAGGATGTAGCATATCTAATCACACCCATCACTATTGAGGAAATTAAGAAATAATAAAATGTCTGCCCAAAAACAAAACCCCAGGCCCAGATGGACTTACTAATGAATTCTTTCAAACCTTTCAAGAGGAACTTCTACCAATCCTGGAAAGACTCTTTCATGAAATCGAAAAAATAGGAACACTTCCAAATAGATTTTATGAAGCCAACATCACCTTGATATCTAACCCAGAGAGAGATGCTAACAAAAAAGAAAATTACAGAGCAATATTGCTGATGAATACAGATGCAAAGATTTTCAACAAAATCCTGGCAAAAAGGATTCAATGCCTCATTAAGAAGATCATCCACTACAATCAAGTAGGTTTCATCCCTGGAATGCAATGCTGGTTTAACATCCATAAATCTATCGACATAATACACAACATCAACAACAAGAAAAATAGAAATCACATGATCATATCAATAGATGCAGAGAAAGCATTTGATGAGGTCCAACACCCATTCATGATCAAACCTCTCAGCAAAATGGAAATGGAAGGAACCTTTCTCAATATAGTAAATCCACAAGCAGACGCAAATATTGTCCTCAATGGAGAAAAACTGAAAGCCTTTCCTCTAAATTCTGGCACAAGACAAGGCTGTCCTCTCTCACCACTCCTATTCAACATAGCACTGGTAGTAATTGCTATAGCGATTAGGCAAGAAAAAGATATCAAGGGAATCCAGATAGATGAAGCTCATCTATGAGTTTTAAGAAAAATAAAAGACGTTCTTGCAATAATAACTTTCAGACACAAAAGAGAAAATAGCTGGAAGCTACAGCTCACCTCATGAAGCTCACCACAAACAGGGATGAGTTTAGTTAGAGAAATAACTAAGTTTCGAACTATCCTAATAATGAGAATTTACGAGGGAAATAGAAAGCCTGTCTAGAGTACAGGTGGGGGTTGGGTGGGGAGGAGGGAGTTTTGGGACATTGGTGATGGGAATGTTGCACTGGTAATGGGTGGTATTCTTTACATGACTGAAACCCAAACACAATCATGTATGTAATAAAGTTGTTTAAATAAAAAAAGAAAAAATAATAAATAATTGCTAAACTGGAACTGGATTTACAAAGCTGTAAGCTTTTATTCAGATGGCTTCTGAAAAGTGTCATAAAAATTGAACAATTTAAACTCTTTGGTTATAATCTAAACCTTGTGTTTGGCCTGCCCAGTTTTCAGCCTAGGTCAAAAGCCTAACCTGAGTTAGGCCACAATGTTAATATGAATTGAGGCAGCAAGAAAAGAAAATTTGCTGGAGTGTTTTGTGTGGGGGTGTGGGGGGGCATGTACACTGCAATTTTGCTTGGTCTAGATGCTGCTAGTTCTCTTATTCAATGTGCCCCTATAGGTGGGCATTACCTTTTGCTCTTATCTCTTTTTTCTCTGCCTCTTTATAAAATGATTTCTCACTGCATCATTTAATACAGAAGTGACTGATGAACTGGCCACAGTTGAGGCATGAACATTAATATTTTTAATGAAGATATATCTTAGGGAAAAAAACATGATCCATGTTCAGAAAACAAGCACACAAAGGACAATAAAAAGGCTACAGGCGTTAATGCAATTGTTTTGCACATGGTTAATCCCATTCAACCCTCTGCATTACATGTGTTTTCCTGAGCAGCACAGGTAGCCTGAGTGACACCTGAACACAGAACCAGGAGTAAGCACTGAGCACTGCCTGGTGTGGCCCCAAATGACAACAATAACAAAATACTTGGCACATAAAATCAAACCTTGTCTCAATTTATTTATACATAATGCCAAATACAATTGGATGGCCAACCATGTCAAATTTATACATTTTATCTTAATAAGGAAATTTCATGCAAAATCAAAAGGAAAACTTGACCTAAGACCAGGGTATCCTATCACATCACCTAACACTAAATGGAAATCAGAAGAGCTATCGTCCTTTGAACTGTGAAAAATAAGAGCACCAACAACAGAAAACTGACTTTGATAACTGTGACTGAACAGAGCTTACCTTGGGACTAATAAGGAGAACCTCACCCTAGGCTGTAGTCCAGGACACATAAACAACAACAACAACAACAACAAGATGTCTTATTGCAGAGGTCCAACTTGGACAACAGAGACTGAGCAGAACCTTTGGATCCATAATATCCTAGGCTTCGGCTTAGGGACTGAAAGAAAACAGGGAGTAAGTGTTACAGAAGACTGAACACCACAACAACGATGGATAGGAACCTCTAGAACCTAGAGACTCTATCCTAGACCCTGACCTATAATCTGCGCAAATACCAAGATCACTAGCTACAGTGGCTTGATTTTCTCACACACAACTGAGAGGAAACTTTCCTGCCATCACAAAAATCCTTTGGGATGGGGTAATGAGTATATGAGTATATATGGAGCCAGGAGTTGATCCCATGATGGTATGCTTCAAGGATGGAGAAACCCTGAATCTCTTATACCACGGGAATTCCCTTTCTTCCCCAATGCTTACTGTGCCTATGCAAAAAAAAGTGGGGGGAACGCCAAACCCTACCACTCTAGCACCCATACTTTTTCTTGTTTTGTTTTGATTTGTTAGTTTTTGACTTTATTTTCCTTCTCTTTGTTCTTCCACTTTTTCTTTCTTTTTCACACTTGTTATTATTTAGAGATTTATTTTTATTTGCTAGGTCCACTTTTTTTCTTTTTTCTTCCATTTTTTCTTTTTTTTTCTTTTCTCCTTTCTTTTTTTGGTAGTTGTCACCAAATTTTTTTCTCCCCCTTTTCTTATCCTTTTTATCTCCAATGACGGTGGAATGGATGCTCAATCTACAACAAACTGTAAAGTGGAGACCAGTTGCACTGGCATACTGGGGGGGTAGAGGAGGGAGATGTGGGATGCATGGTGGGAATAGGGGTGGAGAGAGGACAGCAGTGGTGGTGGGAATGTCCCTCATTTATTGTCACTCTGTACCATAAATGATGCAGTGAAAGATTTGTAATGCACTTTGGTCACAATAAAAATTTAAAAAAATAAAATAAAATATTTATTTTTTTAAAAAAAGAGGTAATGAACAAGGAATTTGAAGGGGCATGAACTTTATGTTCTGTGACACAGTAGACATGACCAGAGAACAAATTGAAAATAGAGTTTGGGGTATGCACACAAATCTATGGACACAAATACACTTCATACACACACATACAAGCTGAAAGAAATGTGTGTCTATATATTGCTATCCTTGCAACATCTACTCTTCTTTTTCAGGTTATTTCTATTCATTTTTATACTGAGCTATTTGTCATTTTATCTCAGTAAAAACTGTGATAGTTATAAGAGTAAAGGGAGGGGTAGTAGGAATTAACAGAGGGACCATTTTAGTGATAAATTCATAAAAATAATTAATCATAAATTTAAATATTGGATATTTTTTAAGAAAAGTTTTAAAGAAGAAGAAAACCAGAAGTGACTTATGAACAGTGTTTACCACTGTCATCATGGACACTTTGCTGGTGATTAAGGTGCAGTAAGTTTATACATCAAAACAATAAACATCTTTGTGGTAAATTTCATATCATGAGCTGGTCCTTCCAAACCTCATCTCTATTGTCTTTAGGTTTTATTACAACACTGTATTGTATTTTTCTTACATCCCACAGATTAGTGAGACTATGGTGTGCCTATCTCTCTCCCTCAGACTCATTTCACTCAGCTTAATAGTTTCCATGGCCATCCATCTATAGGAAAATTTTATGACTTCATTTTTCATAACAGCTGCATAGTATTTTATTGTGTATATGTACCACAGTTTCTTTAGCCACTCATCTGTTGTTGGGCCTCGAGTTGTTTCCAGATTCTGGCCACAAAGATTGGCGAGTACAGCTATAGAAATAACTACACTAACAACTCAATGAGAGTGAGTGAAAGAAATAGAATGCCTGTCATGAAAAAAAGGCAGAGGGTGGGGAAGCAGGGAGATGGGGGGCATTGGTGGCAGGAAGGTTGCACTGGTGAAGACTTTTTATGACTGAAATCCAACTACAAATATGTTTGTAATCATGCTGCTTAAATATAAATATATTAAAAATAAATTGCTAAACTACTCAGAAAAATAAATGCCAATTGTATTTATTGTAAAAATATAAAATTTATTGTTTAATCATGTTATTTAAACTACAATAGAATATTTAAAAAGAAAAACCTTGGATGTAAAAATAAGTGTGCGAATAACAAAGTTTCTAATATTTTCTTTCAAGGAAGAACTTATGATTCAAGTTCCAAGGAACCGTTTCCCCATCCCACAGATTATGTGTAATATGAGAAATATTAGGTAAATTTCTGAGCTGAAGTCTGACAGACAGTGAAGAATACCATTGAATACCATTGGGTGGATCTTCTGGAGTAGTAATAATTCTAACAGTGAATTTCTGGCTAGAAAAGCAAACAAAATGAAGACCCGCATTGAGCATCTGATGCCCTGTCTTAGGGGACTGTTTTTCACAAACATTTCAACATAATGCACAGGAACTTTCTCCTATGAAATCTGACATTTCAAATAAAGGCTTTCCTTCTGCCTTTCTCCTGTATATCTTATTTTATGCAAAATACAAATATCTGTTGTTTGTATCACTAGAATAATGCTCATAGAGGCAAGTTATTTCAAAGTTCCTGGAAGCATGTCACTGAAACCCCAAGGAACATGCTGTAATAATTAACTAATAATACACTTTCTGAAACTGGACAATTAGCCTTTCTATTTAGTGTTTGTTTAAGTAACTATGAAACCTATCAAACCAGTATGATTGTCTTCCAATTTTATCAGCACAGGAGCCAGAGCGGTGGCATAGCAGTAGGGCGTTTGCTTGCACGTGGCTGGTCTAGGACAGATTGTGGTTTGATCCCCCGACATCCCAAAGCCAGGTGCTATTTCTGAGCACATAGCCAAGAGTAACCCCTGAGCGTCACTGGGTGTGGCCGTAAAACCAAAAATAAAAATTTTAACAGCCAAATATGAGATTCTCCCAATGGATGTTAGATTCTATCCCTTGATATAATCAGCACTCAGCTTCCAGAAAGAATCTAGTTGTTTCTTTTTTATTTCACTCCTTCATGTACCTGTCTTGTCAGATTCTTTGATACAACTTCCTCACCTTTATCCTAAGATGACTCCTTTGCACATTAGAACCTTGCTCCGAGATGGCACAGTGTAAAGTACCCAACGTGTCATAATCCTTCATGACCCAGCCTCTGTTTCCATTTCAACCACCATCTTTGTTGACTTAACTTTAATCTCATCTACTTTACCTTTTCTTTCTCATTTTATCTCGCAGAATTCTTAGTTCTTCTATTTCTCTTTCATCAATCTCCCATTTTTTCCTTTAAAATTTTATTCTTATCACAATTTATGGAGCCATCATTGAGGACAGCACTTTCTAAGGTGCAAAATTGTTCAAGGCTCTGTACACTATTAGTGACTGAGAATGTAGTTGTCAGGAGTCACAAGGGATATTTCTGTTTGTCCCAAAGTAAGAAATGCCACATTAACTACCAGGCTAGTTTAGTAGATACCAGAAAAGTGACAGGTATCCCCATTGATAAATTATTATGAGCCCCCCATTTCCTTACTTCCCTAATTCAGCCTTGTCTGATAGTGGCTTATGCTCAATATTTTCTCATCTAAACGTGACTCTGGCTCTTCAATTTCTAATTTTCTTCACCATATGGCTTGAGATTTGCTCCTGCTCATTCCACTACCACCTTCAGAAGTTAAACCAAATGTGAAATTCAACTCCATGTTCCTACACAAGTACATTCTAGAATTTAATTTTTGCAACCTTCTTAGGGCTTTCCACTCTTTGTATGATGACAAGATGTCAGTAATTACCTTAAAGCAAAACAAGAAATCCACAAAGCAATGTTAGTATTGATAAATAAGCCCATAAGGTACTTTCCTTTTTTATTTTAATCAAAGTAGATTACAAATCTTTCACAGTAATGTTTCAGGTACACAGTGATAGTGAATAAGGGGTATTCCCACCACCAATATTGTCCTCCCTCCACCCCTGTTCCCAGCATGCATCCCATATCCCCCTCTTTTAACCCCAGGCTGCTAGTATAGGTGGTCCTCTCTGTGTCCAGTATGTTATGAATTGGGTATTAATTATGTTGTCGTTGGCTTTGGATTTGGTGCTTAAATTTGAACCTCTTTTTATTTCTACTTAATGTTCATGTGACTGTTGGTCTTGGTACCCTCCATTATTTCCCCCTCCATTTGTGAAGCAGAGCAAGATGGTTCAAGTTGTGTGGTTCTGTTTGAAGGAAAGAGAAATAATAATAATAATAATAATAATAATAACAATAATAATTTAAAAATGGGACAAAAATAGAACAAGCAAAATAATGAAAGTAGTTCTAGAAGCTATATCTATCAGTTTAAGAACAGAGAGAGAAAGGAAGAAAAACATAACAGTACAAAAGAACTAAAAATAAAATAAAAGATAAAATCAAACAAAAAACTCGAAAACCAGAGCAATACAGACAGCAGCCATACAACAACCATGGACCTGAAATAGAAAACAAAAAATAAGCCCCAAAGAAAAAAACAGCAGCAGACAGCAATAACAAAACTTAAAAAGAAAAAAATTGATTTGTGCTTCTCTTTTTTTTCTTGCATAGGCACAGTAAATTTGGGGGCTTAAGAGATACAGGGTTTCTCTGCCCTTGAAGTATACTGTCATGGGAATAACTACGGGCTCTGTACATGCTCTTTTACTCTCCCCTAGGACCTTCTGTGGTGTCTGGAAACTTTCTGCTCTGTTATGGGTGATAAAATTGTGCCTCTGTAGCTAGAGATCTTGATATTTGCACAGGTCAAAGGATGGAGCCTAGGATGAAGTCTTTATTGTTCTCAGAGTTGTGATCCATCATTGTTGTTTTAATCAGTCTTCTGTAATTGATGGTCTTGGTTTTTGCCCCAATCCTAGGATAGAGTCTTTCATTATGTTTCCCGATGATCTGTTCAGTTGCAGTTGTTTCAGTCATACATCTGGAATTAGAGATCTTTGTTATTGTACATGCCATAGGCCAGGGCCTAGATTAGGGTCCTTTTTATTGGTTCCAGGATAAGTTCTGCCCATTCATGATTATCAGAGTTAATCTTTTGTAGATAGTGAACTTGGATTTTGTACAAATCAAGGATGGAATGTCTTCTGATTTCATCTTATCATTAGGAGATGAGGTAAGACTACCTGTCTTAGACCAAGTTCTTGTCATTTCCTCGTTGTCAGGATATCATATCAAAACCAGCATATGTTGGTGTCAGAGCAGTATTAGGAATGTTCCAGAGGAATATTGGTTCCTGGGGCTTGGTGTAGAGCTATGTTAGTTCTATGTCTAAAAACTTGGGTTCCGGATTGAACGGTCGCTGTCTAATCACCTGGAATCTAAGTTGGGTCCACATGACATATGTTCAAGGTGGGAGATGCCCCTGTATTATAAAGGGTATGAGTTCTTATCCCTAGTTGATAAGAGCTTGTTTCTAAACATACAATTTCCCCTTCTTTAGTATGCCTTTGCAGAATGACGTAGTGCTACATTATATTGCTGATGCATTTGGGAGTGAGAGTGTTAGGCTCCATCCCTTTGTATACAGATGGAGTTAAGGAAGAAAAGAAAACAGAAACAAGAAAAAATATATAAATATCTATATATACATACTCACATATATATAAAGAAAAAAATAAAGGAAAATAAGTCTAAAAAATTAGGGAATAAGACGATGCAGGAGACTACCTTACATTTGGGGATAAACAAATTAAGAGGTAGTCTTATATATGTTTTTAACTTATCAAGGAAGTTAGGCTTCCCCATTGTCTTTTGAAATTTTCTTGTGGTGTGTGGGATCCAGGGCACATTTTCATCACACGCCCTGGTCTTCTTGAGATTGAGAAAAGATTTGCAGCAGATAAGTCTCGGGTAGAGTTCTTGCGCTGGGGATCCTTCTGGAGCTGAGTCCAGTATCAAACAATAGTCCACATTTGGGAGAGGCGAGAAGGGCCACACAGCATGAGTCAGCAGTGGTGTTGGTTGTAGTTTCTTGCTGGGGACGAGGTGTTGGTCTGAGTGGGGGTCGCTTCACTTGGGTGCTGGGTGATGGCTTATTGGGGTAGGAGGTCCGTCTTGATACCTTGAGTTAAGAACTGAGGGTAAAGAGCTTTAATAAGGTGGGATATCAGGTTGGGATTGGGGGTGAAGGGATAGTAGAATTTCTTAAGGGAGGTAAAGGGGATAGTATATAGGAAGGGCTATATACACTATAGGTTTCGAATCTCAAGTACTAAACAATGTGTTTATGAGGTCTATCTATGTAGGTGGTTACCTTATATAGTATTGTCTGCTGCATCTTATGTATCAAATTTTTATTTGACATAGATCAAATTGATGATAATGAGGAAGAAAATGGAGAAGAAAAGGGAGAAAGAAAGAAGTAGTGAGAAGAGAGGAAAAGAGAAAGGAAATGTTAATTTGCCTAAATGTGTTCAATGCATAGGTCCTATAATATAAGTCTGTGGGTCATAGTTGACTGCTTCAGTGTTCTGGGCCGTCAAATGCTGCAGGTCCTAATAGAGGCCATAACCCAGAGATAATGGATATATTGGAGTGTTTTATCAAGATATTTTCTTTTTTGGAGGGGGAGAGTAGGGGGGAGTCACACCTGGCAGCGCTCAGGGGTTACTCCTGGCTCTATGCTCAGGAAAGAAATCTGGGTCTCCAAGGATGTGTGAAAATGCAAAATGTTGAGGGACATGATCTTTTTTGTTTTGTTTTGGGATCACACCCAGTGAAGAAGTTTAGGGGTTTCTTTTGGTTCTTCACTCAAGAATCAATCCTGGTGGTGCCCAATATAAAACGCCCAGGCTGGAATCTGGGTTAGCCTTGTACAAAGCAATGCCTTACCCACTGTACTGTTTCCCCCACCTCAGAGGTACATGATCTTAAACTGTTTTTATAAACATGATCTCGTTTCACCACATAAACATGACTGTAATTAAAAAGACCAAGCCTGGCTCTGCTTTGACCATATTCAATCAGCCAGAAATGTTTTTACTGTAAAACTCATACATTACCAAAAACAACAAACTAAATGACAACAAGCACAGCTGTGACAAAGCCTTCATCTTCCCTTGTGTACTGTTGCAGCTTCAGTTATGTTGATGTGTCAATAGATGTTGTCACTAAGGACTAGGGTTCAGATAGGTAGATAGTAAATATTTTTGCATCCTGAACCTTATCTTTACTGTCTCTTTGTCTTTGTTCCCCAATCCCCTATTTTCTCTCCTTCTAACATATATGTTTGATAAATAGAAGTTATGATTATTTTTCTCTGTGGAAGAAAGGGATTTATTAAATGAATATTCATTCATACTTAAAATATAGATGTTAATATAGTAAACATCTTGTCTCTCGCAGGCTTTACACTTTTTGTGCTATTTTCTCTTCATACAGCACATATTAGACTCCTTTATATCTTTGCATACAATTCATATCCTTATTGCTATTTCAGCATTACTTACTCCTAATCCACAAAGAATAGAAATGAGTAGTTGATAAAAATATTCATCCTGGATTCCCAACTAGAATGGCATCTTTAGGCACAGCTTTAACTCTTTAATTGTATTATCAGTTGTTTTAAGTGGATAGAGGTATAGATGACACTGTGGACTGGATGCAGGTTTGATTCCCAGCACTACATGGTTCTCTGAGCCCCACTGGGAGCCACCCCCAAGTCCAAAACCAAGATTATCACTGATAATCACTACGGGTGGCCCCTAAACCAAAAGTTCTATCAATATATTAATAAAGTTTGCTTAAGCTCCCCTCCTTAAAGTCATATATAAAGAGCAACTGAATTTTATTTTGAAAGAAGTAGATCATTGTTGAAGAAGCATATAGGAATGATTTGTTTGCCAAAAAATTCTATAGATATTAATAGGGAAAACATATAATATTTACATATAATGATTCCGTATAATTTTCAGCCTAGGTATATATTCATAAAGTTGTAATGCTTTTTCTGAAACACTATTTGCAAAAGTTACCTGGCTTGTGTTTCTCTTTCATAAAAATATACTAATTCTTATACCTCTTTAGGATATATTTTAATCACCAGCATTTTTGCCTTGTAAAAAGTAAGGTAATAATTTCAACAAAAATCATGCACCTTTACCTTCCGTAAGATCATGTTACTGTTTAATACTTTAATACAAATGCTACTTACACTATTTTAATGATCCTCATTTATAAAATACTTTTATATTATCCATTTAAGTGTAATACAGGTATTTGATTTATTTAAATTATGGTTGAAAATGATATAGTTTATTAACAGATTAAATTCAAAAGTTGTATAAATATTAGATGTGATGATTGAATGTATACTCCATAGATTTCTTCTGAACATGTTATGATACTTTCAATTGGTAATAATCATTTTGCTGAGATGATATTTAGGAGTCTCACATTTTTGTAAACACCATCTTTGCTTATTTGTATAATTTAGTGGTTTAGTTGCTAAGTGACAAGAGCTACAGATAGTTGCTGTTCTTTTCAATTCCAAGTGTGCAAACAACACCTGGCAGGTGAGGATGGTCCTCATTTTCAATGAATGAAAAGTCATGCTTATGTAATTTTCACCACTTAATTATTCACACCATCACAGAGAGAGAGCTGTTGCAATCTTGATGTGCAAATTAAGAATTTGGACCAAATGGATGCAACTCTTGGCTCTGATAATGATATTATTCAGATCCCTCATCCAACTATTATAAATGTCTACAAATACCATTTCGAACTCAGAGAATCTCAAAGATTTCTCATTAGAAGGAAATTCTTCACATCATAACTTTCCTTTCAGTCTTCCAGAAAGAAATGGAAACCAACATTTTTACAGGGAAATATTGGTTGATGATGGTGACATAGGAGGAACCTGATCTCCCCAATCATGGACATACATGGACATCTACATAGACACAGGGACTAACTTACTAGCAACGAGGCCTGAAAACTAAACTGAACCAATAGAGCTCCTACAACAAAGTATGGAAAGGTAGCACTGAGAACAGTGGGGAGGACAGTTATAGGATCTCATTTAGGAAGAGTCCCCACTCTCAGTGTGAGGTTTAGTGAGGACACAGACAGGATATGGCGGTGTTCGGAACTGGCCATCCATTCTGCATGACTAACCCAAGTTTTTAGAGTCTCATCGTTGAAGGCTGATGGAAAAAACATCCTGAAGAATCTAAGAACTGTCAGGAATATGGAACCTTGCCCAGGGATCCAGTGTACTAACATGTGAAATCTCTTTGAATCATACATGGAGGAATCCCTTAACTCATACTTTCAGTCTCTCCCTAAAAGGTAGGAAGCCTTTGGTATGATCCTCAGGTCAGGATCTGAGCACCCTGTAAATTTATTGCCACCTTGCTTATTCAAGTGCCTCTAAGTGCCATTTTTCCTACTAAAAATTTTGGGTGAGACAGAGCTCTGCCAGCTCTCACAACATGACCACACTGCCCTGCCAGGTGTGTGGAACCCTGATATCATAGCAAGGTATAAAGAACTGTAGGGGTCGCTGTTGTGCCCCATAAAAATGTGTAATCTGGATGGACCTGTAGAGACCAATACCACTGCCGACATATTGTACTACAGTTGAGGGTCCTAGCTCTGCCCACCCATACTGCAATAACCAGGCCAGACCAACAACTCTTTACATCATGCAGTCTATAAAGCAGTGACCTTAGAATGTCTATAAACCTAAAACAGGTGTGTGATGACCAAAGATGGGGGCAGGTCTATGGAAAATGAGTGGAGAGGTTCAGAAAACTTCCAACTATAAAATAAATAAATGCTGGTCATATAACATACTAAAGTTGCCAAGTTGTATGAAGATTTTAGCTCTTCACAAGTCAATTTTGCACTGAAATATAATTTATAGAAAAGCATGCAAAATATGTGCCTGCTTTACTAACACCTGAATACAATATTTTTGCACTCAAATTTATATTTGCAAACCATTATAGTTGAAATCATATAATGGATGTGCGGTTAGATTCACCTCAAATGACTTGGCACTTGCTTCTTTTCTGTCCCTAAGGTGTCCTCCTCTCCATAGATGTTGAGTAAGTTGATTGCTCTGAACACTTAACCACCTGAGTTAAGCAAACTCAGGAACTCACAAAATTTCCAACTCTTCATCTTTGTTGAAAGAAAGTGTGGTGGGAATGGTAGAAGCGCTTGCCTTGCATGCCACCAACCTGGATTTGAATTCCCAGTTACCAAATTTAGTCCTCCAAGCACTGCCATGGGTTATTCCTAAGCACAGAGCCAGAACCAGTAGTGTTTCCCGAGCACTGCTCGGTATGGCCCAGTGCAACCTTCAAATAATAAAAAAATGAGTCGCTGGAAACAGCCAAGATACCCTTCAACAGATGAATGGCTAAAGAAACTGTGGTACATATACACAATGGAATATTATGCAGCCGTCAGGAGAGATGAAGTCATGAAATTTTCCTATACATGGATGTACATGGCATCTATTATGCTGAGTGAAATAAGTCAGAGAGAGAGAGAAAGACACAGAATGATCTCACTCATCTATGGGTTTTAAGAAAATGAAAGACATTCTTGCAATAAAACTTTCAGACACAAAAGAGAAAAGAGCTGGAAGTTACACTCACCTCTTGAAGCTCACCACAAACAGGAATGAGTTTAGTTAGAGAAATAACTACGTTTTGAACTATCCTAATAAAGAGAATGTAAGAGGAAAATAGAAAGCCTGTCTAGAGTACAGGCGGGGGTTGGGTGGGGAGGAGGGAGATTTGGGACATTGGTGATGGGAATGTTGCACTGGTGATGGGTGGTGTTCTTTACATGACTGAAACCCAAACACAATCATGTATGTAATAAAGTTGTTTAAATAAAAAAGATTTTAGAAGTGTTTTTACCACTGTACAAATTCATCAATGATCATAAATAGTAATTGGTAAATTTCTTTTTAAGGAAAATGTGATATGCAAACACTAAAAGATAACACTTGAAGACAAATTCACCTTATTTTTTTAGTTGAGTAGTAAATAAATGTGATTTATAAATGCTTATAAAGTTTATAAATTTTATAAATGTAAAAAAATAAATAAAATAAATAAAAAATGAGTCCAATAGTACAGAGGTTAAGGTACTTACAGTTCATACGACCCATTCCTGCTCTACCCCCCCAGCACAGTACGTGGTCCCCTGAGCACTGCCAAAAGTGATCCCTGAGCAAAGAGCACAGATAAGCCCTGAACACTGACAGGAGTGTGGCAGAACCTTCATGTCCAAAATGAGTGGTAGCAATACATTCTAGCTCTCTTATATCTCCAAGGCTCTTTTCCATTTCTAACCTTGACAGTATTGAAGGATCAGGCCAATCACCATGGAAAATGCCCTTAGTTATATCTTCTTATTGACTAGATTCCATGTTGCTTATTGGAGAAAAACTACAGAAGTGTTATCATGTCCTTATAAATGGATTTGAGGATGTACTTAAAGTTGGTTTGATCCAGCATAAAGGCTAACTTTGATGGCTTGATTAAAGGGAAGTCTTTTCTCTTCATAATTAATTAGTCATTTGGATTAAATACTCTTCCTTATCAAATAATTTTCTAATTGCCAGTCTATATTGATTGGTTGAAAAATTTCTACTGAGATTTTTTTCCTACTACAATGAACTCAAGAACCTAACTCATCCTATATACTATCATTTATTTCTGTCGTTTGATGCTTAAATTGTTCTAGATTTGACACGTAGAAACTTCATCAATCCACTACTTGTACGAATTTGGAACACCTGTAGTTTCATAATTTTTTTTACCCCAGAAAACATTTAGTACATTTCATAACATACCTTAAATCAAGGGAATTACAGAGAGAAGAAAATGAGTCTGCTAAATTATTTTGATTAGAGAACAGACATAGGTGCTGATTTACTTAATTCAGAATAGGTCAAATCAAACTCACATAATTGGCCGCATGCAGACAAGTGCCCTCCCATCCTGCTCTAATATCTTTCTGGCTCCTCTTTTTTGATTTATTATGCATTCATTCATTTTATTAGTATTTTTAATAACTTTAAAAAATTTCAGCAAAAAGAGGGAGACTATGTAAATAGTATAGTTTCAAAATAATCATTACTGATTTATCTTCCAGGTAACTCTATTTTGTTATATTAATATTCTAGTAACTAATATGTAAATAAGAATGACTTAATAGAAAGTATTTAATAGAAAGTCTTGACATTTTCCCCTTCCAAGAGACCATATTAATATTTTATTGAAATGTGAACATCACCAGAAAGTCAGTGCCCTTTTAGGTCATAAGCTAATTTTTTGCTAGCAAATTAATGTGTAATGAGTTAGTGCTACCAATACATTAAAACTACTTACTTGTAATAATTAATTGAAGCAAAACATAATCATTGCATAATAAAACAAGGCACATGATGAGATGCTCCTTCATCGATTTTTCATGGAAATTAATCATTAAATTCATACCTGAATTTAATAATAAAATTGAGCAGTTCATAGGAAGCCTCTCAGCAATTAGTTAAATTAGTCAGATTAAGCTCTGTCATGAGTCATGTACCTTCTTTCTTTAGTTATATTCTTTCACTATAGTCTAGAAGAATTTTAGAACATGTACTCATTAATTAATAAATCACATTTTAATTGACACACACTTATCAATCATTTAGTCTTATCATATTAACAAATATTTGCTAATACAACTTGGTATGTCTATCAGAAAATTATTATTGAGATAAGCTTTTGTATGTCCATCAGCAATTTAGTAATTTTATCTTTATCTGTTTTGGAGGGAGGAAGAAGTTAGTCATTCCCAGTAGTGTTCAAAAGCTATATGCAATGACTTGAGAATCATTCCTGGCAGTGCTGAGAATTGAACCAGGGTCTCCCTTAAGCAGAACAGTTCCTTAAACTCTTTGAGCTATTGCCCTGGTCTAGAAGTTTAACTTTCTTAATTTATTTTTCTTTATTACTCAAAGGTAATCATTATTTAAATTTTCATTTATATTTTTTGTTATCTCATTTGTTAGTGATGTGTTGGGTATAGAAATGGCTTAAAGTATTTTTAAAAGTTTTAAAAGCGTATCTTTCTGAGAATTGATATTTTCTCCAGTGTTGTATTTTTATGGTGAACCTATACAAGGCATTTAAAACAGTTATTATTTTTTACTACTGTAGAATATTCCGTTCTACTATTACCAGGAATGTTCTTAATCATTTTCCTGTTGCTATTCTTGCTGTTTTTCTTTTTATAATTGTCCTGTTGGAGCTGGAGTGATAGCCCAACAAGTAAGCCATTTCCCTTGCATGTGGCTGATCCAGGTTTGATCCCTGGCATCCCATATGGTCATCAAAGCCTCCCAAGGAACACAGAGGCAGAAGTAACCACTAAATACCATTAGAAAACAAATTAAGTCCTTTTTCTTAATAGAACTATGTAGCTAAGGACATTTTTGTTCCCTTTTTATGTGTATAGAAAAGATTCTCCTGTGGGCTGGAGAAATAGTATAGTGGGTAAAGTACTTGCCTTGCATGCACCTGAAGTGGGTTCACTTCCTGGTGGTCCCCTGAACTCACCAGGAGTAATCATTGAAAACAGATCCAGAAGTAGTTCCTGAGCACTGCCAGGAGTACCCCCCCAAAAAAATATTCTCTAGGACGGTAACAAACTGGAACATAACTAAAGATATAAACTGTCTTTCAAATTATTTAGGATTGCCAATTTGTTTCCAAAGTACTGATTAATACTTATACTGCAACTCTGTACTATTTCCCTTCATTTGGAAAATTCCCACCCACTATTGGTTGTAATGTCATCAGGTACAGCCTCTATAAAAACATTATGAAAATTTCTCCCCAAAAATGAGCTTTCAAACAATCCAGCAATACTACATCTTGACATCTACTTAAGAGCCAAAATCTCTAACTAAAAAGATATTTTCACTCTTGGGTTTATTGCAGTACTTTTCATAGTAGGCAAGATCTGGAGTCAACCAAGTACCTAACAACAGATGAATGGCAAAAGAAAGCATGGTATAAATATATATATGCTCATATATGTATATATGACTACCATATATACATATGCTCATATATGAGCATCTAAATATGTACAATGGAATACTACTGAACTAGAAGAAAAGGTGAAGTCAAGTAATGGTTTGCAATGTAGAAGGAACTAGACTAGAGGATATAAATATGAGTGAAGTCAAAGGAAGAGGAACAAATACAAAATTATTTTTTCATATATGGAACAGAAAGGAAAATTAACCTATGGTAAAAGACCTATAGAGTTGGCCTTCAGAATTGTAGTACACGGAGCTAGTGGTATAGCAGGGAGTGAGGACCCATTTAAACATTGGTGGAAGGATACTGGAACTCAGGTGGTGGATATGGGATTGCAACATTTGTACCCGAAACTCTATTTTTAATAGCATTGTAAATCATGTTACCTAAATCAAATCGGGAATGGGAGGCAGAAATTTCCCATAAGTCATATCCACATCATTTGATATCGTCAGTCCAATTTATTTGCCTACCTGACTGATGTAATAAGATGGATGGTGTTATAATAAAATATCATGGACTGAATGTCTTAAACAACACAAATTTATTTTCTCACATTTGGGGAGTCTAAAAGTCTAAGATCAGGGTATTAATATGTCTGAGTTCTGGTGAGATTTCCTTTTGTAGTTGGCTATTTTCTGGCTATCTTCTCAAAAGGGAGAAGGAAGATTGGGATTTCTCCCTTGTAAGTAGATATTGATACCCATTGTGTTTCAATGTATTGAAATCTTATGATTTATGAATTATGAATCTTACTAGAAGATTTATGAGGCTATGAATAGGGTTACTAATCAAGTTATAAAACTTTTAAGCATAAGTTTCTGAGCTTACAGGAACAAGGAAACACTCATTTATAATGATTTACAGGAACAAACATTTCATGTTCACATTACAACTTGGATTTCTTGTGGCTGCTGTTGCTCTGATCAATCCCTGCATTTTGGAAACTATAACAAAAACTCATACTAACAATGTTGTAAAGCATTACTTTTTACCTAAGGTTTAGACATGAACTGTTAATAAAAATTAAAATTATTTTAGCTACAGTGTGTTTGTCCTGCTATAAAGGCAATTTGTGCTTATGAAAACATACTTGGAATTCATAAAAATGTATTTAGACATAAATATTCATAAAAATGTATTTAGACAAGTGACCCATAAATTCCACACTTGATATAATTAATACTGATTTTATATTTCCCTTTAATTTTCCTTTATATACACATATATGTATATGTACACATATACAAATTTTATATAAAATAAGGATTTATTATGCAAGTTTTTCTGTAATTTTACAGTAAAATGTAACATATACTGTAATAATTGTTTTCTCTGTCATTTAATAGACTTTGAAATTTTAACTGGCATCATAATGTCATAGACCTTTCTTCATCATTAGTGTTTCTGTTTTTCTTCAGAAAATGTGTTTGTAAGTAAACCAGAATACTAACAATTTATTCCATCCTTATAGAAAAATACTGGAAGAGTAACATAAACTGGAGTGATACAGTAGTGAATTTCTGTGAAACTGAGTACATACGCCTGATATCTCATTGTAATGAGAGTAATCAAAGATGTTTCTGGATAACAATAGACTATTAGTTTGGGGAAGTCAAACTTATTCGTGGATTTTTTTAATGCATGTGGGCATTGTTATCTCTAGCTCCAAATTGTTTTACTATCAACTGTTTTACTAAAAGATCTGTATAGTCATTTCAGTTGTCCAGTAAAAATAATTTATTTAGAATTATTTGGGGGAGCAGCTACAACTGGGGCCTTACTCTTGTCTCTGTGCTCAGGGATCATTCTTGTATGGATTTCACAGTTTTAGTGAAAGTCTACTAGAGTTTGATATACATCATTCAGTTTTTGTAAAATTGCAGCAGCATTGGTTTATATTATTGTGTTCATTTTAGGAGTGCAGCATCACACCTCTTCCAAGTAGATTCCCACCACTTAATTTCTTTATTTTATTTTTAATAATGATTTCTCTCCCACCACTTAATTTCTAATAACGTCCCCCCAACTTTAATTAATTGTCTTTATCTTGTCCTCCCATCCCTATCACTTTCCATTTTGAAACTTATCACTTTGTTAAGGTTCACTTTAGTTTTGTTTCTTTATAGTTCACATAAGAACAAATTCTTACCGTAAATGACTTTCTCTTTATACATAGTTTACTTCTCATAATGATTTTAAGTTCCATTCATATTGTTGCAATGGTAATTTTTTTGTTTTGTTTTGTTTGTGTTTTTGGATCACATCCAGCAGCATTCAGGGGTTACTTCTGGCTCTGTGCTCATAAATCGCCCCTGGCAGGCACTGGGGACCATATGGGATACTGGGATTCGAACCATCGTCCTTCTGCATGCAAGGCAAACACCTTACCTCCATGCTATTTCTCCAGACCCCATGCAATGGTAATTTTTTGATATTTTATTATAGCTGAGTAGTGTTATGTTATGTATATATACATCTTTTTTTTTTGGTCCAACATCTATTGTTTGGCAATTAGGTGTTCAAATCTTGTCTCTTGTGCACAATGATGTGATGAACACATGGGTATATATCTCTTTGAATTAGCATTTTTATATTCTTTTGCTAAGTATTTAGAAGTGAATTGCAGGTCTATATATAGTTTCATTTTTAATTTTCTCAGGAATCTCAATACTGTTTTACATAGTGACTGCACTAATTAGTATTTCCACCCACAGTGCATGAGGGTTTCCTTTTTCCATGCCCTTGACAACACTTGCTTCTTGTCTTGTTTTTTAAAGGTCTCTCTCATTATTGTGAGTTGATATTTTGTTCTAGTTTTGTTTTATATTTCCCTAATAATAAATGTTGAGGTTTTTTATTTACCTGGCTGGTATTCTGTATATCTTCTTTGTGAGACATAGATCTTTCAGATCTTCTAACTATCTTCTGATTCGATTATTTGGGATTATTTAACTGTATGTATTATTTTATAATTTGAATATCATATATCAGATCTGTGAATTGCAAATAGCCTCTTTAAATCCAGTAGTTGCTTTATGGTGATGCAACTTACTTTTTAATTATGAAATTACTTTTGGGGGATGAATTCTTTGCTTGTTGAAGCTTTTTTGTTTGATATAGTCCCCTTTATTTTTTATTTTGTTTTCCTTGTCATTGTAGTTCAATCCCCAAAGATATTTTACACTCTGTTTGAAGATATATATATCTTCACGAATTATATATATATATATATATATATATATATATATATATATATATATATATATATATATATATATATAGAATCCGTGTATTTGTCTAAGTATTTTAGTTTCAGGGCATATTGTCAAGTCTTTTGTCCTATTTGAATTACATTTTGTATGTGACAGAGTAGTGGCATAGTTTTATTCATTTGTATGTTAGTCCAGTTTCCACTTTTCCCCTGCATAGTTTGATCAAAAGACTTTCTCCGTTGGGTATTCCTATTTCTATAAAGCACTTGTGTATTGCTTACTATACTCAGATTATTCTAATGATTTTATAGACATAATCTCCTTTGATACTGCAACTCTACAATGGATACTATTTTTATTATCTACATTTTATAGTTAAGAAAACAGATGTAAAATAGTGATAGTAACTTGCGTAAGAACAGTCAACATGGGGCCAGAGAGATAGCATGGTGGTAAGGCATTTGCCTTGCATGCAGAAGGACGATGGTTTGAATCCCGGCATCCCATATGGTCCTCTGAGCCTGTCAGGAATGATTTCTGAGCATAGAGCCAGGAGTAACTAACCCCTGAGCGCTGCTGGGTATGACTCCCCCCGCCCCCAAAAAAGAGAACAGTCAACAACTTAACCAAATAGAATTGGTTCCAAAGTTCAAGTTTTGTCTGATGCAGTGGTAGGATTGAGACAGACAGCATTTAACAATGATCATTGACTTTGACGTTATAAAATACAGATTAACATGGACATACAAATTAAGCAAAAAAGATGTAAAATGTTGTGACCAGTTATAGAATTAATATCTATATAGTTTTTGAAGTAAAAATTGAACATTTTACTTCAGGAAATTCATAAAATTATAAACTCTGCAGAGCATGTGGAAAGACTACAAAGAGGAGATAATATTGTGCTTGACCGTAATTAATGAACTGGTTACCTGAATATAATCCAGGACTTAAGGGTGAATACCTTTTATATGTTTATATGTCCCTAAGTAGATCCAACCCCTGGCACCATATTCCTTCCTGAGCATTGCTGAATGTTGCCCTGGGAGCCTCCAATATTCCTAGACCTTCCCCACAAACCCAGTGGCTAATTTTTATTGTTGGGTGAGACCCCTTGGGTTTTCTGAGCACCACTTCAGAGCCCCTGCAAAGAAAACAACCAATGAATTAGACATGGCAGGATAGGCTCTCAGCTTTCAAATCATTCTGCAAACTAGAAGAGAGAGTATTCTGCCAGACTCTGTACATGAAGGATTTGAGAATGTATCTCTGGGCATATAACATGCCTATATTTCCCAAATATCCCTTTAAGCTACATGTAATTATGTCATTTCATTCTAGCCAATTGAATATAACACAGCAACTTCTCCATTTCTAGGCCCAGGTTATTGGAAGGTCCTGTTTGCTTCTCAACACAGTTATGTTCTTATCTATCACTGGTAAATTAAAGATTTTGGAGACATTAGGATCATAAAGATATAAGGGAAAACATAGCTACAAAATAGAAGAAAACTGGTCTCTGAATTATTCCATGAAAGATGACTCTAAGTCATAAATACCTGCACTGCACTCTGAATAAGAATGCTGAATTTGGGGGCTGGAGAGATAGCACAGCATTTGCCTTGCATGCAGCTGATCCAGGACAGACAGCGGTTTGAATCCCAGCATCCCAGCATATGGTCCTCCGTGCCTGCCAGGAACAATTTCCTAGCGCAGAGCCAGGAGTAACCCCTGAGTGCCACAGTGCCAAAGACAAACAAAGATGCTGAGTTTGTTATAGCAACAAGGGTCTTTTTTTTTTTACTATAATCAAAGTTCATAAACTTACAACTTAAGAGTTGATCTTTTGGGGCTAGGGAGATCATATAGCAGGTAGGACACTTGTCTTGCATGAAGCCAGCCTGAGCTCAATTCCAGCATCACATATGGCCCATGAGCCCTGCCAAGAGTAATTTCTGAATGCAGAGCTCTGGGCACCTCTGAATGTGATCTGAAAATAAAAGAGGAAAAATATTATCTTCCAATTGTCCTGTCAGTTAAGAACTTAAGTGTTCTAAAATGAATACTGAAGAAAATGTATAGTAGTTAATGGGAGTTGTATATGTAGGGTGGAATTAAAATTAGGTGGTATGCATATAAAGAGGAAGGAAGGGCTTACAGTGAAAAATACAAAAGGAATAAAGATCTTAAATTATGGGGCCGGCTCGGTGGCGCTAGAGGTAAGGTGTCTGCCTTGCCAGCGCTAGCCTAGGATGGATCGCGGTTCGATCCCCCGGCGTCCCATATGGTCCCCCAAGCCAGGAGCGACTTCTGAGTGCATAGCCAGGAGTAACACCTGAGTGTCACCAGGTGTGACCCAAAAACCAAAAAAAGAAAAAAAAAGAAAGAAAAAAAGATCTTAAATTATGGTTGTCAAACTACAGTCTATGTGTCAAATTCAGCTTACCACACTTACTTATAATTAAATTTTTGTGAAAACACAGCCATAGTCATTTACTTGTGTGTTGTCTGGTTACGTTTTTATTACAATGATGCAATTTCGTAGTAGCAACAGAAACCACATGGTCCACTGCTGTGAGCCAAATTCTGTTGCAGTCTTCAGCGCCTGCAAATAGATTCTTCGTGGAGTTCGGGAAAAAATTCCACGGGGAGAGAGTGGGCACACGGAATGGCGAATGACGGAACGATATTGTTTTGGGCTTGCTTTGTTTTGGGTAGGCAGAAAGGAAACAGGTAATTTTCAGGGAAGTGGGAAGAGAGAGGAATGTTTTAGAGTTTTAGGGAGAAAACTGAAAATTGTTTTACTATGAGCTAAGTTTTGGGAAAAACCTGATCTTGGCGCCAAAGTAGGAAAAATTACAGGGAGCTGTTAAGTGGGACACTTTTGGCGGGATTGTACTGTCCTCCTATGTTAGAAAGAATTTACTAAGGCCTGATTATTAATGTTGGTTAAAAATAAAGAAAGAGATAGTTACAGCCACTATTGGAATTATGGCCAAACACTCCACGCAAAGGGTCAAGTGATTTTGACTGCTCTAAGCGGGCCTTTTTGGCAAATAATTCCTTTTCAGGAGGGCACTATACCTTGTGGTGTGTGCCTCTCCTGATTGGAATGTGGCAGTCCACAATTTATTCTATGGGTAAAGAATAGTATGGTTAAAATGTATAGTACAGTGAAAGATGATAGCTCAGTGGTAGATTTCATGCTTCCTATCTATGAGATCTTGGGATCAGTCAAGCAGTTGCATATTTACATAAAGCTGTATAAAATTGGGTATATGCAGAAGGCGATATAAAAATATCTAAATTAAAACTAAAAAGAGAATGTAGATTTCCTTTTCACTATCAGTAATAGTGTGCTTAAACTTTAGACCATACCAGGGGAATAGCATCCAAATACTATTCTCTGAGGCAAAGTCCAGACATTTCTCCTGTGTTTTTCCTACCCTGTAAATATCAGCCTCCCTGTTACCTTTGCATAAAATTTGATCTGCTGTTTTTAGATTCTGCCATCCATTTGTTCATCTTCCTGTCTTGTTGGCTTCACTCACTATACTTTATCTCTGGTCATTCTTATAGTATTCTTCCCTAAGCTATTGCAAAATCGTAGTTGCCCTGATAGAAAAAGGATCCTAAAGAAAGACTGCTTGTTCTCAATGGCTCTATAACTTTCCAAGTTGGAATAACATCTATCTCAACCCAAGAGTCTCTTTCTCATCTCAAATTACAGTGTCAAAAAGGAGTATACATGCTGGGTAAATAATATTAGCACTCCATGAGCCCAAAGTGGGAATTTTTAGTAATCCTGCATTGGTAAATATGAACTTTGATTCCAAAAACTGCCTGAAATAAGAGCTGCATAGGATCATGTGCTCTGCTATAGTCGAAGAATTGGAGAAAGGTGAGGAGAGGAGACAGAAGTGGAGCCTCTTTGTCTGTAAAAGAGAAAATTCTCTTATATCTTCCACTCCTTCTACTAGCTCCTTGAGTATTGCATATGTCTGCTCTTTTTATAGAGGGGGAAAAGAGACATCTAAGATTTTCGCTTTCCACTGCATTTCTAACACGTTCTATACCCCCGTCTTCCATCAGTACCTTAAATCATCTTTTTTCACCTTCAGCCACATGCTAAATTTAGCTCCGGAGGACAAGCTTAAGCGTTTCATTCTTTAGTTGGAAAATGTCCAAGCTTTAGGTAAGGAAACTTCCTACAGACGTCCAATTTAACTTAAAATAGTTTTATTATAGCATCATTTAATTTATGTAAATACAATAGTGATGAAAATTTCTAAGTGCCAGAACCTTAGGGATTAAGCTTGTGTTTTCAGTACAAAGGCTTTAAAATGGAGAAACTTTTATTATCCATATTTTCTAGAAGCCAATTTTAAAACATGAAAAACCACTCCTGATCTGTAATATATAATTTTTTTTTTGGTTTGGGGCCATACCAAGCAATGCTTAATGTTACTCCTGGCTCTGTACTCAGGAATCACTACTGGCAGTGCTCAGAGGGCCATATAGGATGCCATGATAGAACTCGGTCAGCCACAAGCAAAGCAGTCACCCTGCCCACTGCCCTATTGCTCCAGTTCTGCAGATCTTAACTAGTATTATCATAAATGTTTGTTTTTATTTAAAGCAAAATAAAAAAACATATTTCAATATTGCATATGAACAAAATAATAACAAACAAAACAGCACACATGACAAATACACTCACGTATATTTGTGTGTTTGGATGTGTGTATGTAAAGGGGAAAGGAAGAAGAAAGCATTGTGGTAGTATGCCATTTCTATAGAGTTAATTTTGTTCGAAGAAGTTTTGTTTGCAGTTGCAGATAATTTACAAAATCAAATAGCTGAATACTATCAATACTTAACTCCTGCTATAAAGCATGTTGGAAGTTTTAAGCTAGTTATAGGTTGTTGTAGGTACTCTGGCCTGCCTCAACATTCTTTTTGTCTTCTCACACTAGCATCTGGACTTAAGATCTATCCATTTGGAGGACAGGGATCAAAAGTAAAAGGTGAAAACAAACCATATCACCATTTTTAAGATTTGAAAGTTGGTCTACCTCACATTATTTTCTATTCTATCAGCCAAAATAATTAATGTGACAAATTTCAGAATAAATAAGACAGCAAGTTATGGTCTTCTCCACAAGGAAATAGGGAATGAATAATTGTGAACAGTAATATAACAGGACACATTTTTCTGTGTTAAAAGATGGCAAGGCCAACTCTTGTTGTTAGCTACTTTTCTGGCTAATTATGTAAGAGTATTGTCAGATCCCATGTTTTTTGACTAAGGGAGCCATTTCACACAGAAAAATTTTCTCAGAAATAAATATGCAAGTATTGCTCTTATCCTTCAATTTAATTACAAATGTCTATGAACTATCAGGATGATATTTTGAACAGATATTAGAATATTAATCTATTTTATTAACAAAAATAAAACTATTAATCTCTTTGTATTTATCGTTTTATCATAACTTACTCTGGTACAGGATTCACCTGGGGAAGTTCTTTCAAGAAATTTTAGAATGCAGTTAGAAAATCACACATTTTTACATCCTCTTTTGTTACCTTAATTACTTTCATATTTGCATTTCACATACTACTTTATTGAAATCTACTTTAAATTCAGGTTATGGTTTCTGAATGAGAAGGCAATGCTAACCTGTGCTTATTGTTATAAATGGCTCTTGGAAAAATACAAAGCTTCTGTTGTACTGCCCCCCAAAATATGAATGTTCTTTTGATTCATACTGTGGAAAAGTTGAACTAAATGCTTTTAACAGAAGAAGCCAACATTCTAAAGAAGAATATGATTTATGTAAAACTCATTTATTTTAGCATTACATCACTACCACTAGAGCAATTTGATGTTAGTGTTTAATTCTGAATGGCCATTTTGCTAGGCACATGAGAATCGTTGCTGTTAACTTTTTGGGTGATGTGGTTTTCTACAATGTATTTTCCTTTCACAGTAGCCTTTAAAGAACTTGACCTCAATCTATTCCACCTGCACCCTATTTTTCACTGTGTGCATCATTTGTTCCAGGAGGGCATAAGGCAGCCTTCTAAAAGAGGTTCTTTTAAAAAATCTCATTGTGTTCTTGGCTATTCTTTCTCAACTTCCAAGCTTCAGTCACAATCTATTCAAAATTCATGAACACCACATTACTGCATTAGAAAAGTTAAGGGTGAAGTATGGCTTATATAGTATAAATGGAATTGGAAATTTCATTGTGAATGAATCCATCTAACTCGATAATGGGGTTAATGACATACTACTTCAAAATAAGTCACCTAGGCATACCAGAAACTTAATCTGACTTCCTTTGAGAAAAGGAAGGTTCTAGAAGATCTCTGACTTTTTGCTGAAGCAAGTCATAAATTCCCCCAATAGAAACCTCTCTATACCTGAAGGAAAAGAAGATGCTTGTTTCCACTGATGGAGAGATCCCAAGAAACAAAAAAAACAAGCCTTGTAAAGTTTCCACTGCTTACTACCTTAAGCTCATATTCTCTGTCGTAGCATATTTTTCTGTGACATCCATTCTTGAACAGACCTCACATAAATAAAAATACTTGAGGTCTTCATTTCCTCATGTGGGTTCCCAGATCATGTCAGACTTTGATTAAGTAAATGTGCACATTTTTCTCATTAATCTCTCTGTTGTTACAGAGCACCCACAGAGAATCCACGATGGGTTGAAGAAAGATATTTTCTTCCACTACAAAGAAAATGTGTCATCTGGCGATGTTTAATTTTAATAGGCATTATACTTATTGTAAATATAATCATATTTGATGTTTAAGTAAATAGGAAAAATTTAGTTGGTACCTTATAGGCCATTACATCCCAGATGATCCCCTGAGTCCACCAGGAATGATTTTCTGAGTACAGTTAGGATAACCCCTAAGTATGGCTAAGTGTAACATCCCCCCAAAAATAGAAAAACAAAAAACTTAGCATAATAACTATGATATCTATAATAGCAACATAATTTCTACTCAGATGTTACCTGTAAAGTAGGAATAGCATAATTTTAGTGATTGTTAGAAATGCCTAATTGCAGGGCTGAGCCTTCTTCCACTGAACAAGACTTAAGTTTTTACAAAGTCCCCAAAGATTTGTAGATAATTATAGATTAAGAGAAACATACCAGAGATTTTCTACTTATCATCTCATCAGAGAAAGATCAAGGCTGAATTGTGAAAATGAATCTATTGTTCCTTTTGTACAAATTGTTTCTGGCCCCCTACAACTAAGCCTCCATTTCATTTTGTCCCATCTTTACCATACAGTACCCCACCAACTCTATTCTCTGGCATCCAAAGCCTGCCTTTACTTAACCCAACCAGTGACTCCCAAAAGCTTCAATATCCCTATCTCTGTCAGGGGTCCTCAAACTTTTTAAACAGGGGGCCAGTTCACTGTCCCTCGACCATTGGAGGGTCTGACTATAGTAAAAACAAAACTTATGAACGAATTCTTATGCACACTGCATATATCTTATTTTGCAATGAAGAAACAAAACAGATACAAATACAATATGTGGCCCCGAGGGCCATAGTTTGAGGACCACTGGAACTGTAAGTCACCATGATAACCACAAAACATTGATTCCTGATTTTCATTCTCAAATAGTCTAATTGATCTGATTTGGTTGAAATTCTATTGCCCTTCTTTTGAATTCTTTTAGGAGATACCAGGATTGATTTTAAGTGATCCCCAGATAACACTAAAATGTTTCTAGACTATCATGATCTGCTATTGATTGATTGATTGATTGATCTGCTATTTATTTATTTATTATTTTGGTTTTGGGGCCACACTCAGTGACGCTCAGGGGTGACTCCTGGCTACTCCCTCAGAAATCTCTCCTGGCTTGGGGGACCATTTGGGACTCCGGGGGATTGAATCGTGGTCCATCCTAGGCTAGCATGCACGAGGCAGACGCCTTATGCCCTGAGTTAAAGCTCCGGCCCCATGATCTGCTTTTTAAATAGAAAGAATATTTGCAATTTGAATACTAGTCGTCTCAACCAAGAGACTAGCCATCTGGTTTTGAGTTTCATACATGAGCTACTCCAGTGAAACCAAAATACCTGTCATCTTGTGCCAAAACTAGGAGATCGCTAAGGGCATTCAGAAGACAAATTGATATCTTTGCAATGGGCTAAAATTTTGGCATTGCTATTAAAATGAGGAAGTAGAATCTGATTTTTTGAGCCTCCTCATGAGTAGGACAACATGGCTGACTGTGGAAAGAACGTAATTGTTCTCTTCTTCCTATGATAGTTGAGAAAACAAAAATTGGGGCTTGAGCGATAGCACAGTCATAGAGCTTGTGACTTGCATGTGGTCCACCCAGGACAGACCCGAGTTTGATCCCCGGAATACCATATGGTTCCCAGAGCCTGCCAAGAATGATTTCTCAGTGCAGAGATCGGAGTAAACCCTGAACGCTGCCGGCTGTGACCCCAAGAAGAAACAAAACAAAACAAAAAACAAAAAAAAAAGCAAAAAATTTCAAAACACATAAAACTATCTGACCATGCTGATGCTTATCTCCTGCCCCCACGATTCATAATTTGAAAAGAAAAAAAATGGGTCTTCTCTTTCTGGGTTAAATCAAATACAATTCTTTTACCAAATTCCAAATTCCAAAGATTAATGTAAAATATCTTCAATTTAACCAGTCCTCTATAAGTAGATATTTATTTATTTATTAACCAATAGGTTATCTGTGCATACCATTTCTGACAGACCCAGCCCTATCTTACTATTGAAGTGACCATACTTTCTGGTTAAAATTAACTTCCCTGCAACCTCTAGATAAAACTATCCTTCCTGTTATTTCCTAATTGACCTAACCTATTCCTTGCCCCAGTCAGGGATGGTTTGTAAGCTAAACAGTATGAGACTCTCCTATTCAGTTGGCTAGTGTTATGAGTTAAATATTTATATTACTCTACCAAAGGGAGGGCATTTGAGCTGTGGCTTTGAAGAGATAATGAGAATTAGAGTGGATAATGAATTTGATGCCTTCATGATGTAATTAATAACCATATAAGAAAAGGAAGAGATATAATAGTTCTCTCTGACTTTCTCTTTATCTGTCTTTGTGTTTCTCTTGACATACAGATGAAACTTGAGGCCACAGTGAGAAAGTGGCAATTTCAGGATTGGGTTCTCACCAGATGCACTCTATTATAACACTTGGGAATTTCTCATCCCCAGAAGTAAATCTGTTGTTTAATTCACTCGATCTGTTGCATCCTTTTATAGCCACCTGAGATAACTAGGACAGGCAGTGATTCTTTAATGTGTGGCTGTGTGTGCAGGTTGTGGAACACACTTAAGTTGATCTGATAAAAGCAAAGGTAGAACATTGCCTCGTAATTGGGAGAACTTTCTTTGGCTTAGTCCCTGGTGCTTTTAGAATTCTCTTTTAGAGCCACAAGCAAGTGTATTAGAAGCTGGAGCATGGAGGACAGAAAGAATCTCACTATAGAACATCTAGTTTAATGAAACTATAAATTATTTTTTCAATATTTTTATTGAAATAGTGGTCACTTTTGGATTTGTTCTCAGGAATTATTCCTAGAGGGGCTAGGAGAACTATATAGGATACTTGGGATAGATCCCAGTTAAGCTGTGTACAAGTCAAGCACTCTATCCTCTGTATCCTCAGCACTTATAAATGGTCCGTGCATGTGAACTTATTTGAGTCTGGTTTTATATTACTTTGAATTAAAGATTTTGATTTGTTTTGTTTTTGTACCGTATACCACCATGCTCAAATTGAAAAGATAGTAACTAGTATGTTTGTTGATCTACACCAATATTTCTCATCCCAGAGCCAGAAGGGTCTATATGAACCCTTAGGCTATGCAAAAAAAAAAAGCAGAAGTAAAATTCATAGAAATGGAGTCAGGAAGTAACAGCAAGGGGCCAAATGGTAGGACAAAGGAGCCAAGGAAGAAAACAAGGTGAGAAAAGGCTTGTGGTAGAAAAATAATGTAGAAATGCGGATCTTGATGTAATATCCTCAATTCTGGAACCAGTACAAAATTGCTTGGCCCTTTGTGCTTCTGTGATGAGTAGAATGAAGTTTTATTATGAACAAAGCTTAGAACACTGGTTAACTTGTCTGCACATTGAAATCACACAGGAATTTCAAAAGATATTGGTGTCTGTGTTTCATCCCACAGAGACTGTGATTTAATTGCTTTGGGTATGATTGGGATGTAGTGCATCTTGCCTGTCTCATTTGCTTAATTTTGGTGGAGTGAGGGCAGGTGGAAACTAGAAGGAGTGAGAGACTTCATTATAACAAATAATTAAGCAAATTTCAAATGCTTACATTGCAAAGGCCATGACCATGACCCCTCAGGACTCTGAGATAAAAGAAAGAGGAAATAGTCGTAGTTTATAGAATTTTGTGGGATTTCATCAACTTTTTGCTACTCAACAAACTACATTAGTGAATGGTGCAGTTTCCGGAGTTAATTTCCAAGAAGCAAATGTTCACCAGGGTTTTATATGTCCCTTTATGATTATATCTTCTCCAATCTCTTCTCTGTTCTCCATCTCTTTCCCAGCCACTGTGGCAACCCACATAGGCATTTGCCAAGAAACCTGAAAGGGACCCTTGGTTTTTTTTTTACCTCATACCCTATTTTAGACATGTCAAAGAATGATTACAATGTCAAGATGTCCTAGAAGAGAGAAATTCTTAAGCTACAAATTTCTAAATATTAGGTTGTTAAAAGGAACATATTTCTATTAGAGAGCCATTGAAGATATAACATTGCATAACAAGACAAATACCAACTATAATGTAAGAAAAATATACATGCAAACATAAAACCACAGATCTCTAGGGAAGAAATGTTAGAGGCCTTCCCTTGATGTCAAAGAAAAAAAAAGCCAAGATCTTTCTTCTTAAATTCACTCTAATTTTTCTTTCATGATGGACTTCCAAATGACTAATAAAAAACGCTTTTATTGTTAGACCCATGAAAACATAACTTGTTAGCATTCATTTACCTTTGGTTATAAGGAAATACATCTAGGATTGCACCTAATAATTTTCTTTCCACAACTTTATGATGTGTCAATCAGCTATATCCACTTAAGAATTTTAAAGCTTATTGGCAATAGCAGTAACTAATATTAATAATTTAATGGTCTGCGAATTGGTTCACATGGCTGTGCTTATCACTTCAGGTTTAAGATATCTTTTCAAAGGTCCTGCTCCACAGTTCTTTAATTTGTGTGTGTGTTTGCATGTGTGTGTGTGTGTGTGTGTGTGTGTGTGTGTATGAGTGTTGGGGAACAACACAAGAATATACAGAGAAAAAGCAAAACTTACACTTTATGTTATTTTCAAGACCAAGAACGCATTATCACTGTCCCCTATGTTCTATTCACCAAAGCAAACCATGTGGCCAAGATCAATATCCAAGAAACAGAAAAGTATACTTTAGACAGGGACTTGAAGTTCAAGTTTAAATTCATCAAAATATAAAATAAACAAGTAAATAAATAGAATAATAATGCAGTTTATCATAAATAACTTTGTAACTATATCTCATAGTGATTGGATTTAAAATTAAAAATATATTCAAGTTATCCTTTTAAAATGTAGCCTATTCACACAGGATCAAGTCCACACTCTAAAGCAGGGGATGGCAAACTCTTCTATACAGAGACAGAGGTAGGGGCTGGAGATATAATACAGGGGTTAAAGCATTTGTTTTGCATGTAGCCAACTTCAGTACAATCCCTGAACTATATGGAGTCCCCCAGTTCGACCAGGAGTGATCCATAAGCAGAGATAAGAGTATACCCTGAACACAGCCAAGTATAATATAACTGATATGTATGTTTTGCATGCCAGAGTCTAAGTTCAACTGTTTCCCTGCATCATCTCCAAGCACTAAGTAATGAGCACTCTATCTGGCTCAGAATATCAGGAGTGTTGTTATATTAATGAAGGAATTTTTCTAAATTCTATTATAAATTAAGGAACATTATAGTATCTCAGTAAAATTGATTTGTCAGCTTTGATACTTTAATCTTATTCCATTTTCATGTGCTTCAAAATATTTTGTTAGCTTTCATCCATTTAAATCATAGCTATGAGACAGTAGTTTGGGGATAACAATATTCTGGTGTTGAGGATGATGAAGTAACATTGCAATTATATAAGAATATGTAAATTAATGTGTAACATGTTACTTAATAAAAAGAAACATATTCAAAAATAAATGAAACGTAAAAACTGATTCAGAGATTATAAAGAAGAGAGAAGCAGGCTAGATTTGACCTACCTGTTCTAGTTTGTACAGCCTTTCCCCTCAATGTGGCCTGGTTCCCAAATCTCCCTTACCATCCAGCACTCTGATCATTGTGAGGCATAATTCCACCAATTTTCCATTCTGCATAGTAGCTGTCTTACTCTCAATTGTTCTTGCCTGTCTCCCAAGTACCATCACCCTCACTCTGCATGTTTTGGAAGCTTCTAGTCCTACTACATTGAGTGTTTTTTGTATCACAGTTTTTGAAGATTTTTGGCACTCAATTCATCTTCTATATCCTCAGAACATTATACATTTGCTAGGCTGAGAAAATTAGCTATTGTAACATTCAGCACTAAAATCTTAGTGATTTATAACAATAAATATTTTTCTCACTCACATAATGGAACCCTGGAATCCATTGACCATTTGAGCTCTTTTCCAATCATTTAAATACTCAGTATCCTATATTGTTGTGGTTCTATCTTCCAGGAGAGCCTATAAATATTCTCTAGTTTGTAGTCAAATGAAGAGAAAGAGAAATAACTATGAGAAAGTGGGTTTGGAGGTCCAGGCTTTGATCATATCCCTTTTGTTCATGTTCTTTTAGATAGAAGCACATCCTTTGACCACATGTGACAACAAAGAAAGGTAGAAATGAAGTTGAATGTATGAGTTGTGTACAGATCCAAAAAAAAAACCCAAAACACAGATGGCTTAAAACCAGCTGGATTTAATTTCATATTTACTTTATCCTTTGTGATGTGAGAGCTGTTATATGCCTTTTCCAAAATCCTCTTTTACATCAAGTCCCTTTTACCAATTCACATCAGAATTCATTTACTCAGTCCTACCTTCAGTTTGACCCTCATTTGTGTGTTTGATCCTGTTGGGGAACACAGAGGACTTAAAGTTTCATCATTTTTGTCAGGGAGCTTTCTACCTACCCTCCACCCATACCCCCGCAAACTCCTAAAATTACTGCTTTGAGTGTGGCCTTACTCTCCAGTCCATTTGCACTTGCTCTTGGCAAAAATAGAATTAGTGGCATTTGCCTGTTTGTCTCACATAGTTCCGATAGGTATGCCTTTGTTCTTTGTCAGCATGCTGGCTCATACAACAGCTGCTGCTTTTCAGCCATCCCTATTGAGAGAAAACAACAGTTTCCTGTTGCTATAGTGCTTTTGCTCCAGATCAAAGGAAGCATGTTAAGTCCATGTAGTCATTTTTATGCTGTCTCTGGGGACTGCTGAATTTTTTGATCATACATACATTTTCTAATATTAAATTCTGCTTGAATTTTGGGGTGTATTCTGGGAGAAGTTACCAGGCTTCTGTAAGTACAGAAAGTACAGTAAAGAGGAATAACACTATGAGTCTCATCTGCTATTAGAATGATTGTGCTTCCCACTTCCAGATCATTCAACCCTCACACCATAGAACAGCTAGTAGCTGGCACTTATAAACCTGTCTTTACCTGCAAGATGTCATGTAAAATTCCAGAAAGAAGTGTCTTTTTCCCATTTCCTAGCTTTTACTCTTCTGTCTTCATTTTTCTATACCTTAACAGCCAGTTATTGTTTCCTCTCTCTAGCTCTGTGCCACTTATAATTTAGCAATATTTCTGGCAGTGTCAATTTGACTGTCTAGCTTTGTCTCAAGTGACTGACCTATCATGGCACTTGCCATATTTCCACGTGGCATACTGACTTACAGTTATAATATGAAGCTGATGATTTGGGGTGGTAATGTGCCAGGCACTGTACTAAGTGTTCTATCTCTGTTAGGTTATTCAGTTTTCACAGTTATTCCAAAGTTAGTTTTTGTGTGTGAAGAATGAAAATAAGACTTGGACTGAATACCCTGATTAAGGCCATATAGCAGGGAAGGATAGAGTGAGGCCTTGAGGCCAATTTTTTGTCACTTGTTAATCTTTGATCCAAAATGTAAACCACTGCATACATTATATTAATATATACTAATTGAATAATCAAATTAGTACAGATGCAAAGAATCTAAGAGGATTTCTAGCATCTTAATATTAGAGTGTGGTCCATAGCCTGGGTTCTGATTTTAAAATGCAGAATAGCAGAAAAATCTATATGTGTATTTTAACAAAATAGTGTGATTTGTAGGCATATTAAAGGTTGATGGTCTCTTCTCTGGAATATTATATTATATAAAAGTAAATAGTGTCAAATGATGAGCCTTTATAGCATCATTGGTACTAATGCAAAACTGGAAATCAGGTTGCTTTGGGGTTGGAATAGAGAAAGTGATCCATGAAGGAGAAAGTAAGAGGAAGCACTATGGTCTGAAGTGGATTCACTGGAGACAGGCTTTGGAAAGGAGAATTAGTACAGTAAGATTTTTATAATGTAAACTTGGGAATGGTATCTCTAAAAGAGGTAATGGAGTAGGTTTAAAGAGAATTTGGACTTCAATATTGTAGCAATAGAGGACTCAACACACTATGTGGGGAGCTGGAATGGACCCTTCAGTGTTGTTCCAAATTGACAAAAAGGGACTAAACCATTTTATATCCTACCTTTGATCAGTCATTAGCTGATAATTTCCCTGACTAATGGTGGGAACCTGTGAAAGAGAGCAGAACTCTCAACCAACAAGAGCATGAATGCTGAGTTCCTGAAGAAAGGACATTAATGCACCAGGTTGGGATGTTCACTGCATAGGAGAAACTGCAACAGGGTTATAAAGTTTATAAGTGTACAGACAGAAAGTCATTTTGAATGATATCATGACATTTCCACTGTGTATCAATCCTTTCAGCTCCTGTGTGGCAAGAGATTAGAAGAGACAAGCCCAAGAAAGAAGTCCTTTAGGAAAGAGTGGTAACTTTGAGCAAGGGTGCTGGGGAATACAGGAAATGTTTTAAATTTGGAATGGACAAGACACTGTGTTTGATTTTCTGTTGAAACTTCAAGAAGGAAATGTCTAGATCATAGGTTCCCAAACTCCAAACTTATTTGGCCCCTTTAGAGAAAAATAATCATCTTCTATTCCCTGTCCACCAGAAATCTACCTACTTCGAGTGAACAAAGTGAACCTTGGGATATTTGGAAATTTGGTAATGGTATCATTGAAGGCAAATGATAGAAAGGATTGAAATTTCAATAAAAATAACTCAAGTTTGCCACAAGAATTTTAACTGCTTTTATCACAACTAATTGTTTAGAATTATTATTATTATTATTATTATTCCTAGAAACTACAATTTCTCCAGCATCCATTGCAGACCATTGATGACTATTCTTTAGTTAAATCTTCTGAAAATTGGAAGCCTCTGGATCTTTATATTTTGCCATTGTTATTTTATTTCAACATACCATGCAAATGCAATTGGTTAAGTAGTTCTAAATTATGGCTTTACTGAACAAAAAAGCTAAATTTAAAGGGAAATTATGAGAAAATCAATTTGACATTGGAATGTTTTATCTCATTAAAATAACACACAACTAAGAACAAACCAGCACCACTTATAAAAGTCCCTGAGAAAATGACAGGAGAAAGAAAATATTTTGTAGACGTGTGGTAGTTTGTGAGTGTGTTCCCTTTGCTGCTCTTTATCTCTGTAATCATTCTGATTGACAGATTTGTGCATTCTTATTAATCAATGAATTAATGACATTATGCCTCCAATCTCATATACTTCAAACACAATTGAGCACCTGTGTTTTGGGGTACTGAAAAGACAGATAAGAATGAAGCCCATTTCTGCTCCTGAGCAGCTTTGGATGCAATACAAATACATAATTTTCTGTGATAAATTACAATTCATTTTAATAAGTGCTAAAATAAATTTTTCTCCATAAGTAATCTTGTTTAGATAGTAGTATATCTAAAATAAATGTGTACTTTAAAAATGTTAGAACAAGGTCGGAGAGATAGCATAGAGGTAGGGCATTTGCCTTGCATGAAGAAGGATGGTGGTTTGAATCCCGGCATCCCATATAGTCCCCTGAGCCTGCAAGGAGTGATTTCTGAGCATAGAGCCAGGAGTAACCCCTGAGAGCTGCAGATGTGACCGCCCACCACCCCCCCCCAAAAAATAGTCAGAACAGGGATCGGAGCAGTGGCACAAGTGGTAGGGCATCTGCCTTGCATGTGCTAACCTAGGATAGACCACAGTTCAATTCCACGGCATCTCATATGGTCCCCCAAGTCAGGACTGATTTCTGAGCACATAGCCAGGATTAACCCCTGAGCGTCACTGAGTGTGGTCCAAAAACCAAAAAAAAAAAAAGTCAGAACAGAAATTAAATATTTATTAAATTATCATTGCCTAATATTTAAATTTAGACATGTACTAAACAAATCTGTTAACCTGGCTGCCATCTCCTTTGGTTTTCAGAGATCTGCACACAGTTGAATGTTAATGTATTTTATACCCTTGTTATAAATTTATCTTAAATAAACTTTTTTGTTATAGCATGATTTTGCCTTTAGTGGAAAATTAAAATTTAAGACAATTCCCATATATCTCAGAGCTCATTTCCCTGTTATTAACAATATCTTACATTGATATGTCATATTTCCAGCAATTAATGACCTCAATATCAATGCGTTATTACTAACAAAAGTCCATATTCAGTTTTCCTTCATTTTCTCTAATGCACTTTTTATCCCAAAGCCTATTGGTTGACATCTCTTTAGACTCTTAATTGCTATGATTTCTGATAATTTTCTTGATTTTTATGATTCTGATAGTTTTGAGGAAGGATAGTAAGTTATTTTGACTTTGTAGACTTTCTCTCTTTGAAACTTGTCTGATGTTTATCTCCTAATTATATTTGGGTGATGAGTTTTGGGGAAGGAAGACTAAAAGTTAAAGTACCATTCTGATCACATCATACATGTGATTGAAGTGACTTACATGGTTGAGGTTAACCTTGGCCACCTGCCTTAGTAGCTACCAGGCATTTTAATAAAAAACATCAGTCTTTTTTTTCATTTTTCATATTTCACTTTTGGGAATGAAGCCACTGTGTGGAGTAGAATGTATTGTTCAATATCTTTAAAAACATAGCATCAAAATAAATTCTTTTAAAGTCATAGGCATTGGAGATTTGCTGCTTTTCTCCTGTTATTCATAATCCTAACATTTATGTTAGTATTAATTTATGGATATTTGCTGTGTATTACATATGTGCTTTAGATCAAAACCTTAAATTACCTAATTTTAATGCATTAATTATTTTAACTACTAGATTTTGATTATGGTAATCGTTCCAGTTTACTCTTGTGTCCCTTGACATATCCTCACAATGAAAAGATTTATGTGATTTGAGCACTGTATTTCTGCCAGGACAAGTTACTCCAGACTGGCTTTGTATGTTTCTGCCCTAGTTTTCAAATTAGCTATTTGCTCAAAGATCCCTATTTGCTTCTTGGACAATAGTATTACAAGTTAAGATTTGGGAATGTATCTTAATTATTTTTAACATATTTTACATATACACAATGGAATATTATGCAGCCATCAGAAGGGATGAAGTCATGAAATTTTCCTATACATGGGTGTATATGGAATCTATTATGCTGAGTGAAATAAGTCAGAGGTAGAGAGAAGAAATTAGAAAAGAACCTTAAGACAAACAATCAGGCAATGGAAAAAGCACTAAAGGAATGTGAACAGATGAAAATAAAAGTCTTTGATAAACTCAACAGAAACAACATAAGAATCATTGGAATCCCAGAGACACAGGTAGGAGATCTCCAGGAAGAATCAACTGTCAAAGACATCATCAAAAAGATACTCCCAGAGTTAAAGACTACATGCAATCAAATCCTGCATGCCATACAAGAAACCCAAAGAAAAACATCCCAAGGCACATCCTCGTTATGATGACAAATTCCACAGATAGAGATAGAATACTGAAAACAGCATGATCAAAAAAGGAAACTACATTCAAAGAAGCATCCCTAAGACTTACAGCAGGCATGTCACAAGAAACTATCAAGGCCAGAAGAGAGTGATGGGATATTGTGACAAGACTGAAAGAAATGGGTGCCTCACCGAGAATACTGCACCCAGCCCGACTCACATTCATGTTTGAAGGAAAGATGCATAGTTTCATGGATAAATAATAGTTCAGAAACTTCACAGATGAAAAACCAGCCTTAAAAGAAAAACTGAAAAGTCTACTTTAAGACAAGAGAGACCAAAAAACACAGCAAACGTATCTACAAAGATGACATTAAATCCTATGACAATCATCTCCCTCAATGTCAGTGGACTAAATTCACCAACTAAAAGACACAGAGTGGCAAAATGGGTCAAAAATATGAATCCAACCTTCTGCTGCCTACAGGAAACACACCTTAATAGTCAGAACAAGCATAGACTCAAAATCAAAGGCTGGAGAAAAATCATCCAATCAAACAACACCCTTAAAAACGTTGGGGTGGCCATATTCATATCTGATGACACCAACTTAATACTCAGAAAAGTTGTAAGGGACAAAGATGCACACTATGTACTAATCAAGGGATATGTGCAACAGGAAGAAATCAGACTATTAAACATATATGCAAACCAGACCAGCAAATTATCTAATACAATTACTGACAAATCTGAAAGATGAAATCAATAAGAACACAATAATTGTGGGAGATCTCAACACGGCCCTGTCAACACTTGATAGGTCAACCAGACTGAAACCCAACAAAAACATACTAGCCCTGAAAAGAGTAATGGAAGAAAGAGGACTAGTAGATATAGGACACACCACCCCCAGAAACCTGGATACACATTCTTCTCCAATGTACATGGGTCATTCTCCAGGATAAACTACATTCCAACACATAAAACATACCTTCATAAAATTCAGAGGATAGTAATATTGCAGGCTACCTTTGCTGAGCACAAAGCTCTGAAATTAGATGTGAACTACAAAGGACACAGACAAAATTTTTTTTTTTTTTTTGGTTTTTGGGCCACACCCGGTGACGCTCAGGGGTTACTCCTGGCTATGCGCTCAGAAGTCGCTCCTGGCTTGGGGGACCATATGGGATGCCGGGGGATCGAACCGCGGTCCGTCCTAGGCTAGCGCAGGTAAGGCAGGCACCTTACCTTTAGCGCCACCGCCCGGCCCCAACAAAAATTTTAACAATTGGAAATTAAACACCCTGCTACTGAAAAACCAGTGGGTCCGAGATTAAATAAAAAAGGAAATTAAAACTTTCCTGGAAACAAATGATAATGAAGACAAAAACTGCCAGAATCTATGGGACACAGCAAAAGCAGTCCTGAGAGTAAAATTTATAGCTTTGCAAGCACACATCAGGAAGGAAAGGGGGGCCTACCTGAATAGCTTAATAAGGCAGCTCATAGAATTAGAAAGTGCTCAACAAAAGGACCCAGAAATCGGGAGACAGAAGAAAATAACAAAGCTGAGAGCATAAATCAACAAAGTGGAAACCCAAAAAACAATCCTAAAGATCAAGAAAGCAAAAGTTGATTCTTTGGAAAAATAAACAAGATTGACAGACCATTGGCAAAACTCACAAAGAAAGAGAGAAATATGATAAGCCATATTTGAAATGAAAAGGGGGAGATCGTGACAGATATTGCAGAGATCCAAAGGGTAATCAGAGACTACTTTGAGAAACTTTATGCTACTAAACATGAGAACCTAGAAGATATGGATAAATTCTTGGACACTTATAACCTTTCACATTTAAGTAAGGAGGATGTAGCATATATAAACACCCCCATCACTACTGAGGAAATTGAAACTGTAATCAAATATCTGCCCAAAAAGAAAAGCCCAGGCCCAGATGGATTAACTAATGAATTCTTTCAAACCTTTCAAGAGGAGCTACTACCAATCCTGCCAGGCTCTTCCATGAAATTGAAAAAATGGGAACACTCCCAAACAGCTTTTATGAAGCCAACATCACCTTCTACCAAAACCAGACAGAGTTGCTGCCAAAAAAGAAAATTACAAACCAATATCCCTGATGAATGCCTATGCAAAGGTCTTCAACAAAATCCTGGCAAATAGGATCCAATGCATCATCAAGACGATCACACACTACGGCCAAGTAGGTTTCATCCCAGGAATGCAAGGATGGTTTAACATCCATAAATCTATCAACGTCATACACAACATCAACAAGAAGAAAAATAAAAATCACATGATCATATCAATAGACACAGAGAAAGCATTTGATAAGGTCTAACACCCATTCTTGATCAAAACTCTCAGCAAGATAGGAATGAAAGGAACCTTTCTGAATCTAGTTAAAGCCATCTACCACAAGCCAATGGCAAATATTATCCTCAATGGAGAAAAACTAAAAGCCTTTCCTCTAAATTCTGGTACAAGACAAGGCTGTCCACTCTCACCACTCCTCTTCAACATAGTACTGGAAGTACCTGCTATAGCGATCAGGCAAGAAAAAGATATCAAGGGAATCTAGATAGGAAAGGAAGAAGTCAAGCTCTCACTGTTTGCAGATGACATAATACTCTACTTAGAAAACCCTAAAGACTCTACCAAAAAGCTTCAAGAAACAATAAACTCATATAGCAGGGTGGCAGGCTACAGATTTAACACACAGAAATCTATGGCCTTTTTACACACCAATAATGATAGGGAAGAGATGGACATCAAGAATGCAATCCCATTAACATTGGTGCCACACAAACTCAAGTATCTTGGAGTCATCTTGACAAAAGACACGAAGGACCTATACAAAGAAAAATATAAATCCCTACTTCAAGAAATAAGAGAGGACACACGGAAATGGAAACACATACTCTGCTCATGGATTGTCAGGATTAACATCATTAAAATGGCAATTCTCCCCAAAGCATTGTACAGATTTAATGCGACCCCTCTAAACATACCCATGGCATTCTTCAAAAAAAGTGGATCAAACAATTATGAAGTTCATCTGGAACAATAAACACCTTTGAATAGCTAAAGCACTCCTATGGAAAAGGAAAATGGGAGGCATTACTTTCCCCAACTTTAAACTGTACTACAAAGCAATAGTTATCAAAACAGCATGGTATTGGAATAAAAACAGACCCTCAGATCAGTGGAATGGGCTTGAGTTCTCAGACAATGTTCCCCAGACATAAAATTACCTAATCTTTGACAAAGGAGCAAGAAATCCTAAGTGGAGCAGGGAAAACCTCTTCAACAAGTGGTGCTGGCAGAACTGGTTAGCCACTTGCAAAGAAGTGAACATAGACCCCCAGTTAACATCATATACAAAGGTAAAGTCCAAAATGATTAAAGACCTTGATATCAGACCTGATACCATAAGCTATATAGAACAACACATAGGTAAAACATTCCATGACATTGAGACTAAAGGCATTTTCAGAGAGGAAAATACACTTTCCAAACAATTGGAAGCATAGATAAACAGATGGGAATACATTAAGCTGAGAAGCTTCTGCACCTCAAAAGAAATAGTACCCAGGATACAAGAGCCACCCACCGTGTGGGAGAAATTATTCACCCAATACCCATCAGATAAGGGGCTAATATCCAAAATATACAGGGCATTGACAGAACTTTATAAGAAAAAAGCCTCTAATCCCATCAAAAAATGGGAAGAAGTAATGAACAGACACTTTGATAAAAAAGAAATGCAAATGGGCAAAAGGCACATGAAAAAAATGCTCCTCATCACTAATCATGAGGGAGATGAAAATCAAAACAATGATGAGATACCATCTCACACCACAAAGATTGGTATACATCACAGAGAATGAGAACAATCTGTGCTGGGGGGATGTGGAGGGAAAGGAACTCTTATCCACTGCTGTTGGGAATGCCGTCTAGTTCAACCTCTATGAAAAGTGATATAGAGATTCCTCCAAAAACTGGAAATTGAGCTCCCATTCGACCCAGCTATTCCACTCCTAGGGATATACCCTAGGAACACAAGAATACATATAAAAACCCCTTCCTCACACCTATATTTATTGCAGCACTATTCACAATAGCCAGGCTCTGGAAACAACCAAGATGCCCTTCAACAGATGAATGGCTAAAGAAACTGTGGTGCATATACACAATGGAATATTATGCAACTGTCAGGAGAGATGAAGTCATGAAACTTTCCTATACATATATGTACATGGAGTCTATCATGCTGAGTGAAATAAGTCAGAGAGAGAGAGAGATGCAGAATATTCTCACTCATCTATGGCTTTTAAGAAAAATAAAAGTCATTTTTGCAACAATCCTTAGAGACAATGAGAGGAGGGCTGGAACTTCCAGCTCACTTCATGAAGCTCACCACAAAGAGTGGTGAGTGTATTTATAGAAATAACTACACTGAGAACTACCATAATTATGTGAATGAATGAGGGAACTGGAAAGCCTGTCTAGAGTACAGGTGGGGGTGTGTTGGGATGAGGGAGATTTGGGACATTGGTGGTGGGAATGTTGTACTGGTGAAGTCTTTACATGACTGAAACCTAATCACAATCATATTTGTATTCAAGATGTTTAAATAAAGGAAAAATAAAAAAAGAAATATAAAGAGGTTATAAGTTTCTAAAAGCCAGTAGCTGTTGGTTTGGCTTGGGCACATATGGGACCAAGGACTATAACCAGGCACCAACTGCTATTATTTTAAAGCTTCTGGCCAATTTTCAAAAAAAGCTGATTCTTTTCCAAAAAACACATGATTTTGAAAATAGAAAATAATGAGACCAGGGTTTAACCAAATTAAAAAATGCAGACGCTGTCATTGTTATCTTAGCTCATCCTCCAAACTGACTGACCTCCCAGCGCTAGTGGAAAGTTGAAGTTCAGAAGTTCAAATTTTGACAGGTACTGTGGATTACTGCAACCACCAACAGTGAGTCGCAACCATGAGTCATGCTTTCTAGAGTGAGGAAGGCTCTTCTTGTGTTATCAAATCTTGTATTATCAAAAAAAAAAAGTGGTGTATAATTACATGAAGACAAGCTTTTTTGTTTAAGGTACATTAAATGTGAGTTCTCTTTTCCCCTAAAATACCTATAAGCAAATTAGCTGTATAGACTCTTGAGATTTGGATGGAGGAAAAGGTTTAGTCCTCAGTCTTTAGTCCCTGAACACTTGAAACCTCGGGAAAGCTCGAGTTTTTTTTTTCATATTAATTTTTGTGAAGTTCTTGTGAAATTGCCTTTTCCCTCTTCCCCATCTCCTCTCTGCCTCTTTTTCTCTCTTCGGTCTGTGAGAATCTTCTTGAATGTCTGATACATTGATCAGCATTATTCTAGTTTCTGTCTTTGTGGAAAAGATTAAATGTTACCATTATTATTTCTTGGAAATAACTCAATAGTGAAAAAAATGAAAAACCTGTAAAACCTTATCATGTCCATTTCTCCTATAATTATTAATCAAAATATGTTTCTTCCCTTTTTGCTTAGGGTCACGTCCTGTAGTAGTACTCAGTGGTTACTTCTGGCTCTGACACTCAAGGATCACTCCTGTTAGTATTCAGGTGATCATATGAGATGCCAGGGACCTAACCCATGTCAACTGCATGCTAGGTAGCAACCTACCCGCTGTACTGTCTCTCTAGTTCTCTATTTTCTTCTTTCTCAGTCAATTTTTAGAAGGACTTATTATCCCTATTAATGTTTCCACTTTGTCCAGGTTTTTAATTTTATCATTACTTACAAATTATAGTATTTTTTATAATTCCTTTTTATTTCTTCAGAAAATATGGTGCTTATAGCTTATTTCTAATTACCTGGTTTTATCATTTTTCTTAAATTTGACTAATGGTTCTTCTGGTTTGTTTCATATTTTTAAGGATATCATACATTATTTTTTGAATTTTTATTAATATTTATTTATACTATTAATGATTTTCTCCTGCTTTCTTTTGGCTTATATTTCTTATTTACTTCCCAAGTTGACTAAATTTAGTTTAGTTTTGCTTGTCTAATAATGGCTCATAATCTAAAAACCCTTATCAGTCATACCCTAAATGTCAGTTCAACATTGTTACTTTTATCTATATAACACTTATTTTAGTGTTTAGTTATGTCATTATGGTATAGTTTTAAATATTTAAGTTGTTAAAGTTTTGTTTCCAGTTTTGTCCTTTATTTTTATCTTTATTTTATACTCATTATTTTTTATATATAATTTTTATTTTGATAGTAGGAGTTTACATATTGTTGACAATAATATTACAGGTTCACATTTACATAAAATCAGGGGGGTTCCCATCACCAATTTGTCCTCCCTACACCTCCGTGTTCATCCTACCTCCCATATCCTCCTCCCTCACCCCCGGGGCTGCGAGAAATTGTGGTTCCCTCTGTACCTAGCTTACTACTTAGTAGTCTTGGTCTTGGTGCCTCCCTTATTTCACCCTCTAACTGGGAGAAGGACTACATAGTTCAAGTTATGTGGTTTTATTTGAAGAAGAGAAAAGTAATAAACTGGGATAAAAGTCTAATATGCCAAAAATGGGGGGAATCCTTCTAGAGGCTCTCATCGTCGGTTTGAGAAATGAAGGAGAAAAAGAAAGTGAAACACCCCAACAGTACAAAAAGAAGAGTCAAATATCCAGTGAGCACTCCAGTGATAACGATAGGCACCACAAAAAAAGCCATGGTCTTGTATACTCATTATTTTTAAAAATATAGCAATACAGGTGTTATAGCAATAGTACAATGGATAGGTCATTTGTATTGTATGTGGCCAATATGGACTTGATCTCCAATACCACAAATACCATGAACACCACAGGAGAAATAACTAAGCACAGAGCCAGGCAGGAGTAAGCCCTGAATATCACTAGGTGTGGCTCCTAGAACAAAATAAAGAAATGAATAAAGTATAGCATTGAACTGTCTCCCAGTCATATATTATGTGCTAGCACAAAGGACATTGAATACCTTTCAATATGGGCTATCAGCCTGACAAATATAGATGTAGGTGATGTGTTTGAAGACATTTCAAACTAAAAGAAACTATACTTTAAACAAAATAAGAATATACATATCTATCACAAAGATTATGTCTAAGCTGATGCTCTTAAGATCCTAGACTTCCTAAAGATAAATGTAGCAAATCAATTTTCAACCAAAGTAGATATCAATTTCATCTAAGTGGATAAGCACTCAGAAAGTTTTCACCTACCATGTTTGGGTTTCATTATAGTTTTTATTCCAGCTTCTACTAGACCTGTATTCTGGTTAGAATCACCTGGGAATGTATTGTAATATTCCACAGGCTAGGTCAGAACCTAAACCAGAGGTTCCCAAACTACCTTGTCAATTATCTGCTTATCAAAAAAGAAATTGTTCAAGGGCCAGAGAGATAGTTACAGGGTTAAGCCTTGCAGGCTACCAGCTCTAATTCTACAACAGATACCACATGGTCCTCTAAGCATCACCTCAAATGACATCTGGCTACAAAACCTCAAGTAGCCCCCAATCACTGCCAGATGTAGCCGTCTCTCCCCCAATTATTCAGGATCTCTTGTTTCTCTCAATGCTACTACTACTCTTGTATCATACTAATGATCTATGGGGATGAAAATTGTTTTGGGGAAACACTATCCTCTAATTTCCACTTGCCTCTCCATTATCCTGTGGTAGGGGTGCTGTAACAGTTCAGAAGGAATAGTAGCATCAGGTACAATGGGGGAGATTTTGTTTTTGTTCACTTAAAATAATTAGTTTTGGTGACGAGTCACTCAGTATTTTTTTTCTTAAAAAGAGACAGTAAGCACCTCAAAGGAAATAGTGACTAGGATACAAAGGCCACCCACAGAATGTGAGAAACGATTTACACAATACCCATCAGATAAGACCTAATATTAAGATATAAAAGGTACTGGCTGAACTTAACATCAAAAATTGGAGAAGTCACCTCGAATATAGGTGAGGGGTTGGGTGAATGAGATGGGGGTCATTGGTGATGGGAACGTTGCATTGGTGAAGAGGGGTGTTCTTTTTATCACTGAAACCCAACTACAATTGTGTTTGTAATCATGGTGCTAAATAAAGATATTATTTAAAAAGACACATTACATCAAATATGTCTATGAACCTTTGACTTAGACAAGTTAAATCATGGCTTCTGGGTGGAAGATGGACATAGAATCTGTTTGGTACTCCAAGTGATTCCTATGTGAAGACATGTTTAGCATCCATTAACTCATAAATATGCTTTAGGGCAGAGCATTTTAATTTTTTTCTATTTGTGACCCCTTTTCTGCCTGAGAATTTTTACACAGTATATAGATAATAAAAACATGTGTACAATTTTTAAGGTTAATAAATCATAAAGAAATGTATTTGAAAACAAATTATTTTTGTATTTTTTATTTAAACACCTTGGTTACAAACATAATTGTGGTTGGATTTCAGTCATATCAGATGACAACCCCCATCACCAGAGCAGCATTCCCATCACCAATGACCCAAATATCCCTCCTCCCCTCCCCGTCCCTACCTGTACTCTAGACAGGCTTTCCACTTCCCTCATATATTCTCATTGTTAGGATAGTTCGCAATGTGGTTATTTCTCTAACTAAACTCATTACTTTTTGTGGTGAGATTCATGAGGTCGGCTGTAACGTTCAGCCCTCCTCACTTTTGTCACTGAAAATTGTTGAGAAATGTCTTTCATTTTTCTTAAAACACATAGATGAGTGAGACCATTCTGCGTTTTTTCTCTCTCTGACTTATTTCACTCAGCATAATAGATTCCATGTACATCCATGTATAGGAACATTTCATGACTTCATCTCTCCTGACGGCTGCATAATATTCCATTGTGTATATGTATCACAGTTTCTTTAGCCATTCATCTGTTGAAGGGCATCTTGATTGTTTCCAGAATCCTGCTATGGTAAATAGTGCTGCAATAAACATTGGTGTAATGAAGGGGTTTTGTATTGTATTTTTGTGTTCCTAAGGTATATTCCTAGGAGTGGTATAGCTGGATCATATGGGAGCTCAATTTCCAGTTTTTGGAGGAATATCCATATCGCTCTCCAGAAAGGTTGAACTAGTCGGCATTCCCACCAGCAGAGGATAAGAGTTCCTCTCTCGCTGCATCCCCACCAATACCGTTTGTTCTCATTCTTTGTGATGTGTGTCAGTCTCTGTGGTTGAGGTGGTACCTCATCGTTGTTTTGATTTGCATCTCCCTGATGATTAGTGATGTGGAGCATTTTTTCATGTGCCTTTTGGCCATTTGTATTTCTTCTTTATCAAAGTGTCTGTCCATTTCTTCTCCCCATTTTTTTGATGGGATTAGATTTTTTTTTCTTGTAGAGTTCTGTCAGTGCCCTGTATATTTTGAATATTAGCCCCTTATCTGATGGGTACTGGGTGAATAGTTTCTCCCAATCAGTTGGTGGCTCTTTTATCCTGGGCACTATTTCCTTCGAGGTGCAGAAGCTTCTCAGCTTAATATATTCCCATCTGTTAATCTCTGCTTTCACTTGCTTGGAGAGTGCAGTTTCCTCCTTGAAGATGCCTTTAGTCTCAATGTCATGGAGTGTTACACATACGTGTTGTTCTATATACCTTATGGTTTCAGGTCTGATATCAAGGTCTTTAATCCATTTGGATTTTACCTTCGTACATGATGTTAGCTGGGGGTCTAAGTTTGCTTTTTTGCAAGTGACTAGCCAGTTGTGCCAACACCACTTGTTGAAGAGGCTTTTTTTTTTTTTGCTCCATTTAGGACTTCTTGCTCCTTTATCAAAGATTAGATAGTTGTATGTCTGGGGAGCATTCTCAGAGTACTCAAGTCTATTCCACTGATCTGAGGGTCTGTCTTTATTCCAATACCAAGCTTTTTTGATAACTATTGCTTTGTAATGCAGTTTAAAGTTGGGGAACGTAATGCCTCCCATATTCTTTTTTCCCAATAAGTGCTTTGGCTATTTGAGGGTATTTATTGTTCCAAAGATTCACTACCCTAATATGGACCACAATACACTGTTAAAGAAGCTATGCTCTTAAGTATGCACTCATGAAGGGTCTTGGACATTGTATCATTGAACTGGAACTGTGTATTTCAGGGTAATTCAACTAAAATTTTATTTTTTTAAAGAAGCTGCATAGTCTTGTTTTGTGTAGATATGTACAGTTTTTTGATCCACTCATCTGTTCTCAGACACTTGAATTGTTTTCAGATTCTGAGTATTGTTATTATGTTGCAGTGAACAACTTTGTAACTCAAAAAAAAACTGTACTATGAACAATCTTTTGACCACAGTGCTTTAATAAAATTAATAATAAAAAATAAGCTACGGTCTAGGACACACAATTGAACATTACAGTTAATCCTCAGAAAAGCTTAAAGGTAGTTCTCAAAATTGTGCTTCATCAGACTCCCTGGAAGAGTCTGCTTGAGCAGATTGCTCAGCTCCCCTTCATAGGATCAAACTGAGGAATCGACATTTCTGATCAAGTTCCTGGTGGTGCTGATGTTGTTAGTCTGCAGACCACACTTGGAGAACATCTAAAATAGAATTGAGCGTTAGTCTCAAAAAGGAAGGAATATTTGAAATTTAGCTGCAATGTGACATCAGTTCTTTCAAGGAGCTGTCATGACTAGACTTTCTAAGAAAAAAATATATTCCATACATTTTTCAAGACCATATAAGCTTACATTTTATAAATCCTCCAATCTCTTATTGAACAGAAGACTTTATGAAGCATTTATTGACAAGTACTTTGTAGGCAGCTAGGTTAATTGCCATATGAACAATTCAAGTGTGATGTCATCACTTCACCTAAGAACTTCATTTAGCATTGTAGCATAAATTTCTAATTAGCTGCTGTTTTCTGATGCTTTTTACAAGCTCATCTGTATATAAATTAATTCTTGATTTGTGCTGGTTTCTGTAGTCAAACAACTGTGCTTTTTTTACTCTAAGGATATAAGATATTAATTAGAGGAAAAGAACCTCTATGTGTGAACAACTAACATGGTACAATGGAGTCTAGTTATTAAAAACACAAGTCTTCTTGGGACAGAGCAGTAGCACACAGGTAGGGCATGTTTGTCTTGGACAGAGCAGACCAGTTCAATCTCCATCATCCCATGTGGCCCCTTGGGTTCAACAAGAGTGATTTCTGAGTGCAAAGCCAGGAGTAACCCCTGAGCCATTGGGCTTCCTACAAAAACAAAAACAAAAAATATAAGTCTTGCAATATGGAGGTTTTGAATTCCTATGCTTCCTGGGTCCCAAAAACTTGTATAATATTAACCCTTAAAATCTTGTCTCAGGGCTTCTTGAACTTTCTCTATCTATGACACCTATGAGACCCTCTTGCCTGAGAATCTTTTGGATGGCCCCAGCTAAGACCTGATCAATAGGAATATAAATCAAATATTTACTGATAAAAAATTGTAAGAGAATTTATTTTGGAAAAAAGTTTTACGGTGTGGAGTCACTGCCAAGAGTTTAAAAGTCTAGGGAGGGCTTAGATAGACCTGAAGTCTGGGGTCAACAAACTATGACCATAGACCAAAAGCAATCCTTGCCTATTTTACTGGAACACAGTCACATCCATTAATTTAGATTACCTAGGGCTGCCTTTGAGCTCCATGGAAGACTTTTACCACTTGGCATACAAAGCAAAAATAATTATTATCTGAACATTAAAAAAGGTTTCCAGCAGCCAGAGTGATAGCACAGTGGTAGGCTGTTTTCCTTGCACGTGGCTGACCCAGGACTGACCTCGATTCGATCCCCTCGGTGTCCCATATGGTCCCTCATGCCAGGAGCAATTTCTGAGCATATCGTCAGGAGTAACCCCTGAGCATCACCAGGTGTGCCTCCCCCCCAAAAAAAAGGTTTCCATCCCTGCTAATTGATTCCTTATAGCAATGTCTAGCTATCTACATAATATTAAAGCTATAGGCTTATATATGTATATATATTCATTATGATTTTTAAGGCTACCAATGAAATTGCCAAATATCTCCTTGTTGTAGACTTGAATTAAATGGAAATGAGGCTACTTTGTTATTACTGATGCCTACTGGACCATCTAAGACAGGGGTCCTCAAACTTTTTAAACAGGGGGCCAGTTCACTGTCCCTCAGACCATTGGAGGGTCTGACTATAGTAAAAACAAATTCTTATGCACACTGCATATATCTTATTTTGCAATGAAGAAACAAAACAGATACAAATACAATACGTGGCCTGCAGGCCATAGTTTGAGGAGCTGTAGGAAGTTTGTATCTTGCTGACTCAGAATTTCGACTAACTACTCTTGTTTGGGGGAGACCATTTTAAGAAGAATAATTCTTTTCATCGATGGTTCTCATTACTAATCTCTTTTCTGATGAATGGTAGTTAACCTCAAGAGCAGTTTTGAAAAATGAAGAAAATATATTATACTGGCAATAATGGTTATCTTGCAAGTAGGGGAACATATTAGGAGAGACAATATTAACCTTTAAAGACTTAAAAACGTGAAAAAAAGAACTTTACATATTATCACATTTTATTATTAGCAGTTATATAGGAATGGAGTTATATAGGGATGTGGAATTAATATTCCCTGGCATATAATTACATAAAACCATTATAATTTAAAAAAAACACGTAAATGGAAGAGCAAAAGAATCCTAATGATGAAATTGTTGGTTCCAACACTCTAAGAGGAAAATTCAGCAACACCTGAGAATCTGTGTAAGGTGAGGTTGGGTTTAGAAAGAAGCTTCAGCAAGAGCAAAGTAAATTAAAAAGTGAGAGGAGATTAAGAAAAGTCAATAAAAACTTGGAAATGAGGATGATAAGATGGCTTAAAGGAAGCAGGCCATGGGGAGGCAGTCGGAGTCATCTTGTGCCTGGCTGCACTGGAGACTGTGCCATGAATACCAGATTGAGCTCTATTGTGTGAAGTTGAAGATTTGTAGAAGACACCAGACCAGTGCGGAAAATTAGAGAGTCCCAAAATAAGGTAATTTCTAGATAAAGCAGTACAACTCTACTTCTCAGATGGGTGGTGAGCACAGAATAATGCGACCAAAGGGGGACTTGAAATCAAAGTTTCTGTTCTACTAAGAAAATAAGGGGGAATTCATGCCTGTTATCTGTGTTTGTATGATTTTTAATTACTGCATAAATTGAATGGCATAGTCAAGTTAAAATCATGCTCTCTTCCTTCTACCAAAGAAGAAAACAGAAAGGAAAAGAAAGGGAGAAATGTAGAAGTAATTTGCTTCTATTTTATCCTTAGTATAAGATTTAAGTAGCAAAAGTGTACATTTTGCTGTTGGTTAATTTTATGTGCAGCTTACATGTGAATTTACTTATTGAAATCTTGCTTTCTTGATTTTTATTGAGCATTTTAAATTACATAATGTAGTGCATTGCCGTTGCCAGACATTGTGCTAAGAGGCAACTAAACAGACACAGTCTGTGTTTTCAAGGTCTTATGGTCTAGTTGGAGCATCATATTAATGTTCATGTATTTTATACATAGTTTATAGTGATGAAGTACAGAGAAGAAGCATTGAAATAGTTTAGAAAATCTCAGAAGTAGTGACATCTACATTGTGACCAGACAGATCATTTTACTTCATAAAGGATTGGGTTCCAAAAATATCAAAAGTGATGTGGTACATTGGTGCTTAAAAGGCTAAAATGCCCCACCCATTTCTTTTCCTATTATTTACTTGGGGGGATCACCTGGGGATTCTAGGGTTATTCCTGGCTTTACACTCAGGGATCACTCCTTGGGGTCCTTGGAGGACCATATGGGATATAAACTCTCTTCATTATCTTTCCCAATACACACACACATGTCCTTTGCTTTCTCTATTAAATCATTTTATGTGATGATTCCAACAACTTATAAGATGATGGAGCCACAGAGAGCAGAAACTTAGGTTTCAAACTCAGCCACCAGAAGGCCCTTTTGGAGAGTGATGTGAATGAGAAATCAGCTTTTACTATGCTAGTCTGATCAAATTAGGGGTGGCTTATCTGTTACTACATCCTTGAACTCAACTTTGCAAGTGTTTTTTCTAATAACGTGGAACAACCATGTGCAAATGCGAACTGCTAAATCATGTTCTCTGTATTAGATAATTGAGTGGGATAGCCCAAAGGGTGTAGAATGAAAGGAGTAATGAATAAACTATTGGATTCATGAACAATTACATTTATTAAATAATGAGTACCAAACTAATTAGGATTCCCATTTGGATACAGGGACTTGAGAGACTTCAAGAGCATGATTTGTAATTTACAAACAGAAAAAAGATTTTGGTCCCCAGAATTGGGAAATGTGTTCTCTACCTCTCTGGCTTGCATTTTTATAAGAAAACACTATATTTATCCATTATAATCACTACAAAACTCAGACCTGCCCAACCATAAAACTCCCTACTGCTGCTGTATCTATCAAGAGAACCACCCCTATTCCTGAGGGAGGTGCTTTTGGACCCAACTCAACCACTGAGTACACTAATGCTAGTGTACATAACCCAATTTTAGTGAACACTTCCAGATTTTACCCAACATAAATGCCTAGAGGAGGGTGATCCAACAAAACTGGATCCAAAGAGGCAAAAACCCCTATGATCCACAAATCCATGAGGTGCCTGCTCCAAGAAAATACTCTTTGCAAATGCAATGCTGTGTTTGCTGCCCCTCAAACATAATACACCAACTGATTCGTGAGGCAGAAGAATTTCAGGGCCTAGGTGAGGGCTCTTAACAATGTAGAAGTGAGACCATAGAGTACAGAGGATAGGGCACTTCCAGTGCATGTAACCAACCTGGGTTCAATTCCCAGCATCCCATGTGGTCCCCTGAGCACTGTCAGTTGTAATTCTTGAATGCAGAGCCAGGGGTAAGCTGTGAGCATCACTGGGTTTGGTAAAAAAAAAAGCCACTGTAGAAGAAACTCAATCCAGGGCTAGAGCAATAGCACAGCTAGCAGGGCATTTGCCTTGCATGCAGCTGACCTGGGTTCAATTCCCAACATCTCATATGGGCCACTGGGCCTGCCAGGAGTGATTTCTGAGTGTAGAGCCAGGAAGTAATTCTTGATCTCTGCTGGGTCTGGCCCCCAAAACAAAAATAAAACTAAAATAGAAGCACAATCTCCATGGGCTCTACTAGCTCTCTGCCCTGACAACCTTCATTTCCACTCTCCTATTAAACAGTAGACCCCCACCTAAGCACCAGATCCCTTCTTGTTCAGAAAAGCTGAGATGAGACAAGAGATTGAGGTCGGAGAAGACTGAGTAACTGAAAACTTTGTAAAATAAAGAAACTAGCTCAGGCTAATTTCTCTTCTTATTTTTATTTTTTTGGCTATGTCAAAAATCAAACCCAGGGCCTCCTCCGGGCAAATGTTCTACCACTCAGCCACATCCCAGGCACCAATCTAGGGCTAATTTCAGAATACACAGACTTAAGTTCAAGCCTCCCATTTCTCTACTACTTCTGTGTGCTTGGACAGGTCACATGACTTGACTACAGTGAGGACTAAAATGGCTGCCTCCCGGGAATCACGGTAAATACTATCAATGACTTCTAGAAGAACTCTTTGGAATATATTCCAGTAATATGGTGCGTATGGTGAAGGGAAAGTACATCCTCTTGGATTAGTTTCAGGCAAATGCTTAAGCATTCTGGGAAAGAGGTAAGAGAGTGTAATTGAGGTTGAAGTTTGACCTAAGGGATGCACATTTTTTCAAGCCTAAAAGCTCCTTCCCCACCTCCCTCTGCTCACTTCCACTAATGTGATATTTTTCCTAGGGTTCTACTGTGGATGTGCTTTCTTCTGCCTGGCCTTTCTGAGCACAAAATCTTGCTCCGGCTGCATTGAAGTCTTAAACTTTGATTGCAAAGTTTCATCCTCAGAGCTGCCTTCTCCCTCTCTAGCCTGTGTCTCTACTGTAGCATCCTCTGGCTGGCACTCTCCACCATGCTCTTCAGCTTTATATCACTTTATAAAAATTGTCAGGACTTGAAATATGGTGTGCATTTCTGTACTTGATTATGAAGCTCCCTTAGCATATGCTAGTCATAAGCCTGGGACCTTATAGTGCCTCAGTAGCCTGAGTCTGTTACGTAGTAAATGCACAACAAATATTTGAAATGAATAAATTAAAACTTAAAATTTAATTTATTAAATACATAAATTTATCCATTAAGAGCATCTATTAAAATGCTCATTCAGAGCTGGAAAGGTAGTATAACATGTAAAACACTTGCTTTGTTTATGGCCAATACTGAATTGACCTCAAAACCCCATGCAGGCCTCTGAGCATCCTCAAGAGTGATTCCTGAGTACTGCTGTGTGGCCCAAAAAAGCTAACATTAAAATATTTAATATCCTTCAAATATCTAGTACCCACTTAATTTTCTCAAAATGTAAAGACATGTATAATTTTCACAGTAGACCTAATGAGAATTTATACTTGAAAAAATAGTTTTGATTTTTTGTACCAAGGATTTCTTTGCATGTCTGGTTTCATGGTTGATAGGTCATTTGTACACACACAAATGCACACACGATATTTTTGTACTTCTGTAACTATTTGTATGTTACTTTCAGGACTGAAAAACAGGGGTGAAAAATGGTGAACACTCACTACTAGTGGTGTTCATATGTGTAGAGAATTCAACACATTGAAGAGGCTCTGAGCAGGCCGGATTGCAGGGAGGGCTGACCAGTCCTGGGAAGTGAGTTGATATTGATGAGAGGAATTCCAGCATGGACAGACAAATTCGGGAAGGGAAGCAGGCCTGGAGGTAGAGGAGGGACTCTGTAGTTTACCTGAGCCTTCCTTCACCCTTATGGTAGACTGACTCAGGAAGGTTAGAGTGCCTCGGGTATGGGAGGACCTACAGGTGACAAAAACCTAAGACTTCAGGTCCCAGACTATCTAGCTATGGAATAAACCTACAGGGCCTACAAAAGGCTTGTTGAACAGCTATGCAAATGCCCTCACTCTGTGCTATTGCTCTGGCCCCTAAAACAATTTCTTTAAGTTAAGAAAGAATATTTTCAAGAAAGAAACCCTATACCATTTCTAATAAAAAGACATGGCAAGATAACTCAAGTTCAAGGAAGCAAATACTTCTCTTAGGGGAAGATAGTAAATAATTTTGACCTTGTTTCAGTCACAAGTACTCCATTAATATAGCACAAAGTAACCACAAACCCTAAACAAATGAGCTCGGCTTTATTCAAGTCAAACTTCTTTTGTGAAATTGAAATTTGAATTTCATATATTTTTATGTTACAAGATCTTTTTCTATTTTTTAAACTGCTTAAAAATAAATACTCATTGTTTTGGTTTTGATTGGAGGCCACACCATGTATACTTGGGGCTGACTCCTGGCTCTGTGTTCAGGCATCACTCCTAGTAGTGTTCAAAGAACTACATGAGGTGCCAAGAATCAAATCTGGGTTAGCCACCAGTAAGGTTAGTGCCCTCACCACTCTACTATCAGTTGTGTCTCCAAATAAAGACTATTCTTAATTATGGTAAGCCCATGGGCTATAGTGTATCAATGTCTCTTTGTAGTGATTGACTTTAAGAGAAATATTGTGGGGCTGGAGAGATAGCATGGAGGTAGGGCATTTGCCTTCCATACAGAAGGACGGTGTTTCGAATCCCAGCATCTCATATGGTCCCCCGAGCCTGCCAGGAGCGATTTCTGAGCGTAGAGCCAGGAGTAACCCTTAATGCTGCCGAGTGTGACCCAAAAACAAAAAAAAGAGAGAAATATTGCAGGTGACTTCTAATTATGATTTTATATCTATCATAGATATAAAATATCTATCTATGATAGATCCATAGATTATGGTTCACTCTATTGTTATTAGTCTAGACGCAGTGGTCCTCAAACTATGGCCTGCGGGCCACATATTGTATTTGTATCTGTTTTGTTTCTTCATTGCAAAATAAGATATATGCAGTGTGCATAAGAATTCGATCATAAGTTTTGTTTTTTACTATAGTCAGACCCTCCAATGGTCTGAGGGACAGTGAACTGGCCCCCTGTTTAAAAAGTTTGAGGACCCCTGGGAGGATATCTGTTAATAATGAAGTCAAAGTCAGACTTGAAACCATCGTTCTGTTTCCCTTCTAATTTTTTCTTTCATCTGTCATTCACTTTTTTCAGTGCCAAAGCTCTTAGGTTTACTTGATTTATAAATTCTTACCATTTACAAACTCAAGTTCATTTCCAAATAGTTCTTGTTTCATTTCCAGATTGTTCCTGTTTGGTTATGATTTGGTAGGCCATTTTGGAGGCCAGAGAAGACTTAGGTTTTTTACATATAAATTAATAATAACAGCATCTCAGGGCCCAAGAATAAGGACCTTGTAAATTTTAGCAAATGTGGACACTCGACTTTTAGATAGTGGGCAATATCTGTACTTCCTAAATGCCTTGATTCACAATATTACACAGTGTGAATTAATATATAATCCATGGCATTGCCCAAGAGAGCAATAGCAAGTGAAAAAAAAAGCTTACTTTGGAAGGGCCAATGACCTCTCACTACCTGGCTTTCCTGACCAGAACTTTCTTTGTACTTCTGTTGCCCAGCACAGCCTCAATTTAGTCATTTGATGTGCAGGTCAACATGGATTTCCAGAGCAATGAGAACTCATACAATTATGTTGTACACAAAGAAAATGACTTTCATATTCACTTTTCCTAAAGAATTATGAATGTGGTTTGCCCAAAATAAATTTCTTCCCATGAAGCTCTCCAGTGTCCTCCCATTCAAGGCTAAGTATGTACTTGCTTGTACACATGTGGTTTCTATAGAATGTGACCTCAGAGAGGGAAGGGAGAGGGTGAACCAGCCAAGAAATGACTTTTTTAATGAAAAAATGAAAGCTCCAAGCTGTTCAGGTCAGTTCTGAGTTTGATATCTCTGTATTCCCATTACTTCTAATTTCTGAGTATGTTTTCTTCCTAATATATACATCAAACTAAATTTATTAAGTATCTGTCATGTTCCAGACACAGTTCTAAAATCTTGGGGTCTATTAGTAAACTAAATAATGGAATATCTCTTTCCTTACAGTGTTCAGATTCTAATGGGGCAGTAAGCAATAGGTAGTAAGTAATAAATTAAGTCAACTAGGCAATATGTTCAAAGGTGGTTAGCTCACTCCTAGTGATATAGCCTGGGAACACAAAAATACAATACAAAAACCCCTTCCTCACACCTATATTCATTGCAGCGCTATTTACAATAGCCAGATTCTGGAAACAACCAAGATGCCCTTCAACAGATGAATGACTAAAGAAACTGTGGTATATATACACAATGGAATATTATGTAGCAGTCAGGAGAGATGAAGTCATGAAATTTTCCTATACATGGATGTACATGGAATCTATTATGCTGAGTGAAATAAGTCAGAGGGAGAAAGACACAGAATAGTCTCACTCATATATGGGTTTTAAAAAAAATAAAAGATATTTTTGCAATCATTCTCAGAGACAAAAGAAAGGAGGGCTGGAAGGTTCAGCTCATGACATGAAGCTCACCACAAAGCGTCAAGGGTGCAGTTAGAGAAATGACTACATTGTAAACTATCCTAATAATGTGAATGAATGAGGGCAGTGGAAAGCCTGTCTCGAGTACAGGCAGGGGGTGGGTTGGGAGGAGGGGGATCTGGGACACTGGAGATGGAAATGTTGCACTGGTGAAGGGGTGTGTTCTTTACATGACTGAAACCCAACTACAATCATATTTGTAATCAAGGTGTTTAAATAAAGATATTAAAAAGGGGGAAAAAGGTGCTCAGCTCTATTTTAAAATAAGGCAGAATAAAATGGATCCAAAGTTTGGTGGCTTGGGGATTCTAAAATTTAAATAGTATTTCATTTCCTGAGAAGTTGACATTTGACTAAAGACTTCAAGAAAGGAAATGCATGTTCCATGTTGTGAATTCAGTTGAGAACATTCAGGCATAGACAAGAGCTAGTGGGGGAGGTGCATGGGGAGGAGGGCGGGCAGACATCTGGCTTCTGGTTTCCTCCTTAATTCTGGAGACCAGCTCTTGTCAGGTATGGGGTTTGGGGAGGCCCCATACCGGAGCTCTTTTCCCTGGCCTGGGGAGTGCTGGGAGGCTTAGCAGGCCCCCAGCCGTCCTTGTCTTTTTCCCCTGACTCCAGCCTTCCTGGGTGCCAGCTCAGATGGCCAGAAGTGGGTTCAGGTGGACTCAGTGGTCCTCAGGCTTCCACCTACCTCTCCCTACACTAATGGAAATGCGCTTTGGGAGAAGGGAGGGCCGTTTTAGTACTGGTTTATGTTGGGACAGTCACTGGAATTTGTTCTCCTTGTTTTCTTATTGATAGTATTGTATGCATATATTATATATATATATATATATAAAACATCCATCTTGTATTGTGACCTTGATACTGCCCTACAAATCTCATTTCTAATATTTTACTGCCTCAGTCCCAAGCCTTATTTCCCCCCATCTTCCCATGTAGGTGCAGCTCATGACATGAAGCTCACCACATAGAGTGATAAGTGCAGTTAGAGAAAAAACTACACTGAAAACTATCATAACAATGTGAATGAATGAGGGAAAAAAGAAAGCCTGTCTCGAGTACAGGTGTGGGTGGGGTGGGGAGTAGATAGATCTGGGAAATTTGTGGTGGGAATCCTGCACTGGTGAAGGGGGGGTGTTCTTTACATGACTGTAATCATACAACTACAATTATATTTGTAATCACGGTGTTTAAATAAAGATAATTTATAAAAAAAAAAAGAGCTAGTGCAAAGGCCCAGGTATAACAATATACATGGTGTTACCATAATGAACCATTTCTGGATTTGTTAAAAATGTGACCTTGAGAACTGATCACTTGTGAAATAAAAGCCCATCTAGACACTTTGCCAATTAAAATAACTCAAGCTAGTTAGTCCGTTGGCTCATTCTCTAATTGAAAAGTATAAGTTTCTTTTTCCAAGCTACATTGATTCCTTCCAATCCTCTCCCTTATTCTAGGATGAAAAACAGACTAAGGAAGAAATCAAGATCTGAAGTTATACTAGTAAAGGCTTATAAACTGGTTCTTATTTCAAAATCATGACTTTAAACAATCTTCATGTTATGGTTTGATCAACTATGGAATATAACTAATAATAATAGTAATAATGATTCCCAAATTATAGAGCTTTTATAAATATTAAAAATAATATTACATTAAAAGCACAATAATAGTACAAAATTATAACAGTACTCAGAGTGAGAAGGTAGTTGAAGTGGTGGTAAATTTCTTTATTGGCTTGACGGTGATGATGGTTTTCTGATTGTATACTTATTACAAATCTCGTTAAATTGCATACAGTACATATGTGTATCTATCTGCATGCCAATCATACCTCAATAAACTACTTTTGAAATAAAAGTGAATGTTACAAGTAAAACACTTGGCATAGGAACAGTACCCAGTTATTTAATATTATTATTTATATTTTTTGTATTTTATATTTTACAAAACTTGATATTTTACCAAGATCTTGATAAAAGGAGTGTGTTGCCTAAGAAATTTATGTTGAATTTGTTCATTGACACTTATCTCAAGTGAAATAAAACATCAATATAGAATAGAGTAGGAGCCCCTTTCCTGTTATCATGGGTTTACAGATGAATTATACATTATCACAATTGTAATCCTTAGTGTGTCTGATGAACTTGGGATGTAAAACTATTATTTTCTTGAATGCAAATGCTTACTATTTACACCAGCAGACACCCACGGGAAAAAACTAATGAAGCAACTGCTTCATTAAAAGAAACTTTATAATAAGCTTTCTCTTCTTGCTTTATAGAAATTTTAAATTACATGATCAAAATCTCTTCAGATAAAATGTCTAAGATGAGAATCTTACCTTCTATACAAAAACGTTGAGTCCAGTAAAGGTTGTACAAGTAATTGTTGCAAATTTTAACGAAAATAGGCTCAATGGCATGAAAATGAATGAACAAGAAATATCTACCAGGCTAGCAGCAGCAGGAAGAGAAAAATCTACCATGTTTTATGAATAAATATGAGGATTTGAACTAATGGGCATAAAAAGGGAGGAAATAATTACAACTTCATGCCTGGGAGAATGTTATTTAATTAAGCAAGATGATAACAAACTGCCAGTCAGGACACAGACTCACATTTTTAAGCAATTTACACTAAGAGAGAAGGAAGAAGCCAAAGTAAAAATAACTAGACTGAGATAAATTAGTGTTTTCATTTCTGGTGAGCTTCCCCATGCACATTAGTGTCAGCATCAGTATACTTGGTTCTCTGTGTGCTTTAAAACCACATAGACTGAGCAGAGGAAAACATTTTATTCTAATCTCACATTCAACAGGCTAAGTACATTTCACTGAATAGAAACAAATAACCTTCCAAAGGCATTCAAATATTTCCAAAAAAGAGTTCCATTTCATCCTGCATACCACAGACACATTCAAAGGAACTTCTCTCCAAAATTAGGTCTTTTCTACCATGCTGGAGAGTCAATGGACAAGGTGAGGTTCCCACGCTGTTCAGACTTGCCCTCTGCTTAACAAGTTTTGTGAAATTCTGTTTCTTCTTCCTAGTCTATGGTAATTCCCAAAAGTGACTCAACAAGTAAACCATTGGAAATGCCATATTGCCCCTGGCCACAAATTCTCCATATCCACCACATGTAAAGATGAATTGAATTAAAAGTAAAATTTTCTTGAAAACAAAGATTCAAGCTAATCCTTTAAACTCATCGTTTTTATTTCTTTAATCCAGCTGACATGAAAGTAGATCCTTACTGTAAATCCTTCCCAGGCACTAAGTCTTATGTATTTAAAAGATTTTGGTTGTTATTTATAGTCTATTAAAGACACCTAACCAAAAAATTTTCAAGAAATGTACACTATATCTCTCAGATCCCACAGAGGATTAAAACTGGCAACTAGAAAACCATCAGTAGGGCTGGAGCAATAGCACAGCAAGGACATTTGCCTTGCATGTGGCTGACCCATGTTTCATCCCTTACATTATATATGGTCCCTGAGTTTGCCAAGAGTGATTTCTGAGCACAGAGCACTCAGTAATTCCTATGTGCTGCTGGGTGTAGCCCCCCAAAAAAACTAACAATATCAGTAACCCAAGCAGACCACAGTTCTTTTTTTTTTAATTTTTATTGTGACCAAAGTGCATTGCAAATCTTTCATAGATTTATTTATTTATTCATTGTGACAATGAATGAGGGGCATTCCCACCACCAGTGTTGTCTTCCCTTCACCCCTGTTCCCAGCACATATCCCATACCTTCCTCCTTTACCCCCCCCCAGAATACTAGTGTATCTGGTCTCCACTTTAGAGCTTGTTGTAGATTGGGTATCTATTCTGTTGTCGTTGGAGATAAAAAGGATAAAAAAGGGAAGAAAAAATTTGGTAGCAACTACCAAAAAGAGAAAGAAGAGAGAAAAAAAAGAAAGAAACAGGGAAGAAAAAAACAGGGAAGAACAAATGCACCCAGCAAAGAAAAAAATATCTCCAAATAATAATCATAAGAGTGAAAAAGAAATAAAAAACTGCAAGGAAAATAAAGTCAAAAACTAACAAATAAAAACAAAACCAGAAAAAGAAAGGGTGCTGGAATGACAGGGTTTGGCGTTCCCCCCACTTTTCTTTTTTTTGCATAGGCACAGTAAGCATTGGGGAAGAAAGGGAATTTCCGAGTTCGGGGTTTCTCCATCCTTGAAGCATACCATCATGGGATCAACCACTGGCTCCATATATACTCATTACCCCCTCCCAAGGGATTTTTTGTGGTGCCAGCAAACTTTCCTCTCAGTTGTGGGTGAGAAAATCAGGCCACTGTAGCTAGCGATCTTGGTAATTGTGCAGGTCATAGAACAGGGTCTAGGATAGAGTCTACGGTTCTAGAGGTTCTGTTCCATCATTCTTGTTGTGTTCAGTCATCTGTAACAAGTGCTCCCTGTTTTAACAGTCCCTAAGCCGAAGCCTAGGATATTATGGATCCAAAGGTTCTGCTCAGTCTCTGTTGTGAAAGTTGGGCCTCTGTAATATGAAATCCTATTTTTGTCACAGAGGCTGTGTGTGTGGCCTGTTATCCTTACCCAGAATAGCACCAGTATGACACCATAAGTTTTATATGGGCACAGTAAAAAAAGGGGAAAACATAGACACAGTAGATCTTATCTACTACACAGTAGACATAGTAGATCTTATCTACTAGGGATCAGAAATCACACTTTTTATAACACAAGGGTGCCTCCCATCCTGGACATTTGTCATGTAGATACAATTCAGTCTCCAGGAGATTGGACAGTGTTAATTCAATCCCAAATCCCAGATCCCAGACGTAGAACTGATACAGCTCCGGGCAACAACACCAGGAACTAAGCTCCATTGGGAGATTTATAACACCGCTCTGGCACCAACTTGCACCAGTTTTGATATGACAACGAGGAAATGACAACTTGACCAAAGACCAAGTTGTCCTATCACATCACCAAACACTAAACAGTAATCAGAAGATGTATCGTCCTTTGAACTGTGGAAAATAAGAGCACCAACTACAAAAAACTGACTTTGACAACTGGACTGGGCAGAACTTACCTTGGGACCAATAAGGAAACCCCCACCCTAGGCTGTAGCCCAGGACTCTTCTATTAAAAAAAACAGACCACAGTTCTTCCTGCATTATTGGACATAGGAATTTTCATATTTGATAATTTGAAATTCAGAGGATGCAAACTTGTAATGGAAGAGGAACAATAATTTCCATATATGTTACATTTCTGATTAATTTTAGAAACAGTTGCCACAATTTTTAACTTGCCTCAATTTTAATTTATGCACCATGATTTATAATATGATTCCAATTGATATTCAGATATACAATGTTCTGACATCTTTTCCTACACTATACTTTCAGTGTCCCTCTAAAAACTCTATATGGTTCCTTCCCATCCCTATTTATCTCACTAGCAAACAGTTCTGTAGTCTGACTTGCGGGAGTCTATTCCCATTGGCCATTTGTATTTTTTACCATGTTTCTTTACAGTCCATGTATGAGAGAAATCATTATTTATTTGGCTTTCTCCTTGGATTCACTTTCCTAGCATGATACCCTCTTGTTCCATTCCTATAGCAACAATATGTAGGATTTCATTTTTTTTTATATACCCGAGATTCTTTTCCTTTTCATCTTTCCTTGGGCTCCTGGGTTGTTTCCAGATCTTGGCTATTGTGAACAGCATTGCAGTGAACGTAAGATAGTAACTGTCTTTTCAAATAAACATTTTGGGGCTTTTAGGGTTGGTGCCAAGAAGTGGAATCCTGGCTCATATAGAAGCTCAATTCTTAATTTTTTAAAAAGTACCCAGTATGTTGACCATTAAGACTGAACCAAATGGCATTCTCACTAACAACAAAAATTTCTTTTGTCCCATATTTCTGATGTTTTTGAAGGGTATCAGTCTCATTGGTATGTAATGATATCCCATTGCGGTTTTAGAATTTTACCAATTTTTATTTTCCTAATGATAAGTGATGAAGACCTCTTTTTCATTAAAAAAGACTGTGTCTTCTTTGAAGAAGTTTCTTGTAGCTACTGTCTCCATATTTTGATGGAGTTGTTTGGTTTTTGTTGAGAAATTTTGTGAACATGTCACCATTGGGGAAGGACAACTTTTATCTTTTTTTTAACCAGGATTGCTTTAGCTATTCAGAGAGAGAAAGAGAGAGTTATTTCATTCTACACACAATTTAAGATTATTTGCACCCTATCTTTAAAAATGCCATGGAAATTTTTATGGGGACTGCGTTATATCTGTAGAGTGTTAAGATGGTCATTTTTGTAATACGAATCCCTCAAATCTATGATCAGTGGCCACAAACTTGAAGTAGATAATTTGATTATATTTTTTATTTTGGGGGAAGTGACCTCCCAAAGCATGCTTAGGATGCCCAAGAGCTACTCCCAGAGACATTCTGCCATCTGGGTTCAAAGTTAAGTGTTGAGGCCTTAGAAAATGGATGTGGTGCTCAGCTCTACTCTTCCAGAATCTACCAGAACCTCCCAGAGGAGCTCACAGGCCTCCAGTGATGTACACGAGTCCATGTGCCAGGAATTGAACTTAGGTCCACACATGCCAAACATGTACACTAACCCCTATACTATCTCCCCAGCCCCAGTTGAATGTCTTCTTCATGGAGTTAATTACAATAAAATAAGTACTGTGGGATGATTTCACAAAGCAAGGCATTTCTGTCCCACCTTGCACTCTAAATTTCCCTAGGTGGGAGTAGCTAGGCTCCTGCCGAATGGTTAAAACTGAACCATACAATTACTTTTCTCTTTAAGCTTGGGTGTACTTAGGTAAGAGTCTTTTGTTATCAATCTGAAACAGCCATAACCAGAGTTCAGTTTCATATAATAATAAACCTTCCCATTTTCATATGAAGGTTCTTGTTCTTTCCCCTACTGGGTTTGGTGTGTTGTGCAACAAAATAAAAGCACATTGTCTCTCATTGTCTCTCTCTTACAGGACAGTTTACCTCAGTCTCCTCAACCCCTCTGATGGTGCTTCGGGATCTGTTGTAAAATGAAATCCCAGAAAATTGTGGCTTGGATCTTTGGTCTCTTGATCAGCAGATGAGTATCTCTGGTTACTCCCCTGTAACTGTCACCATCTCTAGACCATTACCCTTGACAGTGGAAGTGGTGGAGTTAGAGGGGCCTTGGAGTTCTTGTCCTTCCCCATCCTACCCAATGAGGCTCTCTATGAGACTCACTTTTTTCTGATCTGGCCAACTCAGTACTGTTCATGCTCCAAAATTCCTTTAAGCTTCAAGTCCTGATGAAACTTCATCTGAAACCATACTGTGCTTACAATTCTCCCCTATCTATGCTGTTTTCTTGACTGATCCTCTAAGCACTCTAAATAAATTACATACACAAAATCCTTATATGGGCCTCTATTTCTAGGGAATAACAGCTAAGACATGTTTGTCGTTTCCCCCTCTATTAATACTTCATTTGACACCTTATTATACCACACGCTGATGGTGCCATATTTTTCTAGTTCTTAGGCAGTAAGAAAGTCCTCCCGAACACTTTTTGTTTTGGGCCACATTTGGTGGTGCTCAGGGGTAACTTCTGGCTCTGTGCTCAGAAATTGCTCTTGGCATGCTCCGAAGACCATAAGGGATGCTGGGGATCAAACCAGGATCTGTTCCAGATCAGTAGTATGCAAGGGAAACGCCCTGCCCACTGTGCTATTACTCTGGTCCCATCTCTGAACAATGTTTAATAGTCAATCAAATCTTGTTTTGATTTCAAAAATAAAAACAAACTTGCAGTTCTGTATCATTTCTATTTTTGTTTTTTTTCTTCTGAACTTCCTGACAGAAAAAGATCAATGTAGTTTGTATTGTCTTCCTCTTAAAATCATGTTTGCCTATCCAGTACTTGAATCTGAATATAGGTATGTTTCAGTGAATCAGAAAGGAGGATTATCTGCTAACTTTGAGAGGAGAATCATACCAAGACACTCAAGCTGAAAACAATTCATTTTCTTCACTCACATTATTTCTTCAGAATAGAAATAGAGGGAAAGAATCACTTTTATCATTTCAGACAATGTGGTAGCAAAAGGAAGCAAAAAGGAAAAATGAGCATGGTGTTGGCTATGCTTATATAAAGCCTTCCTGGATGTAAAAAAATGTACATTAAAAGATCACTCTTGATTTCTTTCACTCATTCATGACATTAAAATGCCTGATTGACAAGAAAAGCATTTGGTAATAGTGTGGATTCTACCCCTTAAGAAAGGCAGCATTAATCCAGAAGATTCTGAGATCTTGAGATGCCATCCAACATCCTACCAGAAAAGGAGGTAAAAAAGTTCTCAATAATCTTCTAGAATAAACTTTTTCCGTGAAGTAACAGTAAATTTCCCAAACTGCCATTGTGTCTGTCATAAGCAATACATAGAATATGTGTGGCTATATTCCATTAAAACGATTTATGTATGTATGTATGTATGTATGTATGTATGTATGTATATATATATATATATATATATATATATATATATATAGGGGTTGAGCCCAACATGGATGTGCTCAGGGCTTACTACTGACACTGTGCTCAGGGATTCTCCTGTTGGGCTCTAAGTGTTATATGGGGTGCCAGAAATTGAACTCAGGTAGGATGATTACAAGGCAAACACTTTACTTGCTGTGTATTTCTCCAGTCCTGTTATATATTAATGACAGAGAAGACTGAATTTTGTCTTGTTTTCAAGTATCTTAAAATAATCTTGATTTAATATTTTCAACCACTTAGAGATGTAAAACTGTTATTGCCCTTAGATTTCCTGAGAATGGCGTGGGTTGTATTTGGCCCTGAGGGCTGTGCTCTGTTAATCTCTGCTATGGATTTTAGCAATTCTTATAATTATAATTCTTATAATAGATTATAATAATTTCTCCTTTTCAATATTATAAAGATTAAATGAGAAAAGTTACTGCTGGAAATAATAAAAATAATTAAGTCTTAATTTGAAATAAAAGACTTTACTTAACAAGTCAATACATAGTCACTTATCAATTTTCCCTATAGAATCATAAATTTTATTATTAAAAGTTTATTATTATTTGGACAGGGGTGGGCCACACATGACTCTGTTCAGGAGTGATCTCTGGTTCTTGAGGGGGGGAACAGAAGTGGTGCTAGGTATTTGAACCCTCCCTTCTGTCCTCCCTCTCTCCCTTCCTTCCTTCCTTCCTTCCTTCCTTCCTTCCTTCCTTCCTTCCTTCCTTCCTTCCTTCCTTCCTTCCTTCCTTCCTTCCTTCCTTCCTTCCCACCTTCTTCCCTCCCTCACTCACTCCCTTATTTTCTTCCTTCCTTTCTTCCTTTCTTCTTTCCTTCCTTCCTTTGTCTGTTTTTGGGGCACACCAAGTAGCTCAGTCCTGACTCTGCTCAGAAATTACTCCTAATGGTGCTTAGTCCATAGTGTTAGTCCATGCCAGGGATCAAACCTGTGTTGGCCACATGCAAGTAAAGCACCTTGACCCTGAGCATATGGATGGTACATACCAGTCTCCCCATTGCCCCACAGCAGGTGACTCATTTCAGACTCTGAAAATGCTCTTCTTTTTGTCTCCTACTTTGAGAGTATCAGAATGTACCTCCTCCCCACACCACCTTTCAAGGGAGCATGGACCTACAGGTCTGCAGCGGCTTTGCAAAGAAACTTCTTTGGCAATCTATCACCTTTACTAAGTCCTCTTGGCTATCTTTTTATAGCCTTATTATATACGGCTGAAAGTTCCTGGAGCCCAGGAGCAACATCTTGGACTGGTTTTCCTTGAAATCACTTACTATGATTTTGCTGGCTCATTTCGAGCTTTTAAATAGCTAAGGTAATTTCTTATTTGGCCTAAAACTTCAATACTAATGTAGTTATACACACAAAGTTCCATCATTTAGACGTTCTCGCTGAAAACATTTGGATGTCTATCCTTTTACATACTTAAAAAATATTTTTACCTCAAATGAGAATATCTTATAACATATTTTTTCAATTAATATATTCTGAGTTTCTTTTTATGTCAATAAATCTTTACATCGATATCTTTAGCAGTTAAAAACTCTTCTCCAGGGGCCAGAGCGGTAGCACAATGGTAGGGCTTTTGCCTTGCACACAGCCAACCTGGAATGTACCCAGGTTCAATCCCAGGAATCCCACATGGCCCCCTGATCCTGCCAGGGGTGATTCCTGAGTGCGAGCCAGGAGTAATCTCTGAGTACCACCGGGTGTAGCCCAAAAACCAAAAAAAAAAAAAAACAAACAAAAACTCTTCTCCATCAAATGATATCTATCGGTATTTATGCACATCTTTCTAACAGATTGAGGCTATTTTTTGTTATAATAAATGATCTTGTAAAAGATTTATTTATATGCTTCAGTGCATTCAATTTTAACTAATATTTATTAAGTACATACTAGAGAAAGAGAGTACTATGGTTTCCTTAGAATAAATTTCTAGATGTGGAATAGCAGTATCAACATTTATGCATATTTTAAAGGTGGTTTTCATCTGCTGATTCACAGGTAAAGAAAAGTTGAAAATTAGTTTTTCAAAGCATTTGTTATCTATTTTCAAATTGTCTTCAAGAAATTTTGCATTTATATGCATTTATGTAAGTGTAAGTTAGAGTGCACTTACTCCCTAGAAAAAGAAATGTCTTTAATTTTGAAAATGTCTTCACAATTTAGGGGAGCAAAAGCAATAGAATTAAAAAAGTTACAAATATATTTGTACAGCTCCAACAAATCACTAAATCTGTCTTTATGCTAAATTACATATAAGATGATAAAGTGATTGTTTCTTTATAGTTTCTCTTTCCTATTGTTTATATTTTATCAAATAATAGTTAAAGCATAATAAATATAATGATTAATATATAGGTAAATACATTTATAACACAATTATTAAGAACAGAAAATGAATATTGAAACACTACTAACTAGGGCTGGAATTATAATACAGTGGGAAGGACATTTGCCTTGCAAGTAGCCCTCCTTAGGACCCCTAGGGTCCCCAGAATCCCTCCAGTATTAATCCCTGAGTGTATACAGAGCCAGGAGTAAGCCCTAAGCACTGCCTGCTATAGCCAAAAAAATTAATAATTAAAGCCTAGAATTTACTTGGTTTTCATCAGAAAATCCTGCTATGATTTTTTCTTCTGATCCAGGGCATGATCCATTGTATACCTTTTATTTTTCTTTTGAACCACACCCATTAGTGCTCCAGGTTTTGCACTCAGGGATCACTCCTGCTAAGTTTCAGGGGATCTGATGCAGTACCAGGGATTAAACCTGGGTCAGCTGAATGCCAGACAATTGCCCTATTATGTGTCCTATGTCTCCATGCCTCAGACTTCATATGTCTTGCTCATTCTCCTTTCTGTAACCATTTAATTTCAGGGTTTATTTTATTTTTATATAAATTATTTATTTAAGCACCATGATTACAAACATGATTGTAGATGGGTTTTAGTCATAAACAGAACACCCTCATCACCAGTGCAACATTCCCACCACCAATGCCCCCTCCCTCCTTCACATCCCATGCCTAAATTCTAAACAGCCATTTTACTACAGTTATATATATTTTTAAGTTTAGTAAGCTGTTTTAGTTTCTTTCTTTCTTAAAGGATGAGTGTTTAAAAAAATACAGTAGTAACGGTGTAAAAGTGGCAATCGCCATTGTTTGCATAGACCCAGAAAAATATGGGGAAAACGGGAAAAAAAAAGTCTTGGCCCAATTACAAGGAGGCCTCACCCCTGAAGTTTTCTGACAGAAGACTGACTTTGGGCTCCAGGCATACCAGGCTGCCCAACCCCTGAGTCATTCTCCATGGTCCCGTTGAAACTTTTTCGCACATTAGCTATTGCTAGTGCCAGGTTCCTGTAGTTTAAGATTCTGGTTTCTGCTCATTTCCTTCATCAAGTCAGATTTTATTTTTCATTTTTAATTGCCTTTCATGGACTTGAAACTTTGAATTGTACAGATTCACCATTTTGTGGAATGTCTCCAGCTTGAGATTTTTCTGAGCTATATTACAATTGGAGTGATATTAGACATTATGGGCAAGTGTGCATCCCATCATGGGGCTTACGTATTGATATCTCTAATTACTAGTGACATTTTCCTTGATTTCTTGAAATTATTTTTTAATATTCCAGAAGGAGAATGTGAAAAACATCTAGAGGACATTAACTATATACTAGGCACTTTGCCTTAATTGTTTTGTATGTATGATTTTCTTGAATCACAACAAAAGTGATATCAAGTAAGTCTAATTGTCTCTATCTTATTGAGTCTTTTAAAAACAATAATTCATCCAATTATAAAGGCCTGTTTGACTACAGAACCAGTATTTTCCCCAGAACATAAGAAGCATTTTTGCAACATGAGAAATAATTAGCAACAATATCCCAGAACATATAAGTGTGTGTCTCTCTCAATGACCCTCAAATTTGTCTTCCTTAAGGAGATGTCTGTTGAGTCACACTTCAGAAATACTCTTTTGTTTTGATTAACAAAGTCAAATATTTCATGATCAAAATTTATGGGAAATGCCTCCATCTTACATAAAATTTTATTGCCTTTCATCTTTTCTCTGTGAGATTTGTGAAGTTGTTTACTTTGGGACTATTGTAATATAAAAGTCAGAAGGCAAATGCAAAATAAACTGGGACATACTTTTGCATTTTACTGTCACCTGTGAATAATGCTTGCACCAAAATGATTACCTCTAAGTCTTTGGTTTAAACTTCTCTCCAGAGAGCTTGGATTCCAAGGAAGCGGGCTACACAGAGCATATTATTTGGACAACTTAACATTTTGGGTAGTTAATGCCTCCACTGTATCTTGAAGTATTTACTAGATAAAGGATTACTATTTCAATAAGATCTGATATCATGGCAAGAAGTGAAAGAAAAAATAAAGCCGAGATAATGCATAAAAACTGTTTAGCACAGTCCCTAGTACAAGGTGAGCACTCCATAAATTGTAGCTTTCCTTGCTACTGCTAAAGCTGTCTTGAATGTCACCATAGTTTAACCTGAGGAAGAGAATATGTAACTGGCTCCATGAGACAAAATATGAGACTGCTATAAATTTAGAAAGGAAGGTGTCTTGACTTGGACCAGTTTGACAGCTGCTAATCTCTAAGTGACCTAATGTACGGGTGCCATTAAAATCCATTTATGAGCAAGGCTTGTTGATCAATCATGGCGGTGTCTCAAGGAATCAGTTAACACAGTTCAGCCACTTTGGAGTTACTTCACTTGAGGCTTCCCAGATGAGCAAATGGACAAACTCCATGGAAGAATTCTTAGCGTTACTACCATTGGTTCATAGAGCCTTGAAGGGAAGGACTATATATTATTGGCATCTTATAAATCTATTCTATTTTATCTTTGAAAATAAAACAATTATGCTCCTTTCCCCAGCCACCTCTGGCCAGTGAATTTCCATCTAACTCTCTGGCTCTCTCTAGAACCCCCAGATAGCAGCAGCTGGCCTCAAATTCCAGGAGGAATAAAAAAATGCATATTGTTTCCAATCCAGTAAAATGAATGGGTTTTCAGTAATACATGGTTGCTACAAGTTGGTGTCGCTTAAGTGGGCTTGAGGTCCCACCTGGCAGTTAGGCCCCATGGACCCCTGAGAGTCTTGCAGCCTGCAGCCCTACAGCCCTGGCAGACTTGGGCCTTTTGGGCCTCTGTACTGTCCCTCTTAGTTTTAGTTATGAAAACTAAAAATATCTCCAGACATATTGAAGTAAATCTAAAGTTAAAAAAATTATGCTTATAGATACCCAAACTACAGAAAGCAAACTTAAAATGTGCCTGCAACACAGTAGAAGAACTGATCCATGGAACTGAGTAGGTGGGAAGGGGTCAAAAGCAAGGGGCCTTGGGGAACAGAGGTGGATACACTGGTGATGAGTGTGGTGTGGGAATTATTTGCTGGGAAACCATCATTAACAGGATTGTAAATCAAAGAATCTCAGTAAATTTTGAAAAAGTGCTGACAAAGAGGAAGATTCAACCTGTTAGCCTCCTTTAGAGTTGCTCCTACCCAGGAAAAGGGCAATCTACCCAAAACAAGTCATTGATAGACTGTTGTCTCTCCACAAAATCTGACCAACTTTATTCTACTTTCTGAAGTTGTGACTGGGAGTCAGTTAAATTACACTGTATCTCCCTTTCCAATTAATTCCAAGTTTCTTCCTCCTGTAAGCAAACTGGTCCTGTGACCAAGGCTGATCCCACCAGCTGCCACTGCTGAGTGCCTAAATTTCTAACAGCAGAAACCAACACTAAGTTCCCAATGTGGCAGTGTTTCCCCGGGGGAACAGTCAGCCCCTGGGGCAGGTTAATTATGCTGGAGCTCTTCTTTCACTCACAGAGCACTGTTTTCACTTGAGTAGGCAGGTTTTCTGGATATTGATTTGCCTTCCCTGTTGATACTACCTCTACCAGCACCACCATCTGTGCATGCACACACACACACACACACACACACACACACACACTTTCTTCACCATCCCACTGTCCGACAATCATTGCTTCTGACCAAAAGCTTCATTCACAGAAGAGAAATTATAAAAATGAAAATGCACGAATATATGTACAATATACTGGTATTGCCATAGAACTCACCACCTAGAAGAGTTTAGTAGAGATAAGGTATTGTTTGACTACAGGTTTAGTTATGCCAGTTAGGAGAATTTTCTTAAAAGACAGAGAACTATAGCACAGGTCACATAATTGTATTTTAAAATGGTAGCCAATATCTCTTTCTAGCTTCACATAGGTAGAAATTAGGAGTCTAGTAATCAAGGAGGGGAAGTAGCTCCTCTTTACCTGTGCAGGTATGAACTTGCTGGTAGAATGTTTTACTGAAAACCCATTCATTTTACTGAATTGAAAACTGACTTCCAACATCTGTTATTTCATAAATATATAAATTGAGATTGACACTGACTACTTTTGACTCCTTCCTTATGCCCCTTGTAGCCAAAGGCAGAGAAAGGTCAAATGTGTTCCTGGTTGAGGTCATTGATCTGACTTACTTACCCAGCGTTGATTAAGTGGCTTCTTATTATCTTATTATTAAGTGGCTTCTTTTTATTAGTGAGGCCAAAGTAGATGACATCAGGAATAAAAGGCATTCTCTGGGAAATTGGCCAGTGATAGGACAGTGGGTAGGGCTCTGGCTCTGGCCTTGCATGCAGCTGACCCGGATTCAATGTCCGGTATCACATATGATCTCCTGAGCACCACCAGAGTAATTCCTCAGTCCAGATACAAAAATATACCACTGAGCATTGCAGGGTATGACGCAATATCTAAAATAAAATCATAATAAAAGTTAGGTCTAGGGAAGATATTAAAGGAATTAAGACTCTCACCTTATATAATGCTGCTGATGGTTTGATCCTTAGCACCACATATTTCAGGAACATCTGGGAGTGATTTCAGAGTACAGATCCAGGACTAAACCACAAGAACTGCTGAGTGTGGCTTGATAAATAAAATATAATGATATTGATCTACCTCACTTTACCATCACCATAGTACATAAGGCCTTCCACTATTATGTGACTTCCAGTTTGCCCCATAATTCCTCCCTTCCATTTCCTCTATCCTTTATTTGCCATTCTCAGTTTGAAATCCAGAATGGGTGTAGGTGGCATTAGACCAATGTATGCCTGGAATTCTATGAATAAGTCATATTGAATCAAGGCTCCTAAATAAATATTAGAATAAAAACCCCTTCACACTAGATTAACTCTACTGATTATAATCATCAGATCTGAATAAAGAAATAATCGGTGATAAAGTTTAAAAAAATTAAGGGTAACAATAATATCCACTTCCTAAATACCATGCAGAATTACCCAACAAGGTAAAAGATTAGTAACAAGCTAGCTCAGCGGAAAGAGTATAGAATTGTTCTATAAAGAAAGAAGTTATCAATATTGGTCATTGTTTTATGAACAGTTATAAATCCTGACTTACAGGGAGGAGCTGGTTGAACTCTGACGGAACGCTGAAGCCTGGCACATCTCTCTGGACTGTGTTCTGTGCAGCATCTGCGGGCCTGATTTCCTGTGTGTGTGGCTTCATCTGTGGATGGCTAGCCTTCCCTGGAGGTGAATTTTTCCACCAGAAAGGGAGGAGCCAGAGGAGCGTGGCTGCTCCACTTCCATACGTGGCCACACACAACATTTAGCTAATGAATACAACCACAACGTAGAAAAACCCATAATACAAGTGTGAAAATAGGAAAACAATGCAGGACAGAGCCAGACATAGAGAATGAAAATGGCAACTCTGATGACCCAAAAATGGCCAACCAACTAGTCAGTCCCTCAGAAAAGGAGTTTAGAGTCACAATATGGAAGATGTTCACAGAACTCAAAGAAAGTATAGAAGAGAACACTAATAAGAATCAAGAGAATATGAAGATAGTAATCAGAAAACTTCAAACTGAAATTTCAGGTCAAATAACAGGTCTGAAAAACTCAGTAGATGAATTAAAGAAAAAAATGAATGAGCTTTCCCACTTGTTAACAGCAGCTGAGGATAGAATTGGTACACTGGAAGATGAGATGAATAACAATTCCATACAGCAGAAGAAATTGGAAAAAAGCCTTAAAGCAAATGATCAAACAATGGAAAAATTACTCAAAGAATGGGAACAGGTGAAAATAGAAGCCTATGATAAGCTCAACAGAAACAACTTAAGAATCATTGGAGTCCCAGAGACACAGGAAGAAAATCTCCTAGAAGAACCAACAGTCAAGAACATCATTAAAGAGAAAATACCAGAGCTAAAAAATACATGCGATCAAATCCTGCATGCCCGAAGAGTACCAACTAAAAGAGACCCCAGAAAAAAAAACATTGCAAGACACATCCTAGTCACAATGACAAATCCCACAGAGAGAAACACAATTCTGAAAGCAGCAAGATCTAAAAGAGAAATTATATTCAAGGGAACATCCTTGAAATTTACCGCAGACCTGTCACCAGAAACACTTAAGGCCAGAAGGCAGTGGTGACACATAGTGACAAAACTCAATGAAATAAATGCTTCGCCTAGAATACTGCACCCAGCAAAACTTACTTTCAGGTTTGAAGGAAGAATACATGGCTTCACAGACAAACAATAGCTCAGAAACTTTACAGACTCAAAACCAGTCTTAAAAGAAAAAAAAACTGAAAGACATAATTTAAGACAAGACTGACCAACAGACACACCAAGTTTTGATAGAAAGATGGCACTAACTCCCAGGAAAATTCTTACTCTCAATGTCAGTGGACTAAATGCACCAGTTAAGAGACACAGAGTGGCTAAATGGATCAAAAAACTCAATCCAACATTCTGCTGCCTACAAGAAACGCATCTGAATAGCCAGTACAAACATAGACTCAAAATAAAAGGCTGGAGGAAAATCATCCAAACAAACAACACCCATAAAAAAGCTGGAGTGGCAATACTAATATCAGATGATGCAAACGTTATACTCATGAAAGTTATAAGGGACAAAGATGGACATTTTGTATTAATCAACAGATACATACAGGAGGAAGAAATCACTCTCCCAAACATATATGCACCAAATGAGCAGCCAGCAAAACATTTAATACAATTGTTGACAAATCTGAAAAATAATATCAATAACAACACAATAATTGTGGGAGACCTCAACGTGACATTGTCAACACTTGACAGGTCAACCAGACTGAAACACAACAAGAATATACTAGACCTGAAAAGAGAAATGGAAAAAAGAGGCCTAGTAGATATATATGGGACACTCCACCCCCAAAAACCTGGATACACATTCTTATCTAATGTACATGGGACATTCTCCAGGATAGACTACATACTAGCACATAAACCATACCTCCATAATATGAAGAGGATAGAAATTTTACAGGCTAACTTCGCTGACCACAAGGCCCTGAAATTATATGTGAACTACAAAGGGATACAGAAGAAAAACTTTAATACCTGGAAGTTAAACAGCCTAATACTGAATGAATAACCAGTGGGTCCGAGATGAAATCAGAGAGGAATCAAAACCTTCCTGGAAACAAATGACAATAGAGACACAAATTATCAGAACCTATGGGACACAGCAAAAGCGGTACTGAGAGGAAAATTTATAGCTTTGCAAGCACACATCAGGAAAGAAGGAGCATACCTAAATAGCTTAATGACGCAGCTCATAGAATTAGAAAGTGCTCAACAAAAAGACCCAAAAATAGGGAAACAAAAGGAAATAACAAAGCTGAGGGCAGAAATCAATGAAGTGGAAAAACAAAAAGAAAAAAAACAATTCGAAAGATGAACGAAAGCAGAAGTTGGTTCTTTGAAAATATAAACAAGATTGATAGACCACTGGCAAAACTAACAAAGAAAGAGACACTTGATAAATCATATTAGGAATGAAAAAGGAGAGATCACTACTGATATGGCGTGATTCAAAGGGTAATCAGAAACTACTTTGAGAAACTCTATGCCACTAAAATTGAGAACCTGGAAGAAATGGATAAATTATTGGACTCTTATAATCTTCCACGGTTGAATGAAGAGAATGTAGTACATCTAAACACACCCATCACAATTGAGGAAACTAAGACAGTAATCAAATGTCTACCCGAAAACAAAAGCCCAGGCCCAGATGGATTCACTAATGAATTCTTTCAAACCTTTCAAGAGGAACTATTACCAATCCTGGCAAGACTCTTTCATGAAATCGAAAAAAACAGGAATACTTCCAAATAGCTTTTATGAAGCCAAGATCACCTTGATACTTAAACCAGACAGAGATGGTGCGAAAAAAGAAAATTACAGACCAATATTGCTGATGAACACAGATGCAAAGATCCTCAACAAAATCTTGGCAAATAAGATTCAATGCCTCATTAAGAAGATCATCCACTACGATCAAGTAGGTTTTATCCCAGAAATGCAAGGATGGTTTAACATCCATAAATTTATCAACATAATACACATCAACAGCAAGAAAAACAAAAACTACATTATCATATAAATAGATGCAGAGAAAGCATTTGATAAGGTCCAACACCCATTTTTAATCAAAAGTCTCAGCAAGATGGGAATGAAAGGAACCTTTCTCAATATAGTTAAGTCCATCTACCACAACCCAGTGGCAAATATTATCCTCTAAATTCTGTCACAAGACGAGGCTGTCCTCTCTCACCACTCCTATTCAACATAGCACTGGAAGTGCTTGCTATAGTGATTAGGCAAGAAAAAGATACCAAGGCAATCCAGATAGGAAAAAAAGAAGTCAAGCTCTCGCTGTTTGCAGATGACATGATACTCTACCTAGAAAACCTTAAAGTCTCTACGAAAAAGCTTCTAGAAACAATAGACTCATATAGCAAGGTGGCAGACTACAAAATTAACACACAAAAATCAATGGCCTTTCTATACAACAATAGTAATAAGGAAGAAATGGACATTAAGAAAACAACCCCATTCACAATAGTGCCACACAAACTCAAATATCTTGGAATCAATTGACAATATGTGAAGGACCTATATAAGGAAAACTATAAAACTCTGCTCCAAGAAATAAGAGAGGACATGTAGAAATGGAAGCACATACCCTGCTCATGGATTGGCAGGATTAACATCATTAAAATGGCAACACTCCCCAAAGCATTGTACAGATTTAATGTGATCCCTCTAAAGATTCCCATGACATTCTTCAAGGAAGTGGACCAGGCACTTTTGAAATTCATTTGGAACAATAAAAACCCTAGAATAGCTAAAGCAATCATTGGGGAAAAGAATATGGGAGGAATTACTTTGCCCAACTTTAAACTGTACTACAAAGCAATAGTTATCAAAACATCATGGTTTTGGAATAAAGACAGGCCCTCAGATCAATGTAATAGGCTTGAATACTCAGAGAATATTCCCCAGACATACAATCACCTAATTTTTGATAAAGGAGCAAGAAATCCTAAATTGAGCAAAGAAAGCCTCTTCAACAAGTGGTGTTGGCACAACTGGCTAGCCACTTGCAAAAAATTGAACTTAGACCCCCAGTTAACATCATGTAGGAAGGTAAAATCCAAATGGATGAAAGACCTCGATATCAGACCCAAAACCACAAGATAAATATAACAACATGTAGGCAAAACTCTCCATGTCATTGAGACTAAGGGCATCCTCAAGGAGGAAACTGCACTCTCCAAACAAGTGAAAGCAGAGATTAACAGATGGGAATATATAAAGCTGAGAAGCTTCTGCACCTCAAAGGAAATATCGCCCAGGATACAAGAGCCACCCACTGAATGGGAGAAACTATTCACCCAATACTCATCAGATAAGGGGCTAATCCACAAAATATACAAGGCACTGACAGAACTTTACAAGGAAAAAAAACATCTAATCCCATCAGAAAATGGGGAGAAGAAATGGACAGACACTTTTACAAAGAAGAAATACAAATAGCCAAAAGGCACATGAAAAAATGCTCCACATCACTAATCATCAGGGAGATTCAAATCAAAACAACTATGAGGTACCACCTCACACCACAGAGAATGGCACACATCACAAAGAATGAGAACAAGCAGTGTTGGCAGGGATTTGGAGAGAAAGGAATTCTTATCCACTGCTGGTGGGAATGCTGTCTAGTTCAACCTTTATGGAAAGCGATATGGAGATTCCTCCAAAAACTGGAAATCTAGCTCCCATACGATCAGATCCAGCTATACCACTCCTAGGAATATACCCTAGGAACACAAAAATACAATACAAAAATTCCTTCCTTACACCTATTGCAGCACTATTTACCATAGCAAGACTCTGGAAACAACCAAGATACCCTTCAACAGATGAATGGCTAAAGAAACTGTGGTACATATACACAATGGAATATTTTGCAGTTGTCAGGTAAAATGAAGTCATGAAATTTACCTATACATGGATTTACATGAAATCTATTATGATGAGTGAAATAAGTCAGAGAGAAAGAAAAACGCAGAATGGTCTCACTCATCTATGGGTTTTAGTAAAATGAAAGACATTCTTATAATAATAATTTTCAGACACAAAAGAGAGAAGGGCTGGAAGTTACAGTTCACTTCATGAAGCTCACCACAAAGAGTGATGAGTTTAGTTAGAGAAATAACTACATTTTGAACTATCCTAATAATGAAAATTTATGAAGGAAATACAAAGCCTGTCTAGAGAACAGGCAGGGGTTGTGTGGGGTGGAGGGATATTTGGGACATTGGTGATGGGAATTTGTACTGTTGATGGTGGTTTTCTTTACATGACTGAAACCCAAACACAATCATGTATGTAATCAAGGTGTTTAAATAAAATATATAAAAATAAATCTAAATAAATCATACATTATAATTAAAAATAAATAAATCCTGACTTACAGAAATTAAGTTTTCACATATACTTTATGTGAAAGTATACATATGTGTATACGTGTGTTTATACATGTGTGTGGTTTTTTAAATCTTTATTTAAGCACCATGATTACAAGCATGTTTGTAGTTGGGTTTCAGTCATAAACAGAATACCCCCCTTCACCAATGCAACATTCCCACCACCAATACTCCTCTTCCTCCCCAATCCCTGCCTGTATTCGTAACAGGCATTCTACTTCTCTCATTCTCTCATTGTTGTGCTACTTGTTAATGTAGTTATTTCTACTGTGTGTTTAATAATGTTAAGTATGTGAGTATATATTATATTGTCCATTTTTCTCACTTTTTCTTGACATTATTTTATATAAGTCTGGTTAGTGGCAGTTAATGTCAAACTTCTGTTTTTTTTATCTCTGGAATAATTTTAGACTCACTTGGGATTTATAAAGATTGTCATATAGGAGATATCAAAAGAGCCCTTAGCTCACTGGATATTCAAGTGTGTTTATATGTTGAAGAATGTATCAAATTCTCCAGAAAGAGAAATAGGGGCTACCAACCTAAAAGGTTAGATAGATCACAGTAGATCACTGGCATTTTATATTTCTCCCTTTGAAGAGAAGATTACAGCTCCTTTGTTGTATATGGTTGGGGTTAAGAACTTTATTAGTTAAGTTGATGAAAGTTAAAATAGATGAAAGACAGTTGGGAAAAACTGTATAGACCTTTTTATGAAACGTCATTAAAATGTGTTTGCTTTATCTTTCAACTATATTTTCTTTTGAACACATATTTTTCTCTTTTCATTGCTTTTTCCCCTGTAGTAATGTATTTTCTCTTTTGACATCTCTTTCACTCTCTCCCTTCACATGTCTAAATTTATTTCAATCAAATCTCTTTTGCTTCATCAAAAAAATTATCTAGGAAAGGAGAAAATATCTTTGTTTTGCTAATCACCTAAAATTTCTGTACCACTAATATTGTGACATAGAAATTAAATCTTAAATATTTCCCTTGTAATACAACAAATAAGATAGTTCTTGGTTTCCAAGGGGGAAAAAAACAAATAAAATAAACTAGGTGCTAAGGAGTGTTCATAAGTATTTAAATATCACAGGTCTGCATTCTGTTTATTTTTAAGTCATCAGAAACTCAATTCCATTCTCTGTACTCAGCTTTGGGACTGGAACTAAGTAAATTGCATTTTCTTTGCCAAATGGCATTCTGTGTAGTTCAGATGGGTGGTAGATATAGATTAAAAGGTTGGAAGAATGAAAAAAATACAATTTTTTATTCATTTATAGAGTCTGTGCTATCCCAGCGACACCTTTATGCTAGCAGTCCAGTTAGCTCAATTTATTCTTTATTTCCAAGCCATCTTTATTATATAACTTCAGAAATAACATGCCAGATTAGGTCCTTCACTCATGAGCCAAGTCCTAGGACCATAGATCCTCTCTTCTAGTCCTTTTAAAAATATCCATATTTTGATATACTTCACAAACCATTCAATTAATCCTTGTAAAGTGTACAACTCAGTGGATTTCAATGTATTCCAAGTTGTGTAGGTTTCAACACAATGTAATTATTTATTTATTTTTTTTGGGTCACACCCGGCAGCGCTCAGAGGTTAGTCCTGGCTGTATGCTCCAAAATCACTCCTGTCAGGCTCAGGGAACTATATGGGATGCTGGGATTCAAACCACCATCCTTCTGCAAACACCTTACCTCCATGCTATCTCTCCAGCACCCACAATGTAATTTTAAACATTTTCACCTTCATAAGAAAGAACCTAGCATCCTACTAGTGGGCACATTCTACCTCCTCTCTTCCAAATTTAAGCAGACATTGACTTTCTTTGTGTATGTGTGTGTAAACATGCATGTTTTAGGCATTTTATACAATTGAAAATAAAATACCAAAGGCATTTTATGATCGATTTTTAATCTAGCATGATTTTTTAAGTTTTCATGTTATATAGCATACATTTCATTCTTTAATGCTGAATAATATTCCACTGCATAGATAGACCATATTTTATTTAGTTGTTCATTAGTCAACAGACATTTGGGTGTTTTTTACTTTTTGTTTATTACGAATGATTCTACTACTAAGTTTTGTGTACAAGTTTTGTTTAGTCCGGTGTTTCCACCTTTCTCTTGAGTATATAGCTATTAGTAGAATCATAGACCAGAGAGATAGTAAAACAGGCAAAATGTCTTGCCTTGCATCCAAGCTTGGTTCCATCACATATGGTCCCCTAAACACTGCTGGGACAGATACCTGAGCTCAGAGCTCAAAGCCCAGAGTAAACCCTGATCACACAAACATTGTAATTATTGGACATGTGAGAAAATTCTTAATTGTGACCATTTTTATTTAATTCCCGCAACCCAAGGAGTAATATGTCCTTACTGCAGTTTTAATCACTACATCACCTCTATAATTACTTTTCATTCTTCTAACTCTAATGACTGAGTCATCACCTCCCCGCACTATCTCTAGGATCTTGGATAATGTTATAAAACGTTATAACCAATATATTCATCTTTACTGAACAAGGAACCTGATCTGGTCAAATAGAAATAACTCACACCAGGGCTGTTAAATATTAGCGTTGGAATTAATTGACTGAATTTCTACCCTAAGAAAATATTTTGATCAAAAATTCAAAAGGAATTGAACCAAATACCACTTAAATACCAGAGAAAAACCTCTGCGTTCTTTTCTTCCCTCCTTCCATCTCTCATTCACACCCAAAGTAAACGTTGGTGGAGCTCTATGGTCACTGACTTCCACCTTTAGTTGGAAATTAATTCTGCTATAGCCATCTCTTTTTGAATTTTTATTATTTTTATTAAGATGCTGTGATTTACAAATTTATTCATAGTTGACTTTCAGGCATCCAATGTTCCAGCAATGGTTTTATCACTAGTTATCAACTTCCCTCCATCAGAGTCCCCAATTCCCTCCTAACCCATCTTGCCTTCTTAACATTAAGTTTGGTAGCTATGGTTTGTATATCCTGTCTTTAGTGTTGCTGACTCTGGTATTTAGTCATCTTGGGGAGCTTACTTTCATTCTGGACACACCTATCAGATACCCTGCAGCTGGAAACCTTTCTTGGGTAACCCAAGGCTGTGAATGTGTCAGGGTGGAGTCTTCTTGAGGAGCAGCTGCCACTGTGTTGATCTCAGCAATGCCCACCTCTTTTTTTCTTTTTAAATTTTATTTATGTTTATCATGGGTATCACTCTAAAGTTTTTTTTTTCTTTTCAGAAAGGTCCCTGTCAGATTTGATTTCAAGGTTATGTTAGTCTCTCAGAAACTGTTCAGAAGAGTTCTTCTTTCTTCTTTCTAGAAGAGTTTGAGAAGGAAAGATAGAAAAGTAGTACAATAATAGTAGATCTTCAAAATCTTAATTACAAAGTTCTCTCATTAATCTATCCAGTCTTGTGTTTTTGTTTGTTTTTTATATATAAATAAATGCCTTAAATGAATCACCATGAGATACACAGTTACAAGATATTCGTGATTGAGTTTCAGTCATGTCTAACATTCCCAGTGCACATTTTCTACTATCAACGCCCCCCAGTTTCACTTCCCTATTCTCTTTCCTACCTGCTTTTGTGGCAGACATTTTTGTTCTATCCATCTCTCTCTTCCTTTTTTCACTTTTAGACACTGTGACTTGCAATATTCTTACTAAAGGGGTGTCATGTATATTACGTTCCCTCCTTTCAGCACCCTTATTGTCCAGAGTGATCATTTCCAACTACAGTCACAGTGGTTCCTTCTCTGCCCAAACTGCACACCATTGCTATTTGTGGCAAGCTTCCTCCCATGGACCAGTCTTTCTGGCCCTTGTCTTTATTGTCTTTGGGTTCTATTATCATACTATATTTTATTTATATCACCAAAATAAATTTGATCATTCTATGTATATCCTTTTCTCTCTGATTCATTTCACTCAGCATAAAACTCTCAAATCTACCCATTTATAAGCAGCCCAAGTCTGTTACACTTAGCAAGTGCTGGTAGAAAGCTGAAGTTCTGTAAAAACCTTTGCATTCATATCATTCAGCCTTTGGTAGCTTTTACATTCAGTCCAGGCTTCCTGGTCCCTTTTCCCTTTTTGTCTTTGCTTTTCTCTACCCCTGTGGCTCAGGGGAAGGGCTTCTTAGCTCTGACTTGTCCCCATTTCTGTGCGCATTGACTGTCCTGAGGCAGACTGTGTCCTCCAGTGAATTTGCTCATTGAAGCCCCTCGCAGAATGCTATGTTCAATTCTGGTTTTATATTTCTTTTGTGCTGATGCCGCAGTAGTGCTCTCTCCCCACCCCCATCAAAACCATTATTTTGCAGTCATGTCATTCCCAATTCCTACCTTGACTTAAAGTTTACCAAGATTATTCTAGCTTCTGTTGAGAGTATATTCTAATAGTGCCATTGGAAGGCAATTATCTGAGCAGAGGACAGTTAATGTTGGCAATAAAGAGCTGGAGTTTGTGTTTGGGAATAGAGAGAACCTGATTCTTGTGGATGGCCAAAGAGCCCCTCTCTAGAGCCTGGGAATGTGGGAGATAAGAAAAGCTAAAGATAACTCCCAGAATTTTAGCTTGAGTAACTAGGAAAAAATGAATTGCCTATTACTGAAACAGAAAAGACAATAATAAAAGGATTTAGACTCCCAGGAGAAATCATGAATTCAGCATTGCTTATACTACTTTTGACGTGTCTATTAAGAATCCAAATGCAGATGTGCAGAGGTCAGCTGGCTATAGAAATCAGAAAATTAGAGGGAGAACTACGTTTGGAGATAAGAATTTGTGAGCTTCTCGTGTATGTATTTTATAGCAGTGAAAAGAAGTTAGAAGCACATGGAGAATTTAATATAGAGTGCAAAAGAATAACTATAGAACTAAGACCTAAAGAATCCAAACCTTCCAAGTTTATGGAATTGTAATGCATGTACTCTAGTAATAAAGTAAAGAAGATTTCAGGACAGATTTTATTAATACATTTTTTATCCCAGGACTTTCTGACACTGTAGATATAAAAACATGCACAAAATTGGTCTTGCATTAATATTTGTTAGTGAGAATTTTCTTTGTGTATGCATGCTGTAAAATAAGTTACTCACTTCCAAGTGACATATTATAAATATAGCAATTTCCTAAGAGAGGAATATTTCATAGATGATTATCATCTTGCTATACTAAAAGGATTTTGAAGATTTGGGTGACTCACTTCCAGTAGTGATATTCCAAATATATCAATTTTCTATGATGATAGCAATATTCTGTATTTATTTATTACTAACCTGCTAGAGTAAAAATATTGTGAAGATTTGAAACGTCCATGGGGGAGATTTTGAAGATGTGTGTTGAATAGTGATTCTGCATCAAACTTTGAATTATTTCCTCAACTGTATTGGAAGAAAGCTATAAGAAAAACAAGAATGAGATATAATAATTCAGTGGCTAAACTCCTCTAGGGTGACCCAAAGCATTCAGCAGTTCAAGCAGAGTATATTTCTCCCTCATATTATGAGTCAAACATAAATGGTCAGGAAGGATCTTTTGTGCATCTTATTAAAGGATACTTGGTGGCAGAAAAATTACCTCCAACCACATGGCCTCCAAGGATAGAATAGAATAGAATAGAATAGAATAGAATAGAATAGAATAGAATAGAATAGGAACAGAATAGAATAGAATAGGAACAGAATAGAATAGAATAGAATAGAATAGAATAGAACAGAATAGAATAGAATAGGAACAGAACTGAACAGAACAGAATAGAATAGAATAGAATAGAATAGAATAGAATAGAATAGAATAGAATAGAATAGAATAGAATAGAACAGAACAGAATAGAATAGAATAGAAAATAGAATAGAATCGAATACATAGAATAGAGGGGCCCGAGCAATAGCACAGCAATAAGATGTTTGCATTGAACATGGCCAACAGAAGACGGACTCTGGTTTGGATCCCGGCATCCCATATGGTCCCCCATGCCTGCCAGGAGCAACTTCTGAGCACAGAACCAGGAGTAATCCCCGAGTGCTGCTGGGTGTGACCCCCCCCAAAAAAAACAGAAATTAGAATAGAATAAAATATTTGATTTGGAAGATGCTGTTAAAGATTTGGTTTAGAAATATCTTGGAGATAAAAATTATTTAAAAGAAAAAGAAAAAAAAATATCTTGGAGAGCTTCTGTGACTTTCCAGTATAGAGAATTCAGTAATATGCTCTCAGCTATGGAGAAACCTGGAAAGTAAATTTTCCAAGAGGAGGAAAGAAAAAAAAAGGGAAATGTTTGGTAAATATCTGGGATTATCTCTGCAATAGGATTAGAGAGTAAGGAAAGGAGAGATATAACTAAAATTAATTTCTATGTAAGACTTGTGATTGCTGGGGACCAGCACAATAATATAGCAGATCTGGGTTTAATCCTTGGTAATCATAGCCCCCAGTCCTGCCAGGAGTAATCTCTGAGCACTGTGAGGTGTGACCCCCAAATAAACAAACAAAAGGCTTATGATTGCTTTGACTTAGAATGGATCATTGTCTATTTCTTTCATGTCATGTCCCTTCCTTATTTCCAAAGAACTTAAGGGAACATTCTACCTCCTTTTTTTGTTTTTGTTTTCTGTGTTTGTTTGTTTGTTGTTTGTTGTTTTTTTTGGGGGGTACACTCGTTTGATGCTCAGGGGTTACTCCTGGTTAAGCGCTCAAAAATCGCCTCTGGGTTGGGGGGACCATATGGGACGCCGGGGGATCGAACCGCGGTCCTTCCTTGGCTAGCGCTTGCAAGGCAGACATCTTACCTCTAGCGCCACCTCACCGGCCCCATTCTACCTCCTTTTAAATCATGTGACTTGAAGAGAATTCTGCCACCCTTATCATGCTGAGTGAAGTCAGTCAGAAGGAAAGGGGTCCGCAATGATCTTCTCACATGTGGAATTTATGGATGCACAGCAAAGTAGCAACAAGAGTTCAAAAGCAACATAATGGATGAACTGATCTGCACAATGAATTGGGTGTTGAGAGGGAGTGTTAGTGTTCTTGAAAGGGAGTTGAGTACACTGGTGACATGTCTGATGTTGGAATTTTGTGCATGAGAAACCATTACTAATATAGCATTGTAAACCACAGAATCTCAATCAACAAAAGTTTTTTTTTTTTTTTTTTTTTTTTGGTTTTTGGGCCACACCCTGTGAGGCTCAGGGGTTACTCCTGGCTATACGCTCAGAAGTTGCTCCTGGCTTCTTGGGGGACCATATGGGATGCCGGGGGATCGAACCGCAGTCCGTCCTAGGTTAGCGCAGGCAAGGCAGGCACCTTACCTCCAGCGCCACCGCCCGGCCCCTAACAAAAGTTTTTAACTCAGATACAAAAAAACTTTTGACATAAATTTACTTGGATTAATTGAGTAAAAGAATCTTTCTTTTTTATATAAATTACTTTATTTCAAGATCATGCATAACAGAGCTGATCATAATACATTTGTTCCAAGAGCAGTCCCAGCACCAATGTCAAATTCCCTCCACCAGTGTTCCTGGATTCCCATCCATTCATATCCTTTGACAAGTACAAAATAATATATTTTATATCGAATACAAGTAAATGGTAAAAAAAAAATTCTTTTGGTTTTTGGATAACACTCGGTGATAGCTCAGGGGACCATATGGGATGCTGGGATTTGAACCATTTCTGCCCCACAGCTGTGCTATCTCTCTGGGCCCTAATAAAGACATTATTTTTAATAAAATTCAGCAATAAGAAGATTTGTGAAAATATATCTTGCAAAGTGGTCAGCAAAATATATTTTCTATCTAAAATAAATAGCGGTAGATGGTTATTTATGGTATTTCTTATCTTTGGACATAATAAGATACAACCCAAGAAATGGCAACATAATGATTAAGCTAATAAAGACAGGTGTCCAGAATGAGATCTTCTCCCTGTAGTGTAAACGGGGCAAAGAAAGCAGTAAGATCTGGCAGCAGAGTGTGAGAACCTGTGTGTGTGGTTATGATAAGAAAAGTTATAGATGCCACCCAGGCAAGAGGGCAGCACTTGGCAGTCTTGCCCAGAATACTTTTAACAGCCAGGTCCAGCAGAGAGATAACAAAAAAACCCGACCCCAAATTTTAGGCAGATCTAATAAATGTCAGTAAAGTAGCAAAAGACTCAGCTATAAGAGCACTCAAAGAGAGTAATGTGTTTTTTAGAAAAGTACCAGTTCTGGGGCCGGGCGGTGGCGCTGGAGGTAAGGTGCCTGCCTTGCCTGCGCTAGCCTAGGAGACGGACCGCGGTTCGATCCCCCGGCGTCCCATATGGTCCCCCAAGCCAGGAGCGACTTCTGAGCGCATAGCCAGGAGTAACCCCTGAGCGTTACCGGGTGTGGCCCAAAAACCAAAAAAAAAAAAAAAAAAAAAAAAAAAGAAAAGTACCAGTTCAGGCCCCCTTAAAAACGTTTGAAATAGGTGGGGGAAAGCAAACAGGTCAGGATGAGAAAATGTAGTTTTTGCACTGGACATAGAAGTTCTCAGAATACACATATTAGAAACCACTAAAGGAACTTACCAGATGAATTCTCATGGGTCTAGAATAATTATATTCAAAGGGATGGGTGCAGAGACATCAGTGAATATTCAAATTTCCCCAATGTTTCCTATGTTGAATCCAGGCTAAGAGCTAATTACTGGGGGATAATTTCTACATATTTTATTTCTTTCTAACTACATCCAGAACTGGCTTAGAGATGTAAAGTCTAGAAGTACCTCTGGAAAATGACAAAGATATCTAGGCAGGAGGAGCTGATAACTAAGCTGTGAATAATGTTAAGAACTGTGTGTAACAAAGGGAAGCAGTTACACTAGCAGTCCAGGGAACAAATGAGGGAGATTTGGGATGCATGCTGGGAACGGGGGTGGAGGGACAACACTGGTGGTGGGAATGACCTTAATTCATTGTCACTATGTACCTTAAATATTACTGTGAAAGATTCGGAATTCACTTTGGTCACAATAAAAATTAGTTTAAAAAGTAAAAAAAAAGAACTGTGTGTAAAATATATTCATAGATATCGGTGTATTGGGCTGGAGAGATAGTACAGCAGGTAAGGTACTTGCCTTGCACACTGCTGACCCAGATTGATCCCCCAGCATCCCATATGCCCCTCTTAGCCCCATCAGGAGTGATTCCTGAGCACAAAGCCAGGAGTAAGTCCTGAGCATTGCTAGATGTAACTCAAAAACAAACTAAGAAAAGATTGAAAGAAATTGGTGTATTTTTTGGCAGCGAGTGTGCGATCTGATAATGTCTGAATAATCATTTCAATGGAGACAGAAATTGAGGAGTTTCAGTGAGGTTGGGGATGTGTCTTAAAGGCAAAAAGTACTTAGAGAACATACTTTGCATGCAGGAGCACAAGGTTCAGTTCTGGGCACCACACAGTTCACTGAGCACTTCCAGGACTGGTTAGTCATTCACACACCAAATATTGTTTGGTGTGGCTCCAATCAGAAAGAAAAGAAGATTAAAAAAGTCACATTGTAGGCTACAAGATCTGTTTCAGGGGTAGGGTTCTTGCCTTGCATGTGTTAGGCCCTAGATTTGATCCCTGTCACTGTGCATATTGCTGAGTGCAACCCACGGCACATATACAATAGCTATTATGGATAAATAGTACCTTGAAAACATAAGAATATAAATAGCATATGATCCTGCTATTTGGATTTATTTATTCAAAAATAGAAAAATACAAAAAAATAGAAAAATACAAATCTGAAAATATATATGCACCCCCAATTCATTGATGTACCTATTGACAGATGACTGGATAAAGATCAGGTGGTATGCATACAATGAAATATACGTTTGGATTTTTTGGGGGGGGGGCACATCTGGTGGCCCTTAAGGGTTACTCCCGGCTCTGTGCTCAGAAATCACATCTTGTAGGCTTGGGAGACCCTCTGGGATGCTGGGGATCAAACTCAGGTTAACTATGTGTAAGACAAATGCCCCACCCGCTGTGCTATCGCTCTGGTCCAGTTATATTTTAAAAATAAAATCTTGCCATTTGGAGTGACTTGAGGATTTAGAGTAGTTTATGCTTAATGAAACAAATCCAGTGGAAAAGGATAAAACTATGATTTTACTTGTATCTAGAAGACAGAAACAAAACAGGTTTAAAAAAAGAAAAAATATAAACAAAATTTTAGACTATCAGAACAAAACAGTGCTTACCAGAATGGAAAATAGATAAATTGGCTAAAAGGAGTCAACTAAAATTTAATGAATATGAACTATATTTCTGATGGTGTTTATATCAAGATGTAGACTTGTAGGATCTAACTTGAAACATATATAATGTTGTAACCAACTTCAAATTAAAAAATATATGATTGTTGTCATCCTAACATTATATTCTTCCTGGTATTTAGTTTATCTCAGTAGTAACAGTTAATTGCACTTTCAATTTTATTAACACTTACCAAGCCAGCCTCACAGTGTATGCTTGGAGCTATGGCTGTCAGCATATTATCATATAAATATTGGTATCAATATATCACAGAACTATCAGAAAAATTGTTGATTCAAGGCTGTCCATAACCAGAGCCCATGTATCCCTTCTCTGTACTCAAAGACTCCAACACCAACCCATAATTGCCACCTTCCCAGAGAAGCAAGTTCTACTTTTGGGATCTCCTTCCTTCAAAGTTCTAAATTTGAATGGTCACCTCTCCTTTTTCTCAGTTTTTGTTTTGTTTTGTTTTGTTTTGTTTTGTTTTGTTTTGTTTGTTTGTTTGTTTTAGGGAGATACCCAGCAATGATCATGACTTACTCCTGGTTCTGCATTCAGGAAATAGTACTGGAGGGGGTTGGTATGCCAAGGATCAAACGTGGGTCAGTTGCATGCAAGACAAGAACTCTACCAGCTGTACAATCTCTCTGACCCTATATGTCACCCTCTTTCTGTCCCCTCCTCTTCCTCTTTCTCTTCCTTGACCTCAAGTATTTGTTGCCTTTGTTGCCTTTCTAGTTTACCAATCCTAAATATTTATAATACATTCTCTCTGATAATATTTCTGCTATGATTTCTGTCTCCTGTTGTCTACTGAAAGGTATAAGAATCATAAATTGGCATTGTATCTGCATTCCATAAAGATTGATAGATTCAAACTTTTGTGTGGGAAATAAAATATTTTATTTGAAGATATTAGGTACTCTCTAATATAATCTACATACCTACTTATTAATAATGTCATATGTAAAATATAAAAGAATGGGCTTAGTCACTGTGCTTAATATGGATCATGACTTCTGAGGAAATGCCATTTTTACTTTCCCTGGGAATTAATAAGACCTCACAGCATGTTTACAGGATTAGAAGCTGCAAAAACACAGCTTGGTGGCTCTTATGAACATTCCAGCCCAGTCTTGTCATCACCAAAAGATAATGGTCTGATAGAATATAAGTAAATCATAGCCCTTTATCCATTCACTGAACCTAAATTGCAAAAGGTCATTGTCTTCTCATAAATCAGCTGAAATTTGGTGTTTGTAAATATGGAGCTAGAGCTAAGAAATAGACAAATGAACTAGAGACATACTTATCTGTCTTCCATTTGTTCCATGATTTGTTCTGTAGCATTGATCTTCGAAGATGACTTTTATGGGATGGCTTATAAATTTAGTTGAGTTTCCCCTTAGAAGATACTGGTTAGCATTTACTACAAAGGAAAAAAGGGCAATTAGAACCCGGATTTGTAGAGAAGAGGTCAGGAAAGGACAGTCCACCGGCCAATTTTCACTTTCTACATGTTTTTGTACAAGTCTCTGAATCTACTTTGTTCAATTCATTACAGGTTGTTGGTTACTGCTATCACTAAAATAGCAGAACTTAGTGGTGCCAGAAACAGTTTTGCCCACAAATAAGAATTGTGGCCTCTCTGGCTTTTCTTTGGTGGTGAAGTGGGGGAGTGGGTCATCTCCCAAGTGATATTCAGGAAGCATGGGGATCCCTCTTAATTATTCTTGGTCAACTTGACTGGAGATTGAATGCAAGGACCTGAGGATGGGCTAGGTCAGTCACATGTTAGCAACATGACTTTACATCTCTATTATCTGTCACCCCTCTTGGTATTTTAGAAAAGAGGTTTGTTAGAGCCAGAGCTGTAGTACAGCAGGTAGAGCCCTTGCTTTGCATGCAGCTCACCCAGGTTTTTCCCCAACTTCTCATATGGCCCTCTAAGCCACAAAGAGTGGTCCCTGAGCTCAGACCTTGAGTACAGCCCTAAGTGTGGCCCAAAACAAAACAACTACTACAAAAAAAGAAAGAAAAAAAGAAAAGAAAAGAAAAGAAAAGAAAAGAAAGAAAAGAAAAGAAAAGAAAAGAAACTTGCTAACTCCTGGCCATTGAAAAGAGCAACTGTCTGCCATTACAATGTGACATGGTGCCAGTCACTAGGTTGTCAGCCACGGGGCTCAGGAGAAGCTCTGGTTCTCAAACTTTTCATAGACACTCCGCTCAAATTAGAATTCTCTGCTAATGTGTGTCTTACTGCTTCTCAGATCAAACTCTGTCATTCAAACTCTGACAAACTCTGGCTGGGGTCATGTCTATCTTCTCTCCTATTTATTTGTTTCTAGTTGGACCTTGGGTTCTTCTTGAAATGGGAAGGAGTGCTTTCATCCAGTCCTTGTAGTACACTTGGCAATGGCCTTGCACAGAGCAGCTAATTAGTAGACATGGTTTTATTGATCCTCACAATCTAGAGGGACCTATAAGAGAAGTGCATTTGTTTACTTTAGAAAAGAGTACTTGAGTTATCAGCATCTGTTATTGTATGTATCTTTTTATGTCAGGCACTGCCCTTGAATCTCACTAAAATAGATCTAGTACCCATTAGATAACAGTCTGGGCTATACACAGATGAAACATAGTAGAAAAGGTTATGCATCTTTTAACCCTTCTACCCCTACACAATTTCTCATTACATTTAGCATAATGATATATATATATATATATGATAAAAGAAATTGAACTAAGCTTGGATTGACAGAAGATAGATAATAGATAGCTAAAGATGAAAATTGAAATTCTGAAACAGCCTAGACAGTTTTTCTTCCTCAACATGCTTTGTGGTATTAATTTTCTCCTTGATAACACAATATTTTCTGTATTAAGTGCTGTGCTTTCAGCTAGCATTCATGCTGAGAGTTAAAGCCAAGTTCAACATTCTAAAATGAATTTAGTCAAATTTCATCTTTTCAAACACTAAGAAAAATAAGACATGAGGAAGTTAGAATACCATTATGCAATTTTCTAAGTAAGTAAATTCTTAAAATACTAAGCAACAATCCTACTAACTGCTAAACATGAGTGATTCTTTGAGTATTGATTCACACAAATGAGGCACTATCAGCCCTTGATACACCCTGCCAAGCCACTCCATTGAAGCTTCTCTTGTAGTCTCTCATTTTCCCTTTCTGTAGCCCATTAACATTTGTTTTCTTCAAAAGCTTATCAAACTTCACTTGAGTCAAGCAGCCTGGAGGGTGCCAATTGCCAGAGGGTGAATGCATTGAAGCTCTTGTGAAAACAAATATAGTCAGGATCCTCTATGATTTATTTCTACAGAACCAACTAAATATCAGAGCTAGAGCAAAAGGAGAAAAAAATGAGAGGTGAAATAGTAGTAATGTTTTTTTTTGGGGGGGGGCACACCCAGTGACACTGAGGGGTTAATCCTGGCTATGCGCTCAGAAATCACTCCTGGCGTGGGGAAACATATGGGATGCTGGGAATCGAACCGAGGTCCATCTTGGATCAGCTTCGTGAAAGGCAAATGCCCTAACCTTGTGCTATCACTCCTGCCCCGAAATAGTAGTAATTTTTAAAAGAAAATTACCTTATTTATAAGTGACTTTTCACACCTTTTCTTGCAGTACCTGGTTTGTAATGTTTGCATAAGTACTTAGCTTATAAATAAATTCTATTCAAACATAGTTGTGCATGCATGCAAATATATGCATATTAATATCACTTAAATATGTTAAAGAGAGCTCTAAGGTTAAACTCACTGTCAGCACAATATACAATGATGTAAGGAAATCCATGATTTCGCAAATATTTCTCTATAAATGTTAAATTCTATCATTGATTTTTCAATCCAATGCTTTGTTCACCAGTGTATTTTGTCAATGGCATAAAGAATCCTAACTATTTATTGCATAAATAAAAAGCATGCCACACCTTGTGCATTCAAAGGACTTTAAGATATTAATCCAAGAATGTCTTAGCCCATCTTCTCTTGGAGGTTTTTCAGATTAAGTACAGTGAACAAGTCCTAGAAGGGGAGGTGACCCAAGTGGGATGAATGACATTTTTTTAACTGGTGACAGCTCTGAAAATGGGAAAAGGAAAAACTATTTGAGATATCTTCCTGAAGGGAGATTTAAAATGAGAAGATCAAATGGTTTCTTCTAGTCTGGATAACTAAAAGAAAGAGGCCAGGAAGAGAATTCAGTTCCAAAATTGTGGCAAAATGTTCTTTCTGTGAAATACATACCAGTAATTTTTTACACAAAATGTACACAAAATTTATACACAAAATTGTACACAAAATGTTTTTTGTAAGATAGACATCCACATTTATAGGAATGACTAGATCATACAAAATAGTCTTCAAACTTGGGAACTAAATGAAATGCTTCTGATAAATCTAGTTTAAAGAGCGGGGGGTGGAGGGAAGCAAATTTGGTGATGGGAATTCCCCTGATTCAATGTTAATATGTACCTAAGATACTACTGTGAAAGATATGTAAGCCAATATGGTCAAAATAAAAATTATATATAATAAATTAATAAATAAACAGGCATCGCATAAGCAATATGTGAAATTTAGTATATGTATTTGGAGAACATTAGTCTGAGTTCTTAGTATCTGGTCCTTACTCTTGTATGCACATTCAGATCAACTGGGCCCATCTCCTGAATCTCTGGTGCAGTTGGACTTGAATGTGGTATGGGCATCAGGACTCACTCCAGGCTGCAAATATAGACACACACAGAGGAGGTCTCCATTGCATTACCTATCCTTTCACTGTCATCAAATATTTTTCCTTTTACACCTGTGGAGAAAGAACAGTAAAGCCTCTCATTTATTACTGTATGATGTGACTCTTTTCCTGAGTCTTCATTTCAATGAGTATTTCTTTTGAGGGCTCATTTTGTGATCTCTTCATCCTGGTGATTTTCCTGTACACACATATTTATGGGTTATACTGGGAGGATTGGTCCTAAAATAGCAAAAATTAGACAAGAGAATTGGCCTTACATTTTTTTGAGATTAAGCACATTTTCTGAATGAAATACTCTGCTCTGCACTAGTGACAAGGTTTATCTACCCTGTCCTAGATGCTATTTCTGTTTGATGATGCTGTAGCTTTGTAACTAAATAGATACTCAATTCATATTTCTCAGATCAACAAAGACATTTTGATTTTAGAGAAAACTTCCAGAGTGTGTGTTACTGTTAGAGTTGCATGTGGAACCTGCAACCTGCATTAACTCCCAGGCTCTGACACTATACATCTTAGATCACGTCACTTTGCATAGGAGGGCAATGAAAGGGATGGCATCCCACCATGCTTGCTAGTTCAGTGCCCATAGCATGTCAAGCATGTCAAGTGACTTTTATGTAAATTTAGTTCACTCATGTGTAAGAGAAAGATGTTTGAAGGATTTTTTTTATTACTTTACCTTTAGGTCCAATGCCCCAGAAAATGACTATCAAGAAATAGGAACAGGAGACAATCTTAAAACTGTGACCAGCATCTGTGCAGGATAAATTCTGTCATACCTAAGCAAAGCAAATTTTCTAGATCATGAATCAGAGCAGAGGACTGGTGTTAGCTGGACTCCAGGGGAGAGAATCAGCATTGGCCTGGCAGCTTGTCAGTACTACTGAGCATCATGGCCTGTGTTAACATAGAAGAACCCCCAGGACAGGAGGAAGAGAGGAAAAATGAAAAGGAACACAAATAAGAAATAAATAGAGGAGACAATATAATTAGAATAAAGTAGCTGAAGAGATGACTACCATTACATTAAGGCTATTTTTAGTAGTACCATGCTAGCATTTTATCCCTGAAAACACCCACTGCTCTCACCAATAGATTAAAACTCTCTAGGTGCCTTCTTGAGATTGGACATTAGCCAATTCTTGCTTCCTCTTGCTTAGAATAGGAATAGGGTGTGCTCTCCTGGCTCTTTGAAATATTTATTTTTATTCCTTTCCTTAGAGCCCAAATTGAAATTGATGATGTCACATATGATATCTAGATAGGCTCCCATTTTGCCACTTTCTCCCATTTATTTTTATTTCTAGGCCAACAAAAATGCTACATTTTTTTTCTTGTAACACAAATATAGGGGCACATATATATGTAGGCTGGGAAGAATCCAACTCTCATTTTACTCGTTCTTCATGGAGAACATTTTATGAAGAATAGGAACTGTAATTAAATGTTCTTCCCACTTATAGCAATTTAATTAAAAAAGACTACAGTTATTGATTTTTTAAAACTATTAAAATGCGACCATGCTGCTGATTCCAGGCTGTTGCTGGCAGACCATTCACTTACAAAGTATAATTTTCCATTTCGTCCAGTAGAATGAAACCCTTATTAAATGCTTTCTCACTGTGGACAGATTGGTTTATAGTTGAAGCAAGCAGGGATTTATAATCCCTTGCTGCTATTTGCTTGCCCTTCAATTCAAATTCTGCCACACCACACAGATTTATCTGCTGAGTTTTGAAAGGAGTTTAGGTTTGGGTGATTTTATTTCACATTCTGAAGTTGGCTCAACAAAAGAGTGAGCCAAATGGAAGTTGGAAAAACTGAACAACCTTAGTTTATTCAGGAATATACATAAGTTAAGCTAAGTAGATATGGAAGAAATACTCCAATAGGCTTGCTTGAGTATCCTTACAACATGGCAGTTAGAAAGTAGTGCAAGAGAATAGTAAAAGAGGAAGCTGCATTGCCACTTATGACTTAGTTTCAGAAGGCACAGACCATCACTTCTGCTATATATTTCTTTAAATATGTCAGTAGGTCACTTTTTACTCATTGGAATAGGAAGCACACTTTAACTCTCGATAGGATATAAAAAATGTGTAGATATTTTTCAAAACCACACATAGGGGACAGAAAGCTAGTACAGTGGGGTAAGGTGCTTGATTTGCATATGGCCAACACAAGTTCAAACCCTGACACCTCATTTTGTTCCCCAAGCCCTATAAATAGTAATCTCAAAGTCATGACCAGTAGTAAGACCTAAGCATTGCTGGCTTGCCCCAAACACACAAAAAGCCACATATAATTTTGCTTTTCCCTTACTTGAATGTCTTCCCCTATACATGTACAAATACCTCTTTTCTCCATTTCATTTAAATCTCAGGCAACTGTCACCACTATAAAGAAGTATTTGTTGACTCTCCTTCATCTGCAGTAGTATCAAGTCTGTACTCTATTTTTCTGATATATTTTTCTTCAAATAATTCTATCATTCCCTGACATTATCTTCTTTTCATCTATCATTTTATAGTTGCCCCCTACCAATAGAAAGGAAGTTCTTTATGGGCAAGTGATTTTTTTTCTTGTGCTTATTATTATGTCTTTATGATTGACCACATAGTAATCATTAAATAAATATTTGTTATTGAGTAAATGACTCATTCATTTCTTCATTTAGCAAGCAATTACTAAAGATCCATTATTTGCAAAAAGATTTCAGGCCACAGAGAAAGGTTTTCTAATGAGAGAGAAGGAGTAAATTATTCAAATAAGTTATCAACTCTCGAGACTTTTAACTAATGTTTTCCAAAGTGAATTGTCCAAAGATTCAGTAGGTGGCTTTCAAACAAAGTGTGCTTCAGTTAATGAGAAACATTTGTTTTGACAGAGTTTTCAATTTTTTGTTTTGGGGCCATACCTGACTGTTTAGTTTACTCCTGGATTTGTGCTCAGGGATCATGCCTGGCAGCGTTCAGGGGACCATTTGGCAATGTCAATGGCCAAATTTGGGCCATAGTCAAGACAAATGCTTTAAATCCTGTACCAACTCTCTGTCCCCAGAGTTAAATATTTTTATTACTGTGCAACTTCTCAAAACTTTTAATATTCTAATATGCCATGCAATCCCCCCAAAGGAGAAATACAATATTCAAGATTTCCAAAAATTATTTTATTATGAAATTTGCTTTCATTGACCCCAGCTGGCAAATTTTAGAGCCTCAAGGGATGAGATGAGTTCTTGAGACAAAAGAGATGAGTTAGCTAGAAATATAAATCTGGAGCAGAGAAAAAGATGCAATGCCCTGGAGGAAGGGGTATGTGCGAGAAGTTCAGCTGAGTCTTCTAAATATTTTACTAAACATAAGAGACAAACTCATCTCAGAGTGATAGGAGTGAGAGAGCCAAGACTGAGGCAGGAGAAAATGTCTGCAAATGCAAGAAAAAAATAGAAATCAAAACCTAGCAAAGTCCCTGCAAGGGCAAGAAGATGTGCAGGGTCTGGCCATCTGCATTTTGACAAGCATTATCAATGGCTTACAGGAGGTGTTTTGTTTTATTTAATAGGTCGTATTTTGAGCATTTCTACTCTCAACTTCTTGTCAATGAATTTCAATTTTGAAGAAGCTTCGACATAGCAATATGGTTCCTACAAAGGGACTTGCCATAAAGTTCCTTTTGTAAAGCAAACATGCTGGGATTGAATTTGGGATAATAATTTGTTTCAAGATGTGGTGGAGACAGAGACTGTAGATACAGAACCCGGGATATACTTGAGTCTCTCTCTGTCCTTGACCTGCCACGGAGTTCTTTGCAAAGAGCTAATGGCAGCTTTGGGGGTCCTTGTGGGGAAGAACCCAAAAGGATGATAAAGGCAGGTAGGTGTCCGTGCCCCAAAAGCAGCTCAAGCACTTGGAAAGCATCACCTGAAAATAAGGCCACATTTATGCAAAGGACTATTAAAAGTGAGAGCATCTTATTTTGAACCAGTCAAAATTAACTAAACTGTTACTGACAAAAGGCTGCATTAAGAAATACAAATCTGTTCCTGTTTCCCAATGAATCTGCTCGCTATTCTCAAGGCTCAGGCCAGCAGGGGCAGGAAATGCCTCTGGGCACAGCCACCAGCTGTTAAGAATCCCCACCAGGCTTTACCCAGCACTTAGATTTCGATCTTTTTCCCCCAGAAGCTCAGAAAGCAGCTTGGCCGACCCTTCTCCATCACCTCCTAAAAAGACAAAAAAGCTGTCACCAGCTTAGCCATTAGCAGGGACACGATCAATTCTTTCATTTTCTTTCGAGCTGGTTTATATATGTCAGGGCGAAGAATTAGCATCCAGGTCACGTTTGAACTTCATTCTCTTTCAATCTCTCTCTCAAGGAGCAAACTTCTCCGGGTCTCTGCTTCCATTCACAAAGTCACCAAGTTTCGAGCATCCTTCATGTTGGCCCCAATTCTCTTACAACCAGAACCTCCAAGACACTAAAGGGCTTTTGGTTTTGGTTTTGGTTTTGACAGAAGCTATATTTCTTGATGCACACAGAGCATAAAAAAAGAGGGAAGCCCTCCTCTGGGGAGGTTTTTAAAGCCTAATCAAATCCGCTCCAGGGCTCAGAAACAAAAAAGCCCAGCACCTGCCCTAGCAAACAGCAGAGGCCTCCTCCTTTGTCTACAAAGCAGGTAATAATGGATTTGACCTGCTTTATGGGAACAGATCTTCCAGGCATGATTGAGTGTTAATTGCTCCTAATGAGGTCACTTTTTTTGTGTTTTTTTTTTTGTTTTGTTTTGTTTTGTTTTGTTTTTTGGGTCACATCTGGCTGCACTCAGGGGTTACTCCTGGCTCTACGCTCAGAAGTCGCCCCTGGCAGGCTCAGGGATTCAAACCACCGTCCTGCATGCAAGGCAAATGCCTTACCTCAATGCTATCTCTCCGGCCCCCCAATGAGGCCACATTTTAACTGACCCTTGTCTTTCTTTTCTGTCCTTTTTCTACCACCAAGTTGCACCATCTGTGTCTTATAAGCCAGTCCTAACTCAAAACCAGCTCATCTTTGACAGGTGCTGAGGACTGTGACAATGGGCACCTTCCCTGCCCTTTCCAAAGGGCAATTTAGCTGAATGAATGGCCTCCAAAGATACACTAAGGCAAGGTAGGCCGTGTTGGAGGAAATGAACTCAGAATGTGACAGGGACTGCTACCAGAATGACTTTTCACCCCCTTGGTGCAGCCCATTTCCCAGTAGCGCAGAAGAAAATCCACCATCTCCAATCCTGGAAACAAAACTTTTCTAAGTTTCTTTTTGCCTTTTGGGGGTCTCTTTAAGTTTTACAACAGTGCCTTTAGGTCTCAAAATTAGCACAAAAAGTGTCACTCTTCAATTGTCTTTAAATGATGATTGCTTTCATTAACTTTAAATCTAAGCAAAAATAAAAAAATGACCAAGACCCTGAATTCAGCTGCAGAGTACAATTGTTTGAGCCAAAGTCAGGAAAACTTCTCCATCAAGGACTAAGAAGTAAAAGTTTCAGTATTTATGGGCCTCACAGCCTCTGCCACTATCCATGCCTATAGTTGTAGATCAAAGTAGTTATAAGCATTGTGTGTGGACATGGCTGCTTTGTAGTGAAACCTTACTTACAAAAAATAGGAGACACATTAGATTTGGGACATTTGCCAAGTCCCAAACTAAAGCAAACTTTCCCAAAGTTATTAAAACCACAAAAAAAAAATTCCCTTATGATTATTCATTTAAATAAGCTTATAGGAGGAGAACCAGTTTTCTTTTTCTTTTCTTTTTTTGTTTTATGAACCACACTGGTTTTCAAGGGTTACTCCTGGCTCTTCACTCAGGAATCACTCCTGACGGGCTCTGGGATGAACCCAGTTTGGCCTCCTGTGAGGCAAGTGCCCTACCCACTGAACTATCTTTTGGGACCTTCCAGTTTTCATATTTTAACTAACCACAATTACATTCAGATTATACTCAGAATTATTATTTAAATATTTATAAGAATTTTTTATAAAAAGATCTGATAGCCAAGAGCACCATGGACAAAGATAAATGACTTCTGTAGCGTATTTTTGTATTTATTTTATGTATTATATTTATTTTGTATTTATTCTATTTGTTCTTTGTTGTCCCACTTGAACTTTCCAGGTGGGGGCATTTGATTAAGAAATAAAGGAGCTTGGAGAGGAGGCCAAAGGAGATGGTTGGGCAGAAGCAGTTGGACAGTGGCGGTTGGGCAGAGGCAGTTTGACAGAGGGGGTTGTGGGAAGACGGAGAGAGAGGACAGAGAGGAGAGAGACAGAGAGGAGAGACAGGAGAGAGAGAAGAGAAGGACAGAAGAAAGAGACAGCACAGAGACCCAGAGAGAGACAGAGAGAAGGAGAGATAGGAGAGAGAGGACAGAAGAAAGAGACAGCACAGAGAGAGAGACAGAGAGAGAGACAGAGAGAAAGAGAGAGAGGAGAGGAGGTGAGAGGAGAGGAGGTGAGAGATTGAAGCGGGGAGGATTAGGCTCTTTTGGCCAAACCTTTTGTCCCCCAAAACCTCTTTGTTTGGATCATTTATTGCGGACGATTATTGCCAAGGTCTCCCTGAGAATGGGAGTTGGTCTTTCAATTTGGGAGATATTTGGGGACCCGGAATATATCAGCAGTGGACTCAAGTTTATGCCACAACTTCTATTACCAAGGATTTAACAAAGTATGTGACTACACACTAAGAATCCTTAGTCAATACTCTTAGTCAATGTGCAGACTTGTATTCTAATTTTCCTCCTCAATGAGTGCATTCAAGACTAATTTTACCTGTATTTACACCTTTTGATTTCCATACCTGCTCTAAGTAATTCATATAAATATTTTCATAAATGCATTATATATTTTTCAACACCTAGAGATGCTCTTGAATGTAGTTATTCTGTCCCTTGTGTTTTGGGAAAAAATCATTTAAACTTCTAAATATCTGTGGATGTGGAGACACTCAATGCACAGCCTACTTGGAGACAAAAGAATTGAAGTATAATTGAGATGCAGGTGTACTATTGTTTTATGTTAATGTAGAACACGATGAAATGATAGCTTGTAACTGAGTGTCTTGGGTAATGGTTCTGTTAAGGATAGAAAAATGAGCTGTAGAATGTAATAAAGATTGTGTGGTTTTTGTTTTGGTTTTTGTTTTGTTTTCGGGCCACACCCATTTGATGCTCAGGGGTTACTCCTGGCTAAGTGCTCAGAAATTGCCCCTGGCTTGGAGGGACCATATGGGATGCCGGGAGATCGAACTGCAGTCACAATCTTTCCTTGGCTAGCGCTTGCAAGGCAGATACCTTACCTCTAGCACCACCTTGCCGGCCCCGGTTCTGGTTATTTTAATTTCTGGTTTAATTTTGTTGTTTACACAATACTGAGAAATTCTTGGAGAAAAAGTGTTGTAAGTTTGCCTGGGAACAAGAGGTCCCTAAAATTACTCCAAATTATTCCTTAGTAAATCAATCATGTTTTAGGCACAGATAGACAGATCCCTGTTATAGAAGGTTGGGAGTTTACTGATAGTTTCTATGAGGAAAGAGCATGGTTGGATTTATGGAAAACGTTTTTTGAAGTAGCAAGTATTCAAAACCAATGCAAGAGCTCTAAAAATTATAATGTTAACACAAATGCAAAAAATAAAAGGGAACTCAAGACAAAAAGTATACTAATTTGAGCTGGAGAGATACCTGGAGGTAGAGCCTTTGCCTTGCATGTAGTAGGACGGTGGTTGGAATCCCGGCATCCCAGATGGTCCCCTGTGCCTGCCAGGGGCGATTTCTGAGTGCAGAGTGCAGAAAAACCCCTGAGTGCAGCAGGGTGTGACCCCAAAACAAAACAAAAGTATAGTCATTTGGGAAATAGAGAAATATATATAGAAATAGAGTGATTAAACTCAATGAAAACCTAGCTTTACAAAGGAAATTAACAAAAAAGCCTCAGACTGATAAATCATTCAATAAGGAAAAATTATTTATCATTAAACAGTTATAACCAAGATATAGTATTGAGAAAATCCTTAAATATTTATATTAATAAATATATGCCAAAAAATATAAGGTTTTTAGGTTCACTGAAAATAAATTAGGGCAATTACTTTAGTAGCAAAATGCAAGTGCTAATCATTATCTTTGTTCCTTCTTTTTGGGCATACACCTAGACTGTATGATCAGACTCTTTGTAGTTACATGTGGGTAGTAATTGAATTCTTCTCTGTAGACTAGTCTGTAAAAATCTTTTTAAAAATATGCATGCACATAACACTTTATAGATTATTTTTATTATATATAATATGTATATACAGTTTCAAATAACCAGTAAGAGAGAAAAATGTCACTCATTTTACAAAGTTAGTGCAAACTTCATATTAATAACAATAAAAACAAAACAACAAGAAAGAAATTCAGGTGTACACATTGCAAATAGAAATTTTCAGTAAAATAATAGTAAATAAAATTCAATTATTTTCTTTTAAATGTAGTGAGACTATTTTATACTCAGGGATATAGATTGATAGAACATCAGAAAAAGTGTATTTATGAAATCTATCCCTTAAATAATATGATAGAAGTTATTTGAATATCTAAATAGAAACCAAAGAACACACTTATATAAGTCAGTCTACACTCAAGGTAAGATTCTTAGAGAATGGGGCCCGAATGGTGGTGCAAGCAGTAAGGTGTCTGCCTTGCCCACGCTAGCCTAGAACTAACTGCGGTTCAATCCCCCAGCATCCCATATGGTGCCGTAAACCAGGAATGATTTTTGAGCACATAACCAGACGTAACCCCTGAGCATCACTGGGTGTGACCGAAAAATAACAAAAAAAAAATTCTTAGAGAATGTGTATCTCTTAAAAATGGAAAATAAAAGCAATAGGCCTTCATTAGAATAAGTAAGAGAATTTAGCAAGGCAGTTGTTACATGATCATTAAAATCAGCATATGGGGCCCGGGGAGATAGCACAGCGGCATTTTGCCTTGCAAGCAGCTGATCCAGGACCAAAGGTGGTTGGTTCGAATCCCGGTGTCCCATATGGTCCCCCGTGCCTGCCAGGAGCTATTTCTGAGCAGACAGCCAGGAGTAACCCCTGAGCACCACCGGGTGTGAACCAAAAACCAAAAAAAAAGAACAAAAAACCCAGCATATCACTTATATATCAACAGTATCAGTTAGAGCATCTTTAAAATCAGGGGGCACACCAATCAATACACAGTGACCATTCCCTCTGCAAAGTGCTTGAGAGACCACACAATGTAGGGCATGAATAAAACCCAGGACCCTCACATGCAAAACATGTGCTTCAGCCCATTGAGCTATCTTCCCAGCCCTTGATGTTTTGATCAGTGACAACAAAACACTGAAAGATGCCCAGGAATAAGTTATGTAATGTAAATGCAAGTCCTTTTTGGAATTTACGAAAACCACAAATTAGCATAAACTAAGAGTGGAAGACATGGACAAAAGATCAATATAATAAAAGTGACAATTCTTTCAAAATCAGTCTGAAGAAGAACTTGAAAAATCTCAAGATTCTATGCTGCACAGCAAGGAATCAACTGACATCAGGTGGAATTTTGAGATTTGCATGCATATTTGCATGCATAGCAAATATTTAAATTTAATTTTATGGTGAGAAAACACAACATGAAGTCTACTTTCTCAAAGTGCACAATATATTGTTGTTGACTATAGACCCCATATTCTACAGCTAATGTCTAGAGTTTAGTCTAAATCTTGTCTAAATCAAACTTGAATTTGACCATATTAATGTGTCATATAAGTAGAATTATGCATTGTTCAGTGTTTACATGATTTCACTTAGCAAAGTCTCTTCATTATTTGTCAATACTGCATGATTTCCTTTCTAAAAGTAAGTAGTATTCTCCTGTTAGTATGTAACTTTTTTAAATTTGTTCACCTATGTTCACCTAGGTTGTCTCTACATTTTGTCTGTTATGAATAGTGCTTTAAAGAATATAAGAATACTTCTTTTATATTATTTCCAGTCTTTTGAATAAGTGCCCCATAGTGAGATTACTGTTTCCTGTATTAGTTGCATCATTTTGCCTTTCCACCAACAGTTTTATATTTCAGATATTATGTGTTTAAGACCTTAAGTGTTTCCCACTGTTTGTTGTTTGGGGTGTAACATAATGGTCCAATTAATTTTTTATCAAGCGACCTCTACAATAATAGTAGAATTTAAGACATACAATATTTCAACATTAATACCACCGCCAGTGTCAATTTTCCTCTACCAGTGTTCCCAGGTTTCCTCCCATCTGTCATCCTGCCTCCTTGGCAGGCATATTTTTAAGTTTAGTTATTGTACTTTGGTCTCCTACTTTTAATGTTGTTGATTCTGTGTTTTAGAAATATACCTACATCTACATCATTGGCATGTTAATGGTTCCTGATCTTTACCCCTTTTCCTTTCACTCATCTCCTCATCTGTAGCATACAATTATTTAGTTACTCATTATCACTTGCTGAAGAGACAAACCATTCCCCATTCTATATTTTTGACATCCTTACCAAAGATCGGCTGATGTATTGCATACCATTCCTTGGAGAGCTACAATTAATATTGTAGAGGAAAATTTGATCTTTCTATCCCCTTTGTAAAACCTACTATAATTATATCATTACTTAATTGACTAAACACAGGTAGGCCAGGTGCACAGCAAGCACCTTATTCAAGTATTTTTCTCCAGCCCCCTTTCTTTTCTCATCCAAAATTATTGTACTTTCTCTACCACCAAAATACTGAAGACCGTACGCTTGTCACTTTTAGTCTTCTTCATCCCTCCCTCCCTTCCATCTACCATCTCCTTACCCTGCAGATTGCTTATCTTATAACTATTGCCAGTGTTTAAGAGTTTATTTTTTCTTGTCCATTGTCCATTGTATTTCTTTGTTTCTTTATATACTGCTTATGGGAGAGCTTATCCACCATTCATCCTTCTCCCTCTGATTTATTTCACTTGACATCCTCTACTTCCATTCAAATTGTATTTATTTCTAATATTCCAGTATGGAGGTAAGGCTATTGATCCAGTTCACCAGATTAGTTAATAACATGTACACAAGTAATCCCTGACAAACATCACCCCAGTATGATCCACATCAATGGAATTTTTATTATTACACTTATGAATAATAATAATGAATCATGCATTATATGAGATAGATAATACTGACTTCAATAAAGAGATCATTCATAAAGAAACTTTCACCCATAAAGCAATTCAGATTGGGGCCAGAGCAATAGTACAGTACATAGGTAGTTGCTCCAGTTGCTTTGCATACAGCCAATCTGGGTTTGATTCTCAGCACCCCACATAGTCCCCAACCCCTCCAGGAGTGATACCTGAGTGCAGAGCTAGTAGTAAGTCCTGAACATCACTCTTTGTGCCCCTCCCCCCAAAAAACCCTCATATTCAGAGAAGCTAGGTAACTTTACTCAGAACACTCAACTAGGAAGGGCCAGGAATGTGCTCTATGGTAGATTACTTGCCTTGCATATGTGAGGCCTGGGTTGGTTCAATTCCTGGTACTGCTTTGTTCCTCCAAGTACTGCAGGGAGTAACACCCCAGCACAGAACCAGGACAACTTTTAGTTCACTCCCTGTTGTGGCCCAACAATAACAAAGAAAGCTAGCAAAAGGGAGTAGATCCAGGAATTAAATTATGCTTAATCCTCAAACTATGATTCTCTTCTATGTAGTATTGTTTGTAAAATAAAAGTCATCTGAGTGAAAACTTGACAGTTCTTAATTTCTGTACCTTCTCAAAATGCTTTGAGCAAAAGTTTAATCAAGCTTCTCTTTAACCAGCACCAGGAAGTGCTATTGTTTGTGTTCCAAATCTTTGTACTAGTTATAAATATGGTTATCTAACAGTTAAATATCTACAGGAAAAATTCCATGGTGGACACACTTTAGTGTCACACTTTAAAATTTTATATATAACCACATATCCATTTTTACTTCAATATAATTTTTCATAGGTAGGTTTGCCTGATTTGATTATACTTGATAGTTGCTTGGTCCTTAATATGTAACTAAAATAATTTTAATTGAGTTTTAAATTTTAATTAAACCAAAAATGTATTGTCTAGCATTGTTTTACATTGCTAAATAAATTCCATTAGTATAGCTTCATATATATGCACATGTATGTAAGCTCCATAGCATCTATCACCAAATATTTAATGCCATTTTTGTAAGTAGAATGACCCTGATGCCTTTTCCTCCAAATCCCATTCTTTTTCCTCTCCCCTTTGACAGCCACCATACTTTTTATTCAAGAGTTATTTAGTTGTTATTCATTAGTACTTTAGATTTAGTTATTTATATTTCACATATGATAGATTCCATCTAGTATTTATCTTTCACTTAGTGGATTATCTCACTTAGTATAATCACCTCAAGTTCCATTCATGTATCATGGAATGATAATTACAAAAGGCATGCTTCCATTTTTATTTTAATGGCAAAATGTTATTCTATTGAATTTATATACCATATTGCTTCTTTATCCAGTAATCTGCCAATAAGACTTAAATTATTTTCATGTCTTTATTATTGAGAATAATGTTGCTATACACATCGGGTTTAAGTTGGTGTTTTTTTATTCTTTGGATAAATACCTAGTAGAGAGTTTTGTGGGATTTTAACTTCTACTTTTGTAAGTAAGCTGCATATCATTTTCCATAGACTGCTCCACAAATTTACATTTCCCTTTCTGCATATTCTTACCAACACTATATTTTCAATCTCTTTTTTATTTTAGAGTTTCTAAATCATGCTATGGTGGTAAGAGTATATAAGTGAATCAAATCAAAACATACAAATTTAACTTAAACAATACAACACATCAATTTTGTCTTTAAGAATGCTGGGAAAAAATAAAGAAATGGAAAGTTCTTTGTAAACAATCTCTTGAGAAGTCCTTTCAATGATGGATTTAGTAAAAGTTTTGTAAAACTAAGCTTGTTTGGGGACAATATGGTGAGGTGGCTGTGGGCAAACTGGGCAGTAACATCATCCAGTTCTTATAGGAGGTTAAAAATTCAGAACTTGTATCAGGAAGAGTTGTATGCTAGAGAAAAGTGTTGGGTGTGATTCAGTATTAAAGCTAAAATTATCTTACATTTTGGATATTTTAAGTCATATAGCAGGGGTCTCAAACCAGCAGCCCGCAGGCCGTTTGCGGCCCTCCATACAACATTTTGTGGCCCGCGGCCGGCCTTCAAATATCGCAGTGTTCGCGATTATTCGCTTACCGAATAATCGGAATAAAAATCGCATTAGTAAGAAAAAAATAGCATTAAACATTTGCATACCCCGAGCAGTTCCGTTCAGGGGATGCAAATGTTTAATGCGATTTTTTGCATTTTTTTCTTACTAATGCGATTTTTTATTGCGAATATTCGGTAAGTGAAATCTTTTATGCAGCCCTACCTGACGCCGACTTTGCCTCCTCCGGCCCCCAGGTAAATTGAGTTTGAGACCCCTGTCATATAGAGAAGTTGGATATGATTTTTAATAGAGCCTAGTGATTTATAACACTGAAATAAAAATTGTGTGAGTTGTCTAGGAAAAGTACATTGCTGATCAGCAATGAGAAAAAAAATCTTCTGGGAATCTGTCCAACTGCAAAACACCTTCTTGCTTGTTACTTCAGTCTTTAAACACCCTTCCTAATTTAGGACATGCTTCCAGTTCTGTTTGGTTCTCTTTTCAGTACTGACTACAAAGTATGGATCAGGGTTGTAGAGATAATACAGTAGGTAAGTAAATTTCATGTTTATCTTATTGTAGACAACCCAACTTTGAAGCCATAGCACCACATATGATCCCGAGAGTACTGCCAAGGTCATTCCTATGTGAAGAACCAAATAGACCTTGAGCATTGCCAGATGATAACACAACCTGCCCTCTTACCAAAACAAAAGTGTGGCTCAGTGACCAAACATTTCCCTTTTGTAACATTTTGAGAAGTCCATTCCTTCCATCTAAGTATTCCTGTTGTCTTAGAAATAGGTAACAACTAATACGTGATGAGTTTTGTCATAGTCCTTGTGCAAACATAAGGCAACAGTATGTTAATCAGTATGTACCAGTTCATGAGCACTGATAGTAAAATTTTCAGAAAATCGTCAAACCAGTAGTTAAATGTAGCCTTCATTAAAAAGTGAAATTATATCATCCTGCAAAACTCAAACATAGCACTTTCTAAGAATTTTACTATTTTCTATGTATTGAAAGTATTTGCATTTAATATATCTTCAGGGTAAAAACACAATAAGATTAGCTTCCATGTATCTCTTCTCAACTCTGTATATAGTGGCATTGTTTTTTTGTTTTTGTTTTTCATTCTTTTTTTTAAATTTATTTAAAGAAAATACATCACATAGTTGACATAACTGATCATAATATATTTGTTTTAGGAAGACCAAAAACAACATGATTTTAAAAAATAGAAAACTGAAAGAAAAACCAAAGAGATGGAAGAGAACGGAAAGAAGAAAAGGTTCAGTAGCAAGCATATTCCTGAAAATTTTTGAATCACCAGTAAATTCATTAAAGCATTAGTAGAAAGTGTAGCAGGCTCTTCTTTCCCCTTTCTTTCAGAGGATCAGAGTAAAGAAAAAAAAAACACAGCAATAAATGGTAATTGTTGTTGTTTGCATTGGCCCAGCAAAATATGGGGAAAATGGAAAAAAGCTTTGTCCTAAATACAAGGAGAACTTACCCCTGAAGTTTTCCAGTATAAGACTTACTTTGGGCTCCAGGCATACAAGATTGTTCAACCCCTGAGTCATTCTCTTTGGTCCCGGTGAAACTTCTTCGCACATTAGCTGTTGTTGGCGCCAGGCTTCTGCAGTTAAAGATTCTGGTTTCTGTGAATTTCCTTCATGGAAGTCAGGATGATGTGGAACGTCCTCCAGTTTCACCTCACCATTAGATGCAGAGAGCCCTGCCCTGCAAGCAGACTATTGCTAAGTTGTCTGGGAGTTAAGAGAACACTCTTTGGAGTAAGTCAATGCCAGGGCAGCGGTAGGGTCTTCTCTGGTAGAAGTTTGCTTCCTGGTGATGTTATAGACAATTGTGGTTGTTTCCGTAGATGGTATCCATGGTTCAGGGGTGTATGGGCAATGCCCAATCTTCTGAGGCCTGAGCCAAGTCATTGTGCCAATGTTCAGGGTATAAGACCAATTGCACTACAAAATTTGTGTTCCTATCTCTACTAGATAAGAACTAGCCTGCATATGCAATATTTCCCCATTCTAATGTGTAGTGGCATTGTTTTGGTAGTGAGAAATTACTACAGTGAGAGAATTGACTACCAATCATAACTTTGTAATTTTCCTTTGGAGACCACGTTTTTAAGCATCTACCAGAAAAATTCTGCTATTAGCATGTGTAATGTCAAAAAAGTCATAGGTTGAGTCACTAGATCCCCATTAACTTTGTATTTAGAGTAACATTGAGCAAGTCACTAACTGACTCTTGAGTTCCCTTGAAAAGGTAATATTTACACCCTCTTCTTGGATGATGTTCCAAACTTACATCACCTCCTGGTAGTCCATCTCCATGTCTTATCAGTGGTATTAGACTGACCAGCTATGTCAGGGTGAGACAGGTGGTCAGGTTGTTATAAAACAGCCTAGGTGTATTTGGGTAGTAATTTCTAAGCTTTTGAGTATGAATTTTGATCTTTAGAGGGTAAATATTTAACTTTAACACTGGTAATATATGAGTCAGAAATACTACCATGCTCAAACTCTAAGGAAGGATGAAGATAGATAGATAGATGATAGATAGATAGATAGATAGATAGATAGATGGATGATAGATAGATATACATATATATGTGTATCATATATATCTAATACATTATAAAACAGAGCAGCAATGTTAAGATATAACCAATACTCTCTTATTTTCTCCTTCCTCGAGAAGAGAGCATTCCACAAGCCTTCATTAAAATATTATGAAGCAAAGCATTTAAAATACAATTTCATGAATGTATGTTCTTTCATAAAAGAAGAGAGTGAATGTAGATTTTACATGTATATTTTTCAAGTACTATCATGAATACATATTATATATACCTATTAACATAACTATAAAGTAAAAGAAACCTCTAGGATGCAATATTTTGAAAAAATCAAATATATATTGAAAGTGTTTTGAAACTGTTTATATCTTACATGATGACATTTTGTCAAGCCATCTGTAAAATATATTTTGATGGATTTTGAAACCCATATTTTGAGCCTGAAAAGTAAATTCAAGTGATTTGTGTCAGCCTGTATGATTGGATGGTTGTCCTACTTAATTCTAGAAACTGTCTCACTCATCAGTTCTTATTAGCTCTCATTTAAAATGGAAAGCAATCCCAGGAATTTTATATCTATTTCCAAATACAAATGGATGTTTCATTTTTATTGAAATGTCATCATCATCTATCTTTCTGTTTCTTGAAGACTGTTGTTATAAATTCAGATGCTCTATGGTTTGTCTCTTCATATAGTCTATTACTACTTCTTGTTAAATAGTAAATATTAAATAATTTTAAATAGTAAATAACTAAATATTCCTTGTTAAATAAAGGTAATTACTTTTGTTATGAAAACTAAATCAAACATACATCCTGAATGGCCCTATAATTCCAAACATTGAAGCAGCATTTAGAAAGCATATCTTGGCATTAGCACTTAGTTAATGTCATAGTCCAAAAATGTTTTGTTACTATTTATGTATCCAATACCAATATTACAGAATGGAATGTATTAATCTGGTAGAAGTAGAGTCAAATGACATACTTTTGTCAATTCCCATATCATAAAAATCTAAAGGTCAGTGTATTATCATACTGTGTTAAAGAATAGTCCCAGATGACAAATAGACCAGAATCCAAACGTGAATGACCACTACCCAAAACAAATGAGAAGGACCACAAATAAGTCTTTCTACAAAAAGTTCCAGAAAAGGTTCAAAGGTTCAAAGAGGGAAATACAGGTAGAGAAAAAGTATTGCACTAGCTAGAACATAGATCATTATAGCTATGAATTGTGTCTTAGAATCATGACTCTAGCAACAGGCTGTGATTAAAAATGAAAACTTATTTGTGAGATGCAAAAGGTTTTTTGAGCATGCACCTTAACCTGATATGCTATGCTACAGACTATGTTCTGATTCTTCTTCAGGAGAGCTAGATATATGTGAGTGCACGATCTTATGTAAGAGATGTTTGGAATAGCTTTCCTATATATATATATATATATATATATATATATATATATATATATATAATTTTTACCAAAGTGGCTTACATATCTTTCACAGTAATATTTTAGGTATGATCACTACGTAGTAAGCTAGACACAGAGGGGACCACTTATTCTAGCAGCCCGGGGGTGAGGATGGGGTATATGGGATGCAAGATGGGAACGGGGGTGGAGGGAGGACAAATTTGGTGATTGGATTTCCCTTGATTCAATGTTAGCTTTCCTTTTTTTAAAAAATAATTTTATCACCATGAGATACATAGTTTCAAAAGATTTTATGATTGAATTTCAGTAATGCAGTGTTCCAACACCCATCCCTTCAACAGTGCACATTTCCCATCACCAATGTCCCTAGACATTGCCCTCCTGCCCAACCCGCAAGAAGCTTATCTTTTCATTTCTTCCTGTGTTACCTATCATGTTCATATTTTTAAGAAAAACTTGAATATCTTGTACAGCTGAACAAAAGCAGGAATGCAATGAAGAGAATAAGGTTTGTCTCAATAAGGATTAAATTTATTCTAGGAGGAAAATGAATTAAACTAGTAATTGTTTTCATAGGGTAAAAGAAAAGGAGAGACAGACTGTAATCATAGCTATCTCCCTTTAGGTTCTAATTGAAGAGTAGAGTGAATTTGATACCAACACAGATTTTTCTTTAAAATGCCTCAAAACTAAGGTTTGAAATTCATGTTGCCTTTTAAAACTGCTTTTGAGAGTTTTCAAAGGAAAAATGCTATGAATCACGGGCTTCAAGGAAGGCATCTGGGTAGACAGATGGGACATGAGGTGGGGGAAAACTAGGCAGTGGGGATCTTTGGAGCCAGTCTTTCTCCCTATGGTGCTCTCATTTCCCTCTTCAAGTAACACAACAACGCATTTTGGGCTTAGTTCCAACAAAACCAAAGTTAATAAGTTTTTGACAGAGCTTACATGTTCATCAACAGAGGTCAACACCTTCCAAGTCAATTTTGAGCTCCTAGTTTCCTCAGAACCAGGATTAAATCCTTTGATATGTCAACAAATATAGACTTCCTTCACATAATGGCTGTCCATGGATAGTGAGCACCTTTAGAGTTATGAGTCAGTCCAGGTTTGTAATGAATTTTGCTTTGCTTTGGATCCCCTGAAACACTAAGTAAATAAATACACTAAAACAAAAGATGTCGATATTACCATTTCAGATATATTCTGTAATTTACCTAAGCACTTATTTCCTAGATGAAGATAATCATATGGATCATATCTAAATTGGATGGCTTATTTTAATGACCCCAAATGTTTTTCTTTGTGGTCCATAATCCTAGTAACAAAAAATATTTCTAGATCTTTAAGCTGCTGGGTGGGTGAATGATTTCACTTTTTTCCTTAAATTCTCATTAGCCTCTTTTGAGCTGTAGATAGTATTTTGTGCTATCATTTTAAGGCAAATTTGAGTGGCAAATAATAATTTACCTAAAAGTCAAAATAAATCAGTGGATAAAATTGCTCAGAAAGAAAATACATTTTATATGAAATGATTCCCTGATATTTTTCCTTCACCATCTCTACTTCCTTGGCCAAGTCTAATACATTTTATTATATTTAACAGGAAATTTTTAAAATAGTTTATTACTTATATAAATTTACTTTTATTGTTCAGCCGAAATATTTTTACATCTATGCAAATGAATTAGGGGGGTCTCTGATTGTAATGCAACATAAATATCCCCATAAGTATTAATGAAATTTTTTTTACCTAAGCGCCCCTCACTTTACAGGAAGAGTTTAAGGAAAATTTCAGAATTTTGCTAAGCACTAAGAAAAAGTTTATAGAAAAGACTGGTGAATGCCTGTTGTTTCAGTGTTTGAAGACGATGATTAAAATTATTTTAGATTTTTCTGAGACAGGACTCTAACTTCCTAGCGCTAGTCAAAATATATGCTTACTATTTCTGTGCTGGAATTAAGTAGGCCAACCATCCAATCATACAAGATGACACAAATCACTTGAATTTATTTTCAGGCTGAAAAATATTAGTAGTAAAATTATTATCATATGAGTGTTAAACTACTGCACTCCTGAAATGGGAGAGATAGAACAAGAGGTAAAATATTTGCCTTACCTGTCTGGTTTGATCCAGGGTCCCTCCAGAACCTTCAGGAGTCACTACTGAGCACCAAGCCTGGAACAGCACCAGAGCACTGTTAGGTGTGGCCCAATACCTCCTACTAAATAAACTAAATAACTATTGAACTCATAAAGCCAGGTATAGACTAAACTGAGAACATTAGTAGAGGGAAGTGGACACTCAGAAAAGTCTAAAATGTTGAAACATTATGTGCCTGAAGCTCAACCATAATTAACTTTATAATTCACTGCCATTCAATTAAAATTAAGTATCATTCAAAAGTATCAACTCAAAAACCATCGAGTTGTGCCTATGTGGTCTTTTGAAATAGGCATTTAATCTCAGAAATCTAAATTAACAAAGCTTCTAAGATTACCTTAAACAGAGCTTCCTCTAAGAATACTTTATTTAATGCTTAATAGTCCCAATAATTGCCATTTGCTCAGCTCCTTTTATGGATGCATGGACCTGACTCTTCCAAAGGACAATTCTTGCTTTCAAGCTCCATCTTGAAGTGTAGAGCTTAGTGCCGCTAGACATTTACGGTACTACTTTGATGGCATACACAGTTTCCCAGAGCAGTCTACTTCATTTTCTGAGTCAGAGGGGCACAGCTATAAAGGGAAAGGAAGGACCACCTCCGCATGGAAATTGGACAGACACAGAAGTGAAGGCCAATAGCTATTCCAATCACCAATGGAGAAATTAGCCCCCATCATTTACATTGTTCTGCTGTCTAGCTAGGAAGCCCAATGAATGAAATGATATATATGCACCTTAAACGGGGCCTTTGGCCCCTTATTTCTCTCACAAAGCAAGAATATGTCAGCCAAGCTGCCTTCCTTCACAAATATAGGCAACTGCTCCTTCAAAGGTTTGTACAAAGCTACGATTAGTAAAGTGACTTAAATAGCTCTGTTTCCCTTTCCATTAACTTCCAAATTTAAGTAAAAGAAGGTATGGTTGGGACTGCCTTAATACTGCGGGGTCAACAACAAGGGCCAGCTCTAACATGATATCCTGACAATGAGGAAAATGTGAACAACTTGACCTTAGAGCAGATTAGCCTACCTTACCAGCTAACGACAAGACAAAACCAGAAGTCTTGGCACCCTTTGGTAGATCCAAAAGCCAAGATCGTGATTTACAGATGACTGGCTGCTAGAACCACGACCAGACTGTATACATCTTGGGACCAACAAAAAAGCCCTAGTTTAGGGTTTGAACTATGACCTGCACAATAATCATGATCCCCAGTCGCAAAGGTCCGGCAGAGACAATTGTAACAGAATGGGGCTTCTGGAAGCACAAAGAAAGACGCTCTCCTAGGTGCCATCCTAGGTTCAGTGCAAAGACCAAGATCACCAACCACAGAAGATGGATTAAAATGACACTGAGGTAACAGAACCTCTAGAACCACAAAGACTGACTTCATCATAAGTCCCACCTCAGGATCTGTGCAGATACTGAGACCTCTAAACACAGAGCAGAAGTCTTCCACACACCAAAATAAACACCACCGGGAGAGTAAATGATCCTGAGCAAAGTCTAGAGTTGATCCCATGACAGTATGCTCCAAGGACGGAGAAACCCCATATTTCTTAGGCCAAGTGAATTCCTTTTCGAATGACCCCAATATTTACTTTGCCAGGGCAGGAGGGAAAAAACAAAAATACAAAAAGCACAAAACCTTGGTTATATATATATATATATTTTACCTTCATTTATTATTGTTATTATTATTTTTATTTTCCTATCTATTTTGGTCGATTTCTCCGTTTGGGTGTGATTATTGAAATTGTTGTCCCCAATTATACTTATTTTTTTCTCTTCCTTTCTTTTCTTTCGTTATGTGCTATGCCATGTTTCTCATTTCAAGACCATGGCGTGCTTTTTGTTCTTTTGTTTTTGTTTGTTTTTTGTTTGTTTTGTTTTTTAGTCTGATTTTTGTGGTGCTTATCGATATAGCTGGAGCCCTAACTGGATATTTGACACTTCTTTTGGTACTGGTGGAGTGTTTCACCTTCTCTTTCTCCTTCATCTCCCAAATCGATGATGAGAGCCTCTAGAAGGATTCCGCCCATTTTCGGGTTATTAGACTCTTACCCCAGTTTATTTATTTTCTCTTTTTCAGGCAAAACCACGCAACTTGAACTTGCTAGTCCTGTCTCCAGTTAGAGGGGGAAATAAGGGAGGCATCAAGACCAAACAGGTGCAAGACTACTAAGTAGTAGGTTAGATACAGAGGGGACCACATATTCTAGCCGCCCTGGGGTGAGGGAAGAGGAAATGGGAGGTAGGACAAAAACGGAGGTGTAAGGAGGACAATTTGGTGATGGGAATCCCCCCTGATTTTATGTAAATATGTACCTAAAATATTATTGTCAACAATATGTAAGCCACTATGATCAAAATTAAAATTATATAAAAAAGAAGGTATGGTTGCTTAAAGACAATAAGAATAAACTGTGATTTAGTGAAAGTAGCCTCCTGTTTTGTCTAAAAGGTGTTTGTTTAGATGAGGTCAAGGGGGGCTATTTATTGACTTAAAAAACCCTTACATCTTTGGCGAAGAGAGGGGAAACGGGCTAATGGCAGTTCCAGTAGAAGAATAATACAACTCCTTCACCCACCTGTGCAGATGAAGGGACTGACCTCATTGAAAAGGAAGGATCTGGATTATATAGTGTTTGTTTCTCTCATGCTCACATTTTTGTCTATGCCTGAGAACTAAAATCATTTTCTGTAAAGGGTCAGATTGTAAAGATGTTAGGTGATGTGGACTGTGCAGTCTCTTCCCCAAATATTCCACTCTACAACTATGATATGAAAACAGTCATATTTAGTACATAAATTAATTAACATGGCAATGTTCCAGTAAAGCCTTATATGTAAAAATATATGGCTATAATTTTCTGAGTCCCACTCTGTGGTACTACCAATTTTCCAGCCCAATAATATACATGTGCTAGAAAAAGAGGAGTCTTCCTGGAAGAGAGAAGGGAGAATTGGTCAGTAGGAAATTCATATGTAGAAAAAAGAAAAAGCCACTTTGAGGGAGCAGAAAAATGATCAGTAAACTTTGACTCCCTCATTTCTGTACCGCACTTGAAGAAACTGAGGTTTGAAAGAAGTTACTTCCTAGAATCTCATCAAAATTTAATTCATTACTAGGTGTCAAATCAAAGTATCTTGGTTAATTTTTTTCAGTCATCAGGGTCTTTTATTGTACATGTTTATTTTCTAGAAGCCCAGAGTCACTTTCTGCAACTCTCAACATTATTTCACATGACGAAATGTTAAATTGCTAAAAGATTTAATGGTGCTAGATATTTTTTTCTATAAGAATTTCCTGAGTATAACGATTTTTAACTTAAGTATATGGGGGTGTGTGACATCTAAAGGTCTTTGATCATCAATTACATATTCACAGGACCATAAACAGGGAGGAGTGAGCACTAAACTTGACTGCCCAAACCTTCAGGTTTATTGGTTATAAAGAACTGCTCTACTACAGGGAGATGGAAAGTAATGAGCAAACCTTTTTCTCTCTTTTCCAGCAGTTGCAAAAAAAATAGTCACTATAATTCCAATTCACAGTTGGCAATGGATACTTAAATATTGTGGCAGGTTAAATTTAATTTAACAGATTGAAAATTTCGGGATGAGTTTAAATACCTTGGGCCAAAGAAATGAGTAAATGTTGTGCAAGACAATGGACCAATTGACCCTATAGACATGTTTCTAAAGAAAATGCACAACATTGGTAATAGGCAGGGGAATGCATATTAGCACCAGATATGGATGTTAGCAGAGGATATTGGGAGATGATATAGGATAAAGGAAACTTTGTGTGCTGTGGAAGGTACTGTCAGTTGATGTGATCACTATGGAAAACAGTGTGGAGGTACCTCACTACGTTAAAAATAAAAAAAATGTTAACTACAATTACTATTCTGTGTACTTATAAAATTATGCTATCTTGAAAAAATATATGCACCGCCGATGGTCACTGCAGCATTACTCACTCAATATATAGAAATAATCCAAGTATCCATCGAGACACATAAAATATGACATATATCAATGAAACAGTATTCAGTCATGAAAAAGAGAATGGGAGTAGAAAAAATAAGGAGGACAAACTTAACACTATAGAATGAATAACACCAATGGATTTAATGTGTAACATGCTGACTGCAGTTTATACTAAAAATTAAAGACTTTAAGACAGGAATGTAAGTGTTATAATAAAAAAGTAAATACTCTGGGTGATGAATGTGTCAACTATTCCAAGTTTCCATGGGGAAATTTCTTTTTATGATGTGTGTATATCAAATGATCACACAGTAAACTTTCAATATCTTTCAATTTTATTTATCAATTATACCCATATGAACATAGATGAAGTATTTTATAGGTAGATAAATATGAGGGCTACAGGGATAGATAAAGTGATAAGGAAGGGTACATAGAGGAAAGACAGATATAAGTCACCAATGTTGGCATCATTAGGACTCCTCTCTCAAATCATAAAGTAAGACAAGCTGGGGCATCAAGAAAATTTCATTCAGCCCACCATAATGCTTCCATTATCCTAGACACTAAAGACAGATAATTGAACGTGGAAAAATGCAACCAAGAGAAAGAAAATTTGGTTCCTAAAATTTTGGTTAAATTTTAGTTTCAACTTTCACGAGTGAAGATGTTTGGACAAATCACTGCGCCTTCCTGAACTCTCAGATTTTTCACAATAAAATAATTTCTAACACATGGATTTGTCATGTTAATACTAAAATGTATATGAGAATCTTTTGTAAATTGGAACTTTACTAGCCCTTGGCCATTATCCTTGGCAGTTATTCATTTCTTCATTTATTTACTCACTCATTTTTCTACCAGCAATCACTTACATAGGACCTAACACAATATAACTAAATGAATAATAAATGATCTTTGTCCTTTAAAATCAGCTTCTCACTCTTCCCTGACAGTTCATGATTAGCCAAGGATCCTGCTTTGGAAACTAAATCCATGAGTTTCATGACAAATATTTGCCAAACAAAAAAGTCAGACATGAGGCCTCCGCATGTGCCAGCGGCCTCTGGGCCCGGCTTAGGGTAGGGGGGCTCGGACATGGGTCACCCGACCCCCCTCTCCCCCTTTCCTCCGGATCTCCAGGTGGGTTTCTGGAAGGAGCTGATGGGGCACCCTGGGTTTTCCCCACTCCCTGGCCGGGTCCGGACCCTGGCCTAGGGTGGGGCTTAAATCCCTGTCCTTCGGGCTTGGGAGGGTCTCTCTCTCCCTTCCAGGAGCAGGATTTTTGGCCAGCACGGGCGGGCAGCTGGCAGGCCTCCGCATGTGCCAGCAGCCTCTGGGCCCGGCTTAGGGTAGGGGGGCTCGGACATGGGTCACCCGACCCCCCTCTCCCCCTTTCCTCCGGATCTCCAGGTGGGTTTCTGGAAGGAGCTGATGGGGCACCCTGGGTTTTCCCCACTCCCTGGCCGGGTCCGGACCCTGGCCTAGGGTGGGGCTTAAATCCCTGTCCTTCGGGCTTGGGAGGGTCTCTCTCTCCCTTCCTGGAGCAGGATTTTTGGCCAGCACGGGCGGGCAGCTGGCAGGCCTCCGCATGTGCCAGCGGCCTCTGGGTCCGGCTTAGGGTAGGGGGGCTCGGACATGGGTCACCCGACCCCCCTCTCCCCCTTTCCTCCGGATCTCCAGGTGGGTTTCTGGAAGGAGCTGATGGGGCACCCTGGGTTTTCCCCACTCCCAGGCTGGCTACAGAGGTTGGCTAAGGGGGTGGAGATTGATCTGGGGGGTGGCAGATAGCTGCTCAGCTATACTCAGGCTGTCACTGGCAATTTCATACCAGTCTACATTTTGCAAACCGCGCGGGGGAACATATGCTCCTCCCAACCATTAGTATCCCAGATTTACTCTTCTTAACTTCAGTAACGCACAGTTATATTCTCTGACCAAAGACATACAGTAGATCTAACAAATCCCAGAACTACTTACAAGGACAGAAATTGAACACATTGAACACATATATCTTTTGAATATTTTATGGGTATTTTCTTTAATGATGTAACTCGCTATATATTCTTCTACTATGATGTTTCTATCCACTTTTCATCTTGTCTTTTCTTTGTAATTTGTTCAGTAAGGATTGTTGGTTGAACTGTCCCTCAGTTTGATGCCTATGATTGAACTCTGTCATGGAAATTGCTGGTCTTGTTCCCATTGCCTCCAGATGCACCAATAACGCTTCATGGCATTGATCCTTGTTTGCATAGACACATTAAAATGGGAAAACACCATACATACAGATAAGTTCTTATCTAATAAATCTCAGTACAATGTACCTTACACCCTGAACATTGATATAATGACCTGGCACAGGCCTCAGAAGAATGGGCATCCTCCATTCACGCCGGAACCAGGCAAGCTATCTACAAAACATCCAAGGTCTTTTATAGCAACAGCTGGAAGCAGTCCTCTACCAGGAAAGACTCTACCAAGGGTCTGACATCGACCTCCTAAAAAGAGACTTCCGTTTACACTGAGAAGACTTGACAACAACAATGACCTGCTCTACAGGACATGGTTCTCTCTATTGCCCCATAAGTGTGAGGTGAAATGAGAGGATGCTCAGCACCATCCTGACTGCAATATGGGATATGCAGACTCCAGGATCTTTAATATAGAAGCATGATACCAACAACAACAGAGACTAAGTGAGGAATGGAGGTGTATTGCCACTACAGAGGATGACTTGAATTGGACAAACTAGTGTGCCTGGAGCCTAGAGTCAGTCCTGTGCCAGAAAACTTCAGGAGTAGGGTCTCCTTGTATTTAGACCATAATTTGCCTTTTCATATCCCTTATGTTTTGGTGGGCCTATGCAAACAAATGCCACTTTAATACCGTTTTTTACTATGTTCCCTTGACTCCAATCCTTAAGAAAAACAACCCACTAAAACTTTTGAGGCTAACTTAAACTAGTAAGCATGTGCATGGAACTAGAGAAATGTACTTTTCCCTCAATGTTTAAGGAGTTACATAAGTCTAATGTCTTTAGATTATATTGTGTGCTGCTAAGAAATAGTATGTACTACAACTGGGGATTTGAGGGACAAAGTAATTGTATTGTACATGGGTTCAGTTTTGTTTTTCTTAATGTTCTTTGGCTGAAAGTTCAAGGCTGGGATATCATCGATGGGACTACCGAGAATTCTGTTTATGGGTGATTGGGCTTCCACTGTAACTTTACCCTGTCCTCTTTCTTTGCATCTTTGTTGTCATAATTAAAATAATAAAAAAAAATTAAAAAAAAAAGAAAAAGAAGAAAAAAAAAAAGAAATAGCTCCTGGCAGGCACGGGGAACCATATGGGACACCAGGATTCGAACCAATCACCTTTGGTCCTGGATCGGCTGCTTGCAGGGCAAACACCGCTGTGCTATCTCTCCGGGCCCAAATTTTGTCATTTTAATGATTGAACTTATAAGTCAAAGGGGAAGGGTGGTGTTCATGATATAAATATTAAAAGTGGTTTAAAATAAAAAAAAGTCAGACATACTTCAAGGAATTTATACTTTATGAAATATATAATTTCCTAAAGATAAATTTATAAAACTTAAAATATAGGAAAATTTAAATTATTTCCTACACTTTCCTTTCCAGTATATCACTCATACATGCTCAATAGAAGCTAAATTTATCTCCTTCTCCCAAAAGAGCCATCTGTTGCATGTAAACATCAATGACATAGGCATCTAGTTAGTTATAGTTTTAAAAAAATACAAGGGGCATGAAGTGTTGGATGCTGCTGCTGACATAACAGTGGAAAAATGAAAAGAGCTTTGTGTAAGGATGGGTCTGTCTTAGGTTTACCATAAAGACATAAAACTTGGGAAATAAAGGGAATAATAATAGGTCTGATGAAAAGAGTCAAGGCTTATAGACACAGGCAAGGACTAAAGCTCCCCAATATTATCATTCATGTAACATATCATTCTAATATTGTTCAAAGGGAAAATATCAATATCAATATCAATATTGCATCAATAATATCAATAATATTGCATCAAATAAAATATATCAATAATGCATCAATAATATCAATAATATTGCATCAAAGGGATGCAACATGTAATGTTTTCAAAATTCAAAATCACATATGTATATTATGCCTTTATGAGCTGTCAGCTGATATCCCTAATGATCATATGCATAAACTAAATCCTCAATGAACAATAGTAATTCTATCAAGTAGGATTTTTATGATGTCTATCATGTCAGCAAGTTTTCGCTTAATATAAATTATCAAGTGGCTGCTCAAGAAATAAATTATAAATTAGAATAGTGGTAAAATTAGTCTTATCTCTAAATGAAGGATACCACACACCTGTCTATTAATTTTGGTGATATTTCATTAAATTCACTAAATATTATAAGAAGTAATTCTAAGAACAACAAACAATGTTGATATACTTAATTTTTGGACACAGCTGAGATGATGTCAAATGACACCACACTATATCTTTTTAAATCCTGACACTTACTCAAAGTTCTGTCCTTAGTATCTTAATGTTGAAAGCAAATAGATGTTTTTTTATTCCAGCTGTGTTTTACTTATTCTGAGGAACTTGGATAATCTGCATTTACTTTTAGTTGTTGATGTGGTGATACACAGAGACTCACAAAAATCAATAAGGTCATTTATTTTGTATTCTGACAGAAAACCCTATAAAGCAATATACAGTACATACAAATTATAAGATGATTTTCTGTAGCCCCTTGGCAAACTGAAAGATGCTTTGGATCCTAGTAAACTTCTGTTACACTATTAGTAGAACTTTTGTTATATAACTATTTGTAATATGACCAATCTAGATCCCTGGTTCTCAAAGTGGAGAAAAATTTGACACCACCTGGATTTGTTAGAAATGCAAAATCTTGGGCAAAACAAATTCTGGTGTGATGGTGACCTTATGTTGTTCAGGTGTTTTAAGTTTAATTTTGGGAATTCCTGGTCTAGAATTATAGTCTGTATTGTTTATACTACCCTGTATTATTTTATATCAGTGTTACTTATACTGATATTCTTAGTTTCTTTTTTATATTTTGAACCACAACAGGATGTTCTCAGGGCTTAATCTTGGCTCTGTGCTCAGGAATAACTTCTGGAAGGCCCAGGGAACCATATAAATGTCAAGGACTGAACCCAGATTAGCCATTGCAAGGACCTACCTGTTGTACTGTTATTATCATAGGCTATATTCTTAGTTCTAATGAACGTTGGCAGCTAGAGCAAGGCTGAAAGTATCAGTAGGATTCGTAGTCATTGAGCTTTTTTGATATATCAATGTGATTAAGACACTAATATTACAGGAAAGTTATTTTCTACTGCTTCCAATTTTCTTTTAATATCTCTTTTTCAATAAATCTTATCTTTGAAGAGTCACAAGCACTCACAGTGAATAACTTGTGAGTTGTGAGCTATTTGATGAATTTAGAGAGTGACTATTATGTGCCAGAATGCCATCAAATTGATCCTATTGAATATCTCATCATATTCCTCATCTTAGTCTTATAAAATAGATAAGATATTCTTTTAAATATGAATATAGTAGTCTTTAGAGATGCAAGTCCTCCATCAGTGTATTTACCCAAGTCTACACAGCTAAACATAATATGGTTATTCCTGTATGAAGTAAAAGAGGAAAGAGGGGAAGTAAGGGAAGCATCTTAGTTAGCCAAAGAAAGGCAGGCTTCAAAATAATAACCATATAAGTTTAAACCTTACTTTTCCCATACTGACATACATATAATTATCTGTATGTATCTGTATATATATCTGTATATTATGCTCCACACTGGTAATCAAGTTGATTAATGTAAACAGTAGTAATACTATGGCGAAAAATTATGGATTAGAACTGATTGCTCTCAGTTTTTAGTTTGGGTTATGATAATATATTCATTGAGTTATCTGGAAATCTTTTCAAGCATACAGACATTTGAAATTCAATGTAATAAAAGTATCAGTGATGTTCCAGAGGTCATAAAATATCTTTTTCTTTTTTTATTATGAATATAAGTGACAGAAAAATTGAATGTTTCTGAAAGGAAAACTATTTCTGGACAGTTTTCATTTTCTCATCTGAGTTTATGCTGAGTTATTTATTCATTAAGCTTACTCTCTTTTACTTATAACAAAACATGTGTATTTTATAACTATTAGTCTTAGTAATGTTATGGACACTTTTAGAAAAGTTCCTAAGATTTGGGATGAGTAATTGATGTCACATCAGCAGTACTCATAATTTACTCATAACTCAGTGCTCAAGGGACCTTGAGTGGTATCAGGGATCAAACCTTTGATGACAGGATGCAAGAAAAGAATCTTATTCCCCTATACTATCTTTCCCATCCTCCTATGATTTTTATCTCATGTTATTGTTACATGGATTTTCCCATAAAATATGAGCATGTGGTAGCAACCATTGTTTATCATTTACAATTTGTACATTTTATTAGACATACTACATATTAGTAACTTGATCATAATACAGGAGTATACAACCTAGATTCCATGGACAAAATTAAGATTTCCATACACTTGATACCACCAGTTTCTATACATTTGGTTCACACACTTAAAAACACTGATTTAAAAAAAATGATGTAGGTTTCACCAGATTGCTAAAATAGCCTCTATTATAAACAAAATCCAACCTGCTTTAATTAAATTGTTAAAAAATATTATATCATCAAGGTTGTGTGAATGTTTAACTGTACTCAATTATTTAATCAATATAATAAATGATAAGGTCAATAAAATGTTAATAAACACAGCCATTATTTGAAGCATTATTCTGTGTGGTGACCAAGTTAACTTTATTCCTTCTTATATGATTTTACTATTATTTCTCTCCAAAGATGTATGAAATTTTTCTCCAGAGTTTTACAATTGAACCAGAAAGATCAATTTTGAAAATTAAAAATATATTAATACAACTGCTTAATTAAATACCTAAGGTTGTAAGAAAGCTCTTAAAACCAGTGGTCTCATTGGTTTCCTCGGTTGGTTGAAAACAACAGTATTCTTTATTGGAATGAAGAAAACGATAGGCAGAAGGTCAGTTTTATGCATTTATATTTCTGATGGGAAATTCATTAACGCTGCCCATTCTGTAATAAAACTTCAACTGCAGCTTTTTTCTTTAAATATATGGAAAGATGAGACAACTAGACAATATTTGATTATTCTTGACATTGTGGTCTTTAGTCATGCTAAGAGCATTGCTTAAAATTCATAACCAATAGTTCTGGTGGCATATTACAGAATTGATAGATGTGTGATTCTGAAAACTCTTCATTTTTATGTAAATAGATAGTTTAACCTGTGCCTTGAGATTTAGAATCATTTCACTGTAATTATGGCTTTGATATAAATAATAGCTTTCCAATTGATGGATTTAACAAAGGCATATACACAAGGTAACTTAGTCTCTCATTAATATGTCAGGCAAATATCATATATTTGCTATAATACTTTATAAATGTACTCATTCAAATTTTTACTCAATACATGTATCAAATATCAACTTGTCTTTAATGTGAAGCATTGTGAAGGATATACAATGATGCCTAGGGGGATCCTAATTCTTAAATAACTTAATTTCTGTACACCCACACAATCAGATACATACCAAAGTTCCATCCAAAGCAATTAGTCAGGCTACAAAGATTTTTTTGAAGAGCTCAGAGAATCCAAAGTTCATTGTAGTTTGAGAAGCCTGAGAAAGGTTTGTTAAGAGTGAGAACTTAAGTTGATGTTGATGGTAAGGATACAGGAGAGTGTTTGGAGGGTCAAATATGAACATTTCACTAAGACATCCTTATAGATGCCAAGCAACATAATGCTGAAACTCAGTAGCAAAGGAAGTTCAAGACTTCTGTGAAGTTATAATGAACCAGTTATAATGAACAGTTATAATGAACAGGGTTATCACTCACCTGGAGGATAATAGATTTATGAATTTTTTAAATGACATGACTAATATAAAATAATTATGAAATAACTACCTAAGTGTGACACAATACATTTATTAAGTACAAAAATATCATAGATTTATTAATTCTTTCAATGACATGACTGATATAAAATAATTGCTAAATAAGTAGCTAAGTATAACACAATACAGTTATTAAGTGCAAGAATATCAGTGTGTATATACATAATTCATGTTGGTTTAAGCACAACTTGAATCTATGGAAAGGGAAGAAACCAGAAATTTACGGGGCATAAGTACTGGGAGTGAAGTCATGCTTCATGGCCCTTGTGAAGATATCTGGACATCTTAATAATAGTGAATGCTAAGAGATGTGCCAGACACAGGCCAAGAACAGTGGTAGGTTGACACATGCTGAAATCCAGGTGTTTGATGGTAGGCAAAAATACAAACAAGAATGAACACACAAACAAAAAAGACTACAGAAAAATCCAACAAGGAATGAATTGACCTTTTAAGCACAGGATACCCCTGGACAATATGGTTAGAGTATATGACATAGGAAGCAGGGATTTATGTTACTTTTATATTTACTTATGTTATTTATGTTAGCAAGTTTATAAAAAAGTCAATTATTCATGAATTTATTTACATACACATTTGCTTACCTTTTAAAACCAGTTGTGTGCCAGATACTGATCCAAGCCCTAAAATTAAAGCAATACCCAGGCCAGAGTGGGAGCACAGCCAGTAGGACATTTGCCATGCACATGCTGACCCAGATTATATCCCTGGCATTCCATATGGTCCCCCAAGCCTGCCAGTAGTGGTTTCTGAGCACAGAACCAGGAGTAACTCTTGAGTACCAGAGTGTTTGGCCCCCAAACAAATAAAAACAAATGAAAAAGTAAAGTAATAACCAAGACAGTACCATTGGCCTTGTGCAATTTATTGTTTTAATTACTATTATGTCTCTCAAATTCCATCAAAAATCTATTTATGGGACTCTGTATGTGGTGCAATTGGAAGAGTACATGCCTAGCATGTGTTATGTCCTGGGTTTAAATCGTCCCTGAGCACTGGCAAGTGTAGCCCCTAAAGCACAGCCACCAAAAATCCATTATCAAAAAAAAATAAAAATAATATGGAAGAAGGACCATAGTCTAAGACTTTCACTGTGGCAGTGCCCAGAATAACACTTACACAGAGAAATCCAGGCTGAGATAGTTTTAGACAAATTGTATATAACCTTCCTTGAGAAGCCATTCTCCACTTTTTCCACTCAGGGGAAGCCCATATTCTCTTTTCAACACAGATCACTCTCTCTTTCTCCTCCCTCACAGCTCTTCAGATTTTTCCAATAAAAACTTGCATTTCATTAAAAAATACAGTTGAGTTTCTGCCAAATATAACTATGTAAGACTCCATCAAGGATGCAACCGGGGCTGAGAACCTTTGTCTCAGTCAAAATAGGTTCCCTAGTTGGATGGGAAGTTGATCAAAGAACTGGAACACATGTAGGAGGGTTGGGTTCAACCTTCAGCATAAAGGGACTCTTAAGTGCTGAACAGGGAGTCAGTAGTAGTCTCCATTTATCACTATAGGTGTAGCCTAGAACCTACAACAGCTATAGTTTTGCTGAAAGAACAAATAACATTTTAATGCCACTGTCTTAAAAATGACACACATTTCATTCTCTATATTACATATGTCTGCAGGACCACAGGGGTGTTCTGCAGATTAGATTCATGCTGATGGAGCAACTGCCACTCAGATATTGCCAGTCACTATCCAAGGGGGACACGTTGCTCTGGCAGCTTAGTCCAGGTATTCAGATTTTTCTGTTATGAAGGTGACCCTATATCACTTCTACTCAAATACCTGGTCCAGAACACAAGACCACTCAGGAAATGCCTTCTATCATGTTTTTCCAAATAGTGAAAGCCATGAATAGTGGTTGATAAGGAATTAAATAAAATAATTAAGAGTAGTTATGAAGTATAACCATTCTTGACTGGTATGAATAATGACCATCATCACCACTAAAAATAACCATGTTGACCAGTACCCAGGGTCACAATATGTTGACCACCCTTAAAGAACAGCATTATTTAGCCAACATGAAGGTATTATGAACCAAGTATTAAAGATAACAATTAGGGGTAACCATACAGAATCTGTTCTTCAGATCATGTTACCCCAATCTTAGATTTATTGCAGGTATTCACCAGTAGTGATTTTTCTCTTGGGCAATCACTTGGACTATACCCAATGGAGATAAGAAGATCATGAAGTGTAGCGTTATAGCCCTTAAGATGGGCTTGGATAGTGGTGGTCACATGGAGGTGACTTTCTCTGCCATCCCAGGCCACGTGGCTATGCAACCCCCTTCAGCCAGCAGGTATCTGGGTCCAGGAAAGCAGCGGGTAGAAATCTCACTCAGAAGCAGGCTACAGAAAGTATCAGCTTTATTTATGCCCTATCCACCACATTTATCAACCATTTATGCATGCTATCCTTAGCTTGCCCTGTGTCTTAGCCTTTTCCGGCCATGTCTCCTCCTGTTATCTCTCCATGCTGGCAAAGTCCTAAATCCCTTTGGTCAAAGGCCTTATCTTACCTTCCCAAGACCGCTCTCAGGAATGGGCGGGTCTTGCAGGTATATCCGGGGTGGAGTCACATCTCCCCCTTCTCTGAAATGTAAATGAAGCTTTTGTAATACTGACTCCGCCTTTAGCCAAAGGCGGGTAATATTTCCAAAGCAAAAATATAATAAAGTGAAAGTTAACATACCAGCCCTTTTCAAAAACATAACATTTCTGCAAAATATACCATACACCTATAACTTAAAAAATTTTCTTTTTTCAATGCTTTTTACCAAGCACTATCCTGAAACTTCTTTTTGTTCCTATACCTTTAAACTATTTTGGGGAACTTTTTGTTCCATACACACAAGAACAAAAGCATAAATACAGAACATACATTTAAAAAAAAAACAGGCTTAATACATTAAAATACACAGTAAAACATTATACCAATGGAAACATTAACTATGGAAAACAACAAAGCACATTTAAATCATAAAGAAAATGACTTAATCAAGACAAAGTTAAATGCAGGCGGTTAGAAATCAGATCTTTCAGTTGGGCTAAGCTGTATTACTCTCCATTTTTAAAATTGTTTACACTACTACCTAATTTTTACCCATTACCAACACCAATTGTGAAATGTCTTCACTAAAACCAAATGTCCAGACACTGGTTTTGTCCCATGCTGCTCTCACCACGTGGTTTCACTGCCATGGAGTTTCAGCCCCCTGCAGGCAGGTCTGCTTGCACCATTTATTGCTGACCATGTGGTCCCAAGTCCCTCAGCTGCTTTGGGGCTGTGTTCACTATCACCGTTTTGCCCGCTGCTGCCTCTGGTCCAAGCAGAAGCTTGTCCTCCGCAGCTAGGGTGCTCAGCTGCTTCCCTGTCCTGCCAGGCTGCAGCGAAATCGGCCTGAATTGCTGAAGAGTGATGCCAGCTACAGCTGCCGTCTCCACAGCGGGCAGAATTTGGAAGTGTAGCTCTTTGCCGCTTTGGCCGTGCATCTGCCGCTGCATTTTTTCACCAGCGTGTCTTGATGTAGAGTTCAAAGTGATTTAAACTAAAAGTCCAGTCTGAAATTTTCAAAGTCAATATCCATTTTCAGGCTGAAGGTCATGACTCAGAAAATCAGTCTGCTTTTAATACAGTCTTTTTTCTCTCCGTTTCCAATCTAGGCTTTTTATCAGTCTTGCAGGTAGTTACACGTAAATCCGGGGTGGAGTCACAATGAAGTACCAAGAATCAAGTCCTGTACCCCAAGTATGTCAGGTATGTGCTCTAGCCCTTTGATTGGCTCCCTAATGTCCCCAGAACTTATATTTGTATTCCATGTAGCCTATACTCATCCATTAATTGTCCCATCTCTGCTTTTATTTCTAAAAGATTTTGGCTCACTTTCACCATCCAGAAGGCAAGTGGCAACTCTGGTATTTGTGTAGAATTGTGAGTTAAGTTCCATCACAGTATGGAGTACTGTGATGAAATACATTTGACATGGTTGAAGCCCAGAGTATGATTCACTTTGGAGTTTCTAGCATGTAGCATGGGTCCTGATCTGTGATATATGCTCAAGAAATGTTTGTTGAATGTATCTGAATTAGTGACATTTTAAAATGAGCCCAAGGTCCTGAAGTCACTACTTAGCAAAAAGTGTTTAAAGGACTCCATTCTCCCTAAATACATTGCTTCACCGAGTTAAGCATTTTTATCTTACATACATTCAGGTATTCAAATGCATGTATAGATTGTTTCACTAAATTTCCTCAATTTGATGTTTAAGAGTGATAAATATGGCAATGCCTCTGAAAATACATCAGTATGAATGTACTCTGTCTCTGCTGTCAATATTGGGAAGACTAACTCCCAACTGCAAAGGAAGTGCCCATTTTACCATGAAAACAATCTGGAAACATGTTTGTCATAGTACTAATGATTTGCCCCCCTAACAAATTATAGCACAACAAAAGCCAAGAGAGAGATGCCTGGCAGAGAAGCTTCTATCATTTCAGAATCCAATTGTCTTCTGTACTCGCCCTCAGGCTCTCTCCCTCCTCCTCCTTCTTTCCCTCCGTGTGTGTCTGGCTCTCTGGGTGCCTTTGTCACTGAGCTGTCTCCATGCACACACTCTTCTTTTTGCTTCCCCCTTCTTCTCTTTCCCCTCATCATCACCTTCTCTGTTTTCTCCAACCCCTCCCTTTCCTTCAATGCCTCATTAACTGGATAACTATGTGAATTCCGCTTTAAGGATATATTATATCCTTCATTTCTACCTAGATAATAGAGTGAAAACCAGGGAAAATTGCTCTCGATGGGAACAGAACTCATTTATCACCAATAAACAGCAGCTGCTGATGCTCGATAACAATGCTGTCCCTCTACACACTGAAATATTCATGCAGGGCTGTGCTAATATCAGAGCATGTTACACCCAAAATGCTGGATAAAAAGAATGGGATTATAGGCAGAAAGAGAGGAGAAATCAATGAACATGGCAGCTTTAAAGTGGAGAAATAAATGTAGTTGCCTTCTGAGATTTAAGTGGTGAGGCTCCAGTCAGATTAGACACTTGGTATGTGTGGTTTCTCAAAAAACAAAGAAAGAGAAAAATGTAGATGGTCTAAATATTTAAGTTGCTCTCTTTCTGTTGTATATGTCCTATCTTTGATATCCCTTTTTAATGTCCAAGGAAAGCCAGGCATAAGAATTCATTCAAATTAATGACACTGAATTTGTGTTTTTGTCTACCCCAGTAGGGTGTCTTTTGGATATTTTTGTCTTCTCAAAACAATCTACTATTTCTTCTTTCAGCTTTACTTTTGTCTCAAGTAAATGGTACTTGAAGCCCCTTGTCATAGTACGAATGTCATCTTAAATGAGATCTCTATGTAGAGCTCTAATAAGTCCTTCAGAGAGTCAACACGAGCTAGAACAGAGCTCACGTGTTCCAACCTAGTGTGGTGTTCTTTTGCCCCTCCAACATGTTTATATTCTTCCAGTATCATCATAGCCCTTGTCTTAGGAACTGCCCTTTCCTACACTTCAAACTCTTTACTATGTTTTCATAGCCTCCTATTTCCAAGAGAAGTTGATTGGCACCAAAGTGGCATGAGATCCAAGCCAAAAACCTTTCTAAGGACTTTTTTAACTGATTTTGAGTGTAAAGGTTCCAGTTTGATAATGAAGGTTACAGGATCTAATGCCTAAGTCATCCCATATCCCCTACTTTATGGAGGAAGGCAGTGCATTGAGAGAGAGGGAAAGACAACAACAACAAAAAATAACTTGGAGAGCATTTGCAGTGAACACTCAGATATTTGACTACTTTTATTTCATTAACCCTTTTTGTGTGCATTCGATTTCATCCACACTTGTGATTATATTAAGGAACCCTTCCTTCCCACGCCAGGCCTTCTAATTGCAGCAGCTTATCTGTGTTACTATCTAATGGTCTACACCCATGTTTCACATAGGATGCCATCTTTTGTTTACTAGAGCTCCTTTAACAAAGATGGGGGGAGTCAGAGCTTATCAGTAGTTGACTGCTGCAGAATGAAAATCAAGCTCTCTTGCTTCTATTTTGGAGTTAATTTATACTTCAGGGTACCCTGCACAATTAAGCTGAAGGCAGGACTTGACTTGGAATAGCAACGTTCACATCTTCGCCTTGTTTGTCCTGCTTCTCACACGTTGTGGGGTTCTCTTAAAAGGAGGAAACTCAGCAAAGACAGTATTCAGGTGAATCATTATTCCCAATGATTTTTGTTTTTGAGCCACACCCAGTGATGCTCAGGGGTTACTCCTGGCTATGTGCTCAAAAATCGCCACTGGCTTGGGCGGTCCCAATTTTCTAGCAGGGTACCCAATTGCCATTTCAATCCCATTTCCTCTTCAAAATCAGTTCAGTTAGTATTTTTCTTTTGTAAGCCAAAAAGCCTTGACTAATTCAAAACTGAGATGTCAGACTCAATGGAACATGATGTGATATAAATGTTTATTGTATTAAATATATACATTTGAATTGAACAGTCACTATGCTTGAGTTAAGTAGTTTGGCATGTCTTTATATTTCATTGTTGCTTCGTCAGCTTCACAAAAATGGTTTACTCAATTTATATATTTTCAGAAATCCAGATGCAATTTGTATATTGTCAAAATCCAGATGTAGCAAAGTTAATATATCAAAAATCAGGAAATAAGAGTTTCCATGCACATGCAAACAGTTCACAAACAAGGAGCCTCTAAAATTAAAAAAAAATGGACATGGCACTTAGGTGTTTTAAGTTACAGAATGGCTTCTAAAATGAAAATGAAGAATTTATTTAATCTTTATAGCAATGTTGTTTTGGTGGGATCTCCCATAGGGCAGAGGCTTAGTTATAAGTATCATAACCATTTTTATGAAGATACAGCATTTTTTTATTGTCAGAGGCATTTGTAAAAAAAGAACTAAAGTTAAGTTTTGTTTGCATTCATGAAGTAATGTATATTTGTTTTACATATGTGACATTAAGTTGTTTTGTCTGCTTAATAAATTTGCAAGTCCAGTCTCCATTTCATATATAATTTTAATATCTAGATGGATGGCATCACATCTAGCATTTAACAACCATTGAGCAAGCATGGTAGAGAAAAATTGATTCTGTTGATCGCTGTAGTTTTACAGAAACTGGTGTAGCAGAATACTGGGCAGGATATTAATAACGTTTCCAATCTTATTATGTTTATAGACAACATGTGATTTGCAATGAATTTTAAAGGCCCAGGAGAAGTTTACTGATGCTAATTATAAGAAACATTTTGACAGCCACCATCTGGAGCAACGCTTAAGTGAATATAAGCTGCTAAAATGAGTTTAATATGATAACCAGTTTATTGGGCAGGTTACAGAAATATCTCTCTCCAAATGACTCATCAGGGACTGAGATTCATTTGCTGAAACTTTTCTAACATTTCCCTCCCAATTTGAAAGGAAAAAGCACAATCACGAAAGACCCTGACTTAAATGAATTATAGATTTGGGACTAATTGGTGCCTGATTAAAGCTATTCAACCATGACCATGTTGTAAAGTAGAAGCAAAAATAGGGCCCTGGCAGGAAATCCCATAATTACTATGACAAAGAAACTGCCATCTCAGTGCTTAAATTAAAAATGGAAGTATTTGACATTTTCTTGAGAAAGGAAGCTCCATAAGACTTTTACTCATATGCTGTGAAGTAGTTATTAAATATTAACTTTATTATAGAAACATAAATGTATACATAATTTTCATGTAATTGTTAGCCATTAATTAACCCACTTACTTAAAAATAATTTAGTAACAGTACAGATACAATGATAGTTTATAAGCTCAAGCTCTCCATTAGTGACTTTCTTTTTTTTTTTTTTTTTCAGAGGAGATATTACAGTACATTCATATAGTAAGCAGTAAGACTCTAACTCTTAGCATATATTTTATATGTACGTAAAGAATGATATATCTATTATAGAGTATTAGTATATATAATACAAAATAATGGCATATCTATAAAATTTATAAGTAATATGACAATTTTTTTTTCAACACCACCCATCACCAGTGCAATATTCCCATCACCAATGTCCCAAGTCTCCCTCCTCCCCACCCGACCCCCGCCATTAGTGACTTTCAACTATAAAGACAACTTTTCAAACCATTTATAACAGAAGTAAGGGGGGTTTGGTCATGTTTCTAATATGTTTTTTTTCAGAGATAACTTTTCCAGAAAAGCAATTTTAAGGCATTAAGCAATGCTTTCTATAGGTTTCATTTACAAATGAAGTACTTTCATGTAAATACTTTTCTCAGCTCTTCATGCTATTTTCAAAAATATTTCATGGGAAAAGAAAACATTCAGTGATGTTCATGCATTTTGATCAATTGGGTTATGTTTGTGATTCTGGATGCTATTCCTCTGCTTAGACAACATTGGGTTTTACAGTTTGAGGGCAGTGGAAAGGCCAGAAGTCAGGCATCTCCCATCTTGAACTTCCCAGGACAGCTCTGGAGATAGATGATATGTGCTGCAGCTAGCTTTAGTCCTGTAATGTTAGAGAACTTTGAGTTTCCTCTAGGACACTGGGTGCATGGAAGGCAAAATATGAAATAATGAGTGACCACACAAGGTTATGTGGGAGAACAAGATGTTCTGGTTTTTAATAAGAAAAATCAGGGGTATAAATGGGGGCTTTTCCCAGTCAGTTTTTCTATTGTATGTAATGAATGTTAACATTTGTTTCTATGCAAAGTACAAATATCTTTTCTTGTTAACAGAAGCTTTATCAGTATACACTGTTTGATTTACAAAAAATAATAGTAAACATTGTTTTATTTACAAAACAAAAAATAATGGCTATAGGTGGTACAAGACCTGATGAATAGATAAATTTCAAGTAAGAGTTCAGAGTTATAAAGAGAAAGTTAATTTTAACATCTCAAAGCAGTTCCTGTCTGACTAATCTCTGATGTAAATTAGGGGATTTAGCAAGGAGCTGGGTTACCCTATCAAATTTCCTATTTCTGAGGGGAGAGTTTTTTGTATACCTGGTAAAAGTTCAACAGTCCAGTGCTATATCTTAGCCAAACCTTTTTGATATTAATTCTGAGATAAAAATTAGTTAGCAAGTACTCAAAGATTTTAGAGGTATCCCAAAAGCAGAACATTCCTTTCTGTTAAAAACTGCAAGGTTATTTTTAAAGACAAAGAGGAATAGAAGTTGTTTTTAAGTGTCTTTTGGTGCTTAGTTTTCCAGGTAAAGATAATTTTAATCAAGGTTATATTTGCCTGTTAAAATTCTTGTGTATGGAAGTAAAATATGCAACTATATACATCTTAATACAACAGAAGGGATATTTATATTTAGGCCAAATAAATGTTTGTTACTAAGCATGAAGAATACCTTCACTAACAGAAATCTTGGTCAGCCATCCACAAGGAGGGAAGACTTCTCAGTGGGTCTTTTGATGAGATTCTGATCGAATAGTAGGAGGTTCATATTTAATAAGTATGAGGAATATTGCCTTTCACTATCAGAAACCTTGGTCAGCCATCCACTCTGAGGTAAGACTTCTCAGTGGGCCTATTGACAAGATTAGATAGTGTGAGGCTACAGATATGTAAAAACCACCAATAGGTATTATCTGATACATATCTGATATATATGCCTATTATATGTCATATGTATGAGATCATAGAATACTTTGATTGGAAGGAATTGAAAAGGAGACAGTAGATGAAAGCACCAGCATCTTTGAAGGGAAAACTTAGACATTGGCCAGTTGAAGAGCAGAACCTTTTCAATTACAAATAATTTACTAACATATGTAGACTGTGGAAATCTCACAAGCCAAGTAATGAAGGTGTGGGATCATGGCAGGCTAAGACTGAGAAATTCTCACTAGGCTCATTCTTATGCATATGTGTGTGATATATATCACATTTTAGACCATATGGGATGCCAGGGATTAAACCCAGATTCAATATATATAATATATAATATATATTAAGCGCATACTAATATATATACACAAATATATATGTATATATATATATATATATATATATATATAGAGAGAGAGAGAGAGAGAGAGAGAGAGAGAAAGAAAGAGAACAATGCTAGTCATCACAAGAAAAGCAGATCAGGGACAACACATAAAATACATTTAATTCTTATGTCTCCATGAGATACCACCTATAGTTACATGCAATAGAATAGTACATTTATCAGGAAACTTCTGCCAGAGTGGAAAGTTTAGTTTCAGGGACACTGAAAGCAGGCTCAGTTCTAATGCTCTTGACATCATTGGGGTAGGGCAGTGCATGCGGCTCTTTCCACTTTTTAATGCGGCTCTTCTGTGTGCCGGGCAGCCGCTCCAGGAGTCAGGACTCTGCTCCTAGCGTCTGTCAGTACGCGCCCTATGTGCAGCACCGGTGGCTGGCTCCACACAGCTCCAGTCAGGTCATGTGGTATGTGGGGCATGACTTTCTGTGTGACTTTCCTCCTGACAGTGTACCATCCTATGTATTTTCAGTTTTAAAAATGTGGCTCTCAAAATAAATTTCAATCGGGCCCCGAGATAGCACAACGGCGTTTGCCTTGCAAGCAGCCGATTCAGGACCAAAGGTGGTTGGTTCGAATCCCGGTGTCCCATATGGTCCCCCGTGCCTGCCAGGAGCTATTTCTGAGCAGATAGCCAGGAGTAACCCCTGAGCAATGCCGGGTGTGGCCCAAAAATAAATAAATAAATAAATAAATAAATAAATAAATAAATAAATTTCAATCTTGGTTTTGCCGAGATTTGGCTCAGTTGAAAAAAGAAGGTCGCCCACCACTGGGGTAGAGGAATAGTCATATAGTTTCATGGTACATGGATCTATACTCTTCACATATAGGACTGTGGAATTTAGAAGTAGGACCATTACTAGTCACAACCAGTGAGGATAGGATGAGAATAGAGATCCTAATATGGACATCATAAAAGTAATTTTGCTATAGATTTCTTATTTGACTGGATAAAGATAACTTTACTGGGGAAAAATTAGGACATGGTAACTGAAAAGGATAGAAAGAGGCAGGTTCTGGCATATCCAAATAGATGAAATTCTTATTGGTGATAGGTATGGCATTGTAATTATGTGCTTGAAAAACCATTACTAATAGCAATGAAAACCACATAATCTCAGTTTAAAAAAGAATTTTAAAAAGAATCAAATTCTCGGCAGATTTGTAAAGCAAGATAAAAATAGTGCTCAAATTTTATAAATTGTTATCTACTCTTCTTTGTATTTATACTTGAAAGTCCTTATACTTTAAAGATTTCTTCATAGGACCAGAGCAATAATACAGCAAAGTAGTGTACTTGTTTGGCTGACCTCAATTTGATCCCTGGCACCCCATAATGTCCCCCCAAGATCTTCAGGAGTAGACCCTGAGCAGGTGTGGTCCCAAAACCAAAAGGAAAACTCTCCAGAATTTAACTAAGTTATTAGTGCCTTTTACATGTGGATGCTGGCAAATCACTTGTAATTATGACCTTGGTTCTCAAGAGAGCATACATATACAAATGAAAATATAGTACAGTGATTATGTTGATTGCCTTGAATGTAGTCAATCCCGCTTTCATAAGCAGCATCAAGTATGAACCTCCAAGCTCTGCCAGGAATAATCTCTGTGCAGAAAGCTAGCAATAAACTCTGAGTATCACAAATGTGATCAAAGAAAACCAAACCAAAAGAGAACATACTAGAATCTGTTGGAAACAATAGGCAAAAATTAGCAGTTTCCCCAAATGTCAAGTTTACTTCATGTTAATATCTAACATATTTCTGTCATGAAAGTGTGTTGAATATAATATGGGTTCATTTATAAAGATCACTTGACATTTTATGATGATATTAAAGACTTTCTAGAAGATTTTAATTTTTGTGGGAATTCTTGCTATTTCCTTGTCATTAGGGGAACATTAATAGAGAAATTTAACTGAAATTTAAATTATCTTTATTTGATTTTAATAAATGTGTGACTCACCCTACTTTATACTTGTAAAGGTTGAAGCTCATGGAAGTTATTAATTTGCCCAAAATGTTACGACTCCTTAATTAGAAATCTTCCACTGATGCTTAGAATCTCAGCTTATACAGAAATAAATGTAAGACAGGCAGCAGAAAAAGGGTCAATCTTAACTTCTTAGTGTATATTCTTATATTTTGGCAATAATATTTCAAACTGTAATCTTATTTCAATATTTTCTTCTAAACTATTAATAAAATGTTTTAGCTTAAAAGTATTTGTGTAATAAAAATAGAAAACTTTTAAAAATCCTCACATTGAACCATTTTTATATTTAAAATTTGTTTACAACTTTCAGTAGTCTAGAAGAGCAGTGCTTAACTATTGCTACCAGGGAGGCCAAATTTCCACACATTGTACTTAATCATGGAGATCAAGCAAGGTATCTAAGCCTAGACAACTGGTATTAGTTCACTTAATTTAGAAAAAATTCAAAGTGTTTTACATAACAAGAAACTCTGAGCCACATATGAGGCTTACTAAGAAAAAATAAAATTACATATGATCTCAAGATCTGAGCCTTCTTCATCTTTGTAGTCCAGGTACAAAGCAATACCACTGATAGTGAACATTGACACAAACAATTCTATAGTTATCATCTTTGGATTTGCTTGTTCTTCTGTGCAAGATAATTTTCTTTGGGGTTTGGTATCCATATTCACTCACACTATCTAATGGCTGATATCATTTACTAAACTCCTTTGACAAAATCTAGAATTATATAGGTTTATATGTGTGTATATATACATATATAGAGATGTTCTACCAATTACATGTTTTTAAATCAGATATGCAGGGCAAGAGGAGAAAACAAGGCTTGTTTTGTTAGGATCTTTGTGCATGAACATATGGTCCAATAGGTCTGATTCTGGCAAGATTTCATTGTCACTGAAGGAATTTCTTGTTCCTGTGTTGGTCTCATGCATAACCTTCAAAATTGTCTACAGGGTACTTTTGGATTCTGGTTCCTCTAAACCTTCATTCAAGGAATTCTATAATCAACTAATTTCTTGAATTAAATTTATTTATGCTTGATATGCTTAGAAAGGTCTATTCTAGGTAAGAAAATGGAAATATTACTTATAATGCCACCATTAATTGTTAGCCAAACAATGAGATTTGAAAGATCAGACCTAGTAATCTGATGTTGTGAAGGTAGGTGGATGTATCCTGTTTGTTTCTGCTTTTGTGTGTATAAGAATAAGAGTTCAGAGCTTCAGGGCTTGTGTAGGATTGTTGGGAATGAGTTAGAATGAATGCTGATTGCTGCAAGGGTTTAGCTCACTTGGGCTCGGGTGACTCCTGAGCCCAATTTAATCACCTTAATTAGAGAATCCTATGACCAGACAGAGCATCATATGCTAATGAAGTTCTGGTATGGTATATATTTTCCATTAAATTAATCTGCTTCCTAGAGGTGAGGACTTTACAAAGTTATTCTGTTCAGTGGCATCTCAAAGGAAATTCTCAATCGATATACAGTTTGTATCATCAGGGTTTTATGAAAATGAGATGCAAGGCTCCAGTTCCAGAGATTCTGATATAATTGGTTTAGGTGGGATTCAGGCATTGGTGTTTTATAAATCTTTCAAGGTAATTCTGAAAGATAACCATGATTGAGAACTGAGCAAACCCTAGCTCTGCAATCAAATATAACACATGGAATATAAAACATTTATACTGCACAGATAAAGCCCAATACTAAGGCATAGAAAATAGTCTAGTGACAAAATTGAAAATCATAAAAGTTCAAAGAAGGAGGCCAAAAAGATAGTAAAATGGGGTAAGGTGGGACCGGAGCAGTGGCGCAGCGGTAGGGAATTTGCCTTGTACGTGGCTGACATAAAACAGACCACGTTCGACCCCCCGGCGCTACATGTGGTCCCCCAAGCTAGGAGCAATTTCTGAGTGCATAGCCAGGAGTGACCCCTGAGCATCACCGAGTGTGCCCACCCAAAAAACCCAAAAATTGGGTAAGGTGCAGAGACCCTAATTTGATCCCTGGCACTTTGTTTGGTCCTCTAAACACTGCCAGGAGTGATCCCTAAGTAGAGGTAGGAGTAATAAGCTCTGTTCATCTCAGAAGTTGGCCTGAAAAAAAAAAGTAAAACTCAAAGGAGGGTGATAACAGTGGATTGTGGGGCACTTAGGCTGAATTTCAAATAGTGAACTGAATTTTCAGTCTAAAGAGAAAGAAGGGGGTATTGAAGCCATCAGGACAAAGGAACAGTATGATTTGAGTCTATTATAGCATGTGGACAGTTGAAAGTCAATGTGACAGGAGAGTTATCAGAAGATAGGGAAGTAGTCAAGAACAGATCTGGATAAAACAGAGAAATGAGGAGCTCAAATGAGGAGCTCAAGAAGCAGGAAAAGGTGAAAAGCTGTACAAGTTTTACACCCAAAATCTAAATTGTAGATGTGAGGAATCCCAGAGAGGGATCTCTGTGGTCTTCCATCGTTGTAGCATGGTGCCCTTTAGGGAAACCAACATATCTAATTCGAGAAGAGTTTGAGCTTGGGAGTCAACACTTAACTCTGGATGTAGCTCCTAGCAGAATAGAGGAAGATGTGAAAGGAAGTTGGAATTTGAGCTGTAACATCATTGTAAAACTCACCTTCAGTGAGTCTCACCAGAATCTCAGGAAACAGTGAAAAATGTGTGGATGAAGCTCAGTTTATCTTCATCATGTGACTTCACATTAGGTTGACATGTGTAACGAGCCCTTGCAGCACCTATCTAGATCCATTTGAGCACATGCCAACGCTGAGTTTTCTGTGCCTTTTTTCTTGATACCTGCACCTCTGGATCCCTTTGGAGAATGTCTCAGACAGCTACAACTGTGCTCTACACTGGGTGCAGCCAAAAACATCTGGTTGATGGCTCAGGCCCGTCACTCCCTCTTTTCCTGGCAGTCCTAATAAAATGGCCTGTCGCTATTTGAAGTAAGGAATGCCTTGCTTCTTCTAAGTGGAGACACATACGGAGTGTTGCTTAACCCCACATCGCCTCTTCCCATCAGGCTCATGCTAAGAAAATTGGCTTTTGCTTGCACATTTTTATGGTCTCCTCTCCTTCCTGCTGGCCCTTTCTTCACCAGTTGTACAAGAAGCACTTATTCCCTTACATGTACAGAAATTTTTGCTTTGCAGTGTGTTCCAAAAAATCTAACCTAAACAGCATGCTGTCATTTACAAGGGGCTTTTATATGTGCTAGGTTGACTGTTGCTTGCTTTAAGCTTATTCTTCTCTCTTCCACATCAGTTTTTTTATCTTAGGTAAAATGGCTATGAGTGTTAATATTTATAGTATTCATGTAGACAGATATGTTGCTTCATCCCACCATAATACCCAAGACCCATATTACTCCACAAATATTCATTTCATTATTCTTTACCACTAACTCCCCTTACTTGGTTTTTCAACTCTATAGTCTAGGGCCAAGTGTTAGTTATCATTTATACTGAATACTCTCTCATTTTGCTTCTCTTAATACCACAGCTGAGTAAGATCATCTGGCATTTGTGTTCCTTCTAACTTACTTTGCTTAATATGATACCCCCTGGCTACTTCCAAGTTAATGAGAAGTGGAAGGTTTATTTGACAGAATATTTCATACTCTGGCTTGTTATACAAATGAGATTATTTGGCTTTTCTGTTCTTTGAGAATCCAGTGTCCCCTCTTGAACATGTATCTCTTCTTTGTATCTACCTCCATGCTTCACTAAGTAATAGTTTTCAATAAAACTCTTTGCTTCATTAAAAAAACAAATGAGCTTCATTCAACTAGAAGACAGAAAAATCTTAATCTTAAAAGTTATCAGGTTGGCTGCATACAAGGCAAACACCCACTGTACTATCATTCCAGTCCTTAAAATAATTTTTGTAGCTTGGATCTCATCCTTATAGTATTGTTAGCTCTGTCATTGATATATACATATATAATACCTCTACGCAACTAACTGAACCGAAGGCCCTTGACCCCCCTGTTACCTTCTCTCTATCTCTTCCTATTGCCACCCTCTCAATTTCTTTTCTTCTCTGTCATTCTAAAATGTTGATTCAAGGGTGATCTAGGTATCATCCTATATTTGATACCTTTAATCTCTTCTCCTGTTATTCTTTTATAGGCCACATATAAGTGAGATCATACAGCATTTGTCTTCGCATGTGTTCTAGTACTAGTTCTAGTACTAGTTCATGTACTAGTTCTGGAGGTCAAACCTGTGAGATGGTTATCACAGGGTTAAAAAGTAAGGTGTCAGTGCCAAGAAGGTAGCTTAATGTGTTTAGCATATGCTTTCCATGAGGGAGGCCCAGTGTTATATGACCCCTCAAGCACTTCCAAAAAACACCATCACCTAGCACCTGCTGGGAATGGCTCTTAACAAGACAAAAAGAAAGATCAAGGGGTTGACAGAATTGCATCACTTTCAGGTACCTCTAACAGGGAATCCATTTCCTTGACTTTTCTAGATTCTAGCAGGCACACATATTCCTTGGTTCATGGCCTTTCTCCATCTTCAATACTAGCATCTTTCCAACCATTCTTCCAGTTGTATCTCAAACTTGCTGACTAGGAAAGCTTCTTTACTTTTTAAGGACTCATGTGATTAAATAGGACCCACCCAAATAATCCCAGATTAATACTCCCATCTTCCCACCTCAAGATCTTTAATGAACTCATAACTACATAAACATATTTCTTCTGTAGAATATTCACAACCTCCAGGATAAGATACCAACAGCTTTGGTTATCCATTACTCCACTTGGCACAAGCCACCTGTTACAGGGACAGAAGAAGGTAAAACAATAGCACTATTTGCTCCTTATGACATCAACTCAGAATTGGCTCAATACCACTAGAACCTCAGTCTGTTATTTATTTGGTTTATGACCAGTGTAGGAGGCACCATAGCATTGCATGGCAAAGGCTTTGCATCTAGGGAAGGAAGAGGAAATGGAACTTTCCCTACAATATACACCATATTTCACATCAACACTATACCACTTCCTGCCAGAGGCAACAGTAAGTCCTATAAATCCACTTGTATTCCAATGCTTGTGTGCTCCCAAACTAAAGCTGCATTAGAAGATACAGAGATGAAATTAATACCAGTAAATAGAATGTATTTTAACTTTTCAGTGACTCATATGACTCATCTGAGCCTACCAAAGCTGAAGAAAAATATGAGTTATCTAAGAATAATATATCTAATATCTGAATTATCTTTGTCTATTTGGCCACCTTTGTTAGTAATCATATTTTCTACTTAACTAGTGTCACAATTTTCAAGTTTCTACTAAGTTTTCTTTATTTGTAACTGCAGCATTTCCTACATAGCCACAGATTAAAACGATAAAATAGTATCTGCTTAGGCAAATCCTAGCCTTAAAGGAGAAAGCAAACTGCATTATTAAGAGAAATGGGGCCGGGAAGGTGGCGCTAGAGGTAAGGTGTCTGCCTTACAAGCGCAAGCCAAGGAACGGACCGCGGTTCGATCCCCCGGCGTCCCATATGGTCCCCCCAAGCCAGGGGCGATTTCTGAGCACATAGCCAGGAGTAACCCCTGAGCGTCAAACGGGTGTGGCCCAAAAAAAAAAACCCCCCAAAAAAAAAAAAAAAAAAGAGAAATGGATGTGACTTTTTGGAAGATATTAATAATCCAAACATTTTTCCAAACTAGATTTTTAAGAGAGGTTTTATTAGGGGGAGGCATGCCTGGTGACACTCAGGAGTTACTCCTGGCTATGCACTCAGAAATCGCTCCTGGCTTGGGGGACCATATGGGACGCTAGGGGATTGAACCTTGGTCTGTCCTAGACTAGTGCAGGCAAAGCAGATGCCTTATCCCTTGTGCCACCACGCTGGCCCCGTCAAACTAGATTTTAAGATTTTTATTAATTTTCTATTAGTTTCATCATATAGCCATTTTATATAAACAAATATTCAGCTATGAAAGAAAAATTATAATGAGTTATATAATGAAGAAAAATTTTGGGATGGTACAAATATTTCTGAAATATTCTCATTTTGAACAGGGAACCCAAATGTTTCTTTTTCCTCCAAAGATCAATATGAGAAACTTCACATCACTCTATATGGGGATCAAATTATGATTCTTTAACTACAATTTGGGAAGCAAAGCTAACACATTGCCTCGGATGGACTTTCCATGCCATCAGTTATTTAGCTGTCCTTGTAGATGATCATCTAACAACGCATTTTCCCAGCTCCCCCAACTCCTTTCCTTTCACTGCTGAAGATAACCTGCACATTGGATCTTACCTAGAGCAACCTTAAATTTTAGTCTTTCCCATTCTTGCAATAATTTTCAGAGACAAAAGGGAGGAGGTCTGGAAGTTACAGCCCATTTCATGAACCTCACCACAAGAGTGATGTTTTTAGTTAGAGAAATAACTACATTGCGAACTATTCTAACAATGAGAACGTATGAGGGAAATAGAAAGCCTATCTAGAGAACAGGTGGGGGCAGGGTGGAGAGGAGGGATATTTGGGACATTGGTGGTGGGAATGTTGCACTGGTGATGGGGGGTATCCTCTTATATGACTGAAACACAACCACAATCATACCAACATGTTTACATAAAATATTATAAAAAAAACTTTTTTTTTTGGTTTTTGGGCCACACCCATTTGACGCTCAGGGGTTACTCCTGGCTATACGCTCAGAAATTGCCCCTGGCTTGGGGGGACCATATGGGACGCCGGGGGATCGAACCGCTGTCCGTCCTATGGTAGCGCTTGCAAGGCAGACACCTTACCTCTAGCGCCACCTTCCCGGCCCATAAAAAAAACATTTTACTCTTTCCAGGGAGGGTGGAGTTAGATGAGTGGGCATACAGCCTTTCCTATAGTTGTCTTCCAGTGACAGAAATTGACATGTCAGCTATCCTATGTCATACTCCCTTTTGTTTTACCATGCATAAAATTGCCTGTAAATAAATGCCAATGTTTATTGCCTATCTCATTTTAAAATGTGATATCTATATTTCTCTTGCTCTTTACCAATGTCAATAGCTATATAGTTGGTCATAAAGAAGGGAGGGGCACTGCATGTATCACTCAGCCCTATAATTGCAACATCAAAATGCAACCTCTGCTGAGAAGATTTTCACAGAAAATAAGTCTGGATTAAATGATCACTTATTATAATTGACAATTAAAATTATATCTAGTAGCAATAGAGCACTTTAGTGAAAGAAGTCCTGGAGTTCATTTTAGAGATGCTTGTTCTTTTTTTTAAATAATATCTTTATTTAAGCACCATAATTACAAGCATGATTGTAGATGGGTTTCAATCATAAAAATAACACAGACGAATGGCTAAAGAAACTGTGGTACATATACACAATGGAATATTATGCAGCTGTCAGGAGAGATGAAGTCATGGAATTTTCCTATACATGGATGTACATGGAATCTATTATGCTGAGTGAAATAAGTCAGAGAGAGAGAGAGAGAAAAACGCAGAATTGTCTCACTCATCTATGGATTTTAAGAAAAATGAAAGACATTCTTGCAATAATAATTTTCAGACACAAAAGAGAAAAGAGCTGGACGTTCCAGCTCACCTCAGGAAGCTCACCACAAAGAGTGATGAGTTTAGTTACAGAAATAACTACATTTTGAACTGTCCTAATAATGAGAATGTATGAGGGAAATGGAGAGCCTGTTTAGAGTACAGGCGGGGGTCGGGCGGGGAGGAGGGAGACTTGGGACATTGGTGATGGGAATGTTGCACTGGTGATGGGTGGTGTTCTTTACATGACTGAAACCCAAACAAAATCATGTATGTAATCAAGGTGTTTAAATAAAAAAAAAGAAAAAGAAAAGAAAAAGAAAATCTATAATGTAAAACCCTCAAAAAAATTAAAAAATAAAATTAACACCCACCTTTCACCAGTGCAGCATTCCCACTACCAATGCCCCTCATATCCCTCCTCCCCACTCCCCTACCTGTATTTGAAACAGACTACTTCTCTCATGATAGTTTCTAGTGTAATTATTTTCTAACTGCACTCACTACTCTTTGTGGTGAGCTTCATATCGTGAGCCAGTCCTGTCGGCCCTCATCTCTATTGTCTCTGTGCATTATTACAATAATGTCTTTTATTTTTCTTAAAACCCATAGATGAGTGAAACTATTCCGTATCAATCTCTCTCCCTCTGATATATTTCACTTAGTATAATAGATTCTATATCCATGTATAGGAAAATTTCATGACTTCAATTTTTTTCCACATGTGGCTGTAAAACTTTTCCAAAATCATTTATTTAATAAATCGACCTTTTTCCATTGAGTGTTTTTTTTTTACTCCTTCAGGAATTGTATGCTTACCAGGGGGGAAGGAAGGTTGGATGGCAGAAACAAAAGGGATCTTATTGGTGGTAGGAACGTTGATCATAATTGCTGTGAATCCTTTATGCTATATAGAGCACAGCATGTAAAGTGCTTGCCTTGCAAATAACCAACCCAGATTCAATACACAGCATCCCATGTGATTCCCCAAGAACCACCAAGAGTAATTCCTGAGTTCAGAGCCAGAGTAACCTCTGAACATTACCAGGTGTCCCCCCAAAAAGGGGCTAGGCCCACTGAAATTCTGTAATATAATAAACTAATGATTATTCAGTTATAAAATAAAAATAATTACCATAAATGTGAAAGGTGATTTTTTTTAATTTTATATTTCTGTTGAATGGGTCTGTTTCTATTTTGAATGCCAGCATCACATGTTTGTATTACTGCATCTTTGTAACATACTTTGAAGTCAAGTGTTATGTCTCCAGCTTTGTTCTTTCTCATGATTGACTTGACTATTTCTGGTTACTTGGTTCTGTAAAAATTATAGGATTTTTTTTCTGTTTATATAAAAAATACCATTGAAATCCTGACAGAATATATTAAGTTTGTAAATGACATTAGGTAGCATTTAGGTATTTCTATTCTCATAGACCACTATTTTATTTGTACAACATTCCCTATAATAGAAGCATTTTTGTATCTTCTTCAAAGAGAGGAGAAATTGCCTATTTTACATCATTGGGACAGTATTTATGGATCGATAGTTTTATTTAAGAAGCTCAGTTCTAGCTTCTTTAAATGTGTAGGCTCAAGTACATATCTCTGTTCCCTGTTTGGAGATGAAAACTAAACCTTCAGTCCAAACTTCCATGAACCACCATTGAATCAACTTATGCACAATGTTGTGTTCAGTTTCCTCTCCACTTCTACTATCAAGGGATTTTCTTTATTTTCCTATGGCTTAGCTGTATTGAAAAAGATAACTATGTTTTGTCTAGCATCTCTGCTATTTGCCTTTCCTTATCAGCTCAATATGCCATATTGCTCAAAGCTCTTAGGATTTTTCCATTTTATCTATTATCTACAAAGGGCAAGGGACTGTAACTTTTCAAGTGGATTCCATATTGTATACTGTAAATGTAAAAATAAAATACATAAAAACCATAAGGACCATAAAAGGAGTTTCTGGCATTAAAAATCAGAAATGGTTTTGAAAGAGATCTTGACTCAGACTTACACATTTTAGTTTCAAAAAGAAAATGCATCTTGAAATATTTATATTTGGTAAATCACAGAAATATGAAAATATAATACATTTTACAGTAAATATTTTATAATATGCTGACATTCCTATAGATTACTTAAGGCATATGGACTATATGGCATAGCTTATTATGAAGCTCAAGCACAAATATTTAGTAGAATGACCTGACCTCAACCTAAAAGAATTTCAGGGGGAAGACTTTTGCATTTATATTGACAGTGTGGATTAAGTTGCAGAAAACAAAATCATAAATTTAATAGCAAAGGCAACTGGAGAGAGTGTAGCAAGTGAGATTCTTGCCTTGTATACAGCTGACCCCAATTCTGTTCTTGGAATGCCATCTGTTCTCCTCAGAAATACCAAGCGGTAATCATGAGCACAGAGCAAGGAGTAAACCCTGAGCCCTAAGCATGTTCCAATAGCATTAACAACAACAACAACAACAACAACAAATCAATAGACAACAACAATCAAAAAAAAAAAAACCCCAAGAACACTATTTCTAAATCATCTTGATTTACTTAATGCTACACCATATGTTGTACCAACCACACAAGGTAACTTTTTGAGACTAAATTGAATTTAGTTCTTTGTATGTTTCATGACAATATTCTGCAAAAACTGTTCTTTAAAATGTAAGTTCTTAATTATTTATTGAGGTATAATTTACATGCAGTGGAAATAGATTGGATATGTTTTGATAAGTCCAAATAACCATCCAAATAATTATCATTCAAATAGTAGATTCATTACTATACCTCAATAAGGCCTATTCCCTTTTTCCAACTAGAGATAACTACTGTTCTACTTTCCACCATAAATGTTTAATTTTGCCTCAGTTATAACTTCATATAAATAGAATAATAAAGTTTGCAAACTTTTTGCCTGGCTTCTAGTATTCAAGTAACCAGGGGTTTACTCCTGGCTATCCACTCAGAAATTGCTCCTGGCTTGGGGGACCATATGGGACACCAGGAGATCAAACCGTGGTCTGCCCTACGTTAGTATGTACAAGGCAAACACCCTACCACTTGTGCCACTGCTCCGGCCCCTCAAGTTAATAGTCTTAAGATTTCTCATTCTTCGTTGATGTTTTTGTTTGGTTTGATTTGGTTTTGGTTTGGGGGGGCATATCCAGCAGTGCACAGGGCCTACTCTTGGCTCTGTGCTCTGGCATTAAATCTGACAGTGCTCAACAGACCATATTTGGTGCTGAGGATTGCCACATGCAAGACAAATACTTTACCCCTGTAATATCTCCCCAACCTCTCACCCATGTTTTTCTGTCTATAAGTTGTAAATGATTTTCTTTTCTTTTCTTTTTTGGTTTTTTGGGCCACACCCATTTGATGCTCAGGGGTTACTCCTGGCTAAGCGCTCAGAAATCGCCCCTGCCTTGGTGGGACCATATGGGACGCCATAGGATCGAACCGTGGTCCTTCCTTGGCTAGTGCTTGCAAAACAGACACCTTACCTCTAGTGCCACCTCACCAGCCCCTGTAAATGATTTTCTTGGGTTTTTTTTGTGTGTGTTGCTTTTGTTTTGCTATGTGTCCAAAAAGCAATACATTGTTTGATATTAGTTATTAATTATATAAATATATTATTTATATAAATTATATATAAATTATTTATATATGAGTATGTATATAAATTAATATATATTATTTACCCATTCCCTAGTGAAAGTGAAAAACAAGGAAAATACATAGGAAGGTAAGTGCATTTCAGCATAATATGATGAGCGAGAAGGTTTAGAATTAATAGAGATGGGAAATATGTCCCATATATCCGGGGAGTACTGTTGGGATGATGTGATGTTTTCTCTACCTCCACTTTTACTGGAGGAAGGGAAAGCAATGACTCCTAGCTACCTTGGGCTAGCAAAACTGATTTGGAAAACTGTTGAAAGGTTTGAAATGCATTACATTACTACAGAAAGCACTGTTCTTACTACAGGCTGTCTAAATCAGTTTCCCAAGCTTGTTTGCCCTACCATAACTTTCCAGAAAAAAATTACTTAGCACTACTCTGGAAATTAGCTTTTAAGAGAAAGTTTCTTCCATTGCACCCAAGCTCCCCACCCATTATCCCAAGCCCCTCTGGGATCAGTGAGATTTAAATCATCCTTATTACAACTTGCATAAGTTCAAAATGAATGATTTGTGGAAGGGAAACTTTAACAAAACAGTAATGAACCCTAATATTGAAGTTTTTATTTTATATTATTTGGAAAGACAAGTAGGACATACAAAGAGATTTGGAAGGTTTAAAATATTTAGTGCTTTTAATATAAGAAGTCTATTCTGAATAAATCTGTCTAATGAAAATATTACATACACGTGCAAATACTGGGCTACAAAAAAATCATCCAAATTTGTTAAAAATAAGAGGAACGTGACCCTAAAATTCCAAAAATTATTATTATTCCAAAAATAATGGACCAGACTACCCAAAGATCTATACATGATTCTTTATATCATTAAAATTACACTAAAAATATTTTGTAGCATTGAGGCAGGATCATGTTCACTATTTAGTGGTGTATAAGGGGGATAACAGAGAAAGCTTTAGCCCTAGAAAAATAGTCCCTTGTGTTTGCATTACCAAACTACAGCTTTCTTTTATTTCCTTAAACAGATGTCTTTTTGCTTATGCAAGGTCTAGTGACTATTGTCCCCATAGTTAATAACTATTATCCATTATAGTTAATATATACATTATTTTTCACTGCACAAACACACTTGCCCTAACTTTCCATCTGAAATCAGTTTCCATCTTTGATCAGGTTTTTTTCCCTTCAAGATCCCACACAAAGCCTGGAAACTTTGCTATATCTACCAACAAAGTTAATGAGTTGCAAGTGATGGGCACTGCAAGGTGAAAACAGTAAAGCCCACCCACCACGTAGTTTTCACAGATCTCATCATCACTATGAAGTTGACTTCTTTCTCCAAAACAGCACCTCAAAGATGGAAGCAATTGAATAAACAAGTTGAAAGCTGATTATGACACTTAATATATCTCATGGCTTCAAGAATATAACATATAACATTCTAAATGACCCAATCATAAAATAATTTATAACATTGACTACTGCAAATTTTAAGTCTTTTTGATGTGTCTAGAAGGCAATCCCCCAAGGTTCACCCTAAGGACATCCTTGTAATAAACAGAACTCAGACAGATGAAAAGATATAGCCAACTAATGACTTCCTTCAGGAAGGGTTGATAGATGAAGTCAGATACACAATTTCTCCAATGGTTTCATTAAACTTGCAAATTGGCTTCAAGAAACGAAGGGGGTGGATCCTGGCTCAGGAGTGATTTGATCACATTGCCAGTGCATTGGAAATCTGAATTATCATGTAATAAAATTCTGAGATAGGTTACAGAATGATTGTAGTAATATATAACACTAGTGAAACAACCTGTTATCTTGAAGCCTTATGGCCAAGGCTCATGACTTAATGAAATGGTTTTGTTCGTGACTAGCCATCATCACTTGTAGGCAAGAATAAATTTATTTTGTACTAAGTTCACTAATTATTTCCCATATTTCCTCTTACCTCCCTACTTACTGGGGATTTTTGGGAGAGAGAAATATGGTTAGGTCAATATAAGACACTTGAAGTAAGTATCTGTGTAAATGCAAGTTCAAATCATAGCTCTCTTTTTAAAATCTGACTTCATTTAAAAGAAGTTTTGACACTTCTAGTGTATATACCAAACCACCAAATAAGGCTATCCCAACTTCTTTTTTTGTTTTGTTTTGTTTTTTGGGCCACACCCGTTTGCTGCTCAGGGATTACTCCTGGCTAAGTGCTCAGAAATCGCCCCTGGCTTGGGGGGACCATATGGGATGCCATGGAATCAAACCGAGGTCCTTCCTTGGCTAGCGTTTGTAAGGCAGACACCTTGCCTCTAGCGCCACCTTGCTGGCCCCCAGCTATCCCAACTTCTAGGAGCACAAGGAAGAGGAGGAAACAATAAAACTTGACTTCTGACTTCAACACAGTTCCCTACCACGTAGTTCCAGATGGAGAGAAACATACTATAATACAGATACACTAGTTTCACACAAGGGAAGGCATCACTAATAGGGAGACCAATGACCCTGGTTTGCCCAAGACTGTCCCCATTTTAATTTTTTTAGTAATTTCTTTATTTATACACCATGGTTACAAACATGTTCATAATTCTGATTCAGCCATAAAATACACAATCCCATTCACCAGTACAACTTTCCCACCACCAATGTCCCCCATGTCCCTCTTTCCTCATCCCCTGACTATCTTTGAGACAGGTATTGTATCTCTCTCTCTCTCTCTCTCTCTCTCTCTCTCTCTCTCTCTCTCTCTCTCTCTCATTGTCATGGTAGTTGTTTTATTTTATTGTTGTTGTTGTTGTTGTTTCAGGGCCACACCTTGCAGCGCTTGGGTTACTCCTGGCTCTGTGCTCAGAAATTGCTACTGGAAATCGTGACATTGTAATTGAATATAAGCAACTCATACATCCTGGGCCTCAGTCTGCAGTAGCGAAAAAATGGCACCTTTAGCATAAGGTTCTAGTGAAAACAGGATACAGGGATTTTGTAAATCCATTTTAATACATTGTTTATTACAAAGTGAATAGTTCCTGTATTATTAATCAGGAGGCTCAGGAGGGATGTGATATTTCAGGTAAGTTTTAAAATACAGAGGCAAATGTTTATAAATAAAAATGATATAAGGAAGAAAACAGGAAGACAGGTCATGGTAAGTAGAATCTAAATATTTTTAAAGCAAGAACTTTTTTTTTTTGCTTTTTTGGGCCACACCCGGTGATGCACAGGGGTTGCTCCTGGCTATGTGATCAGAAATCGCTCCTGGCTTGGGGGACCATATGGGACATGCCAGGGGATGGAACTGCAGTCTTTCCTAGTTTAGTGTATGCAAGGCATACCACTTGTGCCACCACCCTGGCCCCTAAAGCAAGAACTTTATAAGTAAAATGTACCTATAAATAATAGTCTAATATCAATGCCGATGAAGTATTTTTGCTTCCACTGATAATTATTTTAACAGCCAGATTTTCCCTTGTGTGCAATTTCTATTAGCCACATAATTTCTAGGATTTATTTACTATAAATTGCAATCTGACTTCTAATCAAATATTAAACTTACAAGAAAATCAGGTTTAACTTGTTGGAATAAAAAAAAGATCAGGAATGACAGATCACTAAAAGTAGATTTGTGTTTATATAATGCCTCTTTTACTTGTGGAAAATAAAGCCAAAAACTGTCAATCAGCCTTTTGTTGTTGAAAAATCAAAGAAAAATATTTTCCTGAAATTTTTATTACAATAAAAAAGCCAGCAAAACTTTAAATTAGCTGAAACACCAAATGTGATCTCCTTATATTATAGACAAATTTAAATATGAATTGTCATTCCATTATCTCATCACAATGCCTTTACCAATATAAAAAGTGCTTGCACCATTGAAAATGATGCAAAATAATTTGAGTTTGGGACATTTATGGGGATTTTAATAATGAAAAACTTTAAGTAGCTACCAAAAATTTATAATTAATAATCCACCATATGCTTATTGTTTAGGATGCAGTCAAGAGCTAACACTTGCCATCTATATTGTTCTCACACATTCAAATTTTTTTCTATTGGAGCATTTTAAGCCAGATCATAAATTTCATGTTATTTATTCTGACTCTGTTCATGAAAGATATAACTGTTTTGTGCTGTCTTGGTCTTTGTCTCCCCAAGAGAGAAGAATTTACACAGGGGACCGAAGACAGGAGAGTGACAGTCTTTAATAAGAAAAGAAAGAGGAAAATAGAACATTCTAGGAGATGTTCAGTGCGGGATGGCCGAGAGGTTATGCTGTACAGGATTTTAGTTGACGATTTCCCTTTGTTCTCAAAAGCTGGTATGTTTCCTCTGCTCATTGCCTCTTGGGAAGGAAAGTCCATTCCTGGTGGTCTTTTTTCCTCAGGAGTAAAGACCACTGCAAAAATCACCCTCTGCTTTCAGGAAACACTCTTAAGAATTCTGGGACTATTGGATGCTTTCTTTGACTTGAGATCCTACACCACAAGGTGCTTCAGTTCTGACCAATTTCCCCATCAGGGGTGGCACTCCAGAGAACCCTGGATTATTCCCTCTCGCTGTGTTGCCTCCCCCATTTATGCCTGCTTAACTATGTGCTCAGACACCTCTATTTGAAAATAGCTTAATTTAACATCTATCTGCCATGACATTAATCTAGTAAACAAAAAAATTGAAGCAGGTAGATGGGTGGGGGCAGAAGTCCTGGTAATGAATTTTGGGAATATAATAAAACCAAGATGCCATTCAAAAAATGTACTCAGTCACTAGCCCTAAGCTAGCAGAAAAAAGCATTGTGGCTGGACCTACTTTGCAGACACGGGAACAAAGGCTGAAAAAATTCTACTGAGTTGGTGCCAGCACCAGCCCATAGTAGACTGGACCCTACCCAGAAGAAAAACTCGCACAGGATTCAAAGGCTTTGACAAGAACATTAAAAATGTGGACCACCGGGCCCGGAGAGATAGCACAGCGGTGTTTGCCTTGCAAGCAGCCAATCCAGGACCAAAGGTGGTTGGTTCGAATCCCGGTGTCCCATATGGTCCCCCGTGCCTGCCAGGAGCTATTTCTGAGCAGACAGCCAGGAGTAACCCCTGAGCACTGCCGGGTGTGGCCCAAAAACCAAAAAAAAAAAATGTGGACCACCAACAAGCTCTTCATCCTGACTATGCCTTAGTAACAGACATAGAAAGATACATAGAAACCTACTTAGAAAGCTTCATGTGCGTAGAATTGGGAGGAAATATACCCTATGAAATGAAATTGCAAAGGCAAGTAGAATGTTTCCCCATTCTGTGACCCACCGTTATGTCAACTGGGGGTGTGTAATTCCTTTCTTTCACTTTATGGAGTCCTCATGGCTACCTCTCCCACTGGATAAACCTGTGTTCTCTTATGAGTACATCTCTATCTATCTCTTTCTCTTTCTCTTCATGATCTTGAAATAAAAAGGGTTTATTTGACTCTTCATCTCTTCCTGAAATTCTTTGCTGTGAGGGAAACTGGTGGACCCATACAGAATCTGCATAGGATTCGGACTACTTTTCCTTTTCTCACAAAGAGCAATTCCTGCTTCAGATCACAGCTCCCAAGAAATTGAATGGCAGCCACAGACTTGGAGAAAATATTTGCAGATCAAATAACTGATAAAAGATTTGTGTGGAAACTGTGAATTACTCTTACAACTCAGAGACTGGGAGATAGTACAGCAATCAATGCACATGCCTACCATGTGCAAATCTGGGCTGAATTCTCAGCACCACATGGTCCCTTGATAATCACTGGGTGAGTACCTGGAACCTCTGTGTTGAATCCTGGCGACCAGGCCAAGAATCATTATTGGAGACTCAGGACTTCCTGAGATCTGCTTGAGAACTCTAAAAAAAATAAATGTACTCTTAGAACTCAGTGAATGTACAAAAGAAAAAAAAAACCGAATCAGTCACCATGTTCAAACTGGGCCAGCTCCATCAACTCACTCCTTTATTCATTGAGATGTAAACTAAGCCATGAAAGTTTATGGTACACCTGCCCATACAGTAGATAGCTGGCCATGGTGGGAGGAGAAGGTGGATTAAGCCCCTTTTCTGATCCTGCCAAAGCCATGTTTGCTGCCTCCATTACCCAGAATCACCATTTCCCAATGGCCTGCCTCATCACTGACCCTCTACAAAGCAAGTTTCTCTTTATTTATTTTTGATATGGGACTACACCTGGTGGTGTTCCGAGGTTACACTGACTTAACTCTGTGCACAGTGATGACTACCAAGATTGCTTAGGGAACCATGATGTGCCAGGAAGAGAATCAAGGTTGACAAGACAAGTGCATTAATCCCTGTAATATCACTTAAGCCCATGGAAATGTTTAATATTTTGATTTTGGTTATAATTGAATACATTTGAAAAGATTCATTGAGACGTATACAGACCAGCAAGATTTTTTTTTACCGGCAAGTTTGCATTTGTAAATTCAATTCCAATAAAAATAATTTCAAAGAAAAAATTTAAAAGAAAAACAGTCAGATGGCAAGGATTAGTTTTCACATTGTGTTGATTCAAGTGGGATTTGGATGCAACCTGATAGATTGCCAGGTGGAGCTGCTGGGACACAAATGTCCACAGTACTCAAGTGCACATGGCAGCTCTCAGTCCTAATTATTCCAGAAACTTCCCCTGGTGCCAAAAGTGGGTAGAGAGGAAAACAGTAGACTCCCCCTTGAAGCTTCTATTACTTTTCTCCCCACTTCATATGTCACCTACAACTTAATGAACAATTCCTCAATAATATCTTACAATTAAATTATGTATAAATAAATGTCTCTTTTTGATTCAGAATGTCATTTTTAGTTGACTGATTTGAGTTGGGATTCACAAGGTCCCACTAAGTGCTTTTGGTTATAGCTCTTAAATAGCTCTTAATTTTCTGAGGTGCCTCCTCTTTCATTTGTCCTCATGATACAGATTTGTTGGACAAACTTGATTATTTTTCTTAAGGAGTACAATATGCTTAGGATTTTAGCAATTGATTAAGAAGAATTGTGGAGGGTTTTTGCCCTTGAATAAAAGCTTTAATTATTCCAAAGTTTCAGGGTAGCATTGATGAAGAAGTTCAAGTAAAACATTTTTTATGTCTGAGCACAGATTTTATAGTTGTTCTTTGAAAAATAGATTTGACAAAACAGGTTACCTTCAATAAAGGAGAAATGTTCATTTGAAATAAATTAGTAAGTGACAAAGTGGGGCCAGAAAAATAGTATAGTGATACCTTTGCATACAACCAACCTAAGTTCACTCCCATGTACCCCATATTGTGGCCTGAGCCCTGTCACAAGTGATCTCAAAGTGCAGAGCCAGAATTAAATACTTCCAGGTGTACATACTCCACCCCATGAAAGAAGAGGCAACCCTATTTAGTTTTTGGTGGGCTCCTGTTAATTCAAACATTCTAGTTGATCCAAGACAACATTTAAGTGTTGGCAGTCTGAGGCAATATCTACACCAGGTGTGAGCAAAACACAGTTCTTGTTTTATTCCTAAAATATGTTAAGGATTGCTAGACCCTAGGGCCTAGTGCTAAAGAGTCTTTTCATGCCAGAAAGATAGGATAGCAAGTAAAGGATTGCCTTTACTCCACCCTGGTTAGAATCCCAGACACTACATATGGTCCTTTGAGTCTCACTTGGATTACTTTTAAGAACAGAATGAGGAATGGCCCAAACATCACTGAGTATGGATCAACCACACTCCCCAACCCCCCCAAAAAGTCTATTTAACAAAAAGGGGCTGGAATTGTAAATTGGAGGGGGAAGAATAGCCCTTCCACACTTAGAGGAAAAAAATGGTTCCCCTTGAAAGAAGAAAACTAGAATAAAATACGATTTTACCAAGAAAATATTTTTCTTCCATTATATTTGTGAACTTGTTTTCTTTTTTCCCAATATTTTTTATAAATAGGTAAATAGACCTGGAGGCTGAATTCTAACTCAGATTCACTTGTTTTAAGTGGTAGTAAATCAAAGTAGTACTGCAGTGTCTTGTTATATCTCTGGATAAAGCACTGGATTGTAAATTTTTAATTGACTTTTCTTTTTTCTAATACAAGTGCTAAACGAAGTTTGTTGGTTTAGTTATTCATATCCAAAGGGGCATTCACTTCAAAGTCTAAGTCAAATGCATTGTCGCATGACTGGTTATGGCCAGTCTGCCTCCTCCAAGTGAAGCTTTTGTTTTACAAATCCTGTTTGATTAGAGACCAGGTCAGTTGGGACTGACCTCTTTTTTTAAATTTTGTTTCCTTTCCCACAAATTAAATCCTACTCAGATTATTTAAATTTGCCAATATTAAGCCCTTGAACTCCTAAACTCTTCCCTCAATCTCAATATAAGGAATCCTGGCACCTTGAGTTCACCTTTCCTCCACATCCTATAGAAGTTTCTAAGTTTTATAAGTAGTAAACCTTTATTTCTCTTTACATTTTCCTGGTGGCTATGCTATTAGGACCAATCTTGTCCGAATCAATAAGATGATACCAATACAGAACAGACATCTAAATGTCTGATCTTTTTTCATTGCTGTGAGAGTCATCACTGGGCTCATGACCTATTCACCTATATTGTTCAATTGTGAAAGTAGCGTCTGGAGTAATAGCATAGCTGGTAGGGCATTTGCCTTGCATGTGACTGACCCAAATTCTATCCTCAACATCCCATATGGTCCCTCCAAGCAACTCCTGAGTGCAGAGCTAGGAATAACTCCTGAGCACTGCTGGGTGTGGCTCCTAAAATAAAACAAAATAAAATTTAAAAAAAATTGTGAAGTTATATAATAGTTTCATTAACCTAAGTTTCATCTAATAGTTTCATGTTTATTTGTTGCAAGTAACTGCTTATTCTGCTTCTGTCATCTTTTGCAATAGTGCTAACAGGCCTGAAACCTAAGGGTATAGACCCAAAAGATAAAAATGGGACAATAAAGACCTGGAACTGGCCTCGTGGTCAGCCTCTTGATGGGCAATCACAATCAAGTTCTTGATTAAATGAGCATAGTTAACCTTTGGATGTAAAGGTCAACTACTCATCTTTGGAAATCCCCCTCAACTGCCAATAAAAGGAGCTTGAGAGCTCAGCAAGGAGTTATTGCCTGATAAGGGGCAACCCCAACATGCTGGTAATAAAATTCCCTTGCTTTTGCATTACTGTTCACATTACTGTTTGTCTCCTTGGTAGGCTTTGTGGATTGATCCTGAGCCTGAAAGCTAACATATTAATGGCCATTGATGAGCAAGGGAGAAGGAGCACACAGGACACCAGTCCACACAGCACCCTGCTTCTGGTCCTTGATTTTTGTACTCCCCAAGAAGGATTTCATGGAAAGTATGAAATAGTTAAAACAAGTGTTTATTGAAAAAGGCTGAGGAGACAAGTGAAGGAAGATAGCAGTCAACTAGGGATAACCTATTTAAGAAACAGAAAAGTTAGTAAAGACACATCTGTATAAAGTGGAGGAGGTGGGGGTCAGCTAAGGAAGACCACCTGTGGCTGTCTTTATTTTCCCTCTTTGCAGGACAGAAAGATAATATTGAAGGTCAAGCACTTGTTTCGCATGTGGCCAATCCAGATTCAATCCCCACATTCCGTATGATCTCCAGAGCCCACCGGAAATAATTCCTGAGTGCAGAGCCAGGAGCAAACCCAGTCTACTGCTGTGTGTGAACCCAAAACAAACAACAACAATTGCAAATGCCTGTTAAGGTACATATATGTGGGCCTAATTTTGGTCAGTTAAATCATTTTTAAGTTGAGCATGGAGTTTGCTTAGCAGTCACCTGGGACTGGCCTGTGCTGGCTACCCTTGGTGATAATAAAGGGGGTTACTTTGTAGGGGGAAATCATAAAACTGAAGTTTTTGACTTTATATAAAATTGATCAATGAAGGGGCCAGAGAGATAGCACAGTGGTGGGGCGTTTACTTTGCATGCAGTGATCTAGGACGGACCTGGGATCGATCCCTGGCGTCCCTTATGGTCCCCCAAGCCAGGAGCGATTTTTAAGTGCATAGGCAGGAGTAACCCCTGAGCATCACCGGGTGTGGTCCCCCAAAATAAAAACATATGTTAATGGGTGAAAAAAGTAGAATGCCTGTCTTGAATACAGGCAGGGGTTGTGGGAGGAGGGAGATGGGGGGCATTGGTGGTGGGAATGTTGCACTGGTGAAGGGAATACTCATTTTGTGACTGAAACCCAACTACAGTCATGTTTGTAATCACGGTGTTCAAGATATTATTAAAAGAATTAAAAAAAATTTTAAAAATGTCTATACAGCAAAAAGAAATGATCCATAAAGAGGAACTTACTTTCTTAAATTGATCAAGCTTAAACTTATGTGAAAAATTAAATGTTTGCTTCTGGAACATTATCGATTTTCAATATAACGTTCAGCTTATACAGACAGTTTATTCTTTAGCTCCCATTATTCTTTAGACAGTCAGTGTTGACTCCTATAGCATCCCCAAACTCTCTGGAAGGAAAAATAAAAAAAGATGGATTAAAGATGTTCCTCTGTCATTAGCCCTAGTGTAGTACAAGGACCTTACCCTCTTTGTAGACAAAGGAACTGAGGCCTAATAAAACAACCAGGTGCCAGCACTGACCTAGAGAAAATTGGACCTCAGTCCAGAGAGAAGCTTTTTAGAAGGAACAAAAGTTTGTGATAAGGACATGAAGAATGACATCAAAAGTTCCAAGGCCTTTCTTTCTTTCTTTTTTTTTTTTTTTTTGGTTTTTGGGTCACGCCCGACAGTACTCAGGGGTTACTCCTGACTTTATGCTCAGAAGTCACCCCTGGCAGGCACAGGGCACCATATGGGATGCCCGGATTCAAACCACCATCCTTCTGCATGAAAGGGAAACACCTTACCTCCATGCTATCTCTTTTTACATAGCAGTGGCCTCTTATCAGGGTAGAAAGCCCCAGGTGAGTGCAGTTTGGGAGAAAAACTATAAAACCAGTTCTGTAAAGGCAAGAGCACATCTTTACTGCCCCTGATGTAGGAGGCCTACAACTCCACCTGAGGTGTGTGTTCTTAGCTCTCATCCCTTTGGAGAAGCCCATGTTCTCCCTGGAGCATTATTCTATCTCTCATTCCTCACAATCTCTAGATAAAATGGCTTTGCTTCCCTATTCTCCTGAAATTCTTTTCTGGGAGGCAAGGCAATTAACTTGGAATGCCTGGGTGCCAAGGCATACCTAAGCTTTTAGGGGGGCTCAGCCCACCAGATGTATCCTCAGATTTTCCTGGTGGGTAGAACTAATTTAACCCCCAAGGGTTTCTCAAAAGACCCACTGTGGACGCCTTTTTTCCCCTGCGTGATGGTTGAGGAATTTCCAAAGAGATGCCTGGCAGTACAATTTCAGCTAGTATTTGACTATCTCTCCGTTTATATCAAGCAAAATATTGACCTTATCAAATAATTTGGCTCAGAAATTCCAGCACCAAAGTTTATTTTGAGTACCCCTTTTTCTGGATGTAGTCAGCCCTAAAAGCAAAGACAATTTTTCTCTTTGCAACTGCAGTTTCTGGTAATCAAGGGCATAACCTGAATGCATATCTTAACTACCAGCCCTCCTTTAGAAACAGGGAAGCTCATTCTTGGGGATTTGGTCCCTCCCTTCACTTAACCTCTAAAACAATAGAGTCCAGCCTAAAAAGACCAAGTTTCTAGATATTTCTTACTTCCTCCTAATCCTGATTTTCACATTTAAAGTAAGCTTGCAAGGAGTTACCTTGAGTTGTGACCTTCTCTCTTGTAACTTAGAATTTTTAGTCACACTCATAGCTTAGGTATTGCTATTGTTATACTAGGCTTTGTGATTACAATTATTCTTCACCTGTGGCTAATTTTACCCCTATAAATTCCCTTGCTCAAAAAATTAAACTTGTTGCACTCCTGCAAGAAACGTGTTGACCTCACATTCTCTGTGTGGTTTCATTTATTTCATATTTTATATTCGACCGCTTGTGCTCCCGCTTTCTTCTCGTGTAGTGCTATGACTCACGAGAGTTGCTGAGACGCATCACGTCTACAGCACCTGGGTAAGAATATAGGAATGATTCTCTTTCCCTGGCTTGAGCATGGGTTCCTCAGCTCCCTAATAAATTGGATGAAAGGGATTACTTTCCCTGCCAGGTAGAACAAGTGTATCCCAGATGTAGTTTTACATTAGTCTGGTGAGATATAAGGTCCATACTATGCTGGTGCTTGGAGACTCATCGGTCCTCTATTTCTCAGGCATCTCCCAGTGTCCTTGTGGGGTGAGAGGGAAGCAGTAGATTTCCTTCTTGAAGGTTGTCTCTCTCCTTCCCATTTCACCTAAATCACCTGAAACAATGCCCTTCTTTTTGGTACAAAGAGAGTTCGAGGTTCATCTTTCCAAAGTCTGGTTTCAAATATATGATCTGTCATTTCTTCAGGAAGCTTTGGTTCTTCTCTAAAGTAGTTATATTATTTAACAACAATAACTGGGCTTTAAAAGGAGTTAGAGCTCAAGAATGTCAATAATTCTATCTACTTTCAGTTAGCCTACTTAGAGAAAGCATGAGAAAAAAATACATTTCAACTGTATTTTCCTGATCACATCTAAGACTATAAGGAGTTTACTTCTTTGATTTTATTTTTATCTTGTTTGCACTGAATAGCTTGATTTCTTTATTTTTAACAGTTGTAACTGAAATGTCTTTGACACAAAAATTGTATATATTTAAGGGACACAACTTGATGTTTTGATACATGTATACCATTTATAAAAAAATTACCACAATCAAGATAATTATCATATCCTTCACTTCTACATAATTACCATTTGTGGGCATGGTGATGAGGTGAGCAGGTAGTCTGGTAGGTGGCCCTTGACAATAAGTTTAGGTATGTAACTAAACCAAGATATGAGCTAAAAAAGAAGTTAGTCTGTCACAAGCACTTATGCTAGCCCTGGAATTAAAAATGCAGAACCCTCTTTAGAAATATAGGAACTGAGGTCTGAGAAGACTCTGAATGAGACTCATGCCAGCTCAGAGAAGATTAGACCCCCTCAGGAGAGGAACAACAATAAGTAAAAAAAAAAAGTGCCATGCTAAAACTATGAAAGAGTATCCCAAGTTCAAAGGCTTCCTTTTAAAAAAAAAAAAAAAAAAACCCTTGCTAGAATTCTTCTTTGAATAGAGAGAAATAGAGACAAGTCAGGACACTTTTTGAGAAAAAAAATCACTATATCCCCCCTTTCCAGAGCCCATTGTGGCTCTCTCATCTTTTTGGAGAACTCTGCTTTCTTTCTTTAATGTATTACCCTTTGTTTCTCCTGCTGCCTTTTAAGGAGATTTATTTCCTTTTACTCTTTATTTCGTCATTAAATTTTCTATGAGATTTGACAGCTAGTCTGGAGACAAGTCTGACTTTTCCTGCAAAGGCAAACACTCAGGCCTGCCTGAGACCGTGGCTTCCCAGAAACTTGGGTGCTTGGGATCAATTCCCATGCCACATGAATAAAGGGGGCTCAGGTCTAAATTGATAGCTGCCTTTGTGGATCAGGGGGTATCTATCCATACTGCACAAGGACTCATGCACATTTTACCAATTTGAACCCCCTTTGGGTGCTTCCACAATGAGATGAAGGCAGGCTAAAATTGAAAAAATAATAGTCTCTCTACTGAGGCCAATACCTCTTTCTTCCCACATTTCCCAAAATAACAGAAGATTCAAGATCTACATTCCTTTTTTTTTCTTCTTCCATTTTTTTGTGGGCAAAGTGAATTACAAATCTTTCACAGTAATATTTAAGGCACATAGTAATAATGAATGAGGGGCATTTCCACCACCAGTGTTGTCCTCCTTCCATCCCTATTCCCAGCATGCTTCCTCCTCTTCAATCCCCCAAAATGCTAATGCATCTGTTCCCCCCATGTACAGCTTGATGTAAATTGGGTATCGTTTTTGTTGTCATTGACTTTGAATTTTGTATTCAAGTCTGAAGATACATTTTCTTAACACATTTCAAATGTGCAATATATGATTATTAATTATTGTTACTGTGCTGTGTTTAGTTTTATAGAATTTATTCCTCTTACATGACTGAAACTTTATATGCTTTGACTATACCACCTTATTTTCCTTCCTTAGTACCAGCAATGATCAGTCAATACTCTATCTACATCTTTGTGCATGACCATTTTTAGATTCCACATAGAAAAGATACCATAATTAGTTTTTCTTTTGACTCTTTTACTTTAATTAGTAAATACGGTTTCATCTAGGAAGCTGCAAATGTCAGGATGCTTTCCAGAACAAATGAAATCATCCTGTGATGCTGCATTATTCAGCCATGTTGGCAAAGTATCACAGGAAAAGGTGCCTGGGCTTCTGAGCATGGCTTGGGAGAGTTAAAATAATGGTTAGTGAGTCAAGGAGAAAAAGGAGATAGTTGTACAGCTTGTGTTAATGATTAAATGAATCATCAGCAAGATAGTTGTCCATTTTTTGTATAATCTAGAGATAACATCATCAAATAACATCTGCCTCTATTTAGATGTCATCATGACAATCTTCACACCCTCTTGCCAGATAATTGGATCTTTGCTCATTCCAATCTTTCCATGACTAGACTTAGTTTAACATTAAAATATACAATGCATACAAACAGAAATTAGTACAGGGAGACAGGGTCAATGTCAGGGAAGAATGAATCTAATAAAAATATATATCCAGAACAAGATTGACTCACTAGTGCCTGCTTACTTACAGTCTCAAAAGAGGGACTGGTGAATAACACAGTAGTTCTGTTGAAAATTTTTGTAAGAACTTCTTATAGTTTTCCATCGTGGTCATATTAATTTAAAATTCTTTATCAATAAAAATTTCATTTTTTCTCAAAGATACTATGGTTGATATTACGTTAGTAATGGTTTCATGTATACATTATTCCACTGCCACATCCACTCCTGTCACCAGAAGACAATAATCCTCTTTCTCTACATTCTCACACACTAAAGATCTTGACATCTAATGATAGAAATGTAATTAATCATTTGCTTTATTTAAAATATAATAGTTATGGGGCCTGAGCAATAGCACAGCAGTAGGGCATTTGCCTTGCATGTGCTTGACCCAGGACAGATCTGGGTTCGATCCCTGGCATCCCATATGGTTCCCCAAGCCAGGAGTGATTTCTGAGCGCATAGCCAAGAGTAACCCCTGAGCATCACCAAGTGTGACCCCCAAAAAACAAAAAAAATAGGAATGATTATGAAAGATCAAGGATGTATTACAACTAGCAATAAGGTTACTAATATACTATAAGATTTCTTTGTGGTTTTCTCTGCCCTCAGAAAATATCCTACTTAAGACATACTTAAGTCTATACAGTCTATACACTGTGTTCAAGTTATTTGACATTATTCTTTCTATAAGCCTATGACGTTTTCTTGATTTTTTGAATTAGTTTTCAATTAACTTTTCTTTCATTTTATTTAAATTATAAAAATATTACATGGTTTAAATATACTGAAGGCTAAGAGAGATAGTACAGAAGTTAATGTACTTGACTTGACTGTGGCTGACCTGGTTCAATTTCTCACAGTGGTCCTCCAAATGCACCACCAGGAATGATCTTTGAGCCTGGAGTCAAAAATAAGACCTGGGCACAGATGAGTGTGTCCCAACCCCCTGTCCCCCCAAACAACCCAAAATAATCTTAGTGAATAAGCAGATAGATTCACAGAAGTCTTCCTCCTTCCCCAGTTGGTAACCATTTTTAATTTAGTTTTCCTAAATATAGACAAGTGTAGGAAGTCATATTCACACCTTTGTGACATAATAGAGGGATCCTTGGCCACAGAGATAGCTCAGCAGGCTGGAGCACATATTTTATATGCAGGAGGCCTGATTCAGTCCCCCAGTGCTGTACCCTCCCTTTGAGCACAATTAGGAGTAGCCCCTGAGCACCACCAGATTAAAGAAGGAACCTATAACACTAGTTGGTAACATACTCTTTTTACTTAATAATATGTCCTCTTTTTACTTAGTATTTCATTTCACTAAATCAACTTTGCCCTGCATGGTATTTTATTATGAGGTAGGCTTGCCTTCATTTATTCCATTAGACTTGCATTAATAAGCATTTCTTATGGTCTTTGTTATTAAAACACTTTTGCAGTTACCTATGCAGTTGCATTTATCATTTTGAATTTTATATGATATTATCTATTTGGGGGGAAACACACTCAACAGTGCTTGGGCACACATATTAGAGATTCAACTCAGAGTATGTGCTCAACCCCTGATCCTGCATGATACCATATAAATGAATGAAAAAAATAAGTTCCAATCCTACCTTCTATAATGGATGAATTTATTATTTGATAACATACCCCCTGAAGAATGATTAGAAATAGTTAATTATGTCATTGTGATAATGACTGTGGTTTATTATCAAAACTCATAATCATGTTACTCATACAACAATTTCATCAACTTGCTTCTACATATATCACAAGCTGGTTTGAATGCACACAGAACACTAAATGCTCTAAATATATGTCAGCAGTTCCTGGACGTTCTGCTTCCTTCAGCACAATAAAGTTGGAAATTAATACCATCAACTACTTGAACAGACCGGAGTGCAAAAATAAGCATGAAAATAACACTCTTGAGCATTGTACAGAGTCAGCACTTAGCTATTGTTCTGTGATATCTCACATGACACCAGAGATGATGCCAGCATATAGAATATTACGTATAAAATGATAGCAATGTCCTTAGATGGCTGGCAAACAGTGTGGAAGTAGGGAAAGACTAAGAATTCTTTCCTACAGGATTCAAAGAAAAGGTAGCCCTTCTGACTTTTTCAATTAAGATTTCTCCTCTCCGGAGCAGAGAGGAAAACTAAGTTCTGTCATTTAGGTAAAAAAAAAATAAGAGTAGTGTCTGGAACATTGAAGGAGAGTAGCTTCCATTATTGTCAAGGCTGGGGAGGGGACAGCATTATTCAGTTTATGAACCTGAGTTCAAAGCTCTGCTGTACCACTTAGAAGCCCTTACATCTCAGGCAGAAGAGAAGGTGAAAGCCCACAAGATTCTTAGAAGTGTGAATCCCCTGAGACCAGTTTCCCTGTACTGCAGATCTACTACCACTAATATTCCATGTAAATACAACCTTTGTTTACAATCCAGGCATAGACTCTCTTGAATTCCCCTACCACCACAACCAAATACTCAGAAGCTACAAATCTCTTTCCACATGATAAGAAGAGAAATTTTGTTCTTTTAAATTGAGCAGCCCATTGAAAAACTGACATTGTATATGATTCAAGGTGGACAAGAATAGTGTGTCAGTGAAACTTTGGAGGGCATCCCCTTGCCTCCACCATGTTTGCCAGGATAAAAAAAATTCACAACATTTATTCCCTGAAGAGAAAGCACAGTTACTCCCTAGAAAAAGCTCATGCCATTTATTTTCAAAGCAACTATCATAGATGTTATGCTAGCATTTGGCTACAAACCATAGTTATAACTATTACTGAGGGCATAATGATTTGAGTAGGTAGATACATGAGTAATGGAAAACAGCTAATCCAAAATCTAGATTCTGCTGTTAGAGAAGAATTAGATTATGTGATAAACAAGTGGCTTTAGCATTCATTTTCTTTTCTTTTCTTTCTATTTTTTGTCAGTTGGATCAGCTTGCTCCACCTCAAAGACTAGTTGCCAAGCAACAGATAAAATTTCCATTCGACCATGAAATATCCAGCTTAATAAATCTTATAGCTAAACACTTTTTCTTGAAAACTGTGGTCCTCAATATTTCTTAGGTATAAAACATGTGAAGCAGAAGATTTGAGCTCCACATCTAATGGCCTAAGATGTAGATTCCAATTGGACATTGACAGCCTATTGTCATTGACATTTAAATAAAAATGAGCTCCAAGTAGAAACTCAATAGGAAGGTGGGCAGGGAGTAGGGCTGGTATCTCAGGTGTTTTCTGTGAGTTTCTGGTGGAGACATAAGAGAAAACTCAGGATCAGAAGTTTGAGTGAAGATAAAAATAAGCAGATTTGAATCCCTGCTCTATCACAGTTACAGATATTGAGCAGAATATTTTGTCTATACAAGACTCAGATTTCTCGTCTGTAAAATGGCACTAATACTAAGAGTGTGCCCTAATATATTGAAAAGATTAAGTGAGAAAATGCATAGATAGTGCTTAACAGGATACACTCAGAATATTTTTGGAATATAAACAAAATTCATTGCCATTATTGTTACACCCTACTGTTTTCTCTTTCTTACATAATCCACTGCTTCTAGCCCAGGATAGACTTCTTGTCTTTCTGATATATGTTCATCACAATAGCTAGGATATAAAAACAAACTAAATGTCCAATGACAGATGAATGGATTAAAAAAAGTTGGTTGGAGAGATAGTATAGCAGGTAGAGAGCATTGCTTTATACACAGCTTAGCTGGATTCAATAATCAGCACTGCATATGGAACCACAAGGCCCCCCAGGACTGATCCCTAAGGCACAGATCTAAGAGATAACCCAAAACACCACTGGTGTGATTAAAAAAAACCCTAGTTGAGGTATATATGTCAATGGAATACTATGCTGCTCTAAAGAAAAAAATGAAGTAATGCAATTCACTGAAAATTGAATGGAACCAGAGGGTGTACAAGTCAGGAGGAGGACAAATACCAGCTGATCTCACTTATCAGCAGACTAAAGTGAAAAAATGCCAGAGGACAGACATAGAACAATGTCAAACTCTTGACCTTAGAATTCAATACTGACTACAATTCCCTAGGGTGAGGTGGGAGGGCAGGACTTTAGGTGACTTAAGAACAAAGATGGAAGACGGTGGACACTTTGGTGGGGGGTGTAGTAAACTTGTACAAAAAATATACTTTGGCACTAATGTAACCATCTACCCTAAACTATACTGCTCGGGTCAGGAGTAGAAGGACAAGACCATACAACTGGAATAAAGTTTAATTATACTATAATTCATCTGCCAACATGACCTCCGCACTGGCCAGCCAGTGCCAATTCCCAAAGGAGATGAGCCCCGTCCAACATAATGGGAAATATTACATAGGGAAAGGATATATGGAGGTTCCAGCTTTCTGATGATCTTTAAAATGATTGGCTATTGTAGAGGTATCTTCCTACTGCTCCCTTGTCCTTCTCTAATAGATTACCTGGTGTGTACAGGTAGCTTGGGGCAGTGCCTATGGAAATAGGCTTGCGAAGACCTAGCATGTAGTTTATACCATGTGGTTCTCACATAATGGCACCTCTCCCTGCTCAGAACCTGAGAAGCCTGCCATGTGGCCTTCAAGAAATGGCATACCTCCTTGTTCAGAATTCAGGTACCAACAATACTAGAAATTTAAATAAAATACTTTGGAACCTCAGGGCTGGAGAGATAGTGTGTAGGTCACTTGCCTTAGACACAGTTTACCTATGCTCAATCTCTGGCACCCCAGATATTCCCTCAAGCCCTATCAGGAGTGATTGCTGAGCACAGAGCCAGTGTGGCCCCCAAACAAAAATAATTAAAGTTCCAGCCTTTTGCCAATGCTTAGCTGTTTAGAGAAAAGATCAAACTGCTTGGAATAATGAGACTTAGATTCAGTTCTTCACCTCACCTTTATCCATAACCATGCTGTGACCTTGGAAGAGGGGTGGAGCTAAGAACATGCAGGTGGGGCACTAATGATGGGGATCTCTCAGTGAACCACACATCATGCAGAGCTCAGGGATACAGGGAGCCATTGTAGCTCTCAGTCCCATAGTTATGTCAGACAGAACAAGCTCCACCTATTGCTGGAGTCCATCTCAGTCTAGCAATGGTTATGGCATCTCTGGACTATTGGAATCCCCTTGTCAGCATCCTGGTTCATAGCTTTGCTAGTAAGGTATTCATTTTCTGTCACTAATATTGTTTAGTCAAATCTACTTTCTCTGTTCATAGGCAGGAGGGCAACTTATATTTAATTATTTACTTATATGCAGAACCACACCCTTTCATCATTATGTAATAATTCACTGTCATTAAATTATAGTGTATCTTGAGTAAATTCTGTCCCTCAGTTTTCCCATCTTTCAAACTAAAGTCTTTGAGCTGCCTTATAACCCGAAGTTGCTTCTCCATAATTCTCTAAACTATGCTTGTTAAGTTTTCAGTTATCTAGTTAAGACCTTATCCAGTTAGTGATTTTATATGTAATGATTAATTACAAGAGGAAATTACAATTGAAAGCTCTAAACTCAAAAGTAGGTTACAGTGCCTAGATATATAATTTCTGGCTAACTTTTCTACCTCTCTGCTCTATGTGCTACACATAACACCTTGTTCTTCCACCTCCATCTGCAGCAGGCTTCTGCTTATTCATACCACAGAAGACAGAAGTTCATCTCTATAGACATCAGAACTCCTTAAAACCTGATCTCTTTCTTTCTATCTAACATTATATCCCATTGATCTGGTGCATTGAGAGTCATCTGTAAAAACTGCAAGTAATGTGTCATTCATCATTGTGAGCTATTTTAATCTGATTGCCATTTAATTGAGTGAAAAGAAAACTGGGTTTGAGATTAAATTGATTTGACTCCTATTTTCCTCTTGGGTCTTTACAAGTATGGCAGACAGACTCAAAGGTGATACCCATAATCTCCACCAGAAGGTAATCTCAGATAATCTCACCTGCATGTAACCCTCTACCCTTGTTTAGGATTGGACATAGTAATTTGTATTGAAACTAGAAAATAGCCAAATTGATAGGATATCATTTACATGACTAAATTATAAGGAATTACAACTTCTCTCTGGATGTTGCTTTCTTCACAGCTTGCATGATTTAACTAACATATGTTGGAGAGACTGGTAAGGGAAAAGGAACAGCCTTCATACTGTAGACCAGCCAGAACTGAGGCTCTCAGTCCAGAAATTTAGGCTTACTGAATGTGGCCGACAGTCACAAAAGTTTGGACTACCTTCTGTACTAGTTGAAATATGACAATTAGAATTCAGTTAATATTTGAATTGTGGTCTCTGAAATACATGAAGTAAATGACCCAGTTAAACTGGTCCCAGATTCCTGATCCACAAAAAAGTAGGTTAATAAATGTATATTATTTCAAGCCACTAAGTACTGGGTAAACTATTACACAGCAATAGATAACTAATCAGTCAAGTGAAATCACAGCTCTGAGTCTTTGTCTACGTTTTGTAAACTGGATTCAAAAATGCTGTTCCTGAGAAATAGTTGTTATAAGGATTGATCTTCATTAAAGTTCTCAAAACATTTAAAACTCTCCATGGAAACTATTTTTTTTCCCTTTGCTGCCCCCAAAGTTTTGAGGTTCAATACATTGAGGATGTGAATATGCTAATTAGGGTGGAAAAAAGTGAAAGGATAGAATTCTGAATCTGGGAAACAAGAGAATTCTGTTCTTCTTACTATATAAAATAGGACCTTGGACAACCAATGGATATAAAGAAAGCTGAACAAAAGATCAACTACAATACTATCAAAAATTACCTCATTCCAAGAATAAAGTAGAATTCTATTCTTCACTTTTCATTTTCTTTTTTTTTTTCCTTTGGTTTTCGGTTTTTGGGTCACACTCGGTGGCACTCAGGGGTTACTCCTGGCTCTGCACTCAGAAATTGCTCCTGGCAGGCTCAGGGGACCATATGGGATGTCAGGATTTGAACCAGAGTCCGTCCTGTGTTGGCTGCATGCAAGTCAAATGCCTTTCCTCTGTGCTATCGCTCCAGCCCCTCACTTTTCTTTCTATCTTACAAATTTCCCAGTTGTTATACTTAAGTTTGTGTTCAAAATATTTATAATTAGTTTGACCAGTAGCATTGCTCTATACAAAGTAGTGCAAGTTCTGAATAGCTAACTTAACATTACATGTGTTTAAAAACATAGCTAGTATTATAACTTTTTCCCAACTTTGAGACTAAAATTCTTCAACATAGAAAGATATTTAGAACATTTCTCTATGGAAAGAGAAAAGTCAGCTTCCATGTGGTTGTGTGAAATCTGAGGAGAAGTGGAAGGGGTAGATGAAGATAAAAGTTATGGAAGGAAACAAAGATTGAAAGGAAAAGGAGCAGAGGGAAAATTGGTAGTTGCAGGAAGTTCTCAGAAAGAAAAATCAGAGATCTCCTGACCTATTTTAGAACAAAGATTATATAATTTACTCTTTTACAAATAAGATAAACATGGGTGAAGGTTAGAGATAACTGGAGGATGAGCTTCTTAAACTTCGCCACCATGCACCTACTAGAAACAGTCACACAATGGGGGTAGTAATGAAGGTGAGGGTATTGGCCTTAGCAGCATCACTTCAATTCACAGTTGTCCTGTCCAGTATAAGAAAAAAAATTAAGTTTGGTGTAAAACTAGACTCTTGGTTATTATAAAATGTAATAACTTTTTTGCAGCCCTCAATTCTCCTGGGAACTCTGCCATGAGAGCTGATGTCAATACCCAGTCTAACCTTTCTTTTTTTCTCATGTGTTAGAAAATTCTCATCTTTATGCTTCAGTTATTTCCCCAAACTCACTGTTTCATACTTTCCTCCTTCTCTTACAAAATGGCAATGAATAAATTTGTACGCTGTCCTTCACTTCTCTGGCTTTACCCAAACTGAAGTCTCTTCTCCAACAATTTTGATCAATTCAAAATGAACTAAGCTCTTATTCCTTCTAGACTAAATGCTAGCTCTACTTATTGTGTTATGGTTTCAATTAAATGGTTTCCATTAAATTGTTTCCATTAAAATGGAAAATCTTGATGTAAGCAGTGAAGTTGAGTCTTCACTAGAAAAATAAGTGAGTCAAAAACATATTCAACTATATGCAGGAGGCTGAGATATGTGGATGGGAGAGAGAGTAGTGTGGTTAAGCCTTATACACTGCCAATTCTAATCTAGTTCCTGCCACTGCATATGGACCTTCACTCTAGGACTAACTCCTGAGCATAACTGTGTGTGGTCAAGAAAGAAAGAAAGAAAGAAAGAAAGAAAGAAAGAAAGAAAGAAAGAAAGAAAGAAAGAAAGAAAGAAAGAAAGAAAGAAAGAAAGAAAGAAAGAAAGAAAGAAAGAAAGAAAGATAGAAAGAAAGAAAGAAGAAAAAGAAAATAGAAAGAAAGAAAGAAGAAAGAAAGAAGAAAGAAAGAAAGAAAGAAAGAAAGAAGAAAGGAAGGAGGAAGAAAGAAAGAAAGAAAGAAAGAAAGAGGAAGGAAGATAGAAGAAAGAAAGAAAGAAAGAAAGAAAAGAAAGAAAAGAAAGAAAGAAAGAAAGAAAGAAGAAAGAAAGAAAGAAAGAAAAAAGAAAGAAAGAAAGAAAAGAAAGAAAGAAAGAAAGAAAGAAAGAAAGAAAGAAAGAAAGAAAGAAAGAAAGAAAGAAAGAAAAAGAAAGAAAGAAAGAAATAATTAAAGAAAAAGAGGTGACAATTGTAGACCAGTTGCCTGCAAGCTGCCTTTTCTGACCAAATCTGGTTTGATCTCTGACATGGAACATGATTCCTTGAGCATCTCCAGAGGTCACTACTGAGCACAGAACAAGGATTAGCCCCTGAACACTGCTGAATATGTCTTGAAATTCCTCCCTCAGCCTATCACCTCCCCCCAAAAGGTGAGAACTGGAGAGAGATACAGGGGTTAAGGCATATGTTAAGTACAGAGGCAGCCTGGGAGCCCCATTTTTAAGCACGTTGCACAGACAATTCCCAAATCCTCAGGGCCTGTGCAATACCATGGTATAAGTCATGGGTACTTGCACTAAACCACAAGGAATGAATCCCAAAGTACTGATTGGGAAACTTCCCTCACCCCAATACCAAGAAGGAGGTGAGGTGAGTGGGCAAGTCCAAGATTGCACACTAGGTAGAGTTTATGCTTCTGCTTGCCGTATACTGTGACCACAAAAAAATGCACACTGAATCTGACAGCTTGAAGAAATCCGGCACAACATGGGTATAATAAAGTTAGACTCTACACCCAGACATATTGTTGGCCAGAGATTTCCATTTTCATGGAAAAATGGTTTTGTCATCTTGTTCCTCTCAAAGATAGGAAAGGGAAGCTTCTGGGTTGGTGGAAAATGTTTATAGGTCCTTTATTTAAACAGAAGAGAAAAACTTCCACATACTGCCTTTTTTATTAGTATTTATTCTATTTACTTCTATAGATATCTTATTTCTGTCAGCTCTCCCTCTGCATTGGGGAAACTACCACCATTTATTCCGTTTTGATATGAGCCCTGAAATCTGAAGCCCTAGACTGGGTCCTAAAATAATGTAATTTCATTTGTCATCATTTCATGATAGTGATGAGAACAAAGAACAATCCAGGGCCATTGTGTAGGTTTGCAGGTTCTCCTCATGTCTTCTTGACTTTTTCCTGGGTCCTCCATTCCTACTTATCCCAGAATAGAGCATGTTGGGTTCCTTGGTGCGAAACTCTTGTCCTGATTGGAAGGAATCAGGGTGTGCCCTGCAACAGAGGTTATCCTTTCAAGGGTTAGCAATCACCTCTTACTTTGGAGTAATGAGATAAATTCTGGGCACCCATGTTCCCTAACAGGAATAAGTGGGAACACAAATGAAACAATTGGGAACACAAATGAAAGCTTACAATATTAAAATGTATTTGGAAGAACTTTATTTATAATATAATGTGTATAATGTGTTCTATAAGTATAATTATAACTTAGAAGTTATATAAGTATATATGTGCCCAGGAATATGCAGTAAAATTATAATTTATTTCTGTCAACTAACCTGGTGTCTCACACAAAATGCTCAAAAATGACTGCTAGGATTGGGGTGAGAACACTGGAAATCAGAAGAGGATGTGATAGTAATAAGGCATGAAAGGCCCAGGGCACAGTTTGGACACTTGAAATAAGAGTTTCACATCCCACACACCCATCCCTGATTCTTACGTTTCCCCAAGAATAATTTTATAGAGAGCATAAGTGTTTAAAGCAAGCATTTATTTAAGTCTCCGGTACTCATATATGTCTCCTAAGTCCTGTGCAGGATCCCTGAGCACCACTGGATATGACCCCTTCCCCCAAATCATCTATGGATATTCACCTAGTTTTTTGCTTTTATCTACTATAGATTAATCTCATTTGAGGGAAGTTTCTGGACTACATCTGGTGGTGCTCAGGAGTTATCCCTGGCTCTGCACTCAGAGATCATTCCGCGCAGGCTCAGGGAATCATATATGATACCAGATATCTAGCATGTGTTGGCTGTCTGCCAGGCAAGCATCCTACCCACTGTATTATCGTTATGACTCCTGATCTCATTTTTAAACTCAAATACTTAATTGTAAAAAATATTGAATGTGGTGCTTTTTTATGATTTCATAGTCCTTTCAGTCATTCGACCACAAAGAATTCCATATTTTGTGTTGTTGTGTGTGTCTTTCACTGTTTCTCAAGACAGTAAGGTAACATTTGTTAATTTGCAAAGTTAATTTGCAGTTTACTATGTTTTGATAAAGCAACAAGATTTTTCTTCTATTCCAATGAGGAATTTCTGCCACAGAAAGGAAATATATAACATTTATAAGCGAGCACTCTGTGTCATTATAGTCACATAATTTTCTTAGGCTCTCTCTCTTGCTCTCTCTTTTTCTATCTCTCTCTTTTCTAAGAGACATTGTTCATCACTAGTTTATTTGCTGATATGCAGTAGAATGACTTGATTTAACAATGGTAGAGAAATTTGACTCTCATTATGAGAAATTATTAGAAATAGGTAAAAATTAACATCCTAAATCTAGTAATTAGAATTAAGAACCACCAGAAAAAAAATCCAATATGGTGAACTAGCTGTTAGCAATAGGAAAATAAAATGAATATAGAATCATCCTATATCCAATCCTATCCAAATTCTTGAATAACTACTAAGACTTCTAAAAAGATGCATTCAGGTATAGAACGTTGTTTGGCTTTGCTGCGAGAAAGAATTCAGCCTTTGTTTAATTTCAGACTTGTACCCATGTCTTTTTAGTGTGGCTCATTTGCTTTCTAAATGAAATGAAATTTGCATTTATATAGCCCTTAACATACTACACTGGATATCAAAACTATTACCCAAAATGGCAGAAACTATTCACACGCTTAGAAGTGAAGTGCCTATAACAGACATATCCATCTTTCCCATTTTTAGCTCTCGTAATAGGGCCTACTAAAAGAATCTAATGGCTTAAGGAATAGGAAAGCACAGAAGTAAAGTTTTATATACTTTCTTCTAGCTTTAATCAGATATAATTGACATAGACATAACTTCAAGGTATGCAACACAATCACTCAGTACATGCATATTCTTAACTAATCACAATAAGGTTCTTTAAAATCTCCATCCCTTTACACAATTGGTTTATTTTTGTTGTGAGAATGTTAAAAAATCTACATTCTTATTGAATTCATCTATATTGCATAGTATTCATAACAATAGCCATTATTTTAAACATTTAATCCCTGGAACTCATTCATCTTATAAGTAACTGGAAGTTAGTACACATGGATGTGGGATCTTAAAACAAGGTCATACACCCTGACTTCGACATAGAATCTATGTAAAATCCAAGATCTCTAATACTGAAACTTGACTGCATCAACCGTGATTGAGGAGAAATTTCCTGGGTTCATGGAGAAAGACTTTGGGATTAGACAATTTAGTATGCCCAGAGCTCATAGTAGGTTCTATGACAGGGTGTTTCATGGGTAGGGATACCCTGTTTTTAGGCTAAAGTTTTTTTCTATTTTCCCCAACTTTTGTTGCACCTATGCAAAAAAAACTGTCATCACTTTTTTATCTCTTAGATAGAAGCTCCTGCCTTTTTCATAGAACCTTGGGACCTGCATTGCTTTGTTTTACCTCATATTTCTGCATTTCTCTATAGAATTAAAAAGAGGAAAAAATGGTAACCAGAGGCCAAGTACTCAAGGTGCATTAGTGGGGATAAAAAAGGACAGAACTAAATATCAAAGCCAAAATCAACAACAGTAGAATCAAGAAACCCAAACTATAACAATCTAAACTTAAAATGGGCCTCTTACACTGGGAGGCCAGGGGCAAAGGGTGGTGGTATAGGATGCACTCTGGGAAAATTGGTGGAGGGAGGTCGACACTGATGGTGGGATTGGCTCTGATTTATTGTATGTCTGAAATCCAATTATGAAGGACTTTATAAATCACAATGGTTTCAATAAAATAAAATTTTAAAAAATTCAAGGTCATAGAAGAATGCAACAGAGTGATAGTAACCAGGGACTGGGAAAGTGATAAAAATTAAGTGATATGAATCAAAAGGTACAGAGGTTCATGACCTTTTATTCTTCATTTTGCTTAAAGTAAATATTTCTTAGAATTGATTCTTGATGTTATGTGAGGGCTTGCCATATATTGGTGGCAGAATATATAAGAATTGATTGCTTTGGACTATTGATTGTGTATATGTATAACATATATGTATAATGTATATTATATCCATATGGAGTTTAGTGTCACAGATAAGGAAATTTGGATAAGAGAATTTAAAAATATGTTCACTTTCTTTTATGTCAAATTACATATGTACCGTATTTGCTGGCGTATAAGACTACTGGGCGTATAAGATGACCCCTAATTTTGCAGTTAAAACATAGGTTTAGGCCTATATTTGCTGTATCAGACAGAACGTTCCTGTGCTGCATGTGTTCCTGTGCTCATGTACCACAGTGAGCCAATCACAACAAGCAAAGTTTCAAAAGTTATACTGTAATAGACTTCCTCTCTGACTCTGGCCAATCTGAGCAGGCTTTATACAGTGTAGATTTGGGTCCAGAACATTATTTAATTTGCATGCATCAAACGCCTGCTTGGATTGACTGAGTTAGAGAGGCGCCCGAGCAGCCTTGCAGTGATTGGTGTAGGATCGAGTTGGAAAATTCGTTTTGTGGCAATATTCAGACAATTTTCATTTAGCAGCATATTGAAACATTTTTCGGGATATACTCGGCGTATAAGACGACCCCCAATTTTCTGTTGACTTTTTTTTTGTTTCAAAATTCGTCTTTTATGCCGGAAAATAAAATCCTAACATCAGACTTTATATGACAAATTATGGACTATAGTCAGAAACATGAGTTAGATCTACAAAACTATGATTATGTATTTTAATAACTGGTGAAAACCTTGCTTATGTTAATGTAACTGAGATAAAATCACTATTATAAAGCAATAAAATCACATTAAAATTGTGTATAAATTCATATATATATAATATATATAATGTATAATATATTATATATACATATATATATATATATATAATCTGACCATTTTCCCAGATCCACCAAATCAATTCAACAATGCTCATTGTAAAGAACAGCAGTGCTGAAGTAACCATTCTTCAAATGTTCTCATCTTCTTGTTGGTATACATCATAAGTATGAGAACCAAAATGTGGTAAAGTGAAAAGTGGCCCAGATGAAGTAAGGAGACTTTGATTGTAACCCCGGGTCTTTCACCAATAGTAACAAAGAAAATATATAAACACTTGTGTCATTATGAAAGCACATCTACAAAAATTGTACTTCTACTAGCAATACCCAGCACAGCAAGTATTATGATTATCATTTCTTCACTTCTTTATTTTTGAAATATTTTAACTATCTTATGTGTATACTGAAACTCCTGAGAAAGGGGTCCTTGAGAAAGGTAGCCCCTCCTGATACTAGTAGAGCAATAGTACAGTGATAGGACATTTGCCTTGCATGCAGCCAATTCAGAACAGACCCGGGTTGGCCAAAACCCCAAAAATAAATAATAAAAAAATTAGTACCTGGAAAGTTTAGCAATGAAAACCTTAATGATATACTTCTTTGCCATTTGTCCTTCCTTTTAATAGGAAAGATGCTTTCAAACATCCTATTTTTTAAAGTCCTGTACAAATAATATTCTCTAAGTACAAACAGCATATAGTAAGTCCTCACTCAGCATCAAGAATCAGTACTTAGAAATATTGACTTTAGGCAAAATGATGGATTTTTTTTTTTTGGTTTTTGGGCCACACCAGGTGACACTCAGGGGTTACTCCTGTTTATGCTCTCAGAAATAGCTCCTGGCTTGGGGAACCATATGGGACACCGGAGGATGGAACCAAGGTTTGTCCTAGGCTAGCACAGGCAAGGCAGCCGCCCTACCACTTGTGCCACCATTCCAGCCCCCAAAATGATGGATTATTAAAGGTTGTGAACGGTTGTACTATGACTAACATTCAGTCAACCTAGATTCAATCTCCAGCACTGCATACAATCCTCAAGTCCCATCAGGAGTGGTCTTTTACCCAGGAGTAAGCCCTGAGCACAGCTGGGTGTGGCCTTACCCTAACAAAAACAAAAGAGAACTTCAGCTCACTAGGATTCGAGGTCTTTACAAACCATGAGATTTTGTTAACAGTGGGGTATGTAGGGAAAATGTAAAAGAGAACTGGAGAGTGGGAACAGGTAATTGCAATTTATAGTTCCTACACTCCTGACTGACTGGCCACAATATTGCTGCCAACGAGCATTTGCCCAGGTAGATGAAGACTTGTAAATCTTACTTGAGAGTTCCTGAACAACAGGGACTATATGGTCCTGCTAGCTTCACCAATACAACTGACATGCTAGATCCAAGACTCACTTGATCTGCATAGCTGACATTTATCCCTGTCACTCAGAGTTTCAGGCAACTATGGTACTCAGTCTCAGGTGAATAAAAGGGAATACTCAGTCCCAAACTTCATTAGAAGTCTCAGTCTTACTGAAAACGATTTCTAGAAATGTTGTTTCTGGAAAGGCAAATAATAAGGTAAAAGGGAGCTTTATTAGGGGATGATGCACATTCAAGAGATAATATGGACTTTTAAAGAGTGAGGAGAGAGAAAAAAAAAGTAGATTAGGAACTCTAAGGTAGGTTCTGATATCTCCAAAATGAAGTGTGTCAGGTTATTTTGTGAAACGAATTATACAATTATACCACTTTCCAAGTGGTCTCAACTCGGACTTCTTGTAAATAGAACTTGTTGATAGGGCTTGTCAAAGAGGATTCTCAGTACTGGCTTCATTCTTGGTCTTTTGAGGTCATTTGTTAATTATATCTCGAGGGTATAAAATATAATTTATATGTGTTACACATAATACATAATAAATAATATATAATCAATAATATGCATAGCAAATAATATAATTTGTTAATTATATATTGACATATATTAACATATATATTTGTTAATTGTATCTGAACAGTATAATAAGCACAAATCGGAGTTTCCAATTTGAGCTGGTTGACAGGATGACTTCTTTTCAGTTTATATTTTGTTTCTCCAAACACTTCTTGATTTTAGGGCAATTCTGAAATTTCCTACCACAAGGCCCCCTATCTGACTGCCTAGCTCATTATCAACTCCAATTTTTCAAAGTAGCTCTGAATTAGCGAGATACAAGTCAAATGAATTGGCTATAACATGTAATAGGTAACAGGAAGAGAAAACAGTCTCTTGTAACATTTCATCCTTTGTTACAAACTGGGAGAGTAGAATAGTCATTATGGGCCCAAATTACCAGTAAAGGTCATGGAAGCCAGTCTAGTCTAAATTGCTCCTAGTATCTCTTCTACCTAGCTAAAAGACAAAATAGCTGTTTTTCAAGGAGATGGTACCAAAAACATCTAAAACTATATGCATTTTGAAAACTTCTTTAAAGACAGAAAGAGATGGATGTCTCTTTTTAAAGTAATTTTGGAGGAAAAAATATGTTCATTTGGAAGATACTCAGAGGAATTTGATTTTAATTATGCTATAGAGATCAAAAAGCAGGCATCGGGTTTCTCTTCCAAATAATATAAGCAAAAATCAGCTAGAAAAATTTAATACAGTTACTATAACATAAAGGTACTACATAAGGGTCAATCAATGAAGAGGCACAGTGGCATATGGAGAAAGTATTCTGTGAACATGCAGACAGGTTGGAAGGTGATGACCTCATGTTCTCAAAACAGTCATCTGTTTTGGCTTGTTTTGGGAAAATACCCCACAATGCTCAGTCATTATTACTGGCTCTGTACTCAAGAATCACTCCTGACAGTGCCTCTGGACCCATCAAAGAAGTCATCTTGTGTCCATAGTCAAAGGAGATTTTATAAATAAAGAGAAAGGAAATATTTTAGGAAAAATGGGTTGTAGGCTGGTGAGTACTGAGATGATCAATAAATTCCCTCAGGTATTGATTCACTGAGGACCACTTTTGAAGTGAATGCAATTAAAGATTTCTAATTGAGCTTTCTGCCATCTTATCCTTTAAGATAAGATGATGGTGAGATACTCAATATTTTCACCATCCCTACCCATATAGGCTTTTTGGGTTCTGATACTGAATTCAACTTCAAATTTCTTTGGCTTCACAATGACATATGGTATTGGAAAAATCAAACATCTTTCTAAGATAAAAGTATTTTCATAAAAAAACAAGGAAAGCAAAACCAGATATGTCACCAATGTACACTAGGGAAAAGTTAAGTTTTTAAAAAGCAAGACTGCACACATTACATTTTGCATTTACCCACATCTCAACTTGAGGTACAAAATTTTTCTTCTTTAGAAGATACTACAATTCTCTCCTCTCATATTTCCTAAATAAAACTGATTCACTTCACACACAAAAATCTTGTAGTTTCATAACCTATACCATTTCTCTCAGGCATGTTTTGTCCCTAAGAGAGAATTAAAATATGCAGAGTGCTGGAAAGATAGTACAGTAGGTAATGCACTTGTGTTGTACTATCCAAATGACTAACCTGAGTTCCCCAGGTTCACATATTATGGAGCCTCAGGTACCACAAAAACTAAACCCCAAGCAGAATTGTGAGCATTGTGAGTGTGCCCCCCAAACATATATATGTATATATATATTATATATTTAAAGAAAATTTAAATCTCCAGAGAGAGAGTACAGTGGTTAGTGTATTTGCCTTGCATGTAGCTAAATAGTTTAAACCCCAATGCTGTAAATGGTCTCCTGAAAACCATCAGGAACAATTTCTGATCACGGTTGGATGTGGCCCTAAAATTCCTCCAAAACCCATACAGAAAAGGGGGCCGGAGAGATAGCACAGCGGTAGGGCATTTGCCTTGCAAGCGGCTACCCAGGAACAATGGTGATTCAAATCCCAGCATCCTATATGGTCCCCCATGCCTTCCAGGAGCGATACCTGAACACAGAGCCAGTAGTATCCCCTAAGCACTGCCGGGTGTGACTGAAAAACAAAACAAAACAAAACAAAAAAGTGTATACAGAGCATTGCCAGAGCAATAGTACAGTGTGTAGGGTACTTGCCTTGGATGCCACCGACCCAGGTTCAGTCCTTGCCATCCCACTTGGTTTCCTGAGCCTACCAAGGATGAGCCTGAGTATAGCTAGGTGTGGCCAAAATCATAAAGGTAGAAATAGAAGTATATACCTTTTCATTATATTTCCAATTATTTTCAATTGCATGAAACAGGAAGCAGTGTTTATTGGGCTTCCTTATTCCTACCTATTTTCCTCTTCATCTACTACCTAACCCACATATTCACTAGTAGATATTCAATAAATATTTGTGAGATAAATTTCAGCTTGGAAACTCTTGAACTAGTGCCAAAGAACTACTCTAAAGACTTGGTACACTGTTCATGAGAGATGCTCAGAGTCACTGAGATGAAGCCTGGATTTAATCAAGTACCTCAGGGGTCTAGCTGAAGACCCAATTATAAAGTTCTGATAAATTCAAATAATATTTTAAGTGTTTGAAGTGCTGAGAATTGACTTCCCAGGACTCCTCATCTATGAGAACAATGCAACTCGATGAGTTTAACACTCAAGTTTCAACAATAGTTTTTTTTTTTTTTTTATGAGAGAAGAGAATATCAAGAATCCCATGTAAACTGAGAATCCCATAACATTGTGAAAAATCCCTAAGAGTGCTTTTCGGTTTCTTATAAATTTACCACCAACTACAAAAGGAAGAGAAGGTGCTGGAGCAATATTATAGTGGATAAGGCTTGTCTTGCACTCGGTCAACCCAAGTTTGATCCCATATGATCCACCAAGCCCACCAGGAGTGATTCTTCAGCACTGCTGGGTTTATCCCTACCAAAAAAAATGTAAGAGGGAAAAATCACTGAAGAAGAAAAATTTAGAAAAATCTTTAGATGCCCAGAGGAGCTTAGAACAAGTCCATCCTTGGGGGTGGGAAAGTATGGAGGAACTTCCTGGGGTGAGAGGTCACATCAATATCACTGTTTTCTTTCTGTTGCCTTGAGGCTGTCACTTCCAGTTCCACTCCAGGAGAAATGTAGCAGAAACCATGGAAAAGGTTTTACTATGGGTAATAACTAATGGAAACAGGTATAGATGGAAAGGGAATATAATAACCACAGCAGAGAAACATGAAAGACACACACTAAGTGGTCAGAATTCCTGTCCTCTGTGGAAAGCCACAATGTCCCTGACCTTACAGTAAAAAGGGATCTTTGTGGTGCTGGAAATTCTAATTTAACAGGGTGAATAAATTCTTAGAGTTATCACCAATACGAAAATCAGAAAGACATATAACAAAAGCAAGTCCTCAAATAGCATGCTTTCGTTCAGAATTGACTCTGAATTACAATGATGAGAACATTTGTTCGATAGTCTCATCATTATAAAGAAATGACAGTTATTCCCGGGCCTGCTGTATTTTTCCCAAAAACCCATAACTTCGTTTTAATTTACAGAGAACATCAGGTACACACAATGAGAAAAAGATTCTACTAAATAGCTGACCAGCACTCTTCAGAATTGTCAGTTAGAGAAAATAAGGAAATTGGGAGGCCTTTACAGATCAGAGGATAAATATATATGCTGAGGATAAAAATAAGTGCAATGTGACATCTTCAGTTGGTAAGTCAGAGAGAGGGAATTGACATTGAGATAAACTGATGGGATATGAAGAATGTCTGCAGTTAATCAGATTAAGCAAATGCTAATTTTTGGAATTTACAGATAGCCCATGGTGATAGCATTAAGGAAAAATGAATGAAAGATAAGTGGGGACTCTTTATAGTATCTCTACAACTTTTCTATAAACCTGAAGTTATTTCAAATAATACAAATTAAATATCTCAGGCACATTCAACTCTGTTGAATTTAGTATTTCCCCTCCATGCCCTGCATATCCTCAGGACTGGAGGCAATTGCTTCATTATTTTACAGCTGCTTTCTAAGATTCCCAAATGATTTATCATTCCATTGTGTTCGCTGTTTTCGACATCGTTCATTATACTGTCTGTAAATGACAGTTTTATATCTTACCTTGCAATCTCTGCATTTTTCATTTTCTTCCCTTGCCTTATTTTGCCCGAGATATCTAGAACTACATGGTGGGCAAGCTTATCTACGACCTGATCTGTAAGGGTCTTTTTCTAAGTTTCCCAGTAATGATGCTGTTTACTATACTGTTTGGTTTATCATATGTAAAGTTGAGGAAGCTTTTAATGGGCTAAAACCATACATATAAACTGAGTTGGTACTCTTACATTTTTTAATTGCCTGTCCTTATGCATAGATCACCATCCTCTTTTTCTCTTTTGCCATTTTTATTAAACTTAGATATGAGCATTTTAGAATTAATAGTGCATGAAATTTTGTGAATTTGCCAGCTATTTGGCAACTTTTCAAATAACAGAGACCCTTTAAACATGGAACAGTGCCTTTTAATATGACATGGAAACAAGAAATAGAAGAGAAATGAATTACCTCTTAAGACCTCCTGAATATGTTCGTCAATAAATGGAAAAATAATCTCTTATTTAACTTTAAAAAGCAACAGTGATGAATCAATATATTAATGTAACCACACAACCCCAAGAGCAGAAACAGAGAAGCAAACTGCATAGTGTACCTAGGGGAGCTTGAAGAGGCAGTTTTTCTGTAAATTCAGTGATATTTTTCCCTGCTGAGACAGACAATATAGCCTAGGAGACAACTTTTAAAACTCTGAGAACAATTCTGCTTAATGCAAAAAAGAAAAGAAAAGAAAGGGAAGGGGAAAAACCTGTAGAAATTCCCTTCCCAAGGACTCACAAGATTTTCAACTAAATTTTGTAAATGGAATAAGTTTCAAGGACAGTACTCAGGCATTTTCATTGAGTAACATTTTGGTTTTGGAAAGATAATGCAGTGGGTAGGACACTCACTGCCTTGTATGCAGCCTTTTCCAAATCAATCCCTTGGTTTCCCCTGCTCCCCTAGGAGTAAATCCTGAGCACTGCTAAATGAGCCCCTCCCAAAAGACTTCCAAAGAACACCAAAAGACTTGGGTCTTATTATTTCTATCACTTCATATAAATGTTCACCTTCTGTAACTTGCATTTTCTACCATTGATGGACTGAATGTAATAACAGAAATCCAACAATGGAATTAACTCTAGTTAAAAATACTTGTGTTTTGTAAAGACTACCTTTTTTATTTTGTTTTGTTGAAGAACTATATCCATCCAGAGATGTTCAGAGGCTGTTTCTGGCTCTGCTCTCGAGAATTACTCCTGGCATGCTCTGGGAACCATATGAGATGCTGGAGATTTAACCTGGGTTGGCCATGTGCAAGGCAAGTGCCCTACCCACTGTTCTATGTTCTACCTCTCTGGCATCAGTAAAGACTACCTTAAAATCTAATACCAGAAAAAATATTTTCTGATAATCTTTTCAATATCTAAAGAATTTTTACTCTCCAAGAGAAAGGTGTCTTTGATTTTGGTTTTTGACCAGTGGTGGTCAGGATTTCCTGGATCTGAAATTAGTAATCACTCCTCTCTGGGCAATAGGGAATCATATGACATACTAGGGATTGAACCTGAGTTGGCCGCATGCAAGACAAAAAACCTACTCACTGTATTCCAGCACTTCAAAAGAACAATTTTTAAATTGAAAGGAAAGTTGAAGAGATGACACTAATGGCAAGTCATTGCCTGCAGACAGAGAGCAAAATAGAAAACATAAAAAGATATTTTCAGATTAGGAGCTGAAGTATCCCCTGAGAATGCCTAAATACAAATAACGGGAAAGTATCAAATAAATGAGACCTTTGGCTTATAAAATAAAGCAAGAAGAAACATGGTGTCTTAAAGACCAAAGAATAAAAAAATAGCCAAAATTAAAAAAGCCAAGCCCCATAAAAAGAAATACCAACATAAAAAGAAAAGAAAAGAAACCACATCACAACAAACATAATTATCTTAGAAAGACATGCCCACAGAACAAATTAAAAAACTGGCAGTCTTGGAGTACCATATGGGGTGCTGGGGATTAAACTCAGTTCAGCTGCTTGCAAAGTAAGTGCCCTGCTCGCTGTACTATCACTTCGATCCCCATTATTATCTATTTAACATCAGTGTTGTAAGTTAAAATAAAATTCAGTCGCATATTTAAGATTCTCAAAGAAAATAATGAAGCAGAGATGTCAATTCAAAAAAATTCCAGTATCCAGGGCAGGACTTATTTTCAACATGAAAGCATATTGCCCTATGGGCCTTCCTGAGAAACCTACCGTGCAATAAGCATTAAGCTATTAAAACAACTTGAGTGCTGATGATTCTTAAGTGTATATACTTGTATGTTGCAGACTTTGAGGATTAGAAAGGGAGTTTTATGTGTCACATCTGTATACTCAGGCAATATGCAGATATGCAAATAGTTTAACAATGCAAACCATTTAAAATGGGCAGGACAAGGTGAGGAGAAACAGAAATGAACTCACTTTGGCAATAATAACTGAGTGCAAGGACTTATTATTGTTCGAGATTTTGTGTAGGCCACGTGAGGTACAGAAAATAAGCCATTATGGGGGATTGGCTTTGGTCCTAAATTTTAAATGAAAGAATCTGTAGGATGTGATAAGATTTTTTTTTATTTTGGGCCACACCCGGCGTTGCTCAGGGGTTACTCCTGGCTATCTGCTCAGAAACAGCTCCTGGCAGGCACGGGGGACCATATGGGACACCGGGATTCGAACCAACCACCTTTGGTCCTGGATCGGCTGCTTGCAAGGCAAACACCGCTGTGCTATCTCTCCGGGCCCGTGATGAGATATTTTAACCTGAACCCCCGCCTAGATAATAATTTCTTACCTCTGTGACCTAAAAGCTTATAAATATAACCCACACAAAAACCAGGGCCCTAAAATACCACTTATCATGATAAGGCAGTATCAGACGGAGAGGTGGATGACTCCAGATCTTAGAAGAGAAAAGCATAAATATTGAGACTATTCATTATAGCAGATATTAAAACATCAAAGGATTCACAATTCAAGCAAGTGCCCATGCCAATAGGACAATTGGAGTTCTGAAAGAATAATAATTCCAACTGATGGAAGCCCACCAAATAGCTTTTAATACATGCTTATATAATAACACTGTTACTCTCTTACCTTAGACTGAGAGGATGAGAGATTGTTTTCCTTTGAAATAAAGGGAAAGATTCATTGCATTTACCTTTATTTATATAGCATATATAAGAATATAGCATATACTATTTTACCAAGGAACCAAAGAATAGATGATATGCATTTCTTTGTAAAGTACTGTGGTGAATAAATAATAAACATTTGGGCTGGAGCGGTGGCACAAGAGGTAAGGCGTCTGCCTTGCCTGTGCTAGCCTAGGATGGACCGCAGTTCTGTCCCTCAGTGTACCATATGATCCCCCATGCCAGGAGCGATTTCTGAGCTCATAGCCAGGAGTAACCCCTGCGTGTCACCTGGTATGGTCCAAAAACCTAAATAAATAAATATAAATAAATAATATTAGTATAGCAACTTGTGTAGCAATGAATCAGTACAACATCACTTTGCAATGCCTTGATAACAAGTGGTTCTAGCCAATGGGATTTTTTTCTGGTTTTTGGGTCATACCCGGCAGTGCTCAGGGGTTACTCCTGGTTTTACGCTCAGAAATTGCTCCTGGCAGGCTCAGGGGACCATTTGGGATGCCAAGGATTGAACCTAGGTTTACCCTGGGTTGGCTGCATGCAAGGCAAATGCTCTACCACTGTGCTATTACCCTGGCCCCCTAGTCAGTGGGTTAACTATTAAGATTCATAGGTGTTAATTTTAGCTGTTAATATTAACCACAGCTATTACTCTTATGCAACATATATAGATAAGAAAATGAATAAATATAAATTCCGGATGGTGTTTACTTTTGAAAGAAGTATTGGGGGGGTCTTAGAGAGTTGACTGGAAAATTCTTAGTTGTCTTTTGTTTTTGGTCTGGGACATATATCTAATAGTGATAGAGGATCATTTCTACTTGGGCACCACGTAGTCAAGGCTCAAACCTGGGGGGTCCCACAAACAACACATACGTTCAAGATCTTAGAGATCTCTTGATCTGGTTAGTAGTTAAAATTGTGTTTACTATAAAATAATGCAATAGGCTACACATTGGTATATCTTTCTATATATATATATTTTATTGCACACTAAAAGAAGATGTTGCAGGTGATATTTAAACTCCTGTTACAATTATTTTGGGCATTTTTATTGAATTTTTTCTCACCTACTTCAATCCACTTCCATATTTAGTTTCGGAAACCAGGAAGGTTTACTACCAGAAAAGTCTTTCTCACCCTCTGGAAAATTGAGCAGTAGAAAAAAAAACCTCAGGATAGAATGTGAAGCATATTATGCATGGAATTTGGATGATGTTGAGTTATTTATGGATCTCAAAGTTTCTTTAAAGCCATTTCTATTGAAGAAGGACAGGAATTTGCTTTGGTCATTTATTTAATTTTATAGAAACCATTTACAACTGGCAAAGTTATTCATGTTAGGTTTTAGACAGATAGTGTTCCAGGACCAATCTCACCACCAGTGTCAACCTCCCTCTACCAATATTCACAGAGTCCATCCCATGCCATCACCCCTTGCCCCACCTGCCATCATCACAGGCACCATTTTAAGTTTGCTTGTTAGAGTTTGGGTCTCATGATTTTATTATTTTTGACTCTGCTATGGATATTTAGTTTCACCCTTTCTAACATCACTAATGCATCTAAGACCCTTTGGTACCTGCCTTTTGTCCTTTCATATTTGTCTGTCTCCTCCTCCACTCAATTTTTTTCCTTCTTTTCATGTAGTTATTCCAAGTACTACATATAAGTGATACTTTATCCTGTATTCATTCTTTTTCTGGCTTACTTTATTTAACATGATTTGATCATTTTAAATAGAGGCTGGAGGTTTCAGAGTGGGGATGGAAAGAACATTATTTTGTGAACTTCCCTGACAGGCTTGGGATTCAGCACAGTGTCTCAGATGGCAAGTCTCCTGGGTTTTCTTAAGATTCGATTCTTTTGAGCTTGTGGAAACATTTCCCTTTTGCTTTTTGCCTCTACCTAGACTGAGTCTGAGTTGTCAGCTCTTTGGTAGGAATAATAATAAAATATGAAAAGCCGATCTATCTTGAAGATGAGACAAGTGATTAGGTTAAATGCCCCCAAACATTTCACAATAATAATACAAGACAGACAACAGAGAAGTAAAGAATAATATTTTTATATTTACATGTACATTTGGCCTATGAGGTCAACCTGATTAGTTCCATTAATCACCCTGGCCCTTTATATGCTCATATAACTAAAATGTGAAACTCAATTTCACATTTCAGTCCTGACTCTGGCCAGAGTTCTAGCTATAGTGGTACGTAGGCTCACAGCTAGAGGCAATATTGTTGTATTTTTCTCTTTCTTTTGATAATGTCTGCTCATTCTCCCCTTCTCAAGTTACAAGCTTCTTTATAAGTAGCATCTCCAGGATAGTCACTCAGGTCTCATCCTCAAAGTCTGTCGACACTTGCATGCTGCATGTACAAAACTAAGACAAGGTGTTACCAGTCTGATTGTTTTTGTTACAGGCAAAAAAAATAAAGGTCTGTAGGGAAAGAGGCAATTAACAGAGAAATGTGGTCTCCCAGGCAGTATGATGCTGTTTGGACCCTACAATACCAGTGATACCCAAGAGAGCTTGGGGTTTCTGGAACTGCACCCAGTGATGTTAGTTAGTTTCCTAACTACTGTACATCTCTGTACCCTAAGTTCTTCTTAAATAAAATTTATACACGGTGGAATATATAGGTTTTGGAAGTGTAATTTGATGAGTTGTGTAAATGCATTTATATAAAGCAGTTATATAATGCACTTATATAACCCAAATGTTCTATAGCATAATATATAGTACCTTAGTGTGATTCCACAATATACCCTAGTCCCCATTTCTGTCAAGTAGCAAGGCCCCCAGAAAGAATTTCTTTTGTGAGTAATATTATTATCATATGAAGTTCTATTTTAGAACTTGGTGATGTGAATGAAATAATTCTGTACACCTGACAGAATCACACAAAATGATGCTTTTGTTACATATCCAAGTTGTGTATATATCATTGTTTCAATCTCCTTTGTGCCTGATTAGAATAAGCAGTTTTTTGGTTTTTGTTTGTTTCTTTGTGGGTTTTTTTTTTTTTTGGTTTTTGGGTCACACTGGCGGTGATCAGGGGTTACTCATGGCTGTCTGCTCAGAAATAGCTCCTGGCAGGCACGGGGGACCATATGGGACACCAGGATTTGAACCAACCACTTTTGGTTCTGGATCGGCTGCTTGCAGGGCAAACGCCGTTGTGCTATCTTTCTGGGCCCGAAAAAGCAGTTTTTTAATACACATAAAAAGCAAAACTTTTATTCATTCTCATGTTTAGGAAATTTGCTTACTTCCTGCTTAAAGCATTAGTTAAAAAAGTTACTGTGAACATTCTTAAACTAGTCATTTTAGTGGGCACATTTTCATTGAGTATCCCAATATTGGGTCATTGTGGGCATACAATTATTATTATGAAAAATGCTAAATTGGGCCGAGTGATATCACAGTGGGTAGTGAATTTGCCTTGTATGTGTCCCACTGGGGTTTGGTCCCTAGCATTCCATGTGGTTCCCAAGTCTTCCAGGAGTGATTTCTGAGTGCAGAGCCAGGAGTAATTCCTGAGCGCCACCGGGTGTGTCCCAGAAACCAAAAGCAAAAACAAAAAAACTGCCAAATTGTTTTTGCCAAGTCTTCTTATCATTTTACATTACCATAAAAATATTCCTAACTTGTGTAAATTTAATGAGTATTGGGTGTTATATCATTATGAATGGACTTTGTATTTTCCTGATAACTAAATATGTTGATCAAGTTTTCAGATGCTTATTGACTAACAGTATAACTTCTGAGTTGGCTGTTTACATCACCCAAACATTTATATTTCATTACCTTTCACTCTAATAAAAGTTCTTTATGAATCTTGAATGCTCTATTTAACATGTTTTATAAATATGTTTTCCCAGTCGACAGCTTAGCTATTCATTTTCTAAATATTGTCCCTTAATAAGCACAAGTTATTTTTACTTTGTTGATAACCAGTTTACTAACTTTTTTATGATTAGTGTTTTCCTTGTTCTGAGAAATCTTTGCCTTTAGGATTCATGGTTTTTTTTTTTTTGTTCTGACAAATAATTGCTTATCTCAACATCACAAATATACTCTGTTCTTTATTTCCAAGAAGTTCTACTGCTACAACTTTTACTTTGGATTTATAATTATCTTAATTTTTACATGCGATATGTTAAAGATATGATCACAATTTCTTTTCTTTCCATATAGATAATCAATTTTTCTAGTACCATGTTTGAAAATAATATATTTTAACCCTTAGTTACCATAATGCTTGGGTCTGTTTATGAACTTTCCTAATTGATAGTTTATTTGTCTATTTTTATGCCAGTATTGTGGATTAATGTTGACTTGTACTAGTTCTTCTTAAACTAAGAGGTTATCCTAGCTTTGTGTTGGGAGGGTCAAACTCCCTGTAGTGCTTAGTGGAAAATGTAGTGCGTGAAATCAGAGTGTTGGCTGCATTCAAGACTAGTGCCTTAACCCCTGTACTATTTCTCTGGCCCTTGTTTTTTGTATCAGCATTATTATTAATACCTTTTCTGCTTGTTTTCTGAGCCACATCTGGCAATGCTGAGGGTTTACTCCTAGCTCTATGCTCCAGGATCTCTCATGGTATTACTTAGATAAACAATATGGAATGCTTGGGATCTAACCCATGTCAGGTGCATACAAAGTATATGCTGAGAATCAAATCTGGCCCTTGGGAGATGCTTCCCTGGATCCTCAGATATTACACTTAAAGTCTATAGTATCCATTTACTTCCTTTTTATAGTTTAATCTTTTCTTCTTCTTTTTATCTTTATTTCTTCTCCTTTTTATCTTTATTTAAGGATCTTGATAACACACATGATTGTAGTTGGGTTTCAGTCATATAAAGAACACCTTCCATCACTAGTGCAACATTCCCATCACCAATGTCTCCAATCTCCCTCCTCCCCCTTTGTAACCTTTACCCATTAATTCCAACATCTAATGTGCATTCTGTCATTTTATCCTGATTATATTTCAAATTTCTCCATTTTTTCAAATATGTTGTTATTTTAATGTATACTGAGGTGCTGGGACAATAGTACATTGGGTTAGGTCATTGCACTTGGTCAACTCAGATACTATTTCCAACAATGCATGTGGTCACATGAGCCCTACCATGTGTGCTTTCTGAGTACAGAGCCTGGACTAAGCTCTGATCACTTCTGATGTACCAAAACCTCTCTAAAAATATTCTTGTTGTCATGATTTTGTGAGTTTTATAGTCTGAGTTTCGTTATCTTCCTATAAATAGTAATGTACTTTATTTGGATTGGTAAATACTTCCTACTTGATCAGCTTAAACCTACTGAAGCTTAGTTTTAGCCTTACTTAGAGTGGGGACATAGTAAACTTCCTCTAGTATTAGTGTGATTAGCATACCCTATCCGAAAATGTGGGCTTTCTGGGGTCCCAATTGAATGATTAAGTGTATTGAGGAACATCTACTTATTTTGGCTATTTAGACCTCCTATGTCTCTTTTCTCTCTCATATTTCTAGTAATTGTTCTCAGCTAAACCTCACAGACACTTGCTTTATGACTCTAAGCTTGTCTTTGGCCAAAGATTCAAGGGATCTTTTATAGAGACTAATGAAATTTCTGTTCTGCTCAAATGTCTTTCTCCAGTAAATTTAAAAAAATATTTTTTTCTGAAACCTGTACCCTAATATTCTCTATTTGGGTTGTTTTTGATTAATGTAATTTGAAAAGTTTACACAAGCCAAATGCATAGCCATTATGGCTTAATAACTTCATAAGTGTCCTGCAATCAAAGAACAAATCCCGATTTTATTTATTGTTTCATATTTTGTGTCCAGTTCATAGTTGTCAATAGTGGAATATTAAGTCCAAGACTTTCATGGTCAAAACAAACTTCTAATGTAAAAAAATATTGGAGGATCTGTGATGCTCTGGGTTTTTTGTGGTGCTGAGGATTGAACAAGAATCTCCCACATGCTTTGAATGTGCTCAGTCATTGAACTATCTCTCAGGCCCTAGAATTTAATTTTTTAATTTAATCTTGTCAAAGAATTCCTTAAGGCATCTAATAAACACTGGTGTTTTTTATTATTGTTGCCTTCTCTCAAATATTTGGGATCATAGACATCTTTGAGAATTTAGTGCAAACTTGGAACACTTTCTTTACAAAATATGCATCCAGTCCATTTTATGTGCAAGTTCAGAGATTTCATTGATTTCCCCCAAGGCCCAGCTGTGAACCATGACTGCCAATAGACAGAAAATTAAGAAATCCTACTCAGTATCTTTTCTACAGTTAAAAAATATATTCAGCAACATCCTTTTATTTTGCTTCTAAAAGTGAAAGCAAGATAATAATAAAAGCATAGAAAGCTTGAATACATTTTATAGAAAATAAATGTTTGAATACTGTAGCAAATGCATTTCTAAGCACACCTCAACAAGTTTATGGTTTGTTTTCTGAATTTATACAAAGGTTGCAGACCTTTATAAGTCTTTTCCTAAGTGAACTTAAACTTTCATTCACCACAATAGGCCTTCATTTCTACTAGTTCTGTGTATAATCTATTTGATTGTGGTATGGGAATCAGTTGTTTTATGATAAAAATGGCTCATCATTTTATATATATGATCTATTTACATATATACTTGTGAGTTCTATAAAAAAGAATGGACGTTGGTAGAGATAAAAAAAAAAGGACGGAACTAAATATCCAAGCCAAAGTCAACAACAATAAAATTAAGAGACCCAAACTATAATAATCTAAACTTAAAATAGGCCTGTTATACTAACAGGCCAAAGTGCAAAGGGTAGTAGTATAAAATGAACTCTGAAAACATTGGTGGAGTGAGGCCAACACTGGTGGTGGGATTGGCCTTGATTCATTGTATGTCTGAAATCTAACTATGAATGACTTTGTAGATCAGAATGATTACAATAAAATAAATGTAAAAAATGAATGCACCAAGAAATGACATAATAGTTTAACAGTTAGGGTGTTTGCCTTGCATATGGACAATGGAGTCCAATCTCACAGCACTTTGTATGGTGCCTTGAACCCTGCCAGGAATGATTTCTGGGGATATAGCCAGGTGTGCCCCCCAATAAAGTATCTCATGAGAATGGAGTAAGAACTGGGTTATCTGTCCATCATTTTCCAGTAGACATTTATTAAGGACTGCAATTAGAAGAGTTTAATTCTCTGGCACATCTGGCCATGGCTATCAGTCCTCAGCAGGGTTTCAATGTCCAGAGAGAATTTTGAGAGATAATAGGTTCTGGAAATTGAAAGTTAAGCCAGTAACATGTACATTCATGTTGTAGGGTATGTGGATGGGATGCTGAGGGCAGCACTGGTGAGCTTGGATGAAATAGCAATGCTTCCCCCATTTCTCAGTTCCATTTTGCTCAGTAGAATGACAGATACATCTCCTAAAGACTGTGTACCTTGCTCTTTAATACAGTGCATCCAGTAAATAACAGTTAAAATTGTTACTTTGTTTTTAGATAATATAATACTTCTCCCTGGCTATGGCAGCTACAATATCATCTGAGCATATTTTAATAATAAAGTCCCTACCAAACACAATTTTCTCACAACACATTTTTCCTTTTATGATGTTGTCACATGACAGGAAAACAGATGCATATAAACAGATGTTATATTTTCTTTCTACTGTTCAACTGTTCCACATTGATATCTTGAGTAAAATCAGGGAAAAGGTATTTTCCTGAAATACTTTGCTTTCTTGTAAATAACTACCTAATGGTCTTTGAGTGCCAGGCTCTAAACCCTTCATGTATATTAATTCATTTAAGATTCATGTAGCTCAAAGAGGTAAAATCAGGGGAAAAGTATTTTCCTGGAATGCTCTGCTTCCTTGTAAATAGCTACCTAATGTTTTTGAGTGCCAGACTCTAAGCTCTTCAAGTATATTAATTTATTTAAGATTCATTTAGCTCCTCTAACTTTGGCCTAGGATTTGTGCAAAAACCAAGAGCTCTAATTCCAGAGGTTTGACTTTGACAACAGCAACTTATGTTGAGCAGAACTTCTGGAACCATAAGGATAGACTCTATCCTAGGCTTCGTCCTAGGATCCATGCAAAAACCAAGATCACTAATTACAGAAGACTGACTACAACAACTGTGACAGAGCAGAACTTCTGGAACCATAAAGACTCTATCCTAGACTTCATCCTATGACCTGTGCAAATACCAAGATCTCTAATTACAGAAGACTGATTTTGACAGCCACAACTGAGAAGAATGTTTCCGAGCACCATAAAAAGACCTTGGTGTTTGACAATGAGCATGCCCAAAGCCTGTAGTTGTTCCCATGACAGTATGCTTCAAGGGAATTCCCTTTCTAATTTCCCAAATTCTTACCATGCCTATGGAAAATACCCACAAAAACTTGCCACACCAGCCCTCCTCACTTTTTTCCTTTCTTGTGGTTATTTTGTTGTTGTTTTTTATCATTGCTTGTTTTGGTTTGTTTTATTCTTTTTGTTCTTTTAAATTTATAGTTTCTAGATGGGCTCCTCCCAGCTTTCTTTTTTTCCAACAGAAACACAGAACTTGAATCATCTTGTTCTGCCTCATAAATTGAGGGGGGAAAAGTGGATGTTACCAAGAGCAAACAGCCACATGAATATTGAGTGGAAATAAAAATGATCAGACCTGAAAACCAAAACCAAAGTCAATGACAACATTATCAAGATACCCAATCTACAACAAGCTATATAAAGAGGGTACCTGTTACACTAGCAGTCCAGGGGTCAAAGAAAGGAGGTATGGGATGCATGCTGGGAATAGGGGTGTAGGGAGGACAACATTGGTGGTGGGAATGGCCCTAATTCACTGTCACTATGTACCTTTAATATAACTGTGAAAGACTTGTAATTCATATTGGTCACAATAAAAATTATTAAAAAAATAAAATAGTAAGAATAAAAGATTCATGTAACTCAAGGAGGTATGTACTATCATTAGTTATATATTATAATACAAGAAAGACAGGCAGATAAAGATATGTTCCTTACCTAGCAGGGTCATTGAAGTATGATAAACAGAAAATTCTAGAAAGAGGCCTCTCATAAAAACTATAGAAGATTATTTCTCATCTGCATATAACAAAGTAACTTGATTATCCCGTGATGTATATCTTCAGCTAACTTTCTTCTCAAAATTTGCCAGACTTGGGCCAGAGAGATAGCACAATGGAAGGACATTTGCTTTGCATGTGGCCAACTGAGGACAGTCTTGGGTTCAAATCCTGGCATCCCATATGGTCCCCTGAGCCCAGAGCAATTTCTGACTTCAGAGTGCAGCTGGGTGTGGCTCAAAAACAAAAACAAAATGCAAGCCTTGTATTTGAGCTGCATCTTTTTTGAACTTCCCCTAAGGACTTTGTACCTTCAGAATCTTGATTTCCCACAAAACAGAGGCTATTTCTACAAGTATTTAAATGACCAAAGCAACATGCTCTAAACTGGGGTCAATATACTCTTTCTTCAATAATAAAATAATGAATGATCTAGCCATATGTAGCCCCAAGTAGTAAAGTAGTATAGACAGTATAATATGTCTGTGTGCCCCCCAAGAAAACTTTATTCACAGACACCAGAAATAGATGGATTTTACACAGACTAAAGTCTTCTAGCTACTACTTTAAATGAATAACAGTTATATCTCTCTCCCTCTTTTTGGAGGCCATCAATGGCAGTGCTCAGGTTTCATTTAACACAGGGCTCAGAAGACTACTTATAGTGCTCTGGATTTAACCCAGATCGGTAGCTTGCAAGGCAATCATTTTATTCACTGTACTATCTTTTTTTTTTTTTTTTGGTTTTTTTTTTTGGGGGGGCCACACCCGTTTGACGCTCAGGGGTTACTCCTGGCTATGTGCTCAGAAATCGCCCCTGGCTTGGGGGGACCATATGGGACGCCGGGGGATCGAACCGCGGTCCTTCCTTGGCTAGCGCTTGCAAGGCAGACACCTTACCTCCAGCGCCACCTACCCGGCCCCTCACTGTACTATCTTTTCAACCTTTCCCATTGTTGCCTTTGGGTTCCAGCTTCAGTAAACCTTGAATTTGTAAAGGCACTATTATGCAATTGATAGAAAACCTCAACTGAAGTTAAATCTAGAAAGGGACTATAAGAAAAAAAGAAGAAATTATAAGAAATGGTATTCTAGCATATCTCAACTGGGTGCCCACAGGCCACAAGTGAAAGTGCATGAAAGGGGATACATGGCCCAGACTACACAGGTTGGAAACTGTTGAATTAAATAATTAACGATGGGGCTGGATGGCGATGGATGGCGATGGATTCCTTTCTGCCACCCCAGGCCACATGGCTCTGCAACTCCATCCAGCCGGCCGGGTCCCAGGCCCAGGTGAAATCACTCACTCACTGTCAGGCGTCAGGAAGAATCATCTTTATTCAAGCCCTAGCCACCACATGTGTGTGGCCTATCTCATAACCTTTTAAGCAATAGTTATTTTTGGCCCTGCATCTAAACTCCTTTCAGCCATCTTTCCTTTGGGCTCCATGCGGCCCCATGATCCAAAAGCCAGGGAGCCGAGCTGGGCCAAGAGAGGAACGGCCAAAGGGCAAAGAGCCAAAAGCGCCGAATTCCCTTGGTCCCAGCCTTATCTACCTTTTTCCAAACCCCTCCCAGGAATGGGAGGGGCTTGCAGGTAAAGTTACACCTATTATCCGGTTCCCAAGACCCCTCCCCAAAATGGGTGGGTCTAGGGTCTCAAATGGGTATACCCACAGGAAACAAGCTTGGAAAGAAGCCATAGTCAGAAAGGGTTGATAAATACTAAACTAGTACAATGATAAATGCAAAATGGAAGATATTGCCACTTGGTTTTGTTTCTACAAAAAAAAATTCCTTTTGTTACCTCTGAAGTTTGTTTATAAATTTTACCTAGTGAAAAGAAAATTGTGCAAATTAGGGAGAAAAATAGTCAAAGAAAGATAAATGCAGTCTTTGTTAAATAACTAGACATAGCAACACAAAGCTCATTAAAGGTCTTCAAATTAATTTAATGGGGAAACTAGTGTTGAAACATTAGGCATATGTGAACAGCTCAGTGAAATAACCTACGTTCTTATGCAAGTTAGAGAAAAAGAGAATTTCTTCTAGAAAAATCTAATTCGGATTTAAAATGAGATGAATATATAGTCTCTCATTGGTGTTTACTAAGTGGCAAAAGTCTGCCTAATGAGGTGAGATTTCTCATTGTGGAGAACAAATTAGATGTAGAGAAAATTTGACTTGGTGGTTGGTAAGAAGTTACAGTGGCAATATTCTATTTATTTAGTAAATCCTAGATATTAGGTATGGCAATTTCTTCCATTTATGAAGAGAAACTCGAAGTTCAGGGAGTTCAATGTTATGCCAAAAGCCATCAAATCAGAGATGAAGCTTGGGAGACAATCCACACACACTAATGAGTCATATATCAACTTAATAGTCAGGGGCTTTAGTCCCAGCTTTGCTACTTATAGCTTTGTAACCTAAAGGGAAGTGAGGTAGCTTTCTAAGTCACTAGTGTAAACTGGAGATGACTATTGACCTAAAGGTTTTGCAGTGATTAAATATAATGCTATAGGTTAGGTTCCAGGCACTTAGTGGTTGCTAAAAAATTTTAATATTCTGTTTAATAATTATTTAGTGAGCAGCAATGGAATCAAAAAACTCAAACCTTAACAATCTAAACTTAAAATGAGGATGTTATACTGACAGGCTGGGGATCAAAGGGTGGTGGTTCGGATATAACATGATGGAGGGAGGTCTACACTGGTGGTGGGATTGGCCCTGATTCATTGTATGTCTGCAACCCAACTATGAAGGACTTTGTAAATCACAATGATTTCAATAAAATAAATCTGAAAAAAAATATTTAATGAGAACTTACTATATGGTAAACATTATATCAGCAAAAGAGTAAATTAAGACATAGGACAAAGTCATCATCCTGCAGATCCTAATATGAAATAGGAAACATGAACAGAACACTTGTAATGTCATCTATTTTATGTGCTCTAATTGAGATATGCATATAGCGCCATAAGATAATAGAACACAGAGCACTTATAATTGTGCAATCTTTTATCTATTACCTTTAGATAGGTACTATGAAGTTGAAATATAGCTAAACCAAATTAAAGTGCACTCTAAGTGTTAAATACGTACAGGATTTTGAAGATGAAACACACTTTTAAAATTAATGCAGAAACATTGAGTATGTGTTGAAACAGAATGTTTGAGTAAGAAGGCCTATCTCTCAAGGACTCTAAGTATGAGAAGACCAATAATTGTTATAGTGTAATGCCAGAAGTACAACATAAGAAGGATATGTGTGGGAAAGCTGTGGACACCTTTCATACATGCTATGGTGAGCTAGTTCAGAATGACTACTGCTTCTCTGTGAAAGAGGAAGAGCACTCCAGCTCTTTAAATGATGATGATGATGGGGATAAAGAAAGGGCAGATAAAAGGCAGATGGGGTAAAGAAAGAACATGTCTAGCATTGCTTGGTCCATTTTCCAATATGTCTTTAAACCCTGTGTGAAGTATTTATTGCTGCTTCTACTATGTAGTTCTGTTACTAAACTATAGTTATTTCACATATAAAGAAAAAAACAACCATAATAACTTCTACTGACTACATTCTTACAATATTCCAGCCCTAAAGTCTATTTTTTTGCTTTGATGCCACTCTCAGTAGTGCTCAGAGAAAAACTCCTGGACTCCTGGTTTGGTGCTCAGAAGAACCAAGAAGTGCCTCCCTGAATCTCTTGAGTATTCAGTATTCACAATCTCAGTAAATCATCTTCCTGGCATAATGATGTCTTTCATTTAATCCTCAAAGTAACCCAATGAGGGGCCGGAGAGATAGCATGGAGGTAGGGAGTTTGCCTTGCATGCAGAAGAACGGTGTTTTTGAATCCCGGCATCCCATTTGGTCCTCAGCGCCTGCCAGGTATGATTTCTGAGTGTAGAGCCCAGGAGGAACTCCTGACCGTAGCTGGGTGTGACCCAAAAACCAAAAAAAAAAAAAAAAAAAAGTCACCCAATGAGTTCAGAGACCTTTTTTAATGAGGAAACTAAAGTCTACGAGATGAAGTTACTTGGTGAAGGCTGAAAAAAGGGCTGAATCTGTGTTGAATCACAAGTCTGCCGGAGCCCTCAATGCCACAAAGATGCTCCCCCTTACCAGCTCTCTACTCACCCAGCAGCCCAGGAGACTTGACCAGGAAAAAGTGTAGAAAGTTTACAAGGCAGCCAAAAGGAACACTTTCCAACTTAACTATTTAAATACGAGATAGAATGTTCCACCCATGGAAATGCTCAATATTTGCTAAACATATTTGTTAAAAATAAGTTCGAATTTGTATTATGATGATATATGTGGGGTTCTCCTAAGCTCAGGAAGCTCTGCTAACTTTTCTCTGCCAGCCAGGCCAGTGGTTCAGTGCAAGGCAAGAAGATGTAGTGCTACTTGGGTCCTGCAGTGCCAGGAATTTCCCAGGTTACCTTGAACAGTGTTCAGGGACCTTCAGAGCTATACTCAGAGTTGTTTGGGGGTCACCAAAGTTGGGCCCAGAAATACTTGGAGGACCATAAGTTTCCATTGATCAAAGCAGAGTCAGCCACATGGCAGTCCAGTGCCTTAACCCCTCCTGTAATAACTGTCTGGCCCAAATAACTTGAAAATATCATCTATTCAGGAAAATTGAGGAAAGGTAATCTAGTAACAGCTAAAATATGAGGAATATTGACATGAATATACTGTATGTTGAATTAAGTGATAATGGGAGATGCCATAATAGATGCTTTGATTTCTGGTTTAACATTGAGGAAAATTGCAAATAACTTGAAACATGCTAGGGCTGGGTATGTGCTCTTTGGAATGAGTTAATTTGGAGTTATATCATTTTAGTCAGCATATTGTCGCCACAAAAATGATTTACTTCACAGCATTGCTAAAATTTGTCTTCTTAAGCAAGAGAAAGCAATTAAGCAACAGTAATTATAGCCCTAGGTCTCTCGAGTAGAATTCCCAGAAAGTGAAATAAGGTGAAATAAGTTCTTTGGTCTGATGGAAAATGCATGGCCAAGTCTTTGCTCTGCTCTGGAGACCAGGTCAGCGGGAGCTCAGTCAGAAGAGGCAACCTGATGACATGGGAGCTCAGGCCTGAGACAGCAGTCTGAGATAGCTCTGAGTAGATCTTATGCAATGTGGCCTGTTTGTAGAAATGAAGCTTTTTTGCCCATCAGAAACCAGGTCACCAAATGCAATAAGAGCTTAAGAATTTCCACCTCACCCTTTGTCTGTCCTGTTCATAGGAATAGAAGTACTTTTTTAAAAAATGATAAATGATATCTTTATTTAAGCGCTGTGATTATAAACATGTTTGTAGTTGTTTTTCAGTTATAAAAAATGATCACCCCCTTCACCAGTGCAAACTTCCCACCATCAATTTCCCCCCCATCTTCCTCCTCCTCACCCCTTGCCTGTATTCGAGAGAAGCATACTACTTCTCTCACTAACATTGTCATGATAGTTGTCAATGTACTTAATTTTCTAACTGCAATCACCACTCTTTGGGCTAAGCTTTATAGCGTGGTCTGTCCTTCCAGCCCTCATCTCTATTGTCTGAGTATTATTATAATAATGTCTTTCATTTTTCTTAAAACCTATAGATGAGCGAGACTATTATGTGTCTCTCTCTCAGCACAATACTTTTTATGTCCATTCATATGTAGGAAAATTTTGACTTTATTTTTCCTGAAGGCTACATAGTATTCCATTTTGTATATATACCACAGTTTCTTTAGCCACTCATATATTGTCAGGCATCTGGGTTGTTTCCAGATTCTGGCTATTGTAAATAGTGCTGCAATGAATATAGGTGTGCAAAAGGCATTTTTGCATTGCATTTTTGTGTTCCTAGGAGTGGTATAGCTGGATCATATGGAATCTCAATTTCCTGTTTTATGAGGAATCTCCATATTGTTTTTCATAAAGACTGGATTCCCCACATCCCTGCCAGTATTGTTCTTGTTCATTGTGATATGTGCCAGTCTCTGAGGTGTGAGATGGTACCTCATTGTTGTTTTGATTTGCATCTCCCTGATGACTAGTGATGTGGAGCATTTTTTCATGTGTCTTTTGGCCATTTGTATTTCTTTTTTTTTTTTTTGGGCCACACCCGTTTGACGCTCAGGGGTTACTCCTGGCTATGTGCTCAGAAATCACCCCTGGCTTGGGGGGGACCATATGGGACACCGGGGGATCGAACCGCGGTCCTTCCTTGGCTAGTGCTTGCAAGGCAGACACCTTACCTCCAGCGCCACCTACCCGGCCCCGGCCATTTGTATTTCTTCTTTGAGTGTCTGCTCATTTTTATCTCCATTTTTTGATGGCGTTAGATGTTTTATTCTTGTTCAGTTCTGTCAGTACCTTGTATATCTTAGATATTAGCCCCTTATTTGATGGATATTGGGTGAATAGTTTCTCCCATTCTGTGGGTGGCCTTTGTATCCTAGTCTCTATTTCCTTTGAGGTGCATAAGCTTCTCAGCTTAATATAGTCCCATCTGTTTATCTCTGCTTTCACTTGTTTGGACAGTGCTTGAAGATGCCTTTAGAATCAATGTCATGGAGTATTTTATCTACATGTTCTTCTATATTGCTTATGGTTTCAGGTCTGATATCAAGGTCTCTAATCTATTTGGATTTGACCTTTGTGCATGGTGTTAGATGGAGGTCCAAGTTCATACTTTCATGGATTTAGGCTACCGCATCTCCTTTCCAGAACAAAAATTACTCGATATCCATCTGAAAATCTACACTTCTCAATTTATTTTTTTCTTCTTGCAGGGGACAGTGAAAACACAGTCTGGAAATCTACCTTTTTTGTGTGGGGGGTACACTCATCAATAATCAGGGGTTACTTCTGTTTCTGTACTTGGGAGACCATAAAGGATTCTAGAGATCAAACTTGGTTCTGTCCTGGGTGAGCCACATGCAAAGCAAATGCCCTACCGCTGTGCTATAGCTCTCGCCCTTGGGAATCTACCATTTTTAAGCAAAATAAAAGAACCATCTTGCCTAGCAACTGCATTTGCTGTGTTTGAAAACACTGATCTAGAATATGAAAGAACAGATGGGCCAGAACTGTGGTAGAACATTTGCCTTGCATGCAGCTGACCCCAGACAGACCCAGATTATGTCCCTGGTACCCCAAATGTTTCTTCCAGGAGTGATTTCTGAGCTTATAGCCAAGAGTAACCCTTGAGTACCACCGGAAATGGCCCAGTCCCTCTCCCTACCAAAAGACAGGAAGGAAGGAAGGAAGGAAGGAAGGAAGGAAGGAAGGAAGGAAGGAAGGAAGGAAGGAAGGAAGGGAGGGAGGGAGGGAGGGAGGGAGGGAGGGAGGGAGGGAGGGAGGGAGGGAGGGAGGGAGGGAGGGAGGGAGGAAGGAAGGAAGGAAGGGAGGGAGGGAGGGAGGGGAGGGAGGGAGAGAGAAAGAGAGAGAAAAGAGAGAGAAAGAATAAAAGAAGAAAGAAAGAAAGAAAGAAAGAAAGAAAGAAAGAAAGAAAGAAAGAAAGAAAGAAAGAAAGAAAGAAAGAAAGAAAGAAAGAAAGAAAAGAAAGAAAGAAAGAAAGAAAGAAAGAAAGAAAGAAAGAAGAAAGAAAGAAAGAGAAAGAAAGAAAGAAAGAAAGAAAGAGAAAGAAAGAAAGAAAGAAAGAAAGAAAGAAAGAAAGAAAAAGAAAGAGGGCCCGGAGAGATAGCACAGCGGTGTTTGCCTTGCAAGCAGCTGATCCAGGACCTAAGGTGGTTGGTTCAAATCCCGGTGTCCCATATGGTCCCCCGTGCCTGCCAGGAGCTATTTCTGAGCAGACAGCCAGGAGTAACCCCTGAGCAATGCTGGGTGTGGCCCAAAAAAAACAAAAAATAAAAGAAAGAAGGAAGGAAGGAAGGAAGGAAGGAAGGAAGGAAGGAAGGAAGGAAGGAAGGAAGGAAGGAAGGAAGGAAGGAAGGAAGGAAGGAAGGAAGGAAGGAAGGAAGGAAGGAAGGAAGGAAGGAAGGAAGGAACAGACAGAATCGTCATTTGCTAGGTATGTCCCAGCAAAAGTCCACAGCCTCAGTGACTTCAGCAACCAAAATTTATTTTCTGCACAGTTCTGGAGGTTCTCAATTCCAGGTTAAGGTGCTGCAGAGTTAGTTTCTATTGCAGTCTCTCTCATTGCTTGCAGGGCAGCCTTCTTACTACATCTTCCTATGATCAAGCCCAAAGTTGCCCTCCTGATCCCACCATTCCTAACCTCCTCTTCTTTTTTATTTTTTATTTAGGAGTCCTCCTGTCATTGTTGTGGTGGTAAATGCCATCATTGTTGGCTATGGAATCTCACACTTGGTTTGTGATGCACACACACTTAGTTGCAGTGCTTGATGGAATTCACACACCAGGCTATGTAGTCCACACACTTGGTTGTGGTACACCAGCCATCACACATCTTGATGCAGCACAGGTTTCCAAGTGCAGTGCCACTGGGATCATGTGCTCAGCTTGTGGGATACTGCCAGGATCACACACAGCCTCAAGCTTACAAGGCCGATACAATTTCAGAGTCCCAGCCCTAGACTATGGCCCCTTCCTTTATGGATACCAGGTTCAGGAGCTAGAGAGTACAGAGCTAAAAGTGCTTGCCTTGCATGCAGCAAGCCCAGGTTTGATCCTCGGCATCCTTTATTGTCCCCTGAGCACTGTCAGGAGTAACCCCCAAGCACTGCAGGATGTGATCCCAACACACACACACATACACACATGCATGAAGACATTAGTTCCTTTGAATTCAGGCCCCCCTCTAACACCATCATATACTTAATCTCCTCTGTAAGGACCCTGTCTCCAACTGCAGTCACATTTTGAAATACTATGAGACCAAAATATTAAATGTATACAACAATAGTGTTTTCCTAGGCCATCCAAATATGCTTGTCCATTAAAAATAAGATTTTTTTGTTCAGAACCCAGTCAGTGGGATCCTGGTTTCCACCTGACATGTAGAGTAGGTAAGGTGGTGGCCAAAGTTTTCATCCTCCTCTAAACTCACCGAAAGTCTCTGGGAAAGTTATAAAACACATTTTATGGGAATCAATATATATGAAGAAAAAATACTTCAATAGAAATATGTACTGTGATATTTGGAGTTTTAAAGAAATACAGTGGATAAAGTAAGGGAAACCTAGATCAATAATGGTGTATAGATTTATGTATAGCTACCCAAAACTGCCCACAGCAGAACTAAAGGGAAATGGTATGGGATTAGGGGCCAAATACCTGACATCAGTCATGTTTAGCCATGAGTTTGAGAGTTCTCTGAAAAGCTGAGTGCCATCATTGGTCCTTCTCTAGTTGAATGTACAAGGTGGCCCACGGCAACTCTGATGGACTCATTTATTTATGCTTATAGATAAAAGGCAGCAATTCTTTTTAATACATGGGATCAAGGGTGCTGGCCGAACTGAGAGAAAAGTAGTTCAACAACATGTATTCCTACTCTTATAGTGGCTTCATATTATTAGCATCCTATCAAGCAGCTTGCACCCCTACTATTCTGTGTCAAAATTAATTAATAATTGTGGGGCTGGAATGATAGCATAGCAGCTGCTATTCACCTTGCATGTGTTGGACCCAAGTTCAATCCCTGGAATCTTTTATTTACCCCAAGCCTGCCAGGAGGCAGCGCGCAGAGCCCAGAGAAACCCCTGAGTACTGCTGGTGTGACTCAAAACCAAACAAAATTAATAATAGCAACTACCAGGCTGGAGAGATAGTACAGCTAGCAGGACATTTGCCTTGCACATGAGCGACCCTGGCACTATTTCTGACATCCCATGAGCACTCCCAGGAAAAATTCATAAGAACAGAGCAGGAGTAACCCCTGTGCACCACCAGGTGTGCCCCCAAACCAAGATAAAACAAAAAATATGCACAGAAGAGTGGCAGGTCTAGGATCTTCCAAGCCCTTGGAAGAGTTTTGCTGAAACACAGTTAAGTTGGGGGAAAAAGCATTTTGGAAAGAAATATGGTGCCCTGTGGCTTAATCGTGGGTGGGTGTTGGCAGAATGGGAATCCCATTAAGAATGGAGCTGCATTTTAATCATACAAGTTCCAGTGCTGGCTTCTGTTGCCTAGGCGGGCCTATACCTTTCTTCCCTCAGGTCATGTAAAAGAGGACTTGGTATTTTTCTACAAAAATTGGACTGTTACTTTGAGGTAAGCAGATAGGGGGCCTCTGGCTATGAGTTTCTCAGAAGTAAAAGAACCAAGATAGGATTTAAGGCAAAGAAGTTACTCTGTCACCTGCCCCAAAGCAATCCCAAAGCAAAAAGGCTTTCCCATTGGAGATGCAGAAATTGAGGTCTGATAAGAATCTAAAAGAGACCAGGGAAGGCTTCAAGGATCCCCCAGGGAACAAAAGGTCCTGAGAAGAATGGGGTAAAAAAAAACCACCCAAAGTTCAAAGACCTTTTCCTTTGACAACATCCTAGCAACCAACTCCAATTTACATAGAAAGCCCCAAGGCAGGACAGTTTGTAAAAGTCTTAAAATACCAACTTTGCAAAAGCACATTCCCACTACAGGTCAGACTGCATCCCAATTTGAGAGGTATAATGGTGTAATTCCCTTTTTTTCTTTTATGGGATCCCATCTTGTCCTTCATGCTTCTTTTTTTTTTTTTTTTTTTTTTGTCTTTGGGCCACACCCAGAGATGCTGGGGGCAGGGTTTACTTCTGGTTCTGCTCTCAGAAATCGCTCTTGGCAAGCTTGGGGACCATATGGGATGCAGGGAATCAAGCCCAGGTCTGTCCCTGGTCAGCAACATGCAAGGTACATGCCCTACCGCTATGTTATCTCTCTGTCTTCTCCTTCACACTTCTGGAAGGCAGCTATGCTAACCACTATACCACCAATGCACTGATTCCTTCACACTTCTGAAAGAAAACAATTTTACCCTACTATCTGTCTTCTCTGGAAATTCTTCTCTGGAAAGTCAGGAGCAGACAAGTGGGGATTAGGACTGAAATCTTTCTCCTATTATATTTCTAGGCACATCCTTCTCCCCACTTTATGAACAATGAAGCCAAAGAGAAAAAAATGAGTTGTAGTTGGGGAAAATCAAAAGCACAGAAATGAAATGAGCTTTTCAATTTATGAAAAACATCTTTGTTATTCCTAAAGAACTGCCAAGTAGGATTCCCTGGTTGAGCAAAAATGTTCTCTCTTCTTTTCTACTGGAGGTCTTTGTTGTTGTTTTTGTTATTATTGTTTTGATGAAGGAACTACACCATGTGCTTGGAGGCTTCTCCCTGGTGTTGCTTCAAGCCATATTCAAGGGACCAGGCAGTCCTGGGCCTCAAGGCAAGTACCCTATAACTGAACCAACTCTGTGGCCCTTCAAATGAATACCTGACCTTAAGCTAATCTGCAGAATGAGTATTTTCTTCATGGGATTTCAGTTTTCCCAAGGAGGTGATAGTATCAAAAGTCTTCTATTTGTAAAATGTGGAGCACATCTAAGTCTTGTGGTGGTTATCAAGGACAGAAGACAGTACAGTGGGATTCCCTTTTCCCCCCAGGAGCTTTCATGATGTTAGGGTCCAGAAATCGAAGGACAAGACCACACAAATTGGAGTAGAGTTTAAACTTTATTCCGCCTGCCAACAGCTCCTAACTGACAGGTAATGGTTCTCTCCCACAAGGAATGAAAGAACCCCGCCCAAGGTCATGAATGGGATTATATAGGACAGGGATATAGGGAGCTCCTAGCTTTCTGATGATCCTTAGAATAATTGGCTGTCATCTAGGGGTATCTTCCCATTGCTACCCTTCATCCCTTCTAGATAGGTTACCTGATATGGCCATGTAGGTTGGGGCGGTGCAAATGGAAATGGGATTGTGAAGCCTTAACATGTGGCCTACACCACTTGGTTCTTACAAAATGGTGTCTCTCCTTGCTCAGATTTCAAGAAGAAGCCTGCATGTGGCTTTTAAAAAAAATGGCGTCCCTCCTCCTTCAGAATTCAGGTCCCAACAATGACTCTCCATTGAAACTGTGGGCCAACCTTAAAGTTTTGTTTTAGCAATATACTGATTTTACAAAACTAGTGCCAAGATGCTGTGCCAAATCTGGTCATTTCCTTGGTGCCAGGTTACCTTTAGGAGTGGCACATTTCTCAGTGCTTGAGGAGAGTTAATGGCTGGCTGGCTTCTCCCTGCTCTGAGAGTCCATGACTTCTCTGGGTTCTAAGATTCTTTCTAGTCCTGAGTTTGGTGATCAAAATTACTTCCGATGCAAACTCACCATGATTCCTCTGACAGCCATGAAAGCTATTTTACACCTTGACGCCCCCCAGAGAAGTCAGCTGGAAAATGTTTTTCTTTGACAAAACTGTAGGCTTTGTACTTAAAAATGCTGTCAGGTTGCCTGCAGTTTGATGGAGCTGCTTAAGAAATCTGTCAACAGCATCCTGGGTTAAATTGTTGAGCAAGCGAAGTGATCCTGTACTAATGTCGTTGAATATTTTCTGACAGCCTACAATAGCATCTTTAGCTCTTTCTGTTCTGTCAACTACTGGTTTGAGTTTTTCTGTATTCAAGAATATCAGATATGCTTCAATCACACCCATTTCAAGGATATTCCATGTGAGGTTGCCCTCAGTCTCTATGGAAAGGTCCAGGGAAGCTCTGGTCTACATTGTTCTAAAAAAAAAGAGTTTGATATTTCTGCCTGGAAGATTAGGTTAATTCTTATCTGAATATTTGAATTTCACTGCCAAAGGAGTAAAAAGCAGTTCATACATTTGGCACACCAAACTAAAGAAAGTACTGGTACATCTTTTGATTATGACAGTCTCTTATCATGCCAGAATTTCTCTTCACACGTCCACTTTTCTCTTCCAGTTCCATTCCAAGTGTTTCTAGGAACAGCCTAGAATTGAAGCCCCCTAATAAAATCTCAGCTCCTGGGCTTTAGCACATTTTACCTACATTCTGAAAGTATAAGACTTAGTGCTTAGTTCTTATTGTGACCAAAATGCCACCTTTACCACGAGCAACAGGTTTCTGACAGTTCTGTGATCACCTAACTGTTCCAGTGTCTTATTATTCAAAGACTAGTTGGAGCATCAGCAATATCAGCATCACCTAGGACCACAGGAGAAATAAAATATCAAAACTCTCACTCGAAACCCGCTGAGTCCGTGTGCATTTAATAGATAGGCCGGCGATGTGTCAGCATGTTCAATTTGAAAAGCACTTGCTGGCTTTGTGTTGACTTTGGAGTCAGACTAGCTGTGCAATGGAAATAAAACTTGACATCTGTGAAGGGCTTAGTGGTGCCAGGACTTTGTCCAAGTCATCCTAATTAAATAGCACTTCTGACTCCCTGCTCTTTTCTCTATAGAGGAAAAAACAAAGATGAAAGGTACTTAAGTGGCAAATTGTAGTTCCTACCCTAAAACCAAATGCATCATTCTTCCCTTCCCACACTACCCGAGTCCTCACTGCCTCTTTGATTGCAAACTCTCTCCCATCTGAGTTCATGGACTTCTCATAACTCACAGCTTAAATCTTACCCTTTCCTCTTGCCTAGGTCACTGTAGTAGCCTCTTGACTTGTCTACCTGTTTAGTTCAACCATCACATGCATCATGGAGTGTTAAAATATACATGAGCTGAAGCACTATACCTAGATTGCTATTGAAGTAACCTATAATAAAAGTTGTTTGTAAGATGTTATGATTTCTGAATGTTAAGTAAAGTGATGTGACTATGTGACTTCAGAAAGGCTTCTGGGGTGCAGTTCCAGTAGATTCCAGGAAAGAGGATCCAGAATGAGATGAATCTACACAGGATATATCAGCCTCCCTGGCTGATTTCACCAGATAGCAGCAGTCTTGTAGTCTCCCTCTCCCTCTTTCTCCCTCCTTTTCTTTCTTCTTGTTTCTTCCTTGTCTTCCCTTCTTTCCACTTCTCTTCTCCTGTAAGTGTGGATCTGAATGCTGCAAACTAACACTGAGATTAAGTATTTGTCTTCCTTGGGTAATTTTTTTGCTATCCAAGCTGCTTTTTTGCTGCTCTGTAAGATAAATTTGGAGTGATGTTAAAATTCTAAACGAGAAAAATCCACGGATAATCACCCTGTCTACCTATTGGATGTGCTTGTTAGTATGTTAATAAATAGTGATTGTTTTAGTTTATCCTTTATGTGGTAATCTCCCCAATACCATGTACTTCTGAGCAGATAGATTGTATCATATTCTTTATACCTGCATTAATTTATTGGCACAACAAAACAATGGAAACATATAGGGGTCTTAAGGTTACAGTAACTCCCTATTATACTCATGATTCTGTAAGTAATCCATTTAGATTTCGGTACTCTGGTTAGTTTTGTTGGTGAGTAGGTGGTGACTAGGTGCTCTCATTTCTACTCCATGTCTTCTCCACATGTTCTCTTGGATTGGGATGTAGCTAAGTGGTAGAACAATTGTCTTGAAATTGTCCTGGATTCTATCTCTAACACCATAAAAAATTTTAAATACATGATCTTTTATCTTTCATCAGGGTAGCCTGAGCTTTGAAATAAGATTTCGAGAGGACAAGGCCAAGAACAATTGCACCTTCAAGACTTGTATCACATGTCCATGTACCATTGGACCATGTACCATGTACGAAAGTACAAAGCTAAGGCCAGAGTTAATGTATGAAGATATAACTAAATGAAATGGATTCCAAGAAACATGACCAAATCCAACAGTCCTTACAGTTAATCACTTTACAAGCTGAATAATCAGTATATAGTGATTAAGGCAATACCATCATGATGAAAATATAAAGAAGTTGTGCTATGTGTGCATTGTGGAATATTATGCAGCTATGATAAATAGAATGAAATCTTTCAGTTTGCTGCAACTTGTATGTAACTAGAGGGCATAATGTTTAGATAGAGGCATAATATAAATATTGAATGATCTCACTCATCTGTGGTATATAGAGGAAGAAATTAAGGGATAGGTAATAATAAACAATGAGAAACCCTTGGATTTAGATTACCAAACAGTATGGGGGAGTAAAAGGAGGAAAGTGATGTACTAGAACTAACATGAGGACAGTGGTGGAGGGCCTTGGGTAGTTTGGTGGTGGTGAAGGTGCTGTAACTTTGCATGTCAAAACCATAAACCTTAACAATATTTTAACCATATTCCTTCAACTACAATGCCAATTTTTAAGTCATTGTTAAAAGCAGGCAGTCTGGACTTTCTTGAATCAGCCTATTACATCACACACACACACACACATATATATATATATGTATATATATGTATATATACACAGCAGTTGTAATTAATTTCTACACCAGTTCCTTAAAGTCAGTTTATGTGCACAGCATACATTTCTTTTAATTCCCTTAATATATACATGGGCCAGTGCCACTTGCCTGCCTATATTTTGCTGTGCATTGAGGCCTTATTGGGAATGAAATAAGTTTTAGACAGTGGGGCACCAATTCTACCTCCTGACATATAAAAAGCTCCAAGTTTCAACATCCATAAAAGATATCATATATTTCTTTTTTTGTTTTTTTTGGGGGGGGCCACGCTGGATGATGCTCAGGGGTTACTCCTGGCTATGTACTCAGAAATCACTCCTGGCTTGGGGGACCATATGGGATGCCAGGGGATTGAAACGCGGTTCGACCTAGGTTAGCGCATGCAAGGCAAATGCCCTACTGCTTGCACCACCACTCTGGCCCAGAGATATTTTATTTCTGACTTCATGGAATTTGATTCACAGTTTCACACAACTAGAACAAAAGATTATACAATTTTATAAAGAATATATATGTATATATGTGTTTTCAAAACACAGTGAGAAGAATTTTGACAAAACTAAAAACTAAGATAGTAATTCTCTAGTATATCTCAGAAAAATAAAAAAACAACTCATATGATCTTCTGGAACATTCTATGAATATTATTTGACTGTGTATGTGCCTGATCAGTTTTTTTTCTCAAGTTATAAATAGTATGGTAGGACTCAAGCATTCTTTTGCATCATCCATCAAACTATGGGGAATCTTTATTTTATTGATTATTTGAGTCACACTCAAAACTGCTCAAGGGACTACTCCCAGTTCTGTGCTTGGAGAGGGCATCTTTTTGTGGTGGTTAGAGGACTACAAGGTGCTAGGATCAAAACCAGCTCTTTTGCATGCCTAGCAAGCACTTAGGACATAGAATTAGATCTACAGCCTGGAAAATCATTTATGAGTGCATCTGAATATCTTGATATTCATCCATTATCATGGAAAGAAGTAAGGATATGGGTTGCTGATCTCTTAATATCTGTCTCTGTCCTCTGGTGTTTCTGCTAGAATACAGAGAACTTCCAGTTCCAGTGGAATAGAAGAATCATTCCTACATTTCCATCTTCTTTTGATTCCCCTCTGTTTCCCTGGCCATAAGCCTACATGACTCACAGGAGAGTGAAAGGGAACAACATTTACAAGGACATAAAAAACATATTGAGATATTATTTTCACAGCCTTTTCCCATCTATTTGTTTTCAAAATTATATTTTGTGCTCATAAAAATGAAAGTATTTTCCAAGTAAAACAAAAGTGTATCATGATAGCCCAGAAAAGGAGCTCTGTTAGTTGTAATATGAGTCTTGACTCTCTTGTGTCCTCTCTCTACTTCCTTTCCATGTTAATAATCATATTTCATATCCACTTCCACATATTAATGCAGTGAATGTATAGTGACAAGAACATGATTCTATTTAAGAAACATGGTTTGAGAGCCGAATGATAGCACATCAGGTAAGGGCACGCATCTTGCATGAAGCCAACACCATTTAATCTCCAGCACTTCATATAATCTCTCAACTCTTCCAGGAGTAGTCCCCAAATGCAGAGCCAGGAGTAAACCCTGAGCAAAGCTGAGTGTGGCCCAAACACCATTTTCAGGAGTTAGATCCTAGCATCACATATTCCCCCATCACATATTCTTTAAGTTAGAACTAGCCCCTGAGCACTGAAAAGTATGATCCCCCAAACCAAAAGCATAGTTTTAATCCTATATTTTTAATTTGGCTTTATTTTATAGAACCAATTTATCACATTTACCTAAGCCTTAGTTTCTCTCTTTGAAGCAAGGGATTAAAATGTCTTTAAGCACTGTGAAGAAAATAAAATAAGAAAGGTTTATAAGCAAACACCCATTTCAGTACTTGACCTAAAGTAGGTGTTTAGTCAGTGAGATTATTATCATGCCATCAGTGGATAGGTTTTTCCACTCAGAACATGACCAATATGTTCAGTTCAACATTCAACATCTCAATCCATTTTATCCCATTTTCAGTCTGTAGATGTTACCAATTTATATTCTAAATTAATTTTTGAGGGGCCACACCCAGAAGTACTCAGCAGTTACTGCTGGCTAGGCACTCAGAAATTATTCCTTGTATGTTCTTGGGGTTCCATAAGGGATGCCGGGAATTGAACCTGCATTGGGTACGTGCAAGGCTGTACTATCACTCCTGCCCCTAAACTTGACTTTTTCAAAAGCTTACCGTTTCTCTCTAGAATGCCTCTCTCGAAAACAGGCAGGGGGTGGGAAGGAGATGGGAGGCATTGGTGGTGGAATGTTGCACTCGTGAAGGGGGGGGTGTTCTTTTTATGAATGAAACACAACTACAAACATGTTTGTAATCATGGTGTTTAAAGATATTATAAAAACAAAAAAATAAAAAGTCAGAACAATTTTTTAAAAAGTGAATAAAAACTGTGCTCAAATTCTTCCCAGAACCGGACCAAGTCAGAAGGACAGAGTAGAGACCGTCTTCTTCTCATTATCAGCCCCTGTGGAGTAGATGCCATTCTCTGCAGGGTCTCTTTCTGCCATGCTTTGGTACCAAATAGCTCCTGAAGCATTTTAGAAACTTCACCGCCGCTGCAAAGTGTGTTGCAGAAGAAAATGTTTGCAACCTATTGTTGAGAGGGGCCTCTTCCTGGGTATGGTGAAAAGGTTGAAAAAAATCTGGCATTGTAGCTTTTTTAAGCAATTAGGAAGCAAATAAGGTCAACTTCTCTGAAGTAACTTTAAGGCATGGGCTCTAGGAAGCTGGAATCTTAGGAGGAAATGACCCAAGTTAGAAGTGTAATAAGGAAAAAAAGATACCTGGCTTTCATAACCATGGATAGCTGAGAAATTCGATTTGGAATGCACCTTGAGATTTAATTTGTTTTCTTCAAGCAAACAGAACACTGGAAAAAATAAGAGATCAGAGCTTCTCCCATCTGAGTGAATAAAAGTGTTTTGTAAGTACACAGACAGCAAGGGTCACACCCCCTCATATACACATACACAGACGCATAAACACACATACCTTTCTGGCTGATGTATAGATGTCAAAGAGGCCTGAAAAGGTGCATTTGAAAGTTTCCCCCATATTTGTTATGTTCTGAAATTTTTTTAATTTCTATCTCCTTATTTTGCTTTCTGGAAAGCTGGTGGAGGAGAGTAACAGCATAGGAACCAGTGTATCTTAGAGGGCCCAAGATTCAATGATGGTGTTCCAAGTTTTAGATAAACTAGGAAATTAAATCTCTACTATTCATCCCTCTTCCTACCTTCAAGAACTATTAATTCAAGATTATAAATTCTGGTGATCTGATATACAGCATGGTAATTATAATTATCTCTACTTGTGTTATGTACTTGAAAGCTATTAAGACAATAGGTCTTTTTTTTTGTTTTGTTTTTGGGTCACACCCGGCAGCACTCAGGGGTTACTCCTGGCCCTACGCTCAGAAATGGCCCCTGGCAGGCTCAGGGGACCATACGGGATGCCGGGATTTGAACCACCGTCCTTCTGCATGAAAGGCAAATGCCTTACCTCCATGCTATCTCACTGGCCCCAAGACAATAGGTCTTAAATGTTATCACTAGGCATAAAGAATTTATATAAGAGAGTGATTTTAATTAACCCTATTTTGTCATAATTTCATAATATAAACCAAATCATCACCTTGTCAACATTAAACTTACATTCTATATGTCAGTAATTTGCCAGAGCTGGAGGGGGAAAGCAATGTACATATATGATTGTCCCCCACCCTAGTTCTATCAAAATAGGTTCTTCATTTGATTATCTTTGCAGGGAGGGCCAGAAGCTAATATGCAACTGAGAAACCATGGTTTATAATATGTCTGTCCCTATGGAATTCAATCTGAGAAAACAAACAGCTGAAAAATCCTGCCCCTAAGTGACTCTAATATACAATCAGTGTGGAACCATACACAATGGAATACTATGCAGCCGTTAGAGAAAAATGAAGTCATGAAATTTTCCTATACATGGATGGACTTGGAAACTATTATGCTAAGTGAAATAAGTCAGAGGGAGAGAGATAGACACAGAATAGTCTCACTCATCTGTGGAATTTAAGAAAAATAAAAGACAATACTGTGATAATATTCAGAGACAGTAGAGATGAGTGCTGGAAGGACCAGCCCAAAATATGAAACTTACCACAAAGAGTGGTGAGTTCAGTTAGAGAAATAACTGCACTCACAATTATCATGACGATGGCAGTGAGTGAGAGAAATAGAATGCCTGTCTTGAATAGATGCAAGGGATCAGGGAGGAGAGAGATGGGGGTCATTGGTGGTGGCAATGTTGCACTGGTGAATGGGGGTGTTCTTTATTATAACTAAAACCCAACTACAAACATGTTTGCAATCATAAAATTATGGTATTAAATAAAGATATTAAAAATTAAAAATAAATAAATAAACCAATGGTTCGCGAACTTGAGCAAACTTTAAGACAGACTGCAGGGACCCACCATAAGAGTGATCAAGTCTTCTTAGATCAGAGCCTGAGATTCTGGGTCTCAATATAGTTTTTTGTTTCTTTGCTTCGGATTTTGGGTCACACCTGATGGTGCTAAACTACTCCCAGCATGATGCTCAGGGGACCATGAGGTGCTGGGAATTGAATCAGGACCTCCCACCGGCAAATTATACGCATTAGGCCATCTCTCTGGCCCTGATTCTGCATTACTAAGCAACTTCGAGTGAGGCTGATATTGGTAGAGATTGCACTGTCTTCTAAATTCATCATCTAGATCCCAAATATCTGGTTCAAAGACAAGTGGATTAAGCAATATGATTCTGAAAATAAAAAGAATCATCCTCCACAATTGTTCAAATTTTCTCAGATTCCCAGATAATAGTTTGAAATTTGCTCAAGGTCAATAATTCTTACATCGATCAATTAGGATGCTTGATAGTGCCACAGCAAACTATACCTCTTCCCCCAACTCCACATGGCCGTTCTCCATTCTGAAGAATGAGTTCTTTTTATCCCTTTGAGTAAAAATCAAGAGCAGGACCCATGACTTTCCTCATAAATCTCAGATTTTAAATTATCTTCTGTCCTCTTTAGTTCCCCAAAGAATATGACTTTCTTGATTAATTTATCTTAATTCATCCAATCAAGTTCAGTAAGCATATCTCTTACTTCCTTTACACATTTCTTCCTTTTGTACTCTCAACTGGAGAAAGGACTGAGTTCACTTTGCTTGACTATTCCCCCTCCTTTAATTTTCTGCTGTATCCCAATCTTCTCCTCCAGGTACTTCAAAGGGACTAGATGTGGAAAACACACATCTAGGAGGTACCCTTCATTTGGAATACAAAGTCAATATCTGAGACTTCACCATCACCAGAGACTGTTTATCTGCTTTTCCTGGTCACTGATGGTGTCAGCTGATCTCTTGGGAACTTCTCTCAGCTCTTGCCACTCCACAATAGCTTTATTTGCTGGAAACCCTTAGCTGTAGGAAGTTACAAGATTGGATATTCCTTATGAGATATTTCTGCTTCAATTGCCCAGCACATAAATAGAGTTAACTGCTTTCTTTCCCAGTCCCCCACTGTAACCTGGGTGAGTCATCGTTGATAATCTCAGTGTGAGTCCATATTGTCCGTATGCTCATACTCCAAAGTGTTTCATTAATGATGTTCTTCCTTTCAACATAGTAAAATGAGGTAGAAAAGCTATGTAAATATTTTAAAATTTATCTCTTATCTGTTCTTTCCCTACTCATCTGCATACTATGGATGTTGATCATTCCTGAACTGGAGGATAAGCATAAGGAATTGGAAGGAATGAGCTTATTCTATATCCTATGGATAGAATCTGTGTCTTGGGAGTATGCTTGAAAGTTTCCCACTGAGATTCTTTCTTGTATTTCCTCTGTATTGGAAATTAAAAACACTTTAACTGATGACTTATAATGTTGTGCCTCAAAACCTGTACTTCCAAGATCCACACTTGGAGATTTTTTTAAATTAATTCATCATTGGTTAGTACTGCAACAGAATTTCCAATGTATAGATTTATACCTGTTTATGTATATGCAACTCACTGCACACAATTGGACAATCCACCTAAAATATTTCTAGAAACAGAGAGATAGTAAAGTAGGTAGAGCAGTTTTCTTGCATGTGGCTGACTCAATTTTAATCCCGGGCATCCCTGCCTGAGAACCAGGAGTAAACCATGAGCACCACTGGATATGGCCCTAAAATAAAAATAAAATAAAATAAAAGAGTTCCAGGCTAGTTCTCAGAAACACTTATTTAATTTTAATTTGCTTTTCTTTGAAGAAAATATACTTCAGTCACATGAATTCCTTTCCCTGTGTGGCTATGTATGAGTCATGTTAAAGGTTCAACTGTATCCCCTCAAAGTATAGACTAAAGTCCCAATGAACCCTAGCACCTCAGAAAATGTCCTTACTTAGAAATAGAGGTATTGAATATGTGATGCACTAAAAAAAAGTCTTGTTGATGAAATGGTCCCCTAATACAACCAGTTTGGTATCTTTATAAGACACTGAGGTGAGAGACATGCAAGGAAAAGACAATACCTCTTGTGGTCCAAATCTGGAAGAGATGAGGAGGCAATCTTCCCTAAATCTACTGTTGAAACATCATATTATTGACATCTTTATTGATGGCTTTTAGCCTTCAGATTATGAGAGCATCAATTTTGTTCTTTTAAGCCTTTTGTTTGTGTTTCTTTGTTATAATAGCCCTCAGATACTAATACTAACCACTTCAGCCATCCCCTTGCTTCTTTTCTTCTTTGTTATGATTCTTGTTCAAATATCTGCATAGTAACTGAGCCTGGAGGATATATAGAATATGCTCTTTCTAAGAAGTACCCATGGAGCCCCCTCACTGACTTGAAATGAAGATAAATCTGAAGTAACTCCTCACTCCTCCCAAGGATGAAGAAAGAGGAAATATTACATAGCAGCATATTTCCCAAAAAGTCTCCCCTCTCTGTCCTGGTGCCATAAGTATCAGTCTTTTAATTTACTTGATTTGATATTGCTCTAATAGTCCAAATCATTTATATGTCCCTCTGCCCAGCACCTGATATTAAATGTGTAAATGTGAAAGTACATAATTATTATTTTTATTTTTATTGATAGCCTTAGCAAAAACAAAGCAGGTAGAACTCCTGGTATACAAAAGGGCAAAATATCTTGGTTTTCAGTTAACTTGGAAACAGCTTTCTGATTCTAGTCTGGAAAACTCAAGTAAAATTCTTATGTGATAAGCAGCTAAGGTCCTCTTGCTAATTATCTAAATCACACACTGGCACTCATGGTCTCTTAAAACCCCATAAAAGTTACACCAACCAAAATCATGTCCATGCATTATTTCCAAAGGATAGTCTTTTTTTTAGGTCCCAGAGAAGGGGAACAAAAAGAACTTGCCAAATATGTGCTGCTTTGGTTTGGGGAACTAGGTCATGTGACAAGAATGGATTTATAAAGCTTTTCAAATTTACACTAATGAAATGTTGCCTCCCCCAAAGAGATTGATTTCAAAGACTAACCCATAGAATTGAATGCAGTTTGATTTTGGTTTTATAAATACCTGTTAGGCAACAACTTCATGCCAGGCCTGAGTCCTCTATAATTTCATTGCAACTTCCTTCATTTCTCAATTGTTCTTTACATCCCATCCCATTTTTTACTTCCTTGCCATGCATTCTTCTACCATCACCTACCTATTTGTCACCAGGTCCTTTGCTCTGTACCCGACAGGGATGAGCCTAAAATAAGATGTATCAAAGATGAGTAGGGCACAGGCACTACCCGCAAAAAATTTTCAGCCTACAGGGGGTTTGTAGCTACATGACCTCAGTGCTTTGTGTAACATGAAGATTGGCCACATAAAGATTGGCCCAGAAGTCAACAGAATGATGGGGGAAGGACAGGAGGAGCTCACAAGGAAAGTGTTGGAGGGAAAACAGCTCAAAATCGGTGTTTGATGGATAGATAGGACTTAGCCAGATAAATAAATGAATAAGAGCCTCTTTAAAAAAGGAAATATTCTAAGACCACAGGCAAAAAATAACTTGCAAACAAATAACATGGACTTTTCATATTATTGAAGCACCAGGCATGACAAGAGCTTGGCAGGAGATAACAGCAAATTTTGGGCCCAAAAGGTGACTCAGATTCTGGTATGCCTGTCTCAGCCCCAATGCTTAGAGATCCCTGCATCACTGTACCATCTCCCACAACTCTCGTCCAGACTTTTAGCAAATCTTATTGACCTTATTGTCAATAATGTGTCTTCATTCCAGTTGGTTCTCACCTCTTCATATGACCAGTTCAACCCAGTATTGTCTCCTTAGAGACAATTGGCCTCAGGATTCCAGACTTCCTTGGGTATATTTTTGATCAGTTTCATTCATTGCTGTGCCTCCCATTCCCCACTCCCCAAATCATCAGTGTGTTCTCTCTATCTATACGCTTGGCTTTTTTATATTTTATTTTAGCTTCCACATATAAGTAAGATTATACAATACCTGGCCTCTGTCTGATTTATTTCCCTTCGCACAATGCCCTCCAGGACCATGTATATTGAGATCGAACAATTTCCCTGTTTTTTTCTGGATGAGTAGTAATCTATTATACACATATTTCCTTTATCTATTTGCTCATAGATGGAGAGCTTGGTGACTATGATAAATAATGTTGCCCTATGCCTGGGGTGTAGATATTGCTTCAAATAGATGTTTTTATTTGCCTTGGATAAACACCTGAAATGGAATTGCTGGGTCAGAAGGAATTTCTATTCTTAATTTTAGAAGGCACCTCCCCTTTGTTCTTTTCTAGAGTGGCTTCTAACAATTTCCTGCAAGCAGAGTACATGGGGTGCTTTTCCTCCAAAGCCTGCCAACACATGTCATCCGTTGTCTCTTTGAATAATACCCATCCTCATACGTGGGAGGAGGTGATGTCTCCTTGTGGCTTGAATTCTCTTTTCCTGGTGATTAGTGATGTTAGGCATTTTTTCATGTGGCTGCTGGCCATTTTTCATGTTTTCTTTGGCGAAAAAGAACGTTATTTACATCATCTGTACATTATAACTCAGATTTTAATTTATTTATTTTGCTGTTGAGTTGTCTGAATTATATATCTATTTCGATTGTTAACTCTTTGGTGGTGAATTGTTTTTCACCCAGGGATGCCCAAGAATTGACTCCTAACTTTGTGCTCAGGGGATCACTCCTTTTTGGTGCTCATACTTTATGGTGGAGATTAAACCCAGATCTGCTGTGAACCAGGCAAGTTGCTTACCCACTATACTCTCTATGTCCAGCTCTCAACTTCTTGTATTGTACATGACTGGGCCCTAAATAAAAACCCCTTTGTGTTTAGAGTGCTGAGGTTACATCACACAGAATCACCCTTTTGCCAGTGGCCCTGCCTCGTCACTTCTTACAATTTCCTTAGGGGACACCAATCTGACCAAGTTTCAGGTATGCAAGTATTTGGGCTGATATCACCAGGGCATTTTGGAGTGAATGCACACACCCTCCTCTCAAACCCTCCTTCTTTCAGACCCGGCAGCTGAGAACACGCCCCTAAAACCTACAGTATCAGTAATAGTGCTTTGAATTCATAGACAACTTCATTTATTTGCTACTGTCTTCCCTATAGGAAAAAACCTTCAATTTAACAGAATGGACAGCTAACAAGAGCTAACTAAAATTCTGCCATTAAATTAATGAGTTCAGGGCCCCGAGAGATAGCACAGCAGTGTTTGCCTTGCAAGCAGCTAATCGAAGACCAAAGGTGGTTGGTTCGAATCCCGGTGTCCCATATGGTCCCCCGTGCCTGCCAGGAGCTATTTCGGAGCAGACAGCCAGGAGTAACCCCTGAGCAACGCCGGGTGTGGCCCCCCAAAAAAACAAAAACAAAACAAAACAAAACAAAAAAATTAATGATTTCATTGGAGATATAATAATTTTTACAAATGTGCTTGCTACTGTACTTTTCTTTCTTTTTAAACTTTCTTCTCTTGCTCTTTCATTTTCTTTTTTCTTTCTATTCTTTTTTAAAATTAATTTGCTCTGACTTATCTGGAAACAAATGTATCATGGTCAACTATGTCAGCTATGTGATGCATTTTCTTTAAATGAAGTTAAAAAATTAAAAAGAAAAGAGTGCTAAGGTTAAAGGACCTCTCTATGAACTTGAGAGGGCAGACTCGCTGCTTGGGGAGGGAAAGAATATACCTTCTCCCTTGTGTAGGATTCCAGCCACTCACCTGCTCTCCTCCACTCTGGCCTCAAGGCCCAGGGACTCCTGGTGTGAAAAGAGGTTAGCTGGATTTCCTGCAGAAGTTGCCTCCAAGACAAGGTTCAAGCATCAATGACATGGGAGGCAGAAGAAACAATAGGAGAGGGACAAGTGAGTCAGGGTGCAGAAGGCAGCTAATAAAGGATGCTGAGCCTGTTGCTATGGTGATCAGCTCCCTCCAAAAGCCTGGGTAGGACATGTGTCAGGCCCATCCCAACTAGTTGCCCAGGGGATTGAGGGGTTAGCCAGCAACTTAGAGCCATCCTCAGTGGACGAGTGGGTTTCCAAACACCTTTGGTCTCACCAAGTCCTGCCAAAGCAGGTGTTTGAGCACCACAACACAGGTGTAGGGAGTTGGAAGGGGGACTGATGTGGAAAGGTGCAGTACAGCGTCTGTGACCTGGCTTATGGCTTTCCTCCGAGTCCTGGGTTCCAGAGTCAGAGTTCTCGGTTGTAAACCCTGCAAGTGACCTGGACCAGGTGGCCATTGGGCACTTATTTTCCTCCACTACAGAAGGGAAATGATAGGCATGGGACATGGGACATCACAGAACCACAGTGTGAATGAAACAAGAAAGTGCCAAGGAATTCCATCAAGTGCCTTTCTCATGCTGACTCACTCTTCTCTTCAGGCAAAGGGGTCAGCTGGGATGGCAAAGGTCCTTCACCCCCATGTCCATTTAAGCACTAAATGAATATTGAATGAATCTCTCCCACTAGCAGCTTTTTGGGGAGAAGCCAACTTTATTCCTGTGTTACAGATAAAGGCAAGGTCCTAAGTGGCCAACCGCATAAAGTTGTGTTTCCTGAGGTTATATGGGTTGGGACACCTTTTTTAAAGAAAGCAGCAGAAAAAAGACATTGCAGAAGTAGGAAGTATACCGGGTTCATCTATGCTAAATCAAAAATCCTCTTTACAAATCTCTCTTTCCTCCCCCCATGTGACAGTCAGCCATTGGAAAAATAAAACCAACTCTCTCAGGATGATCCCAGTACCAAGTGCAATCTGAATTGCCTGGTGACATTTTGCCTACACCCTGGGCTCTCCCATGCCAGCTGTGGGTGGCAGTTCAGTCCCAGGGAACATGCACTTCTTTTCTTATTATTCTTTTTCACCAGAGCCTGCAATTACAGTGAGATCTGACCTTTGCAGTTTCATTTTCGGGCTTTTGAAATGAAGATGTCGAGATTCAAAATTGGACAATGTTGTCAGCAGGGAGACGCCTGGAAGCAGAGGAATATTTATGGTAATAAAAAAAAAACTTGAGTTCTCCAAGGGCCAACTAAATTACCGCTGACACAAGGCATATTAGGGCTTGTCCACGGTTACTGTCAGCCCTAGGAATTCATGGCTTTCAAAGACAATCAATTGTGGGAGGAGTCAGTCTACTGGTTTATCTAATCATAGGTAAAAGCAAAAATGAGAGCCCAGCAACAGAAAAGTCTATAATTGTGAACTTTCCTTTGAGAGTTTATTAAAATAGAATATTTTTCTGACAGGAGCTGTGGAATCAGGGACGTCTGTGACCATGTTATTCCTCCCTTTCAGCCCCCACCCATACCCTACCTCTCATCTTAATAGCCTCCTCCCCTGGTAAGGAGATGTATTTCAAGTTGTTTGAAGCAGAAAACTCATTGCACAGGATCCAGCAGATGAGCTCATGGATTCTCTCCTGGTTTTGCCTTCAATGTTTATAATACTGTGAACACTAAACCTAGACATAGAGATTGCATTCTATTTTTAAAAAATCTTTGAAGGAAAGTATTATATGCATGTCCTGTAAGACTATGGAATTAAGTGTAAACGTTATTTTTCCTAAAGCTTCCATCTGTAATATGAATCTCCTTAATTTACAAGTCAATTTAGCACATTTATCAAGTTAGAAAAACAACTTGACCAGCATTATATGCAGTATAAGGAGATGATTAACATTTATTCGTTCCATCCTTAATAAGCTATTTTTTTTCCTAAGAAAGCAAAAAAATTAAAAAAAAGAAGTGAACCTAAAGAAATGCAAAACAAGGTGTAATTAGAAGTGAGAAGCTGACATGTGACTCTGGTTAAGGGGAGAAACAGCTTTATGCTTTCTCAGCCCCAAGAACCACCTGGGGCCAGTCAGCAGACAACTGGTCCTCTCTCCTCCCAAACACATAGGATTGGGCCAGTGAGCAAATACACCCAGGATAAACAGGAAAGAGAAAGTTCCTCTTAGTATCTTTCACCTAGAAAAACTCAGACCAGCTCTTGGGAAATTACATTTTATAGACCTCCCACTAGGGCCCCCATTCAAGCAGCACCATCTGAAAACCATCTTCTTTTAGTCTAATAAAAAATTTCTTCATCTTTTACTTGAAACTACGTTTCTTGTTGGTGGTCTTCACTGAAGCAGAGGAATTGTTTTTACCTACTGTCCATTTTCTTCTTTCCCTTATCCAATTGCTCACTTCTACTGTCATTATTTTTCTACAATGGAGACATACCTGTTCTTTTGACACATTAATTTTGGGGTTCAGAACTACAAAGATTATTAAAATGGGGCTTTAACCAAGACTTATTTTTATTTAATATAGATGTAAAATGCTTTTCTTCTATAAAACCAATTATCATACAGGTTCCAAAAAAATGTCTTGGGCCAGAGTGATAGCAGAGCGAGTAGGGCATTTGCTTTGCATGTAGCCGACAGGGTAGAGCGAGTAGGGCATTTGCTTTGCATGTAGCCGACAGGGTTTGATCCCCGGCATCCCATATGGTCTCCTAAGAACAACCAAGAGTGGCCTCTAAGCACGGAGCCAGGAGAAATCCCTGAGCGCCACCAGGTGTGGTCCAAAAATAAAATAAGAGGCAATTTCTTAACAGGATGGTCAGCTAGCAGTAAGAACTTACTAAACCTTCTGACAAAGACTTAATTGGCGATACAATCATTTTCACAAATTTGCTTGTCACTGTACTTCCCAGATTTCTCTGTAATGAGCTCTTCCTTGTGATCAGTCTCCCCAATGGACTATGAGTAGAATGGCCACTTTCAGGCCTAGATGATGAAAGTTTCCCATAGCTGACCCTCCCTCCTCATATGAGTGAAGGAGACTTTTGTAGTTAGAGAACAGGGTGGTTCCTAGACCTAAGGCCATGCCCCAGTGTAGGGTCTCTGAGATAATTTGACAGTTACTAACCAAAACATCCTCAACTGGACATTTAAATGTCCTCAACTGGAAATAAAATGAGCTTTCCACCATAATAGCCACTAACATTGATAATAAGTTGTTATAGCAGTTAGCCCATATGGCTCAGCATACTCAAATACAGTCAACCCAATCTTGATGGCCCAGGGTTGTCAGCTGGCCCTACAAAGTCTTCAGAAGTAATGACAAATATGGAAGAGTACTATGGGGCTGTGCTCAGTGTCTGGACCTTATAAGAAAAAAAATATGTGGGTCTCCAGGCTCTCATACTTTCCATATTACAATCTAATACCCACTTGCTCTTCTATAACCTGTGAATAATAACATGATGAGGGATAACAAGAGAATGTAGCCACATCCCCATCTAGTCTCAAAAATTATGTAGAATTCCCCAAAGCAATTTCTCTGACCGCGTCCTCTTGTGATGTCTTCCAAGAATGCAGCAGAATTAAAACCAGAGAATGTATCAATAGTCAGTGCTTCCAGCCCAAGGCCTGGAATCCGTTGTATGGAAATGCTGCTGCTCAGTTCTCTGGCTCCTGGAAAGTCTCATCAGCTCATTGCTTCACTATCAGGGGCATAAACTGAGCCTTCTATGATGATTAAACTTGATACTTACATTGGCTTGAAAGAGATTGTTGAGGCATTCACCAAACCCATTTGCCCTTCTGGGGTACATAGCTAGACAACATGACCCAAGATCCCTCACTGTCAGTTATGACTGAGTACCTGAGTTCCATTCTGTGGATTGTAGTTAGAAGTGACAGTGCCTATCACTTCCACCCAGGCTGATAGGGAGATTTGTTGTTTGCCTAGTAAATATAAACAGGTATTTGGGGGATCCTTTGTTAAATGCTACTAATATTTCAAATGATACATCTACTGGTCTTTCAATTCTTCAGTCTTGATGACAGACTTGACTGTGACAGCAAAAGTATTGTACAATGGTCCTCAAACTATGGCCCGTGGGCCACATATTGTATTTATTCCCATTTTGTTTCTTCTAAATAAGATATATGCAGTGTGCATAGAAATTTGTTTATAATTTTTATTTTTACTATAATCTGGCCCTCCAACAGTCTGAAGGACAGTGAACTGGCCCCCTGTTTAAAAAGTTTAAGGACCCCTGTTAGGTTCAAGTGCATTTGCTAATTTTCATGCAGAAACCACAGTGCCAGATGCCCAGAGCCCATGCCATCATCTTGTTCTTGCCTCAGAAGGAGTACTGTACTAGGCATACTGGCTAATTTTAATTCTCTTCACTATCATTCACAGGGAGGTGCCATAATGTGTCCCATCTTTATCCATGATCCCCACCTTCTTGGTGTATTTAACCGTCTTGCCACAAATCAGCTCATGACCTGAACAGAGTTTTTAATGCCCTGATGAATAAAAAGTTGTGAATTAAATGAGAGAAGAACAAAAATGATTTTGGGGAATGAGGGAAGAAATATCAGAGAATATGTTTTTCTGAGAGAGAACAATCCCTCCTCCAAAAACGCTCAGAACCAGATAGCATAGCATGATTATATACCAAGTCATACCCTTTGGTTTAACATAAACACCAATTAATATTTTACTCTCAGGTTAAATAACAGATGTAAAAACTTGTGAGAAAACTGGTGTATGACTCAGTGACATATAAATATATATATATATGCAGTTTAAAAATGAGAAAAAGGTGGTTTCACAGCCATGCTCTGTCATTTAGTTTAGAAATCATTTTTTCTGCTACTTATTAACTGGGTCCCTTTAGACTGATCTTTGAATAACCCTATCCCTCAGTTTTTCAATTTAAGTGACTTTAAAATGCTATTTATCTCATAGATTGAAGCTAATAATAATTATTCCAAGAAATAGCATAGGGGTTAATGTGCTTGATTTGCATACTGCAGACCCCATTTTCATCCCTGGCACAACATATAATCTCCTGAGGACTTCCAGATGTGATCACTGAGCCCTGAGCAGAATTAGGTGTGTTTTTCCCCAAAATAAAACCAACCATAAAATGTTAAGTGTAATATAAAATGATGAGAATAATTCTGTGAACTTGGTAACTTCCCTCATTACTATTTGTGACATTACCTTCTGTGCACCCTCATAATTCCCATCTTCTTTAAAGTTGAATGATACTATGCCCCTATTTCTGCGTAGCTCTTCCGGTATAAGCATTTGACAAATTGTGTAGAATCTTTTAACTCTCCTCTACAGGGAACTGGTCACAGAGGTTCACAGATGAGCTGGCAAAGCCAGAGGCTGGAGACAGAGTGGATTCTGAGTAGAAGACAGTGTCCTGAGTCATACTCTCTTATCAAACCAGCTAATCTCTCCAAGTTGGTCTCAGTGCTCCAGGATTGCATGATTACATTCTGAGTGTTTCATGGCTTGGCCAACACTAACAAGTCTACCATGAAGAGGCAGGATTACTGTGTACATGCTGAAAGAAATTCATTTGTGAGTTCCTAGTTATAGCACAGTGGGGAGGGCATTTGTTTAGCACACAGCTGACCCAGGTTTGATCTCTGGTATCCCATATGGTTCCATATGGTTCTTAGAACCTGCCAGGAGTGATCTCTGAGTGCAGAGCCAGGACTAAACCCTGAGCACCACTGGATATGGCCCAAAACCAAAAAAAGAAAAGAAAGGATGGAAGGAAGGAAGGAAGGAAGGAAGGAAGGAAGGAAGGAAGGAAGGAAGGAAGGAAGGAAGGAATTCAGTTGTATCATCTTAGCAAACAATACCATGAAGAAAGGAAATAAATACTGTTCTGCTAAACTTTTCACTCAAATATTGCTTGATTGCTAGCATGTCCATGAGGTAATAAATATCAGGCTCCAATGGCAACCAGCAGGCCCTTTGACTATTTCTCATTTAGGATAAGCCTCTAATTTTCAGATACAACTTTTCTTTCAGTACATGCGTGAAACAGACAGCTAGTGCACCTCAAGTGCAAATTGAGAGCAAAACACTTTAACTATTGATTAACGAATAAGGGAGCAATGTCAGAGAGATAGTACATAGAATTGGGTATTTACCTTGCATGTGGCCAACCTGGGTTTGATTTCTGGCATCCCATGTGGTACCTCGAGAACCTGCAGTACTGATTCCTGAATGCAGAGCCAGGAGTAACCCTTGAACATCATTGGGTGTGACACCCTCCCAAAGAACAAAGAAAAACAAGAACAAATAATGGGGTTGGGTGGTGGGGAAGGAACATTAGATTGGATGGGACATAGGAATAGGAGAGGTCATGGGCTTGTCAGTGGCGGGGTGGCCAATATCTTTGTACAAAAATACCAGAAATTTGAACATTACCTGAAACCTGTTAACTAAACTATAATAAAATACCTTTTAAAAAAAAGCTTGATTATAGAAAAATTTTATTTAAAAAAGCAAAAAATCAGATTTTATTTTCAAAGCTGAAAAGAACAAAACTATTTATCTCTTTCCTGTGTGGTAGATACAAGTCTGGGTTCAAGGAGGAAGGAGGAACTCCACACTGAGCTTCTTCTGTGACAGGTCTTTACATTTGTCCACTCATGACCCCTTTTCACATACACCTCAATGTTATGTGACCCTGGGTATGTAAATTAGGCATGCAAGTCTAACATGAGTTTTGTTTGTTTGTTTGTGGGTCACAACTGGCAGCGCTCAAGGGTTACTTCTGGATCTGCACTCAGAAATCACTCCTGGCAGGCTCTGGAGACCATATGGGATGCCGGGAATCAAACCACCATCCGTCCTGGATTCTAAAGCCTATTCCCTTTTCTCAAAAAAAAATCAGTATTTCATATTTAATATGCTTCCTTTTGCCATTAAGCGGTAGGGTGTTTGCCTTGCATGCAGCCAATCCAGGACGGACTGTGGTTCGAATCCTGGCATCCCATATGGTCCCCCATGCCTCCCAGGAGCGATTTCTGAACACAGAGCCAGGAGTAACCACTGAGTGCCGGCAGGTGTGACCCAAAACCAAAAAAAAAAAAGGTATTAATTTCAACTCTATTATTAAAGGCTTTTCTAAATCATGGTGCTTAAATAAAAGAAAAAAGAATGAAAAGAAAATGAGAAACCTAGAAAAAGAAAGATGGTTGACTTCATCGATGTATTGGTACTTCATGACCTCCACTGCCCAGAAGTTTGGAGAGGAAGAAATGTAAGTGCAAATCTTATCCTAATCCTTAATTTCCTTTATAAACTGTCCTGCATTTGTTTCTTGTCCTCTGTAGAATTATAGGAGCTATGACTCAAAACTCATCTAGAAATAAGTTATGACATCAAATTTAATCTCTTTCATAAGAATCGCTATAGCCACTCACTCGGGAGTAGCTTGGCGAAGGGAATCTCTTATGTGGTTACATATTAAAACACTGTATCACTTGGAAAAGAAATTACTTTGCCATGTTCTGGTACTTTTTTTGCTGCACAATAGAAAAAAATATGTAAAAATCTGATTTATTCCATGTGCACAAACCAAAACTATTTGCTCCTGCTGGGTCTTATTATGAAGACAAATGTAGAAATGAGTGTTCATATATTTCTAGTTGTATTATTACACATAATGATGTGTAAGTATGCATATATTGAGAACATATTTTTATAAACTAACACTGAAAATGCCTTATGGGTGCAAGAAAGCAAGCTCAAACTTTTGAGATTTTATGGATTTATCCCAGCTCACCTTCTGATGAAGTCATAAGGCATAATTTTGAGATGAGGGCAGCTCAGGTTCTGCGAGTCAGAGAGGTTGCGACATATTTCAAACGAACGCATTTCAACCATAGCTACATGCAAAAATACTGAATAAAAATAGATCTCCCTGGGTGAACATGGCATGTGTATTTTTAGTCTATGTTCCAAAGGAAAAAGAAAACATGCAAATACATTTTTCATGCAAGCTACTTCATGAGACTAATTAAGAAATTACAACTCTGCAGTGTGTATTCCGTGCTCAAGCCTGTGGGAGTTGCTTGATGATGATGTAAATTGGTATCTTCTACAAATTTCAATGAATATGATATATGCCAACTAATTCCTGCACCTCCCCAAATATATCAGGGCTGGCAACCACTGACGCACACAGGCACATATTTTATGGCATTTTCCATTTGTGACATTGATGTTATTTTCTATGCCACAGTCATCACACTGTTTTTAATGTGCAAGTGACTTTGATTGTACTTATCACAATGCAACGACTACTATTTGTGGCATTTATTTTCTTTCAGGAGGGACATTTCCAGGTAGAGGAAAGCAAGTAAAGCCACAGTGTAGTAAATAGATTAGGGCTGCTGTTGTACTCTGTCTTCACCTGAAACATTGAAAATATTTCTGTATCCATCAACACACCCTTTATACTCTCTTTGGTGTGTGTATTTTTATCCTTAACTGCCCCTCAAAGTTGCCATTCTCCTGGGCTGGTATTTATCATTTTTACATATATCTTTATGTCTTGATCCAAAAATAAATCCAATTTTGTTATTCTTATGACTGAACAATATTCTGTTAGGTGTGTGTGTTTCCATATCTTGGCTACTGTAAAGAATACATTGGGGCAGGTATCTTTTCAAATTAGTTTTATATTTTGTTTGAGTAAATATATGAAGTGAGATTTATATGCTACATGGTGGTTCTATTTTAATTTTTAAGGACAAAGTCTCTCCTCTATAGCTTAAGCCACACTTGTTAACTTTGTCTTTTTGATAATAAGCATTCATTCAGGTGGGAGGCGATATGACCCTGTGCTTTGGTTCTGCATTTCTCTGGTGGTTAGGCATATTGAGCATTTTGGACATTAAATGTCTTCTTTGGAAAAATGTTTATTCAGATGCTCCCATTTTAAATCACATTGTTATGATGTTGTAGGTTTTGTTTTGTTTGCTATTGAGAGATATGAATTCTTTTATATTTTGAATATTAAACCATATCACATAGATAACTTGCTATTCTTTTATTCCATTCCAGGTTGCTTTTTCATTTTGTTGGTGGTCCCTGGCGACTCACTTGCTTCTTTCTGCTTTTGTTGCCATTGCTTTTGGTGCTGCAAATAAGACTGATGTCAAGGAGTGCATTGCCTATGTTTTCTTCTAGGAATTTTGTGCTTTCAGCTCTATGCTCAAGTACTTGTTTTAATTTTGGTTGGGCTTTGGATTTGACTTGTTGTTTTCAGTGTTGGACATGAAACCCAGGACCTCATACGTGTAAAGCCTGTGATACCACTGAGTATTTATCTGGCCTCTCTTTTAGGATGGGTGGAAAGTTTGGTTCACACCTCACAGTACTCAGAGATACTCCTGTCTCTGTGCTTGGGTCTCACTCCTAGTGTTGCTCAGGTGCTATGTGATAACTGAGATTAAACCAAGCTTGACATATGCAAGGCCTCTAAACTATCTTTCCGACTCTCTCATCTAGGATTAAAAACATAATTGTCATATATCATAAATTGTCAAGTTATTAATGGTTTTAAATCAGATAAAGTAGAAAAATAGGATATTACTTACAGACCATTCTAATTCAGCTTAAAATTTAGTAAGATTTCAAAAGCACCAATTTAAATTAATTAGTTAATTGCATAGTGCAATAGTGGAATTAAAAGGCAGACCCAACATTATAAGGAAGTCACATTATTTTTAACATTATATAAATATAGATAAAACACTATATCTATATTCATATAATATAATAAACTATATCTATAAATAATAGCTATATTCATAAACTATATCTATAAACTATAATAAATATAATCTATATTATTTTATATATTATATATAATTGTATATAATTATATTATATTATAAATATATTATAATAGATATAATATACAAATATATTATAATAGATAAACTATATTCATATAATATGCTAAACTAATATGAATATAGATATTTATATAAACTAATATGAATATAGATATGATCTTAACTATATCTACTCTAATTAGCTAAGATACTCCTGATCTTAAAAATTCATAATTTTCTTGGAGATAAAGGTTGTTAATCCAGTAGAGAAGTTTCTGTCATTCACATAATTTAGGATTTGGCTTCCTAATCCATGTGAAAGTTTGGTACACCACCACACACATACTGTAAGACATGATTCAGTGATATGACACTGAGGAAATTATTCAGACCCTGGTTGTAACTCCAACTCCAAAACTTTCAGTGTGATATATAGTGTCCATTGGCTATGAGCCATATTTTCAAGTAAGATTAGACCCTCTCTGCAGTAACTTGAAAGACTTTTGAACTTGATTCATTTCTTTGCAGAAATTTTTAAAAAGCTCAGTAAGTTGATCTCTAGATCTCTTACCAGGTTTTATCTAACCACCTGATCACTCTTTCTTAATGAAAAACAACAGTACCCAGATTTTTCAATAGTGAGACTCCCACAATGGACTCCAGAAGGGAACCCTTTGCACAAAAGTATCCACACGATCCAGTGGGAATCAGTCTTACAGAATGATTTGTCTAGTTAAGCAACAGCAACAAATAGAAGAACATTGACATCTTAAGGTGTCCAGTGTAATTTACCAAGTACTTATTCATGAACCTTGCTGTAAGCCACATGCATTTTATACACATCATCCTAATTTCTTATTGACAATAGCCTGGAAAGGTGGATGATATCACCCTCTTATGATAAAAAAAAACAGATAAGAGAAGTATAACACATGAAACTGGGTTAAATGTGTCTTGAAATTGTTATCTACAAAGAAAATAGGCTTTATAGAAGAAAAGGCACGTTTTGTCAAATCAGGTGATTTGCAGTAGTTTCAGTTTTTCATGTTTCCCTTTCAAGCAGATATCAGCAAACTTGTCCTGTAAAAGATCACGTAGTAAATATTTAGTATTTAAGGCGTAGCAGGACATAGATTTCTATTATAACCACTCTAGCTGGCTTCTATGTAGAGGTAAAGTAGCACTGGACAGTTCTGCAAAAAATAGACATGAACATCTGCCAAGAAAACTTTATTTCACAAAGTCAGACCCTTGTTTTCCACCAGTAGAAATATTTTGCAGTGTTCTAAATGTTACTGTTAAAGTTGTGGTGACATTTACCCATCTCTCTAATTTTACTAAAATCATAGTTAGACATTTCATATGAGCAAATTATACCTCAAGAAAGCTTTTAGAGTGAAACAAAGTGGCTTCTGGATTTAGATAACTTAAATATGCACATTCTCTACCTACTGCAATTCTTCTCAAATAGAATAAACCACTGTGTCTTTCTTTTTTCTTTTTAAATCTCAAGTTTCTCAAGTTTTATTATGATATATCCCTCTCAGAATCATCAGCAAAAGCAATCCAAGCCCACTAATAAAATTACTTTACAGATAAAAGAGCTGAACTTATAATTTATTTAATTTTTACCTTTTCTTAAATAAATTTCTTTGGGATGAACAGAAGCTGCCAAAACTCTACTGGGAAACACCACAACATTTTAGGATTCTTTATAAACTGACATACAGAAGGAAAAATTCTTGCTTACCATTTCAAGTCTATAATTGCAACACTAAGTATCTGTTGCCCAAACAGACCTATCTGATTTTTTTCTGAGGCAATTAATATGAATCATTGTCTGTTTTTATTTATAAGTCCCAATATAGAATAACCACGTAAAAAGTCTTTGAGTGATTTTACTTTTTCTTTATTTTAACTCCCCATTGACTGTAACACATTTTTTTAAAAGTTTTTCAGATCCTTCTTTTATCCTCATAGACCTCTCTCTGAAATATATAAAGAAAAGGTTTTGGTGCCTTCAGTATATTACTGCTTAACTGGTGGCAATTAGAAAGGAACAGAACTACTTTCCTCAAGAGTGTTACTAGCTGTGGAGTCACTTAAAAGCACCTTGAAATGTGAATGTGGTTTGGGAAATGTCAGAAGAAAAACATCAGGCAACCTCAAGAACATTGTTATTCTCTGGCTCTGTCCTTTCAGCTCACTTAGGATAATGCTACAAAAGAAAAGGAACCCATAGAACTTTTAGAAGTTCTGTCTTTCTGTCGATCAGATGCTGATCAATTCCCAGTGAGCCCTTCCCAGGCTGTCAAAATGAAATGAAAGAAAACAGTCCCCCCTTATAATTTATTTCTCAGTTTCTTTCCTTAATCTAAATGCCTAGGCAGTTAATGCACCTTTCCATGAGGTACTTTCATCTTCTGACATAATTGTCTGAGTAAATTTCAAGGTTGCATGAGAAGGAAGAAAGAGCAGACAAGAGGTGACAAGACTGAGCAGAAAGTAAGGGGTGACAAGACTGAGGTGAAAGAAAGGGGGAAAGTTGGGCTTTGAGAAAAGATACAGCGATCATCTTCTTCCAGAACAATCAGGTGTTGGAAAAACTCAGAAAAACTCGAAACACGGACTTCCTGGCCCACAAGAGAACCACTGATGAGGGTGCTTCCGACCAGGTAATGTCCAGATGAATTCCTTTTCATTCAAATACTCAAATGCCATAATAACCCACCTTCTCCCTCTGCTGTGTTATAATATCTGAGTCCAACTGTACTGATAATGTAAGGCTCGGTAGTCCAGATGCTGCTCCGACACAGAGAAATGAAGAGACATTCACTCAGGCAAAAGCTCAAGTGGGTTCTTTATTCTGCTGGCCAGGTTCCAATGCTCGTTCAGAACCGAACAGAGGCAAAAGGATCACGTGGCTTTCTTTGTTCATCCTTATATACCATAAGAAGGGGAGAGGGAAGAAAGGGGTAGGGATGACTTCCTTATAAGGTCATGAAATCCTGCTAAGGTAATACAAGCTCCTTATAAGGGCATGGCATCCACTAAGGTAATATGAGTTCCTCTTTAGGACAAAAAGGTTTAGATACAAAAAGGCAGGTATAAGTGGGGGCTGGTGTAACTAGTTGTTGACTTCCCTTTTCAATAACATGGAATCTGCATGCTGAGTCCTTGCCAAAAGGAAAACAACTCACTTAATAAAAGCACAAATTTAAGATCTAGCATTTATTGATCATTGACAGAAGACTACTGTTTAGCTGTTTGATTGCATGTACATTAAATCTTACCCTTGTAGGAATGAGATCAATAGAGAATTTATCAATTTTATTATAGTTCTTCTTAGTACTTGTATTTCACTGAAATATTGCCATCAGGCAATACCAAAGAAATTGACTTATTTTAAGTGCTTCCTATTGATTTTTTGCTGTTTGGGGTTATTTTGGTTTATTTTTAAACAGGTAATACATGCCCTCTTTCAAAAAATAAGAGGATACGTGATTAGTTATTTCAAGGTGTAAGTGTAGGGACATTTGCTTTGTCTAAACTGTAAAGGGTCTATAGTTTGGCTTACGTTTATATATGGGTCCCACCTCTTTTTTTATATTGCAAAGTTATTTTATTTTTATCTTTTTTGTACATAATAAGGTTGTATTAATATTTTGTCTAAAAGTTTAAATTATTACCCATTTTGTTACCTTTGAACATTCTTTGTTTTTCCATTTGTATGTTCCAGTTTTTCATATTGTTTTGTAACAGCTATTATATGCTAAGACTCAATCTTTGCCTGACATACACATTATACATATTTCCCATTTGCCATTATTGAACTCAGATTTGAGTATTGTTTTTGTTTTGGAACTACATTCTGAGGTGCTCAGGATTTATTCCTAGTTCTGTACTCCAGAATCACTCCTGGAAATGCTTGGGAACCATTGCATTATTGATAATTAAACCGGAATGATTTGCTTCCAAGACAAGTGCCTTACCCCTGTACTCTCTGGCCCTGGTATACAAAATTCTGAAGATTTATACTCAAACAATAAATTATGTATTTTATTGTTTTTTAACATTTGTGTGCTGCTTGGATTTTAAGGAAGAGTAAAAAGTAATTTGAATAGTTATAAGTAAAGAAGTGTGCTGCTTGGAAGTTGAGTAAGTTTTCCTGTTGTCAGAAATGAAAACAAATGCTAAGGACCAGCCATTGTAAACAGAGCCAAAAATATTTGGAATCAGACATGTTCCCACAGCTTCTGCTCTCTCCCTATGATTCCCCTCAACTTTCCCAACTGGTATTAGAATATTGGGGGGAAGGGAACAGGAATTTGTTTGGGGTCAGAGGAGCAAAGAGCATTTCTCCTACCTCTTCCGTGGAGCTTTTATTTTTAACCAGTTCTGAACCCAAATTAAGGATAGGTACTAATAAAGTGGGAGGCGTTTGAGAAGGTAGCTGTGGAGGCTGCTGAGCAGGCGGGGGGGGGGAAGACTTTTTCCATTAGGGAGAAAGACAGGAAAGGTAGTAGCACTGGTTTTTGAGCTAAGAGCATTATCAAGTTTGTTAGAGAGGTGAGAGACCATGGATGTAATTGTGGTGAGTTGGGAACTCAAGTCAGAAAAGGGGGGGGGAGGGAGAAAGCAGCAACAGTTTGTTGCCGCGTGTGGGGGAGCTGCTGGAATGCTGGCTTTGGGGAGCGACTTCCAGGCACGGAGGGCAGCAAGAGCCATGTTGGCAAGCTGAGACCTGGAAAGTGTGTGCTGTACCTTTAAGGTATGAAAAGAGGCGAGGCCAGCTATAAGAGCTTAGAGATCAGGATTCCTGCCTATCTGCAAGGGCTTTGCAACGGAAAAAAAAGTTAACTTCTCAAGAGACAAAGAGTTCAGCTTTTAGATTCTAAGCAGGAGAGCGTGTAAGGGGCTTGGGGGCCATAGGAGGTTACGGCTTGAAATGGCTCTTTGAGGCTTTTCCAATTAAAGGCTTTGTATTGTTGCAATTGCTGGCTAAGGAGGGGAGGGTGGTGAGGGGAGTAAAGGTTTTGGTGGAACAGGGACGGAGCTGAGGCTAGGGAAGTGAAGGGCTGTTTAGGATTTTGCACAGAGGGTGCAGCGGCAGAAGTAAAGATGAAGGGTCAGAAGAGGAAGGAAACTGAGAGACAGAGTCAGAGCGAGAGGGAGCCCGGGAACACTAGATTTCTGGCAAACATCATGAACAAACATTAAAAAATTACAAATATCTTTTTTGGTAACCTCTATATGTCTGCGTTTCAATTCAGACTGTATATCTCGAATGAATTTAAGCTCAGTACTCAATGCGGCACCCATGGTAGCGGATCCTATGGGTGAAGCCCCAAAAGCCAATCAGGGGCGGCGGTCAGAACGACTGGAAAAACTGCAGTTTAATATTTTTGATCAAGGCTAACTCGTTTCTACGCTTACCCGGATGGGGTTTCCCAGCGATTTATGAAAGAGCTCCGGATTCGCCGGCCAGAGTCGTTCGAGTGTGGTGGTGGTCTTCTGCCCCACGTTGGGCGCCAAAATGCGGGGTCCTGAAGCTCCCCGGAGGGGCCCGGCCAGCGGGGATCGGCTGGGGAGGCTTTGGGACAACTGCACCTTTATTTTGCAAGGCTCAGATCACACCACACCTGTAAGAAATCTGGGAGAGGTTAATAATAAATGGCCCAAGACATAAACTCTGTTCAAAGGCCTTTATTAAAGTCCAGCACCTTCTTATATAGGGAAGGTGAAGGAGGCAGGCAAAAGGCAATGTCAATCATTCTTTTGGCATGAAAATTACTTCATTATTCCAAATAAGGCAAGTGGGCAATACTTCTTGCAGTATCCATGGAAACATCTTGTGACCTTCTAGCTGCATTTCTAAACTTTTAACAGATATAAGGTGGGGGCAATGTTCTTACAGAAATAATTTTGTACAGACAATGTAACATATACACATAATAACTGCCTTGTTGACTCCGGAATGTAGTTAAGGGAGTAAGACCTCATTTCTGGGAATGGTACCGGGCCGTGTTGCTCTCCTCCGGGCTACAAGATTAATTATACTTTGCAGCTGCACATTCCTTTCTCTTTGGCCCAAGAACTTACAGCAAGACTGCACGTAGCCTTTAGGTGAAAGGCTGGACTATGGCAGAAAGAACAGCAAAATGGCCTCAAACAAGTCACAGTCCCCAACAATCAGACATGTTCCCACAGCTTCTGCTCTCTCCCTATGATTCCCCTCAACTTTCCCAACTGGTATTAGAATATTGGGGGGAAGGGAACAAGGAATTTGTTTGGGGTCAGAGGAGCAAAGAGCATTTCTCCTACCTCTTCCGTGGAGCTTTTATTTTTAACCAGTTCTGAACCCAAATTAAGGATAGGTACTAAGAAGAGCATGGTTGTATATGTCTTCAAGGAAATTACAAAAAGAGAATGACATCTGGACTCAGGTTGGAGAGCCACTCAAGTAGAACTTATGCTGCTCTCTCTCTCTCTCTCTGGGTTATCTAAATGGGAAAGAACAGGACACCAGAATATACTAAGAAGCAAGATAAGAGAGCAGCTGAGCTTCCAGCATGCCCTCCATTTTGGTGATGAAGAATGGACATGAGTCACTTACTGACCACCCAGCCCATGAAGAGTGATATTTTACAAGTAGGGAGCTCCCACCAATGTGCTATGTAGTACAACACTTTGGACCTAGCTAAAGAAGAAATAGAAAAAAATTTCTGGCCTTGCATTGCTTTTTCATCATTGTACCAAACTGTAGATGGAATGGAGAGAAAGTATCCCAAAGGATAAAACCTTATTAACTCTTTTCCCTTTTCACATATTTATTCAGAAATAAAGACATTCACTATGTGACAGATATTAATTGAGGAGCTATCTGTTTATAAAGGATACATAGCTAATTGAGATATCCTGATACATTTTCTGAGATAATGATAGGTTCCCAAGGAAAGGGACTCAAGCCAGAATTGTTTTGATGAAGAAAGGAAATCAGATTAGGTCTGTTTTTAGAAAGGGGAGAAGGGGGGCCCTAAGGCAAATATTCCCTGCTTCCAAGTTCTGTCTGTTGCCATCTCTGGTAAACAATGGTTCTCCACAGGATGCAAAAGATAGCTTTGACTTTATGAGTTGTGAGAATGGGCACCTGGTGAGTTTGACTAAATTCTTTATTCAGGGAATTTCCTTTAAAGGTATATCCACAGAGAACCTAACTTAACAATCTGTTAAGTTGCTTGGAGGTGAAAAACACACTTTAGCAAGCAGAAGAGATTGTTATTCAAACAAAACAGTTTTTAACAGACAGTAGTAAAGAAGGAGGACAAGAAAGAGTGACTCTCACTTTCTATTAATGCAAAAGCCGTTGGCTCCCAAGAGCAAATATAAGCACACAAGTTCTATGTACAAAGACACTTTATTTTTGTCCTTTGTTGCAGCATCACCAAGAGAAGCTTTTTCCACCCACCCTCAACTCTCGTACAAAGGGGACAGTAATATCTTCAGATTCTTAGAAGTTATAATTAGCATCTTTTTCATGGCCTTGTTGGGAAAGTTAAATGAATAAAGTTGTTTAAATAGTTGGTATAATATCTAACCTCACATACATGTTTAATAAATAAATCAACACTATATATTATGAGCTCTGTTTATATTACTTTCAGAGTGTCTTCTTTTTTTAAGGATTGTAGTGTGGGTTTCACAGTATCTTTTTAACAATACAAACTAGAATAACCAACTTTTCTCCAAATGCCTTACAAATAATAATGGTTCTTGTTGAGAGGACTTGTTAGGATGGTTATTACAACATAAATGGGTTTTATCTCATGACTTTTTCTTGAGTGAGCCTATTTTTGAGGAACAAGAGCCTCTATATATTTGTAATTCTACTTTCTGTGCTTGCTACACCCCACTGAGCCTTTCCTTTATGGAATTTCAGTTTATTAGTCATCTCCTGACTTTCCTTCTCACATTCCCCCATACTCGTCAACAGACAAGAGCCTGAAAGTGTTCCAAGATGAACAGAGACTCTGTGTTAGTTTTAACATTCTACAACTTCACCTATTGTCATATTTTTACATGTCTATACTGCCTAATTAAGTACTTCTTAAACTTGAACAGACCCTCCAGTACCCTGACATCTACTTGAAGTGAAAACCCTTTTTCAATATATGTGGGCGGGACCTAGGATTCTTCATGCTCAGCATATTCTCAGGTTAGATTGATGCAACTAGTTCATTGACCACACTTTGAACAGAAAGATGTTTGTCAGATTTCATTTTTAAAATTAAATCACCATGAGTTGTAGAGTTAAAAAAACTGTTGATGATTTTGCACAGTGAAGGGGGTGTTCTTTTGTGACTCAAATCCAACTATAGTCATGTTTGTAATCATGGTGTTTAAATAAAGATATTAAAAATTCAAAAAAGATTCTAAGAACTTAGCTTACCAAGGAGGGGAGGTGGGCTGGTTGGAGGGTCTGGTGTTAAAAAGTTGTGTGCATGAAAATCTATCATTAACAGTATAGTAAATCACAGTATAAATTAAAATAAACCAGAGTCTAAAAAAACTGTTGATGATTGAGTTTCATAGAGTATTCTAAAACCATCCTTTCACCAGTGTTCATTCTTTTCCTGACATCAAATGACATGGCAAATCTTGATATCAGAAGCCTATTCTCCTTAATTCTTTTTTGTTTGCTTTTTGGTGGGGGCCACACCCAGTGGCACTCATAGGTTACTACAGGCTTTGCACTCAGAAATTGTTACTGGAAGGTTTGGGGGACCATGTGGGATGCAGGGAATGAACCCAGGTCGACTGCGTGCAAGGAAAATGCCCTACCCCTATGCTATTGCTCTAGTCCCATGCTTCAGTCTTTTTATATCCAATACCCATCTAACCTGAATCCCTAACACTCAGCCATTCTCAGATATATAGAACGTTCCAAAATCATGCTTACGTTGAAGTGTGATTAAATGAAATAGCCAAATGCTATGCTCTAATTGGCAACTCATGGGATGAGTTGTCAGCAATTTTTCATGTCTAGTGTTTTGGTTGAATTTTCTAACTCTGTTCAGAGCTGTTTTATAAGTGTTCCTCAGCATTTATACCTATAGGCTGGCACCTATCCTGCCCACTGTCCCAAGTTATAACCAGGGTAGTAGACTGTTAGCATTCAGCCTTCGTATGACTGCAGACTGGCAGCTGTATATGGACCAATGATTGAAGATATGCTATAAAACTTTTATTCCTATTGTAAAACTCAAATCATGTATTATCTTCCTTTATAACCTATGATTACCCTCTTAAACTTACTACCACTACTGACACTGATGTCAGTGTCATAGTAAAGAGGGACTGAGAAGCAAAATAATAAGCTATAGCAAGAAAAGGCAGGACACAGATTAAAGAAGAGAAAAAGACACATTGGAAAAATTCTCAATTCATCTTCTCATATAATTCCACTGCACACAATCATCATCTTACATGCCTGGACTTCCTCTTACATACTCCCTCAACCCCACTTACTAATTTAAACCTTCTTCATTTTCTTATGCCTTCAACTCATCTCCCTTACATCAGCCACTGAGGCAAGGATTCATCTATGAGCAAAAACATAAACTTGGAATTTACATTCCACATAGTGAGAAGACATGAATAATTTCTGAATATAAAATTACAACAATATTGAGAGTGAAGATGGAATTGGAGGATAGTCAAAGAAGGCTTCTCTAGGAAATAGGTGAATCTGAGAACTGAGTGTAAGCAAAAATTTACCACGTGAACAACGAAGCATAAATTCACGAATAAAGAGCATCTATGCAAAAGGATGGATTGGAGTTGGGCTGAGTTTGGGATAATAGAGAAACCAAAAGTCATGGAGTCCTAGCAAAAAGGCATGACCAGAGTAAGAACTATATAGTAACAGCCTCTGTGCCTCAGTGATCCTTGAATCTTGGCTATTCATAGTGGCTAGACTGAATGATTCCCCTATGTCTGAGGATACCTTTTGTGACTAATAGCAGAAATGATCAGATGACACTCCCATGTCAGGATAGAAAATAATGGCTTCTTGAGTACTTTCTTGCTCTCTGTCACAGATTACATGTTTTGAGTGTTTTGGAGGGGCAAATGTGGCCAGCACTAAAGAAATGAAATTTGCAAGCAACCACCTGATTATAGAAGTCTATGTTCTAGCTTTCTCCAGGAGCACTATTAAAGAATGGAATTTAAATAGGTATGAAACTAAGAGCCAGTCTCTCAAATGAATTTAAATGACTTTAATTTTTAAGACAACCTACAAGACATGTTTTTTCTCTTGAAAAACAATGCCTTCCACTCCAAATAAGTCAAGGTCAAAATAAATGAAGTGCTCGAGATGACATCGGTTCCTGTTGTCTGTCTTGGTGTGTGGATGAAAAGCAGCAGGCAGGAGTGATGACAGGTGATAGATCCAAATTAACTGCCGAATTTGTTAACATTTTCCCATTTCTAAACCACCTTTAAAGAAAATCATATATGGGGTCACACCATCCTCATGGTAGTCCAGCAGAGCAACCATACCATCTGGATTCATGTTCATGTGGGTGTAGACCACTACTAACACAGAAGACTGTCTTCCGATTAACTTCTGCAGACTACTGGGACTGGAATATCAAAAAACAAAAACAAAAACAAGAATCGAATGTCCTTAATTCTGAATTGGGAAAGACCATGGTGTAACTACCAACACTTGAAGTGGATTCCTTATACTCTGATTACCTACAAATGGAAGTAGTTACTTTGGAAGAGATTACTAAAAGAATAAAGAGAGACTAATACACTTGGAAAAAAAAGAAGTCTATGTTAATGCAGCCTTGGACAACAGCTTAACTTGGGTTATGTGAAAGAACTTTGTTTGGCAGATCTACTCAGCAAAGCCACAACTAGATTTACAACCTACAGGAATCAGGTGAGATAACATATATTTGCTCTTTTAAGCTGTTGAATTTCAGGATAACTTGGTGCACAGGATTAGATAACATATGAACTCTGGCTAAGACCACAACACTAGCATGCTAATTTCTGTGGGGCTCTGGGGGGATGATATGATAATGGCAATTAGTATCTAGCCTCAGAAGAGTGTGGAGGAGGCTCCTGGAAATTTTGGAGGAAGTAACAAAACTATAGTGAACAAAGATAGTTGGGCTCTTTTATTTTCAACGTATCATGATTCATCAATCTAAGTCAAAAGTAGGAGCCTAAATAAGTTAAAAGGAACTAATGAAAGTTTTTTATTGGCTTTTAGATTTATTTTAATCACTATAAGATCCTAGAATGTAAGCCAACAAAAAGATATGTGGAAAGGACTACCAGCTAGGAACTGGGCCTGTGAGTCTTTCGAGGGAGATGCAGAGAGTAGATCTTCTGGAGGAAAGATTGCATAGGGAGCCAGTGGAATTGTACCCTTCTTAATTAAGCAAGGGTTGTTACCTTGGTACTGCTTGTCTGGGTTACAAGGAAATCTTGAATAGGTGGACTTGAGAGCTGCTTCAGATCCTGGAGGAGACTCCTATAGAATTGGAGACACTTTGAAGAGATAACTCACTTTCAAATGGACCCTTCAGGCAGAAATTTATGCCTGAGGTCCTATGAGAACATATAGGTTGTTGAAAAACATTCTAACATCTGAGTTAGTCAAATGGACATCACTAAAATAGGAGAGTGGGAAACAAAAAAAAGCTAATATTGTCAGCAAATAGATTTCCTTTTTTTTGTTTTTGGTTTTTGGACCACACCTGGCAGTGCTCAGGGGTTACTCCTGGCTCTCTGCTCAGAAATAGCTCCTGGCAGGCACGGAGGATTATATGGGATGCCAGGATTTGAACCAGTGTTGGTCCTGGGTCGGCTGCTTGCAAGGCAAATGCCCTACTGCTGTGTTATCTTTCTGACCCCAGCAAATAAATTTCAATCAAGCTGTATTCTGTATAAAGAAGTTCTCATACCTGTGACTAACCATTGAAATCTGGATCCCAGGGATCTTTTTTTAAAAAAAATAAAGTTGATATTTTTGTCTGATATATCAATTTGTTATCCATTTAATTTCTCTTTTTAAATTTTAAGTTTTATTATTCTATTTAAACAGTGAAGTTTACATGGTTGCGCATAACACGTTTGTTTCTGCCATGTCATGTTGCAACATCAATTCCATCACCAGTGTAATATTCACTCTACTCTTGTCCCCAAATTCCCACCTACCCTGTAGCCTGCTCCTTTGGCAGACATGAACAAATTTACTTAATATTTCTCGTTTACAAAAAAGTAGTAATAGAATTATTGAAAAATATGGCAAAAGAATATTTGTGAAGATTATTATATATCACAATGAAACATTAAGTCATTATCATTATTAAGCCATTATCTGGAGGCTAACTAAGCTGTTTGCTGTCAATTGATTTTTCTGTTTTTGGTTTTGTTTGTTAACCTAGGTAGATTCTATTGCTACTTTGACATCTAATTTGGTGTGTTCCCACTGGGTTGTTGGCACTGAAAACTTTGGAGGTGGTTTGCTGTCAAGTATGCAGCCACATGGTCCAAGAATTTCAAATTCTGTGGTTGACATGGTGGCAGACAGGTGTAGTTCCAACTGTTTGGGCTTCAAGAAATACCAAAAGGCAGAGGATGAAGAAAGCAGCCCACGTTCACTCTAATAAAGCCCTGAGAACTTAGTCAAATATCAGCATACCTGAAGTTTTGGTCGGTTAAGCCTCTCTGCAGAGAGCAGTGGTAAAGTGATGAAGTTAGGCCATTGACATGATAGCAATTGTAGGTTGTGGATGCAACTGCCAAATCTTCAGCAGGGCAGGGACTTGGTCTGCCTCTCCTCCCCAAGATTGATAATGATATAAACTGGAAATCTTATAAGTCAATATTTTTATGGAATATTTTTTTTTGGTTTTTGGACCACACCCGGCGGTGCTCAGGGGTTACTCCTGGCTGTTTTCTCAGAAATAGCTCCTGGCAGGCACGGGGGACCATATGGGACACCGGGATTCGAACCAAGCACCTTAGGTCCTGGATCGGCTGCTTGCAAGGCAAACACCGCTTTGCTATCTCTCCGGGCCCAATGGAATATTTTTATAAGCCTCTTTCTGGATGGATATATTTCATTAGGTTCATAACTATTTAACTGAATATTCTTTGATTTGATCTTGGAATCAAAAGACATCAAAAATAAATTTGGTTGGGAAAATTATTTGCAGTTCTTTCATCTTGGTGAAATTAGGATAACAAAGTTTTGGCTGAAATTGAGAAAAGAGCAACTTCAGTGTTTTGAAAAAATCTTAGAACCTTGCTCTTTAAGACATAATAAGACATAATGACAACTCCATTAATTGTAGGAACAGTCAGGATTCTCTTTCCTGAGAAATTACTTCTACATGAAACTTACTGGATATTATCCTCAGGACTATTTGATTCAAGAATAACCTACATGAGTAACTCAAATTTCTCTTATTTTTGGTGCATTATAATGTCCATATGACCAGCTCCTGGCTCTGCTAGATCTAAAAATATACTTTCTAGATGTTAACAGTTTTCCTAACATATAGCTTGCTCTCCAAGTATTTTGTTGCTTTCAACAATTCCTTCAAATTTATAATTAAAATTCCTAAGTGGGCAAGAGAGGTAATGCAAGAAGTAGGGATCCCTAGCCTAATGTATGGTTTTTGAAGCATCTTGAGTAATTAGCCCTAAGCACCTGAGCACAGAGACAGTAGCCCCCTGACACCTCTAGGTGTGCACCCCTAAAAATTAAAATGAGAGGAATTGCAGTATGCTTCTCTGTATGGTCACATTCCTATTATGCTAATCAGAATAGAATGCACTATGGTACAGTAGTAGCAAATGAACCTGGAATGATCTTAGTGCCTTTATGCCAATCCTACACAGTCCCTCTACCTACATTTTTGTGACTGCCAATAAGACCAAAATGGTAGTGAAAGAATTAAATGGATATAACTCACAGACTTTCCATTGCTAACCCTAAACTGGGGCATATGGGAAATTCAGAGTAAAAATGGTCATATATAGTTAGCATTAGAGCTTGTTTCTAAGCAACAAGTATTTAAAAGTCTCTGGATGAGACTAGACCTGATGATCAGTCGGGAGATGAAGAACATAGATCTACTACACATATTTAGTAGATCATGTCCTCATGTCCTTATGTGCACACTACCTTCTCAAGCCCATGTGCCTAAGGCTAAAACTCATAAGTCAGTGAAAAGACAAAATATGGGAGATGACTACATAGAACCATATGGTTCTTAGCTTGACAGCATACAACAATATAGTGAAAGTGGCCAATCTCCTTTGATCAGAACTGGCTTGATACTGACATTTCATTTATGAAGGTAAGATTTTTCATTCCCATTACTATTTTTTGAAGATAAGAGTTACACATAGATAGAGGAGTTCAGAATGATTAATTATATATGGCGCCTGATGGAAAGTCCTCAGGAGCAGAAGTACTGTGAGTCCCACCTTTGCTGGCATACTTAACCTGCGAGGTCAGTGGAGACTGTGGTTGTCACTTGCCTTCTAATTAGGGGGATAAATTGAGTAAACAGATGTGATCTACAGTGACCACTGGTGAACCTCTGTGATCACTGTACCGGTGAATTACTCAGGCCCACCTTGGAGTTGGCCAAGGAATTGAAGCCTTCTGCAAAACCAGAACTAGGCACTTTACTATCAAGAGTCAATCCATTCTTTTACAGAACCAGAAAAATTTAAAGTTTGCAGTATGACATGTTTCATAGGATTATTTTGTTGTTTCAATGTCCAAAGATGGCAATCCTTGGCTGTGGGGAAGGCCTGGTGGTTGCACACTAGGATTGTACACTGAAATGGGGAATCCCAGACAGCCACTGGGACCATACACAGCCCAGGTGGGGCAGTGCTGGTGAGCCAATTCTAGGCCTCACACTTTCAAGGCAGGCGCTTTGCCACTGCATCTTGTCAGAACTTTGTCAGAAGTCTGTAGCTGCCTGTAACATAGGTGCTGTCGTTCCCCAAGAAACTCACTCTAAGGCTTACTCAGCTAGAAAATATGTCTTCCCTTGCCTTTTCTTTCCCTTTCTTCCTCGTTGGTGGGTTCCTCCTTGCTTCTCCAGCTCCATGCAGTTGTTTGAATATTGGAAGATAGCCACCATCAGGCCTCGCTTTCCTGATGGAAATGTTTTTGTTGTGCTGCCAAGTTGACCACTGGAAGCTTTTGAACCTCCTTCAGCCAGGCTAACCAAACAAAGGTCACCGAAGGTCCTATCGAGTCTTTCCTGGGCCTGGTCCAAGGCAATGTGATCACGGCAGAGATTCTGGGATGGAGTCAGTATCATTCAGTCCTGAGAAGCATAGCTGAGTATTCCCTGAAAATTAAAAAAGAAAGAAAGAAAGAGAAGAAAAAGAAAGAAAGAAAGAAAGTAAAGAAAGAAGAAAGAAAGAAAGAAAGAGAAGAAAGAAGAAGAAGAAAGAAAGAAAGAAAGAAGGAAGAAAGGAAGGAAGAAGGAAGGAAGGAAGGAAGGAAGGAAGGAAGGAAGGAAGGAAGGAAGAAGGAAGGAAGGAAGGAAGGAAGGAAGGAAGGAAGGAAGAAAAAGAAAGAAAAAAGGAAGAAAAAGAAAGAAAGAAAGAAAGAAAGAAAGAAAGAAAAAGTAAAGAAAGAAAGAAGGAAAAAAAAGTAAGAAAAAGAAAGAAGGAAAAAGAAAAAGAAAGAAAAAAGAAGAAAGAAAAAAGAAAACGAACATTTTCTAGACTTTATGTTTTCTGGAATTATCTATGACATTATTTTAAAGTCTTTTCCCCTCTTTAATGTCTCCTAGATTCTTCTACAAGTCACATCACATTGCAGGGGCTTAAATAAAAACTTCCTTTCAACAAGTTAGGGCTGACATGGCCAAAACACACAGCATGCTGTCAATTTCATCCATACCTTCTACCGTTCAATCAAACCAATTACCCATAGCATCTAATATTAAATTCAAAAAACAGGATTGATCTCTGTGGTTTATATTGAGTGATTTGGTGAAGAACAAGTCTTCTAAAGAGCCAGCTTTACATTTTAGGACTATAATATAGAGGGAGGAGGGACCAAGAACTGAAGAGTTAAAATCTTAGCAACATTTAGACAATAAGGTAAGGAAAGCCTGGGAGGAAATCTCAAGGAATTTCTGCCTGAAATTAGAGTGCACCCCAAGCTCTCTGAAGCTGAGTGATTTATCAAGTATCTTCACTTTATTTTCGAAGAAGTGATAAATGATATGGCCATCTAAAGGGCTAAGGAAGAGTGAACTTTTTAAAGATGATAAATCATCCAATGATAATGGTTCTGTTCGAACTGCCCGTTCAGGGTCAAGAAGAAAACCACGTGTTCTAGGCAGACTACATTCTAGTGATAAGATGGGGGTGGGATTGGGGAAGGTTTCCTTTCACTTAGTCAACCTCATTTCAATCCTTAGTATCTTGTTTGGTCTGAAAGCAACTCCAAGAATCACTCCTGTGCATAGAGACAGAAGTAAACCAAGAGCATAGTTCCAAACCAAAGAAAATAAAAATCAATTCTAATTTTGCACTCAGAGGGTAAAGAAAATAGGTATGGCATTATAGACTTTGGAGAATCAGAATTAGTCTGTTTGACTTTAAGATGTTGGTGTGTGTGTGTGTGTGTGTGTGTGTGTGTGTGTGTGTGTGTGTGTGTGTGTGTGTGGCAACCTCCACCTCCATGTATAGCTAAGACACCTGAGACTGCTGCGACCAGGCAACACCCATCATTGTGGAGGTGAACTTCTTAAAAACAGGGAGAATATATTTTTTTAATTTCTTTGAATTTATTATTTTTAATATATTTATTTAAGCATCATGATAACGAAAATGTTTGTGGTTGGGTTTTAGTAATAAAAAAAAAAGTACACACCCCTTCACCAGTGCAACCAACATTCAGACCACCAATGCCTTCCATCTCCCATCTCCCTCACCCCTTGCCTGTATTCAAGACAGACATTCAATTTTTCTCACTCACTAGCATTGTCATGGTAGTTGTCAGTTTAGTTATCTCTCTAACTAAACTCACCACTCTTTGTGGTAAGCTTCATATCATGGGCCAGATCTTCCAGCCCTCATCGCTATTGTCTATGTGTATTATAACAATAATGTAATTTTATTTTTCTGAAAAGCCATAGATGAGGGAAACTGTTCTTTTTCTTTTAATAGATATCTTTAAGCACGATGATTACAATCATGTTTGTAGTTGGGTTATATATATATGCATATATGTATATATGTATATATATATATAACACATCTCTTCACCAGTGCCAAGTTCTACTACCAATGCCCTCCAACTCCCTCCTCCCCCAATATTCTGTGTCTATCTCTCTCCCTCTGAAATACTTCAATTAGCATAATCATTTACATGTCCATTCATTTCATGTTCATTTCATGAACATTTTTTCTGATGTCTGCATAATATTCCATTGTGTATATATACCACAATTTCTTTAGCCATTCATCTGTCGTTGGACATGTCTGTTGTTTCCAGAACCTGGCTATTGTAAACAGTGCTGCAAAAGGCATTTTTGTTTGTTTTTTGTTTTTTTTTGGTTTGTTTGTATTAGTTTGTTTTTGTTTCTGGGTCACACCCGGCAGCGCTCCTGGCTCTACACTCAGAAATCATTCCTGGCAGGCTTGGAAGACCAAATGGGATGCCGGGATTTGAAATACCATTCTTCTGCATGCAAGGCAAATGCCTTACCTCCATGCTATCTCTCCGGCCCCCCTGCAAAAGGCATTTTTGTGTTATTTTTTTGTTTATCCCTAGGAGTGGTATAGCTGGATCATATGGGAGCTCAATTTCTAGTTTTTTGAGGAATCTTCATATTGTTTTTCATAAAGGCTGGGCTAGACAGCATTTCCACCAGCAGGGAAGGAGAGTTCCATTCTCCCCACATCCCCGCCAGCAATGACTATTCTTGATTTTAGTGATGTATGCCAGTCTCTGTGGCGTGAGATTGTACCTCATTGTTGTTTTGATCTGCATCTTCCTGATGCTTAGTGATGTAGAGCATTTTTTCATGTGTCTTTTGGCCATTTGTATTTCTTACTTGAGGAAATGTCTGTTCATTTTTTCTCCCTATTTTTTGATGGGGTTAGATGATTTTTCTTGTGAAGTTCTGTTAGTAACTTATATATCTTAGCTATTAACCCCTTAAGAGATAAGAATTGTGTGACGAGTTTCTCATATTTTGTGGGTGGCCTTTGTTGTATCATCACTATTTTCTTTGAGGTGCAGAAGCTTCTCAGCTTAATATAGTCCCATCTGTTAATCTCTGCTTCCACTTGTTTGTACAGTGCTATTTACTCCTTGAAGATTCCTTTAGTCTCAATGTCATGGAGTTTTTTACCTATGTGTTCTTTATGTACCTTATGATTTAGTTCTGATATCCAGGTCTTTAATCCATTTGGATTTGAGCTTTGGGAGTGGTGTTAGATGGAGGTCCAAGTTCGCTTTTTTGCATGTGACTATCAGCTGTTCCAGCATCATTTGCTGAAGAGGCTTTCCTTGCCTCATTTTGCATTTTTCCTCCTTGTCAAAGATTAATTGATTGTATGTCTGAGGAACATTCTCTGAATACTCTAGCTATTTCACTGATCTTAATGTCCATCTTTATTCCAATACCATGCTGTTTTACTTACTATTGCTTTGCAATACAATTTAAAGTTGGGGGAAGGTGATGTCTCCATTATTCTTTTTTTCTAAGGGTCACTCTAGCTATTCATGGGTGTGTATCGTTGCAAATGAATTCCAAGAGTGTTTGATCCATTTTCAAGAATGTCATGGGTATCCTTAGAGGGATTGCATTAAATCTGTACAAAGCTTTGGAGAGTATTGCTGTTTTAATGGTGTTAATCCTCCCAATCCATGAACAAGGTATGTGTCTTCATTTCATTGTGTCCTCTTTTATTTATTAAAGCACTGTTTTGTAGTGTGATTTGCATAGGTCCTTCACCTCTTCAGTTAGCTCCAAGGTACTTGAATTTATATAGCACTATTGTGAGTAGGATTGTCTTTTTAATGTCCATTTCTTCTCTTCATTATGTGTGTATAAGAAGGCCATTAATTTTGGCATGCTGAAATTGTAGTTTTCCACTTTGCTATATATATTGTTTCTAGAAGATTTTTGGTAGAATCTTTAGGGTTTTCATAGAATAATATCATGTCATCTGCAAACAGTGGGAGCTTGACTTTGTCCTTCCCTATCTGGATGCACTTGAGAACTTTTCTTGCCTAATTACTATGGGAAGTACTTCCAATACTATGTTGAATAGTAGTGGGGAGAAGAGGAAGCCTCTTGTACCAGATTTAAAGGAAAGGATTTTAGTTTATCTCTATTGAGAATAACATTTGACATTGGTTGTTGGTAGATGGCTTTGACTTTATTGAGAAAATTTCCTTCGATTTCCATGCTGTTGAGAATTTGGGGGGCGGTATACCTGGTGATGCTCAGGGTTACTCTTGGCTATGCACTCAGAAATTGCTTCTGGCTTGGGGGCCTTATGGGACACCAGGGAATTGAACCATGGCCTGTCCTAGGCTAGAGATGGTGAGGCAGATGCCTTACCACTTGGACCACCACTCCATCCCCTTGTTGAGAATTTTTATTATGAATTGGTGTTTGAAATTATCTAATGCTTTCTCTGCATCTATTAATATGATCATATGGTTTTTATTTCTCCTTTTATTGATATGGTTTAGTATGTTGATTTATTTACTTATGTTAAACCATCCTGGCATTCCTGAAATGAAACCTACTTGGTCACAGCATTGAGCTTCTTGATGAGGCATTGGATCCTATTTACCAGGATTTTTTTGAGGATATTTGCATCTGTGTTCATCAATGATATTGGTCCTTTTCATTTTTTTTTGCAGCATCTGTTTAGTTTTGGTATCAAAATGATATTAGCTTTATAAAAACTATTTGGGAGTGTTTCTCATTCTTCAATTTCCTGGAAGAGCCTGAAAGGGATTGATAATAGTTATTGCTTTCGTTGATCTTTTGGATAGTTTTTTAGATTTACTTTCTTTTCTAAGCTTTTTTTATTTCCTTCTGTCTTCTTATTTATGGTTTGTTTTCTAATTATATAATTTTGATAATTTTATAAGCTGTGCCATTAAGCTATTTATGTAGGCCCCTTCTTCTTTCCTGATGTGTACTTGCAAAGTTATAAATTTTTCTCTAAGTACCACTTTTGCTTTGTCCCACAAATTCTGACAATTTGTGTCTTCATTGTCATTTGTTTCCAGGAATCTTTTTCTTTTGGTTTTTAGGCCATACCCAGCAACACTCAGGTGTTATTACTGGCTCTGTGCTCAAAAATTGCTCCTGGTTCAGGGAATCATATTGGATTCCGGGGATTGAACCTGCATCTCTCCTAGGTCAGTTTCATGCAAGGCAAGAGTCCTACCATTTTGCTACTACTCAGGCCCTGTTTCTAGGAATCTTTTGATATCCTTTTTATTTCATCTGTGAGCCACTGGTTGTTCAGTAGTGATCTATTTAATTTCAGGTGTTAATGTTTTTGCTCTGTGTCCCTTTGTAGTTCACTTATAATTTCAGTGCATTGTGATCTGAGAAAGTAGTCTGTACAATTTCTGTTTGGTTTTATGAAGACATGTTTTATGGGCCAGCATGTGATCTATTCTGGAGAATGAGCATGTGAATTTGAGAAGAATGTGTATCCAGTTTTCTAGGGATGGAGTGCCCTATCTACTAGTCCACTTTCTTCCATTTCTCCCTCCAGAGCTAACATATTCTTGTTGGGTTTCAGCCTGATTGACCTATCAGGGGGTGACAGGCAGTGTGGATGTCTCCAACTATTATTTGTTGCTATTGATATCTTCTTTCAGATTTGTCAATAATTGGATTAAATATTTTGCTGGTCCCTCATTGGGTGCATATATGTTTAGGATAGTGATTTCTTTATACTGTACATATCCTTTGATTAGTACGAAATGACCATATTTGTTCCTTACAAATTTTCTGAACCTGAAGTTTGTGTCATTTGATATTAATATGGCCACTCCAACATTTTAAGGAGTTGTTTTCTTGGATGATTTTCCTCCAGCCTTTTATTTTGAGTCTATGTTTGTTTTGACTATTTAGATGTGTTTTGTAGGCAGCAGAATGTTGGATTCAGCTTTTTTATCCATTTTGCACTCTATGTCTCAACTGGTGCACTTAGTCCATTGATGCTGAGAGAGATTATTGTCATGAGATTTGATATCATCTTTGTATAGAAGTTTTTTGTGTCTGTTGGTCTGTCTTGTCTTAAAGAAGACCTTTCAATTTTTCTTTTTAAGACTGGTTTTGAGTCTGTAAATTTTCTGAGCTGCTGTTTATTTGTGAAGCTCTGTATACTTTCTTCAAACCTAAAAGTACATCTGGCAGGGTGCAGTATTCTAGGCGAAGCATTCATTTCATTGAGTCTTGTCATTATATTCCAGCACTGTCTTTGGGCCTTGAATCTTTCTTTTGACAGGCCTGCTGTAAATCTTAAGATGCTCCTTTTAATGTAATTTCCCTTTTTGATCTTGCTGCTTTCAGTTATCCCTATCTGTGGGATTTGTCATTGTGACTACGATGTGTCTTGGGGTGGTTTTCTTCAGGACTTTTTTTTATCAGGTACTCTTTGGACATGCAGGATATGATTGCATGCAGTCTTTACCTCTGGGAGTTTCTGTGTAACAATGGCCTTGACTGTTGAATCTTCATGGGGATTTTCTTCCTTTGTCTCTGGGATTCCAATAATTCTTATGTTGTTTTAGTTGAGTTTATCAAAGACTTCTATTTTCATCTGTTCACATTCTTTGAGGTTATTTTACATTGTATGATCATTTGCTTTAAGGCTCTTTTCTAATGTTTTCTGTTGTATGGATTTGTTCTGCATCTTATATTCCAGCTCACTGATTCTGCCCTCAGTTGCTGTTACTCTCTGTTGAAGAGGTTTTCCATTGAGGTTTCCATTTCATCTATTGAATTTTTCAGTCCTGTTACTTCAGTTTAGAGTTTTCTTATTTCTATCTTCATATCCTCTTGATTCTTATTTGTGTTTTGTTCAGCTTCATCTTGGTTTTATTTGATTTCTATGAGGATCTTTTATATTTCTTCTTTAAACTCCTTATCTGAGAGGCTAAATACGTGCTTGGCATTTCTTGGCTCATCAGAGCTGTAATCTTCATTCTCTATGCATGGTGCTGGCCTGCATTCCCCCCCTTTGTAATGGTTTAGTGTGGTTTTGTCTACATGTTGTGGTGGAATTCATTGTCTAGAAGATATGTGCGGCCACAAAACAAAGAGCAGCCCACATCCAATTTTTGAGTCACATTGTATGCACTGCCCTACTCCCTTTTCCGGCATGGGTGATTGTATTGAAATCTTGACTTCTCAGAATTTCTGGGCAAAGATATATATATAGGAACCAAAGGGTCTACTGTAGCCAATGTGCTTCTCACCAAGACATTGTCTAAATCTTATCTTGTTAAAACATGGGTCATGAGCTGAATCCCATACAAGGGTGTGTCACTTTTAAAATTTTGTTTGAAAATAGGGGCCATATAGATAGTATTGTTAGTTGATAGGGCATTTGCCTTTCACACAGCTGACATGATCAATCCTCAACAGCCCATTTGGTAGCGTGAGCCACAGAGCCAGGAATATGCACTGACCACTGTCCAATGTGAGCCAATATATATATATGTATATACTTGTTTGAAAATAATTTTCTTTAAATTTTAGAATAAGCAAGTATTTTGTACACATAGAGGTTTTAAATACTTTATACACTGGAATCATGTAAAAAGATTCTCAGGTTAAAAGAAAGTACAAGTTGGAAAAGTTAAAGAAGCCCTAATATAAAGTTTTAACTTTTACTTTGCCCATGCACAGAATCAGAAAGTTCTGGAGTTCCCTGGAGAGTTCCAAGTCCCCACATATCTTATTGACATTTGATCTCTTTATATTGTACTTTTTCATTGCTAGAAAACTTCCTTGAGATTTTGATTAATTAGCCACCTGTACATCATCCTAGTGGTGATACTAATAAAAATGGTAACACACCTCAAGAAAATCCTGCACATAGAGTTCATTGGGTCATTATTTTTGTTACTAAGATAATCAGCTTATAAAGCCTAATTTACATGACCTCTGGGCTATTTTACTATTCTGATTACATTTAATTTCATGACTGAATTAATAATGAATGATGTTTATGGTTTGGGAAAGATTATAAATACTTGAGGTGGTATTTTCATGAGGTCACCATATTTTAATTACTTGTGTAATTATTCTTCGATAAAACATTTTCACACATAAAATGTATGACCTACAAAATATTTACCCCCAGTGAAAATACTGTGCATAGAAAATAATTTTCTTCTTAAAAAATGTGACTATGACTGTAATACATTCAGAGTTGGGCATCCCATGAGACATGGCTTGGTCTTTGCTCAAAGGGATTTATTTCCATACAGCATTAGAGAAATAAATTAATGGGCTGAAGCATGCATTCTGCATAAAGAAAGCCTATTCCTAGCCCCAGCACCACAAAATTCCCCAAGTGTTGCTGTGAGCCACCCCCAAACACTGAGTAGCCCCTGAGCAGCATTGGGTGCAGCCCCGAAACAAAAGAAATGCCTTATAAAATAGTTTCTCCCTCATATATATGCATGTCCACAGAAGACATAGCATTAGTATATAAGAGAAGAACTTGAAAGTTTTTTAAAAGCATGGACACAGTGAAATTTTTAGGGAAGGGATACTAAAAGATATAAAGAGATTTATCACTGTACTTTTAATGAATTAGAAAATATTCCCACATATCTGAGCCTCATATGAATCAAGATGATTTTACATTTTGTCACGAGTCTTTGTCTCATATGTCATTCTCATCTTCTGCCAAAATATGCCAGTCAACTCGGCTGCTGTTTTGTTATATTTCCATACTTCTTGATACTCTTCCACTCTTCAATAGAACCATCCCTAAGACTCAGAAATGTACTGTATATACTCAATTATAAGCCAACCCAAGTATAAGCCAACCCCCTGAATTTAACGCTAAAAACTGGGAAAACAGTGACTTGAGTATAAGCTATGGTGGAAAATGCAGCAGTGACTGGTAAATTTCAAAAATAAAAATATCCAAAACAAGTTCAATAATTGAGGAATCAGTAGGTTAATTGTTTTTAAATATTTAGTGCTAAAAAACTGTAAACTAGCAACAATAACTTTAAAACTTTAAATAAAGTACAGAAAACCGTAGCTTGATAGGTAATCAATCTAAATCCCAAAGGTTAAAATCCTTCAAAACTGGATTTCTTCTCATCATCATCTTTATGTCCAAACAGAGCTTCAGTTGTATCTGATGGGAGGGTATCAGCATAGACATTGTCATTATCACTGAGTTCGCACATATCATCATCACTGCTGTCGTTCTCATACACAGTGCAAAATATTGTGGGTTAAAATATTCAGTGGTATACAGTTCAGTTTAGCCGCCTACCTCTTCAGCTCAGCTGCGACTTGTAGACTGAGCTGAAGCACTGCCCCCTACAGCAGACAGCAAAAGATGACTGGAGACTATGTGCATTTGATTCAGTGAGCATGCACCGAATCAAATAACCTGTATGACATGAGTATAAGCTGAGTATACTTATACTCAAGTATATATGGTTTTGTGAAATCAGGTCCCTGAACCTTGCCATCATACCCAAACCTCTAGCTTCAGATTTTCCCTGAAAACATTCTTTAATTAGCAAGATTCTGATTCATACTGGTAAGTAAAAATGTAAATCAGAGATTCCTTCACTAACAATCCCAAAGGAATTTTTTTATCACTGTGTTCTAATGTTTGCTTCCTGGTTTGTATGACAATTCATAATTGAAATACTTTGTGTCTACTTATAGGACCCTCCTAAATACATTATTATCTTCATTAAGAACTGTTTTGTTTATTCTTCTAGCATAGTCTCTAATATAGAGTAGGAATACAGCAAAATGAATAAATGAAGTTACTGTCCTAAGATTATGCTCTTTGTAACTTATCATTCCAGATTATTTAATGGTCAATGGGTCTTCCTAATATTCTATCACTATACCTCATGACCATCTATAAGCAATCTTTCAACAAATAATTAAGAAAATACAAGCCACAGGGCCTGGCTTGAGCCGTGCCACCAGCTGCAGTGAGATAGCGGGGGAGGGATCTTATATATAGAAACAAACTCTTACCTACTAGGGATAAGAGCCCTTACATTTTATAATACAGGGGCACCTCCCACCCTGAACACGTGTCATGAGGATCCAACTTCATATGATTGGACAGGGATCCCGAAACAGCTCCCTACAACAGCACCAGGAATCAAATCCCACCTAGGAAATCCCTAATACTACTCTGGCACCAATTTGTGACAGGTTGATACAACAACCTGACAATGATGAAACAGCAAAAATCTTCATCCAAAAAAGGTTGCCCTATCGTATCACTTAACAGTAAGATTAAATAAGAAGACACACCATCCTTTGATCTGTGCAAAAACCAAGATCACTAATTACAGAAGATGGACTATGACAACCACGACTGGGCAGAAGCTTTCCTGGGACAAATAAGAAAGATCTTAGACTATGCTTCAGCCTAAGATTTGTACAAAAACCAAGATTTCTAATCCCATAATTCTGAGTTTGAAAACAGCGACTGAGCAGAACTTCTGGTGCCATATGGAAAGACTATCCTAGGCTTTGACCTAGGATATGTACAAAAACCAAGATAACTAATTACAAAAGACTGACTACAAGAAGTGTGATAGAACAGATCTTCTAATGAAAGACTATTCTAGACATTGTCCTATGACACATCGAAATACCAAGATCTCTAGCTACAGAGGGACTGAGTTTGTCATCCACAACTGAGCAGAAAGTTTCCTGGCACCATAAAAAGACCTTGGGGTTTGATAATGAGTGTGTATGGAGCTTGTAGTTGCTCCCATGACAGTATGCTTCAAGGGTGGAGAACCTTTGTACCTCCTAGGCCAAGGAAATTCGCTCTAACTTTACAATACTATTGTGCCAATGCAAAAAAAAAAAAAAGAAAGAAAGAAAACTACAAAGCCTTGCCTCACCTTCATTTTTTTTCCATTTCTTTCTTGTGATTGTGGTTTTGGTGATGATTTTTTGTTACTGCTGCTCTGTTTTTGTCATTGATTTTTTTGTTGTTTTTTTTACTTGTTTTGTTTTTTGATTTGTTTTGTGTTTTCTTTTCTTTCTTTTCTTTCTTCTTCTGATTTGATATTTATAGCCTCTAGACGAATCCCCTCAGCGTTTTTTCCTCTTCCTTATTTCTTTATTTTCTTTTTCCAACAGAACCATAGAATTTGAATCATCTTGTTCCCCCTCTTAACTTGAGGAAAATAAATGGATGGTACCAGGAACAACCAGTTGTATGAACATTGAGTGGGAATAAAAAATGATCAGACTTAAGCACCAAACTCAAAGACAACGACACCAGAATTGATACCCAATCTACAACAAGCTATACACAAAGGAGACCTCTTACACTAGCAATCAATGGGGGTAAAGGGGGTAAATGGGATGCATGCTACGAACAGGGGTGGAGGGATGACAACACTGGTGATGGGAATGGTCCTAATTCTTTGTCACTATGTACCCTAAATATTACTGTGAAAGACTTGTAATTCACTTTTATCACAATAAATATTGTTTTTTAAAAAGGAAAATAGCTACAAACTATACCAGTATTAATTTACACATACCTTTTGGTTTCCATGCACAAACTAGAAAACTTAAAACATACCTTCTAATATCCAAAGTGATATTTTGACATAATCCCCATTCTGGGGTTGTAATATCTGGGTTTGCATTTTCATTTACTTAACCATCTAAAAAGCTTTACTATAATAGGGTAAGACTTGGTATTAATCTAGATGTCCAATAAAAGAAGAGTGGATCATGAAGATGTGGTGCATATACACAATGGAATACTACATAGCAGTAAGAAATGAAACAATCATGCAATCACAGCAACATGAAGCTATTATGTTAAATGAAGTAAGCTAGAAGAAAAATGATAAATACAGAATGATATCATTTATATGTGATATTTAGAATAACTGCACAAAGGAGCACAATGGTCTAAATGGTAATTGTTTTGAACAGCATAGACACCAGGTTATATAGTGAGGAGAAGGAAACAAACTGAGTGGAAGAGAAGAAACACAAACGACTTTTTTTAGCCCACACTTGGTGATTCTCAGGGGTTACTCCTAGCTATGCACTCAGAAATCGCTCCTGGCTTGGGGGACCATATGGGATGCCGGGGGATAGAACCACGGTCAGTCCTAGGTTATCGTGTGCAAGGCAAATGCTCTACCACTTGTGCCATCACTCCGACCCCACAAAAGTCTTTATTCTTTTTTACACTTCAAAGAAACTGCAGCAACGAATACAGCTGTTTATATCAAACAGGTGTTTAATTAACTGCTGATTAGAGTTCAATAATAATGTTCCAATGCTTTTATGTTCTAATGTATGTGGAACCCAGGGATTCCCACTACAGTGCTCACTAAGAATGTCTTAGTGACTTAATTTTAATATGTATATAATATACCTTTAACTTTTTGTCCACAGTGATTCCCTAGAGATATAGGTTGGTCACCCTAGTTTTGCATTTCAGTGCTCTATTATATTAGACTCCAAATACAGTGCTCTTTATGGTAAGGTCTTGACAAAATACTCTAGTGTGTTCATTTTTATTTGATTATGCCTGCTACTATGATGTAATATTTATGTGCACAGAAACTATTGAAATAGGCAACTACACACCATAGATTTTTGCTATAGGTCCTGTCATTGAGTGTGTTTTTGCAATTTGTTTTTTCAATTCAAGCTAATATACTATTATATTATAGTGCTTATGTTGTCATTTTGCTTTCAGAAAAGAAATCTGGATGCTCAAGACCCAGTAGACAATACTTTATGGTATAGACTCCTTTTACAGTGCTGACTACCATATTTCTTGTTCTCTAGACATAAAAATGATGATTGTTCTTAGAAGGCTCCATGCACAAACTCCAGAAACTTTTATCCTCACCACTGATGAATTGCCTAGAATTTGTCTAGAAACTCCACACAGAACATAAGGGTTAATTCTTTAACCGCAAGCTACGAATAGATCTCCAATGTCTGTCTATGTGGTTGTGAATGTGTGTATGTGGTGGGCACCTCTATGTCTGTTTACTCTGTTTTGTACATAATGATAGTGCCTACCTATGTTGTGTATAGTCCTTGTTATATAAAGCCCCCTTTCCCCTCCCTCCGCCAACCCCATACATATCCTCTTCTATATATCACCCTCTCACCCCTGATGCATTATCTATCTCTCCATATTTAACCCTATTTAACCCTCTTTACCCTCAGTTCTTAACTCTTCAGAATCCTGAACCATTTCCCTGCCCCAGCAAGCTTCCATCCACTCCCAAAGTGAAAGGGCAGCCTTTAAGATGCCTTGTCTTGGCCCAGGAAAAAGCTGTAGTCACTGCTTCTGGTGACTCATTCAATGCTACCCCTTTTCTTCCACCTCCCCTAACTGTGGACTGTTGCTTGCTACTGGATTTGGCTCCAGAGAGTCAAATTTGGCTCCAAAGAGTCAGCTCGAGAACACTACTTGATCCCTGATATCTGTGAAACAGATATCACAGACTTCACAAGAGTCTGTAAAACAGATAACACAGACTCCACAAGACAATGGCATAGGATGAAACTGTTTCCTGGATTTTATTACCCTCTCAGTCCTTCTCAAAAGTCTTAAAGGGGATATCTATATTTCCTTTGTATATTTATGTAAACACATTTCCTTAATACTTACAATTTTTATTGTTTATTTTCATATGTAGAGGTTGCTCCCCCATTCCTTTTTTTTTTTTTATGGATCTGCTTAGTAAGAAATTCTTGTAGATAAGCCTTGCTTGGGATCTAAGTTCAAGTTAGAACCAGGTTATAGGGATTGATTAGCTTGTTATTTTTACCATATGCACCAGTAGTATAAAGTGGCATTGTTCCTTTTTGCATAGACACATTAAAATTGGGGAAATCTTATGTATAGAAAAAGTTATTTTCTAATAGGGATACGAACTCGTAAATTTTATAGCGCAGAGACTTCCACTTTGCCTTCCACTTTGAACATTTGTCATAGTGACTCAACTTGGGCCTCAGTTGGTCAGACATTGACTATTCAACCCCAAACTTTGAATCCCATCCTTGGAAGCAGCACGGTTTTCTGCACCAACACCAGAAATCATTTCCCCCCTGGGGAGGGGCTGATGCCGCCTTGGCACCAACTTGCTCTAGAGTAGGTTCATTTGACATCCTGATGGCCAGGAAACAGCAATAACTTGCTCTAAGGGCATATTTCCCTGCCTCACCATTTAATGGTGAGATGAAATCAGAATATGCTCCATGACTTTGACATAGGATCTATGTAAAACAAAACAAGATCTCTAATTACAGAAGTCTGACTGTGACAACCATGATTGAATAGAACTTTTCCTGGGACCTTGAAGAAAGAGACCTTAGAGTTGGGCAATTAGTATGCCTGGAGCTTGTAGTAGTGATAGTATGTTTCATGGGTAGAGACACTCTGTTTTTTTAGGCCAAGGATATTTCTTTTCTAATTTCCCCAAATTTTGTTGCACCTATGCAAATAACCCTAAAAAGTGCAAAAACCTGCCACCCCCATTATTTTTTATATATCCCAGATAGGGGCTCGGGGCTTTTTCATAGAACCTTGGGACATGAGTTACTTTGTTACCTCATATTCCTGCATCTTTCTACAAACATTGAAAAAAAATTGGATGTGGCACAAGGGCCAAGATGCATTGTGTGTGGAAAAAAAGTGTCAGAACTAAATGCCCAAGCCAAAGTCAAAGACAATAGAATCAAGAAATCAAGAGGCCCAAATTATAACAAACTAAACTTAAATTGTACTTGTTATAGTGGTAGACCAAGAGGCTAAGGGGAAAATTATGGGATATATGCTGGAGGGAGATCAACAGTGGTGGTGGGAATGGCTCTAATTCACTGTCACTATATTCCTAAAATATAACTATAAAGGACTTGTAATTCACATAATCTCAATAAAATTTTTTTTAAAAATAAATAAAAAACCTTTACTGTGCCATATTCTAGATCATTGGTGATCTTTTTCATCCAGAAACTCTTACACTCATATATGTCCATTCATTTTCTTTGGGGAAGGGGGTGTTCAGGTGGTTTTGGGGCTCCACCAGCAATTCTGGACCAACCAGGTTGGTTGAATACAAGGTCTTGGGTCCTGTGGTTCCAGATATGTCTGGACCATGCTGGAGGCACTGTTCTCCAAGGCTTCATGCAATAATGCTTAGAAGACCATGTGGTGTTGGGAATTGAACCCAGGTCACATGCCTGCCAGGCTTGAGCCCTGTCTTCTGCACTACATCCCAGCCCTTCTTTGTTTTTTTTTGACTTAATTTTTTGGCCTCTGAGAAATTGGCCAGAATAACAGTATTTAACTCACTGCACTGGGCAGAATGTTTGATTCCCTATGGGATAATGTTCCCTAATGTTCAGATGACAAGTAAATGGCTCACATCTGCCTTTAAAGTCATCCAAATTTTTTGTATTAGGTATAAAGACAAAACATTGTTTGAGAGTAATAATTTCTGCCTGAAAAAAACTTTCAAAGAACAAACATATTTGTAACCATGGTGTTTAAATAAATTATTAAAAATGAAATTAAATTAAATTTTAAAAAATAATAAGACTTTAGTTTATGAAGTATTTGTTGTTTTTTGTTTCAGAAACAAAGCCTTGATGGAACACAGTGAAAACTTAATAATGTAATGGTATGATATTGTAGGTTAATTGTTAAGGGTTAATATAAAGCAGAGGAGAATGTGTTAAACTTCAATAATAATGGCTAAAGTGCCTCACAGGGTACTGTACAAACAAATTTTCAAGGCAGTTTAGAAAAGAAAAGAGAGAAGAGGGAAGTATAATATGATATCATAATCCAAACTGTCAGTATTGACAGCTATATTAATATGGATTCTCTTCTCTACATGCTAACTAGAAATTTTAGCATTAAGTGATATAAATACATAATAAAAACTTTCATTGAACTTTTTCAATTTCCAAATTTTGTATCTTGAGATTAATCTCAAATGGATTTACCTATCAAAAATGAAATTGATTACTAAATAAAAATGAATAACAGTGACAATTAGACAATTAGAATGCTCCAAAAGATGGTCCGTTATGCTCTCAATGGAAAGAACCAATTCAAGTAAAACTTGGAATTCCAATATATCATTTGACTATTTACAATATTGTTATATTAATTTCAGCAAAATACCATCTTATTCTGAAATATTAATTTGAATTGGACTAGACCTACTTTTACCCACATATATATGTAAGTTAATGCATCTATATCCTAAAATAGTAGGTTCAGAATGGAACCAGACTCAAAGAATCCCAATGCAAACATCAATTTCAGTCTTTGGAGAGTTAAAGAATGTAAAACATTCACATAGAATCTCTACATTATCTAAAACTTCATTGAGCTGTTCTGCTCACTAATACCCTAAACTGGTGAACTTTTTATTTTTACACTCTAGAAAATCTGTCTTCCTATTCATCATTCCATATCCCAGGCCACTACAATCAATCTTTTCTCTACTTTTGCACGTTTCCCCAGTCCCAAAGTGAATGTTGAATACATAGTTTCATCTAGTCCAAAATATTTCTCTATAGCTCACTCTGGTTGGTGCCCAGAGATAGTTGATGAACTTTCTACACTCTGCTATACATCCTACTTTGTATACCAATGAACATTCTGGACATTAGAGAATTGGGATTATTTTCATAGGGTAGAGTCAAAAGTTGATATTATATTATATAAGAGGAAATAAAAAGATGAAAGACAAAATACAAAACACTGCTTCAGAAATAAAAGAGGATACGAGGAAATGGAGACGTATACAAGGAAATGGAGACGTATACCCTGTTCATGGATTGAGAGGATTAACATCATTACAATGATAATAATTCCCAAAGCATTGTACAGATTTAATGCAATCTTTATAAGAATACCTATGATATTTTTTCAAAGAAATGGATCATGGTGCCAGAGCAATAGCACAGCAGTAGGGTGATTGCTTTACATTCAGCTGATCTGGTACTGAGCTGGTTTCAATCCCCAGTATCCCATATGGTCCTGTGAGCCTGCCAGGAGTGATTTCTGAGTGCAAAACCAGGAGTAACCCTTGAGCACCTTCAGGTGTGATCCAACCTCCCCAAAAAGAAGTGTATCAAACACTCTTGAAATTCATTTGGAATAATAAACATCCATAAGTAGCTAAAACAGTCAATCCCTGGTGAAAGGAACCTTCTCCAACCTTAAATTGTACTAAAGACAGAACTTCCAATCAGTGGAATAGACTTGAATAGTTTGAGACTGAGCAAAGGGAAAGAAATACAAAGTTGTTGGATTACTGGTTCCTACCCTATTCAGTATTTATTATCCACCCTATGGTGTAATCTGGTGATTAGAGTACTGGGTTCCTCCCTACTTAATATTTCTCCTCCACCCTAGGGTGTGGTCTGGTTCTTGCCTGGGTTTCAGGAAGGCAGAGGTTCATTCTTAGGTCTTCCTCCACTAAGCTGCTTTTCTTCTTAGGAGTGGAAGGCTTGTGTTGAGGGATTCCTGGCTTGAGTGTTGGAATTCCTAAATCCGTTTTTACACCCTTTCACTGTGTAGGTTATTTCCTGTGTCAAAGTTTGCTTCCAGGCCCATATCTCTCCAGGTCCTAGTTTTGGAGTCTGAGGTTTTCATCTAAGTGAAGCAAGGAAAGTCTCTTCAACATGTGATGTTGGGAAAACAGTTCAACTACATGCAAAAAAGCGAACTCAGGCCTCTCTTTAACACAATGCATGAAGGTCAACTGAAAGTGGTATACTTGATATCATACCTGAAACTATAAGTAAATAGAGGAAAATGTAGGCAGAGCATTTCATGATATTGAAGCTAAAGACAATCTTCAAAGATGAAACACCATTAGCCAAGCAAGTGGAAACAAAGAGAAACAAATGGGACTGAGAAACAGAGAAGCTTCTGCACTTCAAAGGATACAGTAAGTGGGATAAAAAGACTACTCACAGAATGGGAGAAGCTATTCATCCAATACCCATAAGATAAGGGATTAATATCTAAGATATATAAAGCACTAATTGAACTTAACAATAAGAAATAAACATCTAACCCTATCCAAAAATGGAGATAAAAATAAACAGACATTTCCTCAAAGAAGAAATATAAATTTCCAAAAAGCACATGAACAAATGCTCCACATCACGAATCACCAGGGAGATTCAAATCAAAACAAAAATGAGATATCATCTCACACCACAGAGAATGTCACACCTCACAAATAACAAGAACAAACAGTGCTGGTGTGTATTTCCACTGCTGGTGGAAATGGTCTCTGATTCAGCCTTTCTAGAAAACAATATGAATATTCCTCAAAAAATTAGAAATTGGGCTTCCTCAGTCCTCTACCAGGAAATACACTACCAAGGGTCTGACATCGACCTCCTAAGAAGACACCTACGTTTACACTGAGAAGACGTGACAACAATGACCTGCTCTACAGGACATGGTTCTCTCTATTGCCCCTTAAGTGTGCGGTGAAATGAGAGGATGCTCTGCACCATCCTGACTGCTATATGAGACATGCAGACTCCAGGATCTTTAATACAGAAGCATGATACCAACAACAGACTATGTGAGGAATGGAGGTGTATTGCCACTACAGACGATGACTTGAATTGGACAAACTAGTTTGCCTGGAGCCTAGAGTCAGTCCTGTGCCAGGAAACTTCAGGGGTAGGGTCTCCATCTATTTAGACCATAATTTGTCTTTCCATGTCCCTTATGTTTTGGTGGGCCTATGCAAACAAATGCCACTTTAATATCGTTTTTTACTATGGTCCCTTGACTCCAATCCTTAAGAAAAACAACCCACTAAAACTTTTGAGGTTAATTTAAACTAGTAAGCATGTGCATGGAACTCGATAAATGTACATTGCCCTCAATGTTTAAAGAGTTACATAAGTCTAATATCTTTAGATTATATGGTGTGCTGCTAAGAAATAATATGTACTACAACTGGGGATTTGAGGGACAAAGTAATTGTATGGTACATGGGTTCAGTTTTGTTTATCTTAATGTTCTTTGGCTGAAAGTATAAGGCTGGGATATCATCGATGGGACTAATTAGAATCCTGTTTATGGGTGATTGGGCTTCCACTGTAACTTTACCCTGTCCTCTTTCTTTGCATCTTTGTTGTCATAATTAAAATTAAAAAAAAAAAAGAAATTGGGCTTCCTTATGATACAGCAATATAACTCCTAGGAATATAACCTAGGAATACAAAAACACCATGCAAAAAAGCCCTCTATATGTCTATGTTCATCATAGCACTATTTATAATAGCCAGAATTTGGAAACAAACCAAGTGCCTAAGAACAGGTGAGTAGCTAAAGAAACTCTGGTACATTTACAAAATAGAATACTATGCAGCTGTTAGGATAAATGAAGACATGAAATTTGCTTATTCATAGATGTATATAGAAATTATTATGCTGAGTGAAATGAGTCAGAAGGAGATAAATATAGAATAATCTCACTCTATTTGTGAGATATAAGAAAAATAAAAGATAGTGTGGTAATAATATCCATAGATGATAGATATGAGGATCAGAAGGACCAGTCTACGGTAGGAATTTTGATACAATGAGTGGTGAGTGCCGTTACAGTAGTGAATATTCCATGGTGACAATGATGGTTGGAACTAATCACTCTGGACAAAAACTTGGTTCTAAAAGGAGATAAAGTGATAAACATAGTACCTCTTAATTAGCAATAGTGAAAACCACAGTACTGGAAAAGAAAGTAGTGTTAGAGGGAGCAATAGAAAGAATAATATGCCTGCCTCAGAGGCAGGTGGAGGATGGTGTGTGGGAGGGAAACTAGGGACATTGGTGGCAGGAAATATGCAATGTACTGCAAATCAAAGTGTCTAAAAGGAAAAAAAAGTAAGAGACAGAAGAAAATTGTATGCCCTAGGGTCAGGAAGGAAAAGAGGGCCTCAGGGAGGGTGAAAAGGAAATTATTGACATTGGTGGTGCGAAATGTGCACTGTTGAAGGTTGTTATACATAGTATAACTGTAACTAAATCATAAACATCTGTGAGACAAAAACAACAAATCGTATTATGAACAACATTGTAATCATAGTGTTTAAGTATAAATAAATAAATAAATAATTTAAAAGTCAGAAGACCAACATTTCTGGTTTTGGGTAACTAGAGGACTCATTTCTCCCTTCAAAATGTTGTAGGAACTTGATCTGTCATTGTAACTTTGACAGCTGTAGATCACATGTATATCCGATATGTGATCCAGAAATATAAGTAAAATATTATAGAGACCCACACATTAGGCCATGTGGTTTTAGACAAAGGTTCTACAACAAATAAGTGTATAAAAGTAAGTCATGTCAACAGATAACAATGGAACAAGTATATATCCATATTTTTAAGATTGTTTTATTCTCATATCATATACAAACTTGTCTCAGAATAGATTACAAACCTAAATATAAAATCAGAAAGATAACATTTTTAGGAAATATTTAGGCAGAGATTTCTTAGAGGGAAAACTTCTTACCCCAAAAAAAAATTATAAATAAAATTTCTTAAAAATTTAAAATGTTTATTCACCAAAAATACTATTAAGAAGATGAAAAAATTAGACTGCTGTTGTGTATGTAAATATTTTGGGGGATTACTATGTTACTCACCCTAAACTGATTGGTGATTGTGCCCTACCCTAGGGTGTGACCTGGCATTCTGCCCTCACCCTAGGGTAGTACCTGATTCTGCTTCCACCATTGGTTGGTATCTGATCCCACCATTGGGTGGTACCTGATTCTGGTGGATAAAAACAAGGGTCTGTGGAAGGCCAGGGCTTTTTGGCTGGAACTGAAGCTGAGTCTTTGGACTTCAGTCTTGTCTACCAAATAAAGCAAATATTTCAACGAGCTGACTGTCTGCGAGCTGTTTACCCGCCGTTTCACCTCAGTCCCCAGGAGGCTAGACAGGGTGGCAGACGCGTGCTCCGAGCTGGAAGGGAAAGACCTCATCCTCCATCCCTCCATCAGTCAACCTCTTCAGGGGCTGACTTGCTACATAATGGCGCTGGAACAGGGACATGTTATGTAGCAAGTCAGCCCCTGAAGAGGTTGACTGATGGTGGGATGGAGGATGAGGCCTTTTTCTTCCAGCTCGGAGCACGCGTCTGCCACCCTGTCTAGCCCACGGTTCTGAGGTGAAATGGCGGGTAACAGCTTGCAGACAGTCAGGCTCGTGGAAATATTCGCTTTATTCGGAGGACAAAACTGAAGTCCAAAGACTCAGCTTCCGTTCCAGCCAAAACGCCCCGGCCTTCCACAGACCCTTGTTTTTATACCCCAGAGTCAGGTACCATCCAATGGTGGGATCAGATACCAACCAATGGTGGAAGCAGAATCAGGTCCTACCCTAGGGTGGGGGCAGAATGCCAGGTCACACCCTAGGGTAGGGCACAATCACCAATCAGTTTAGGGTGAGTAACATAGTAATCCCCCAAAATATTTACATACACAACAGACTGCGACTATTGTGATTGAGTAAAAATTTTCCTGGGACTATGAAGAAAACTTGGGGGTTAGAAAACTTATTATGCATGGAGCCTGCAGTTGGTCTTATGACAGGATGCTTCATGAGTAGGGACACACGTTTTTAGACCAAAGGTTTTTCCTTTCTATTTTACCCAACTTTTGCTGTGGCTGTACAAAAAACTGCCAACCCTTTTTTCTTTTAGATAGGGAATCCCACCTTTTACATAGAACCTTGGGACACAGATTGCTTTTTTTACTTCATATTTCTGCAAGTTTTTATATAATTAAGAATAAAGAAAAAAGTAAGAAAGGACTTTGTAAATCACAATGGTTTCAATAAAATAAAAATAAAGAAATAAATTGAAAACAATAGTTTTGGAAGTAAAATTATATGTATAAAGTTATGGATAACTTTATATATAAAATGTTTTATATATAAAAAACTGAGCAAAGTGTTTGGACATGTCATAAATAATATATGAACAGCAAATAAACACAAGAAAAGATGCAAATGAATACAACAATGGCATTCACTATATGTTCACTACATTTGCTAAAAGATTTTACATAAATGTGGGTTTTAAATTAGAAATAAACAATGTCAAACAAATATTGGCTAGAATTGAATTCATGCATTGCTGGTGGGAATGTAAATGTTATGTCCTTATGGCAGTTTTTAATAAAGTTGAACATAAAACTGCCTCATGTTTCAATAATTACATTTCTAGGGATGAAACACAAAGAAAGTAAAATATGTTCTAAAAAACAAAAAACTCCATCAAGAATTTTATTGCAACTTTATTCATAAGATTTTAAATATAAACACATCAGTTTGACTCAATAGGATAATGAAAAATTGGGTATATCTGTACTATGAAATACAGCTCAACAATATAGAATAAACTATTAATGTATGTGCCATTATAAACAAGTTTCAGAATTGTTAGGCTGAGTGAAAAAACCAGACATCAGAGTATAGCCCCTAATATATAATATATAACTTTTAATTATATAATTATAATCATATTAGATATATTATATATAATTATAATTATATATTAAATTATACATAATATAATATATCTATAATGTTCTGGAACTGGCAACACTAATCAATGATACTATAAATAAAAAGGTTTTCTAGCAAGTAAAGAATTAATAGGAAAGCTCTTTAGAGAAAATTTCTGAACTCATGGAAGATCCATGATTAGGATATCTGGATTTGTGTGTGGCTTACAAATAGAGGCACAAGTTGTCACAATTCATTGAATTCTACACATAATATGAAAGCATATTACCATACAAAATTTGCAGATATACACAGAAGCAAAGAATGGGACAACTGGTGAAACACTTATAGCTTATGACATTGTTCATGTGATTTTTATTTTCTTTGATCTGAGGTCGATGTATGAAATGCTATATATAGAATAGAAGTTGACATTTTAACATGGGTGCCATCTTGAACCACCACTGTTACACCGGGAACCATCCTGCTAAGAAGAGCTCTTAGATGGCACATCAACATAGATGAGCTGAAACCACCCATAAAGGTGGAGCCTGATCCCCACCAAGCGAATTTTGACATGGGTGCCACATTGAACACCACTAATGCTGCCAGAAACTACCCTACCCAGAAGAGCTTGATGAAAGCATGTAAGCAGAGTTGAACTTACCCACACATGAACGTGGAGCAAGAATTTTTCTAGTGCTCTGCTCTGCTTTTTGGGCATGCACTTAATTAAACCAAGCACAACACATAGAAAAACCACAAGCCTGACAATGGGGGAAAATGCAGGTCTCCACCATGCATAGAGAATGAAAATGGCAGCTCTGATATCCTAAAGAGTACCAACTACCTATTTAGTCTCTCACATAAGGAAATTAGAGAAGAAATATGGAGGATATTCATAGAACTCATAGTATTCAAAGAAAGCATGGAACTGAATGAACCATAAAAATAATCAAAAGGATATGAAAATAAAAATGAGAAAACACCAAACTGATATAACAGGACTGAAAATCTTCATAGCAGAATAAAAGCCTTACTGGGAAGCCTCTCCAAGGAAGGAATCATGGCTGAGGACAGAATTAGTGACCTGGAAAATGCGATGCATAACAATTCCACCCATTGGAAGAGATAGGAAAAGAGCCTTAAAACAATCAAAAATGGAAAAATTCCTCAAAGAATGTGAACAGATGAAAATAGAAGTCATTGATAAACTCAATAGAAAAAAACATAAGAATCATTGGAGTCCCAGAGACCTAGGAAGAAAATCACCATAAATAATCAACAGTCAAGGACATCATTGCAAAGAAACTCCCAGTATGAAAGAGCACATGGAAACAAATCCTGTATGCCCGAGAGTACCAGTTAAAAGAGATCTGAAGAAAAGCACCCCAAGACAGATCCTAGTAACAGATAGGGATAGAATACTTAAACCAGTAAGATCAAAAAAGGGAAATTACATTAAAAGGAGCATCCTTAAGATTTATAGCAGACCTGTCACAAGAAACCAACAAGGCCCAAAGCCAGTGATGGGATATAATGGCAAAACTCAATGAAATGAATGTTTTACCTAGAATAATGCACCCTGCCAGACTTACTTTCAGGTTTGAAGGAAGTATACATAGCTTCATGGATAAGTAGCACCTCAGAAACTTTACAGCTTTAAATGACTAACTGAAAGTTCGACTTTAAGACAAGACAGACAAGAGTGACACTAAACTTCTACACAAAGATGACACTAAATACCATGACAATTATCTCTTTCAACGTCAATACACTGAATACACCAGTTAAGAGATACAGAGTGCTAAAATGGATCAAAAAGCTGAATCCAACATTCTGCTGTCTATAAGAAACACATCTGAATAGTCAGAACAAAAATAGACTTAAAATCAAAGGTTGGAGGACAATTATGCAAACAAACTGCTCCCTTAAAAAAAGGCTGAAGTAGTCATATTAATGTCTGATGACACAAACTTTAGACTTATAAAAGTTATGAGACAAAGTTGGAGATTTCATAATAATCAAGGGATTTGTTTTTTATAATATTTTATTTAAACACCTTGATTACAAACATGATTGTGGTTGGGTTTCTGTAATGTAAAGAACACCCCCCATGACCAGTGCAACATTCCCACCACCAATGTCCCAAATTTCTCTCCTCCCCACCCACCCCTGCCTGTACTCTAGACAGGTTTTCTATTTCCCTCATACATTCTCATTGTTAGGATAGTTCGCAATGTAGTTATTTCTCTAACTAAACTCATCACTCTGTGGTGAGCTTCATTAGGTGAGCTGGAACTTCTAGCCCTCCTCTCTTTTGTCTCTGAAAATTATTGCAAGAATGTATTTCATTTTTCTTAAAACCCATAGATGAGTGTAACCATTCTGCGTCTTTCTCTCTCTCTGACTTATTTCACTCAGCATAATAGATTCCATGGACATCCATATATAGGAAAATTTCATGACTTCATCTCTCCTGATGGCTGCATAATATTCCATTGTGTATATGTACCACAGTTTCTTTAGCCATTCATCTGTTGGAGGGCATCTTGGTTGTTTCCAGAGTCTTGCTATGGTAAATAGTGCTGCAATGAATATAGGTGTAAGGAAGGGATTTTTGTATTGTATTTTTGTGTTCCTAGGGTATATTCAAGAAAGGGAGAGAAACTTAATAAACTGAATTAGAAAAAAAGGGGGAAGATTACTACAAATACTAAAGAGATTTAAAAGGTTAACAGAGACTTCTTTAAGAAAATCTATGCTACAAAACAGAAAGCCTGAAAGAAATGGATAAATTATTGAATTCTTATAATCTTCCAGATTTAAGCAAGATGATCTATCATAGCTAAACAGACCCATAAATATTGAGGGAATTAAAATACTAATCAAAAGCCTTCCCTCCAAAAAAACCCAGGCCCAGATAAATTCACTAATGAAGTCTTTCAAACCTGTCAAGAGGACCTACTACCAATCCTTTTCAGGCTCTTCTGGGAAATTCAAGAAAGAGAAACACTCCCAAATAGTTTTTTACAAAGCTCACTTCACCCTGATACCAAAAGCAATGATTCAGAAAAAAAAAACTACAGAACAATATCCTTGATAAACACAGATGCAAAGATCCTCAACAGAATCCTAGCCAATATAATCCAACGACTCATCAAGTAGGTTTCATTTCAGAGATGCAAGGGTAATTTAACACATGCAAATCAATCAATGTACTATACCATATGAACAAAAAAATAAAAATCATATGATCATATTAATAGATGCAGAGAAAGCATTCAATAAGGTTCTACACCCAATCAGGATAAAAACATCTATCAACAAGATGAAAATGAATATAAAGAACTTTCCTCAGTATTGTCAAATCCATTTATTAACTGAAACAGTTTTCTGCAACAGCTCCAGGAACCAAACTCCCTCCGGGACATTCTTAATATGGCTCTGACATTAACATGTGCCGGTTTTGATATGACATCCTGACTATGAGGAAATGGCAACAACTTGATATAAGAGCAGATTGTCTTATCTCGTCACGTAAGGATACGATGAAGTCAGAAGACACGTTATCCTTTGATTTGTTCAAAACCAATATTGCTAAGTATTGAAGATTGACTGTGACAACCATGACTGGGCAGAACTTATCCTGGGACCAATAAGAAAGATCCTAGCCTAGGCTTTCACCTACAATCTTTACACCAACCAAGTTCTCTAATTCCAGAGGTCTGACTGAGACAACTGCAACTGAGCAGAACTTCTGAATACATCATCAAAGACTCTATCCTAGGCTTTGTCCTAGGATCAGTGCAAAAACCAAGACCACCAACTACAGAAGACTGATTAAAACAACAGTGATGGAAAAGAACTTCTAGAACCATAAAGACTCCATTCTAGGCTCCACCCTATGACCTATGCAAATACCAAGATCTCTAGTTACAGAGGCCTGTTTGTATCATCCATGACTGAGCAGAAAGTTTCCAAACACCACAAAAAGACTTATGGGAGAGTAAAAGAGCATGTATGGAGCCTGTAGTTATTCCCATGACAGTATACTTCAAGGGCAGAGAAATCCTATATCTCTTAGGCCAAGGGAATTCCCTTTCTAATCTCCCCCAATATTTACTGTGCCTATGCAAAAAAAGCACACAAATTAATTTTTTTTAGTTTTTTTATTTTGGGATTGTGGTTATTGTTTGGTTGTTGTCTTTATTGCTGTGGCACTTTTCAGGTTTCTTTGTTAGATTTTTATGGCTCTATGTTGATGTTGCTCTTGCTGGTTTTTTCTGGGGTTTCTTTGTTTTGTTTTCTTGTTTGACTAGAATTTTTTGTATTTTTGTTGTTTTTCTTCCTTTTTTTCTCTCCTCTTAAATTTATATTTATAACCTCTAGATGGACTCCTCCCAGTGTTTTGTTTATTTGATTTTTTTTGCCTCCCCCATTTTTTTCTTTTCTTCAAACAGTATCACATAACTTGACTCATCTTGTTCTGCATCATAAATTGAGGGGGAAATAATGGATGGTCCCAAGACCAAACAGGCATATGAGCATTGAGTAAAAATAAAAAAGGATCAGACTTAAACACCAAATCCAAAGCCAATGATTTGGGGGGCAAAGGAGGGGGATATGGGATGCATGCTGGAAACAGGTATGGAGGGAAAACAACACCAGTGGTGGAAATGCCCTGATTCAATGTCACTATGTACCTAAAATATCTGTAATTCACTTTGGTCAAAATAAAAATTATTTTAAAAATACATTTACCAGAAGCCCATGGCAAATATTTTACTCAATGTTTATAAACTAAAAGTCTTTCCTCTAAAATCTGGTACAAGATAAAGCTGCACCCTCTTGTCACTCCTATTTAACATAGTACTGGAAGTACTTGCCATAACAATTAGCCAAGTAAAGGATATCAAGTGCATCCAGATAGGAAAGGAATAAGTCAAGCTCTCACTGTTTAATGATGACATAATATATTTAGAAAACCCTAGAGACTCTACCACAAAAAAACTTCTAGAAACAATAGATTCATATAGTAAAGTGTCAGGCTACAAAATTAACATGCAAAATCAATGGTTATTTTATTACACAAATCATTTCGGAGAATAAATGGATATTAAAAAGATGATCCTACTCACAATAGTGTCATATAAATTCAAATAACTTAGAGTTAACTAAAGAGCAAACTATACAAAGAAAGCTACAAAACACTGTTTCAAGAAATAAATGGGGTCACAAGGAAATGGCGACAAATATCCTGTTCATGTATTGGTGTAAAATCACCCTACTTGCTGTTTCTCCAACCTCAGGTGAACTATTCTGTATCAGGATCATGCATGAAATAATCAAAGCCAGGCTGAGGGTAAAACACTTGTAGTCTGGCAGTCTTCTACCTCATATGGAGAGCCAACTATTTACCAGAACTGCCATTTTTATTGAGTATAGTAACTACCCCTGGGTCAGGCAGTAAGGACAGATATATTAGACTATTCTGAGCCAGCACCACCCAGGTTTACAAGTAAGACCATCTCTGTTTTGGGGTAAACAAACATAGAAAGGAACCAGGGATGATCTTTGTTTTAGGTAAAATAAGGTGTAACCTAACAAGATTGGGAAGATTAACATCATTAAAGTAGCAATACTACCCAAAGCATTGTACAGATTTAATAAATTTCCTCCAAGGATATCAATGACATTCTTCAAAGAAGTATATCAAACACTCCTGAAATTCATTTGGAACAATAAATACCCACAAACAGATAAAGCATCCCTTAGAAAAAAGAAGATGGGAGGCATCACTTTACCCAACTTTACAGTGTATTACAAAGCAATAGTCATTAAAACAGCATGGTATTGGAATAAAGACAGACCTTCAGATCAATGGAATATATTTGAGTATTCAGATGAAGACAGATAGATATAGAATAGTCTCTCTCATCTGTGGGATTTAAGAAAATAAAAGATAGTATGGTAATAATACCCAGAGACACTAAAGATGATGGCTAGAAGAACCAGCCCATGTTATGAAGGTGATTGCAGTTAGAGAAATAACTACATTAACAACTATTATGTCAGTGGTAGTGAGTGAGAGAAATAGAATGCTGTATGGAAGACAGGAAGGTGGTGTGGGAGTCAGGAGATGATGGGCATTGGTGGCAGGAAGATTGCACTGCAGAAGGGGTGTTTACTTTTATTACTGAAACCCAACTACAAATATGCTTCTAACCATGGTGCTTAAATAACGATATTTTTAAAAAATAATAGAAGTCATTAAGGTAGGTGCTACTCTGTTTAAATTAACCTATACTCATTCCATTACCAGGTACTTGTGTGGTTGTTTATGAAGTGGATAATGGCAGAGGCTAACTAATGATGAACAAAACCCCATTTTCATACAAAAGGAGAAATTAGCAGAAAGTGAAAATGTAAATATCTTCCAGCATTTTAATTTAAGTTGTATCTGCAGCATTCTGCAGCATCCAGGTGAGTAAAACATCCTTAAATTGTTTATAACTATGCCAATAGCTTGCATTGCAGTTCTTTACTTCTGTAGAGTTCAAATGGTACCATCTGTTCCATGAGTTTAAAATAGATGTTTTTACCATCACCAGTGTCTTATGTTCTCTTTTAGAATAAGAGGAAGGGGTGGACCAGGTAATATTTCAATGGGATTTTTCATAAAATTGAAAAAGTAATAAAAATCTTTATCCCTCAAACATAAAGCATTGTTAAATTAAAAAGAACTGTTAGCATCCCAAGAGCCTGGTCAATGAAGCTTAAAAATATAGTGTTTTGCCTAAGCTAGCTGAGTTTACTTTAGAGAAGAGGTAAAATGACAGGATTCCATCTTGCAAAGAAGAAAACAAGGTAAAAGTCTACGCAATAAGTTCCAAACACAAGAAAAAGCAAACAAGGAGTGCACATCCATGAATTGTGGGTAAAGCAAGTGGTTCATGTAAGAGCCAGAATGATCGAAGCAAACACCTGAATCCTCAATTCAATAGCTGTCAACAAAGATGAGAGGTAGGTGGGCAGGTGCCTCAAAAGGTTACTGGTATATGTGAAATGATCTCAAGTGATAAAGAGAACCTACTTAAAAAGGAAGCATTTAAATGATTTCTGAAGATAATGACAATATGAGAAACTGAAAATTTCAACTAATCAGCTCCTAGAGCTCAAGCAAGTGGAAAACAGTTCCTTAAATGGTGTGTACAGAGATGATAAGAAGGCAGTGTAAGGAATTATCTACCAATCCATTATTCTAAAAAAGGGAAGAAGAAAAGTGGAGTCATCCAGTTGAGTAAGAATCAGATAAATGCAAATGACTGTTATTATTTTCAATAATGCTGTCAGAGTCTTCTGAACAGATTCTTTCAGCTGTTCTAGGCATTTTGTCATATTCAAATCTCTCATGGTAATGAACAAATGGTAACATATGCCCTTATGGTGAAATATAGTAACTTCAGAAGAAAAGTTGAACTTTATGAATTATTTTATGTTCTGCTTTAGGTTTGCTGGCAGACAAAAGGGTGAATCTCATTTCAAATATCTGTTGTAGAATAGTTTCACTCATCTGTGGGATTTAAGAAAAATAAAAAATAGTATGGGTAATAATACCCAGAGACAATAGATATGAGGTTTGATATGATATGAGGGCCATCCCACAATATGAAGCTTACCACAAAGATTGGTGAGTGCAGTTAGAGAATAACCACACCAACAACTATAATGATAATTGTAGTAAGTGAGAGAAATAGAGTGCCTGTCTCGAAGACAAAGGGTGGAGGAGGAGGTATATGGGGGGCATTGTTGGTGGGAAGGTTGCACTGGTGAAGGAGAGTGTACTTTTTTATGACTGAAAGCCAACTATAAACATGTTTGTAATTATGGTGCTTAAATAAATATGCTAATCAAATATCTGTTGTAAATTTATAGTTAAGCCACTGTGTTTCCAAATCAACAATTCCTGTAGCTTTTCAACATAAGTCACACACAAGAACTTGAGTGGGACTCAGCAATAGAAAGCATGTGTGAGCTCCTAGATTGTATCCATAGCTTTGAAAAAAATAAAAAGAAGAAAATAGGACAAAGGCATACATGCAGTAAGAACCATAACAGAAAAGTAATAATAACATGTACTTGATATTTGGAAAATAAGAAAATCAAGATACTTCCAATAAATTGAATTTTATTTCACTATTGAACTGTTTTTTTTTAAATTGAATATAATACTAAGGATCGGGACCAAAATGACAGTACAGCAGGTAGGCAATTAGCTTTGCATGAGGCTGACCTGGGTTCAATCTCCAGCATCTGCTTCCTCAAGCCCTGCCAGGAGTGATCCTTGAGTGCAGAGTAAACTCTAAACATCACTAGGTATTGCCCCTAAAAAACTACTAAGTGTTCTTAAAATTCTGGGACTAATACATTTCATGAAAAGTACAGAGTTAAGGAACTCAAGTAAGATACTAGACGATAGATAGATAGATAGATAGATAGATAGATAGATAGATAGATAGATAGATAGATAGATACATCAAATACATCTGTACATATATGTACACAGACATGACAAAACTTCACATGCTCATTTTTATAAAAGGTAATAGATTTCATATTGCTTTGTAAGCATTTGTAAATTTGTATCTGAATTACAATAATGATGTCTTCTATTTATATTGGTGCTAAGTATTGTACACACATCTGTTCCCTAATATAATCACAATCTCCAAGAGAGGCAAAGCAATAATTCTAAGCACATCTTGCTACACACGTTGCTTTACTACTATATAAACACCTGAATGAAGGCATCACACCATTTTGGGGGCTTCACACCCAACAATGTTCAGGACTGCTGTGCTCATGGATCACTTCTGGTAGTGCTCAGGAGATCCAATGAAGTGCCAGGGATAGAAATTGGGATGGCCTCTTGCAAGTCAAATGCCTTAAGCCCTGGTTTATTTCCTCAGCCCCAGGAGGTCTATTTTTAACTACTAAACTTTTTGTTTGTTTGGTTCGGTTTCTTTTTTTTTTTTGGTCACACCTGACAGCACTCAGGGTTTATTTCTGGCTCTATGCTCAAAAATCACTCCTAAGACTATTGTGTGGTGCTTGTCTTTATTGCTGTAGTGCTCACTGGATATTTAATCTGATATTTCTTTCTGTATGGTTGTGGTGTTTCAATTACCTTTTTCATGTCTTCTCTCAAACTGAGGTTGAAAGCCTCTAGGACTCCACCCATTTTCAGCTTATTTGATTTTTATTTATTTTTTTTATTATTTTTTACCCCATTCTATTGCTTTTCTTTCCTTCAAACAAAACCACATAACTCGAATTATCTAGCTCCACCTCTCAAATAGAGGGGGAAACAAGGGAGGGTACCAGGACCAAACAGATATATGATCATTAATAGTCAGCTGACAAAGAGGGGACCACCTGCTCTAGCAGCCCAGGGGGATATGGGTTGCAGGAAGGGAATGGGAATGGGGGGAGGACAAATTTGGTTATGGGTATTCCCCTGATTCAATGTTAATATGTACCTAAAATACTACTGTGAAAGATATGTAAGCCATATGATCAAAATAAAAATTAAAAGAAATCACTCCTAGCAGGCTCGGGGGACCATATGGGATGCTGGGATTCGAACCACTGCCCTTCTGCATGCAAGGCAAATGCACTACCTCCATGCTATTTCTATGGCCCCTTAACTACTAAACTTACATCCTACTTATTTTACCCTGAAGATTTCTTTCTCCACTCAGTCACATTACACTGCATCTCTCCAAAACAAGATATATAGCCATAATTCATTTTTCTAGTAAACATTTGCAGTAAAATTTTGTATGAGTCATTTATCTATGCTTATACTAGAACATTCCTTTCCAGTTTTACCAATACGAGAAAAGGCTATATCTATCTATCTATCTATCTATCTATCATCTATCTATCTATCATCTATCTACCTACCTACCTATCTACCTACCTACCTATCTATCTATCTATCTATCTATCTATCTATCTATCATCTATCTATCTATCTATCTATCTATCTATCTATCTATCCTTTAAGGTATGGGGTTCTTTTTTGTCCCAGAGGATAGAATCCCATAACTGGGATTGAAGAGCTAAAGATTTTTAGAATTTTTGAGATGTTCCTTTACAGAAAGGTTCTACATTAACTTTCCCCCATCTTCCTCCACAACACATGTATCTGTTTTCTGCGATTGACACCAATACTGAATTTTTTTCAACCTTCCATCAAAGTTGGGCAAGTAAAAATTGTACCTACAATCTGAGTTCCTGTGAAGGTCAACACCTGAAATTAATCTTCTTTTCATTAGTTTAGAATTTTTGGCATCTTGCATGTTCTATATTCACAAACATTCTTTTGTATTTTTTTCAATTTGTGGGAGTTATTTTTTTATAATATAAATACCATGGTTTACAAACTTGTTCAAAATACAGTTCTTCAGTTCAACCACCAGTATAGCCTTTCCTTCAACATTGTCTCCAGTTTCCCATTCACCCCCCAAGGCTGTCCCTTTAGCAGGTACAAAATAATTTACTTTTACAGTGCTTGTTACAACAAAGTGGGTAATGAAATGACTGAAAATTATTTCAGTAAAAGAAAATTTGTGAAAACTATTATATCTCACCATGAAGTCATGAATTTATTGAGGGTTTACTGAATTGTTTATTGCTAGTTGAGCCTTCTGTGTTATTATTTTGTTTATTGAGGTTAGTTGGCTTCTATGCTATTTTCCATGTAATTTGCTGTGCTCCTACAGAGCTGTCAGAATTGTGGAATTTGGAGGTGTCATACACAGAAACTCAAGGATCTGTAGAACTGGGCTGTTAAGTCTTAGAGGCTTGGCTTGGCTTGCCTCTCTTTGGAGATTAATCATAAAACAGTAAAGCTGGGCCATTGCCCATGGTGGCAGCTGAGAGATGTGGGTGTGGCTGCAGGGGCTTTCCGCAGTACAGAAGGGTAGAAAGGAGGCTGCCTGCCTTCACTCCAAAAAGAACTCAGAGTGCACAGCCCCCAAACTGGTGTATCTGGAATTTTTGACGGTCTGGTATATCTCAAAGATTAGTTGTGAAATTGGACTGTTTGCCTGGTTTGCATGTCAGTGGTTGTGGGGTGTGTGCACATCACTTTTTTTTGGGGGGGGGGTCACCCGACAGCACTCCAGGGTTACTACTGGCTCTACGCTCAGAAATTGCTCCTGGCAGGTTTAGGGGACCATATGGAATGCCAGGATTCAAACCACTATCCTTCTGCTTGCAAGGCAAATGCCTTACCTCCATGCTATCTCTCCAGCCCCACATCTATGAACTTCTATAGTGCTGGAACTCAGCCTGTCCCCATTGTGGAAGCTTTTTGAAAATTTGAAGAAATGTTTTTTACCTGTTTTGTTTCTCATTGGCTCAGCCACCTTTTGTCTTTGTGTTTTATTATTTTCTCCATTCAGAAACATTTACAAATCTATATATTTGATTGCTTTTTTATTGCTTTTAAGTTTCTGATCTCTATTCACTCACAAAGTTAAAGGAATATTTTCCAAAATATTCATACTGATTTTATTTTATTTTAGATTTATTAAGTCTCCTGACCTGCTTTTTTAAGTGGTACAAAGTAAGAGGTTTTTTTTCCTTTTTTTTTCACCTGGATGGCAAACTATACCCATAATAATTAATAGTCTTTCTCTTCCAACTTTTGCTTCTCCAGAATTCTTGAATATGTCTTAAGGATCTTTACTGCATTCTATTTTTTATTATTACTTCTCTTATCACTGTTTGTTTATTTTGATTTTTATATTGTTATTCAAAGTTTCAACTGCTAGCACTAGAATTCAACCTCTGATTAGTATTCTTCTAAAACACCAATTCTGGTAGTAAATCTCACTCCATTTTTCTTCCACCAAAATTTTAGTAATTATTCTAACTCCAGAAATATCTTTCTTTGGGTTCTGGTAGCCATTTTGCATTGATATGTTTGGTATATAATGACATATATACATATATTCATATATATTTGAGAGCATAAAACAACATTGTAAATAAAATTTGTTTATTCCTAACAAGTTAGAAATTGGTGCTTTATATAAATCATATAGCCCCATTTCTAAATTTGAGCTCCTTATTTGATCCTGCATGCTTGTAGCGGGTTGGGATATGTCCCACAGAGTACATTATCATCTATGATCGCCTCATCTATATATGTCCCAAGGAGTATCTTACCAGCTATGATCACCTCATCCACCTGGTAGCTGTACAGTGAGCAATTTGATTACTGCTTGAGAAATAGCACAAAATGATTGGGTGGAAACACATTCCCCAAATAATATGCCCTTTATTTCTAGATCAGTCTGATCTGTGCACTGACTTGGGAGAGTGTCTGTGCAAACAGGATGGACTGGAGGGTCTTTATCTGAGAATCTTGCTAACAATCCCAGAACAACTCTTGACTGAGCTATTCTGTTATGCCCTGTTCAAGACTCTTGAGTTTCTGAGTTCCTATTCAAGCTTTTCTCTGGTGGCTTTTAAAGCATGCATGTGTATGTGTATATATATATATCTATATATATATATATATATATGTGTGTGTGTGTGTGTGTGTGTGTGTGTGTGTGTGTGTGTTTGTTCATTTTTTTTGTTTTGGGGGACCACAGGGATGATGCTCAGGGGTTACTCCTGGCCATTTGCTCAGAAATCCCTCCTGGCTTGGGGGACCAAATGGGATGCCAGAGAATTGAACCGTGTCCGTCCTCAGTCAGCTGCGTGCAAGGAAACATGCCTTACTGCTATGTCACCGCTCTGGACCCATGTGTTTTGTTTTGAATACAAAGGTGGTTTTAAATATATCATAGGAGGGAAAAATCATTAACATGATCATAAATTAATTTAAAGAGACTAAAAACATAGAAATAGCTAATAAGTTATGGTGCAGCTGTGAAGAAGACTGCTACAGATGAAAAAAATAATTTTGCATGATATAGAAGATATTCAGAGAACATTGCCAGTGTTTACTGACATATTAAGTTCTTATAAATCTTACATAAATGCATAATTTTATTTGATATGCTTTTACTTGCAATAGCAAAAGAAATATAACAAGTAGGAAGTATATATATACTAATATGCATAGATGGATCAAATTTCCTTTTATATGTGTATAAAGGATTATACTTTCCACTTTCTAGATTTCCCACAACAAATATAATCATATCAGATAGAAACAAGATAAGCCATATTTCAAAGATTTTCTTAGGCCAGAGAAAATATTCAAGGTTCAGGGCATATAGACAACCCTGGCTCAAATTATGGCACTCAAAACACCACCAAGCACACCTCTGAGCACAGAACTAAGAGTAATTCCTGAGCATCACCAGGTTTGACCCAAAAATTCTCCCGAAATGAAAAATTAAATAAAAAATATGCTCTCTTTTACATTGGCACTTATAGAATATGGTAAAACTTGTCCTTCTTCTAATTTATATGTATTAATTTCCAAAAACTGGTGTAACATATTACCATAAACTTTGATCTGGGGATGAATTGAAATAGCAGAAATATATTATTTCAGGATTTTAGAGGCTGAAAGTTTGAAGAAAATATTTGACACGCCACACCTGTGAAGGCTATGCAGGAAGGCCTTTCCTTTGCCAGCAATCCTTGTCCTTTCTCTACTTGTAGAGCATATATGCTCCCATTTTTGTATGGCTCTCCCACACCCATGTATGAATCCAAAATTCCCTCTTCTTCAAATTAAGATCTAGTAGTCACTCAAATCCACTCTGTTCTCATCATAACTTGATTGCATCCCATTCACAGGTTCTGGGGGTCAAATATAAGCAGATTTGAGGTGAGTCAATTTTTGAACCATAACAGTCCACCTTATGGCCCTACCAAAAACCCATGTATTTCCCAAATGCAAAAAGCATTCACCTCGTTCTATCTCTACTCTCCCCTGCCTCTCTGTCTCTGTCTCTCTCCGCTGACCTCCCTTAAGCCCCATGATTGATTCTAGAAGCTCAATGCCAACACTAATGCAACATCAATCTCTTGGACATTCAGCCTTCAACTAACCAAATCTTTATACAGCTAAAATGAAAACAATAGGTTCATCCAGACCTTTACTCCCAAATAATGTTGAGGTGTCATTCAGGTCACTTAACATTGCTCTGAATATTTGGAGAACCAGGCAGTGCTCCTTGATTTTAAAATCCTGCTGCTCAGCCAAATGTTTCTGTTTCTGCAGAGAAATTAATATCTCCCCTTTATGAAAGGATTTAAAATTCACAACTCAGCCCTGACAACAGTGTGAGCTAATTAGACAACCTTGGAAGCAAGTTAGAGCCATTTCTATTTTATTTTAAACCTGCTTAGTAAATATGCTTTGCATAGCTGAAGCAGAAGTAGCCACCACTAGGAAATGATTCTGAACAAAAATTAGCAGAGCTCTTTGTCTAACCCACAGGTAAGCAACTTTGAGGATTGATTTGTTGTTACAACAAAAATCAAAGTTGTCAAGGCCAAAATTGCTTTGAGAAAAACGGGAAGGCATGGCTACCAAGCCAGGAAAAATAAGGTTTAAGGAAACTATAAGGGAATGGACTACAAGGTTGATTCAATTCCTGGATTCCAAGGGTAATGAAATGTTGGTTTGTCTGAAAAGGAGGAGGAAATTCCTTATGTCCAAGGAATTTTTCTCTTCTCATACAAAAAGACAAAATACAACTGACTGATTTCTATATGTCCTCTAGAGAGCAAGTCAAGTTCTCCAGGCAGGACAAGTTTCATAATTTGTGGGACCTAGTAAAATTAAAACTCAGTACCACTCATTAATAAATTTTTAGGAATTTTAAAAAGAGCTGGAACAGAGCAATAAAATAAACATACTCTTCTAAGCGCAAGTAAAAACCAGAAAATGTCTGCAAACACAATTAGGTCTCCTGAATACTTCCTTAATGCTAACTGGAATCTAGCAAGGGATCACTAATAAATTCACCTCTATGTAGTGTTTGAGAAATCACTAACATTCTTTCAAATGTCCCTGATGGAGCCAAAGTGATAGTATAGCAGTAAGGTGCTTACCTTGCACATAGTCAACTCAGGTTCGATCCCCAGAATCTCATATGGTCCCCTGAACTCATTAGGAATAATTCCTGAATACAAAGCCAGGAGTAACCTCTGAGAACCACCACTGGGTATGACCTAAAAACAAACAATCAGTGTTTACCAAACCAAAAGAAACCAGTAATCTACATGCAATTCAAAAACAAAAAAAAGTGTATTGGTAGGGAAAAAATGGCAAAGACTCATAAAAGCCCTTGACTTTATTTAACAGCAACATACCACCATTCAACTCTCAATTTTAATAATTGTATCGAGTGATTAAAGATATTAAAATTAGATGAAGTTGGGTAAAATTTGGGTAAGAATTCCAAATGCTGTCTTTGCAATTTTTCTGTAAGCTTAATTATTCCCAACTAAAAAGTTATTTTAAAAAATAAAACTAATTTGTTTGGCTGTGATAAAATGATCATTCTTATTTACTTGTAAGCAAAACAGTAAGATAAGATCATATATTAAAACATGGAAACCTATCCACTTAATTTAGTCATTTTTAATTGTGTATTCCTAAACAAGTCAGTTACATATGTGTAATATAACATAAATATAGTAAGATGTATACATAAAATTAAAAAGGTATATAGGAGAGACAAACTGATTCCAGAATATTCTTATATGAGCATCACTCAATGATATTTTTAAACTTTTTCATTAAAAGACTAATTCAACCTATTCTAGAAAGTATATAAAAACACATCTATATATGCATACATACATAAATATGTTTTAGAATAATAAAGTTTTGTCAATAAGCCGTAGTTATGAGCCATTGACTATTGTGTTCTATAGACAAAACTGGGAAGCATAACCAATCATGTTATTCTTCTAGGAGATTAACTCTGAAAAAAATTACATATTAAGAGTTGGGAGAAGTCCTATATAGCTTTTGGAAACTCTGCTTTTTTACTGTAAGATTTTTATTATCAACAGAATAAATCTTAGGAAAGTAACTCTAGTATAAATAACTCTGCTCCATATTTTTTGCTCCATATTTTTAACTGAATAAGATATGTCTTTTCTCAAGTTACTAACCCTTAGTGGTAAATATCATTTAATGGCTATAAATATTATATAATATGAGTTCATTATTTATTATGCCAGAGTTGGCAGAAGCATTTCCAAAAAGAGAGACAGGTGGCAACTTTTTCCAGCTTTGCAGACCTAGTAGTCTCTGCCCAATGACTCAAGTAGCCATAGATATCACATAAATGAATGTCTGGTCATATTGTCACAAAACATTAGTAACATCAAATTCTAGAAATAGCTTTCTTTTGATTTCCTCCAACCATTTAATAATGTAACTGAAACATTCTTAACTCATAGGCTATATAAATATAGCTAGAAGGACCCTCAGGCTACAATTTATACAACTATGGTTTTTATTACCCTTTTTTAATTGAATATATCAGTTATTTAGAAAAATAATTTTTCTTTTCTTTTTTTTGTTTTTTTTGGGCCACACCCAGTGATGCTCAGGGGTTACTCCTGGCTATGCGCTCAGAAGTCGCTCCTGGCTTGGGGGACCATATGAGACGCCGGGGGATCGAACCGCGGTCCTGATCCTTGGCTAGCGCTTGCAAGGCAGATACCTTACCTCTAGCACCACCTCGCCGGCCCCCTTTTCTTTTCTTTTTTTCTTTTTTAATTGTCAGGTTGAAATGTCATTTTGGGGACTTTCCAAGGGTGAGGGAGCAGGAGGGTTGGTGGTGGTGATGATGATGGAAGGGAGTGAGCAAGCCTCCTAAACCCTTCACTGGCCCAGGGTGGTGTGTCCACGAGAAGGAACCAAGGGAGGGGCACATTTTGGAGGTTGGTGGTGGGGGAGGTTCCCCCCCTCCGGGGAGAGAAGGGGAGATTAGGGGAGACTGGAATCCCGACCTGGCTAGGCACCACCTCCCTGGCCCTGCAGCATGCCCTCTAGAAAAATTAATTTTTGACTAAGTTTCTAATATAGGCTTTATTATTTAGATTCCTAATGAATTCATAAAACAAGTAGATCTAAGAATATGAGTACCAGGTTCTGGATACATACTGGTAGATTATTTTCTAGAAAAGATGTGTGATCCTCAACTACACTGTCCAGAAGTGTCTGTTTCACTTTAACCATGTCCATTTTGACTATTTGTCATGATTTTTTTATTATTATTTTGTAGCCTCAAAGGTCTGGTTCCATTGATGTTCAAGCACCCATCCATGATCACAGGGCTTTATTGGCAATGACTAGCAGGTAAGATAACAGCAGATTCATATTCTCAAAGAGGTCATATTATTTGGATAGTCACAAGAAGGGGATTTTATAGAGAGAACAGACAAGCACATTTTAAGGAAGGGCAGATTACAGGCTGGTGAGAGCCAGAGTGTTCTCTCTTGATGTTTTCTTTTGAGGCTCAACAGTTTACAACTTATGTGCAAACTTAAACCCAAGACTTCTGGGTGAGGATTTCGGTCCTTATTTAGGATTTGGGGAGGAAGGACCAGATAAAGACACTTTCTGCCTAGAGGAGATTACTAACTGCTTAAAATGTTTTTTGAATAAAGCTTTTAATTTGGGGGGTGTTTCTGTTTAGTTTAATAAATGAAAATTAATACCATGCTTTGATATGTCTTCTTATGAGAACTAGTGAGATAGGATAGCTTTTTATGTTAATTTTTGATATTTCTGTCTTGTATCTTCACTTTTCTCTTTCATGCTAAAAGATTTAAGTCATGGGAATTCTCTATATATTGAGCATATTAAAGCTCTTATTCTTGGCAAGTATTTTCACAATTTTGTTTTGTTTTGTTTTGGGGTCACACCTAGTGGTGCTCATAAGTCGCTCCTGGCAGGCTCAAAGGACCATATGAGATGCTGGGATTCAAACGGGGGGGCGGGGCAAGGCAAACGCCATACTGCTGTGCTACTGCTCCAGCCCCATATTTTCACAATTTTTAACTAATCATTTGATTTTGATATTTTCAGTTTGTATTCACATATCTTTAGTTTTTTAGAATAATAATAATATTTAAGCACCATGTTTACCAACATGTTTGTAGATGGGTTTCAATCACAAAATGCACACACACCCTATCACCGGTGCAAGTTTTCCAGCCACCAATGGCCCCATCATTTTTCTCCCTCACCTCCTGCCTATCTTTGAGATAGACATTCTATTTCACTCACTACCATCGACATGATAGTTGTTAAAATAGTTATATCTCTCAATGCACTCAACACTTTTTGGTAAACTTCATATCATGGGCTGGTCCTTCCAGCCATCATCTTTATTGTCTCTGGGTATTATTACTATACTGTCTTATTTTTCTTAAATCTCATAGAGGAGTGACATGATTCTGTATCTATCTCTCTCCCTCTGAACCATTTTATTTAGCATAATAGTTTCCATATACATCTGTATATAGGAAAATTATATGACTATATTTTTCCTGACAACTACATAGTATTCCATTGTGTAAATGTACCACCATTTCTTTAGCCACTCATTTATCTGTTCTTGGGCATCTGGATTGTTTCCAGTTTCTGACTATTGTAAACAGCAGTACAATGAACAGAGTAGTGCAGAGGGTATTGTACTGTGTTTTTTGTGTTCCTAGGGGATATCTCTAGGAGTTGTATTGGTGGATCATATAGGAGCTCAATTTCCAGTTTTTTTGAGGAATCTCAATATTGTTTTCCATAAAACGGCATTCCCACCACCAGTGAATGAGAATTCCTTTCTCCACACATCCCCACCAATACTGATTGTCCTTCGTTTTTTGTTTTTGTTTTTGTTTGTGATGTGTGCTAGTCTCTGTGGTGTGAGATGGTATCTCATTGTGGTTTTTATTTGCATCTCCCTGATGATTAGTATGAGGAGATTTTCTCATGTGCATTTTGGCCATCTCTATTTCTTCTTTGAGGAAGTATCTGTTCATATCTTCTTCCCATTTTTTGATGGGGTTAGATTATTTTTCTTTTTAGCCCTTTATTTGATGGGTATTGATTGAACAATTTCAATAATTCCGAGAGGGGCTTTGTGTTCTAGGCACATTTACTTTGATGTGCAAAAATGTCTCAGTTTTGATGTAGTGCTATTTGTTTATCTCTGTTACCACTTGTTTGGACAGTGGATTTTCCTCCTTGAAGACACCTTTAGTCTCAATGTCATGGAGTGTTTTACTTACATGTTCCTCTATATGACTTATAGTTCCAGGTCTGATATTAAGGTTTTTAATTCATTTGAATTTGACCTTCATGCATGGTGTTAGATAGAAGTTTGAGTTCACTTTTTTGCATATAGTTGATCAGTTGCCCTAACACCACTTGTTGAAGAGGCTTTCCTTGCTCCATTTTGTGTTTCTTGCCTCTTTACCAAAGATTATTTGATTGTATGTCTGGGGAATATTCACTGAATACTCAAGTCTATTCCAATCATCTGAGGGTCTGTCTTTATTCAAAGGTCATGCTGTTTTAATGACTCTTGCTTTGTAATATACTATAAAGTTGGGAAAAGTAATGCCTCCCATCTTACTTTTCCTAAGGAATGCTTTAGCTGTTTGTGAACATTTATTTTTCCAAATAAATTTCAGGAGTGTTTGATCCACTTCTTTGAAGAATATCATGTGCAACCTTAGGGGAATTTTATTAAATCTGTACAATGTTTGGGGGATTGTTGTCATTTTAAGTATGTTAATCTTCCCAATCCATGAATAGGATATGTGTCTCCATTTCCTGTGTCCTCTTATTTCTTAAAGCAGTGTTTTGTAGTTTGATTTGTATACGCCCTTTCAGTTAACTCAAAGGTATTTGAGTTTCTGTGGCACTATTGAGAGTGGGATTGTTTTTTAATGTCCATTTTTTTCTATCATTATTTGTATATAAAAAAAGCCATTCATTTTTGCATGTTAATTTTTATCCTGCCACTTTGCTATACAAATCTATTGTTTCTTTAACGTTTTTGGTAGAGTCTTTAGAGTTTTCTAAATATAGTATCATGTCATCTGCAAACAGAGAGAGCTTGACTTCTTCCTTTCCTATATGGATGCCCTTGATATATTTTTCTTGCCTAATTGCTATGGCAAGTATTTCCAGTACTATGTTAAGTAAGCATGGCAAAGGGGGGCAGCCTTGTCTTGTACCAGATTGTAGAGAAAAGGTTTCTAGTTTTTTCCTTATTGAGTATATTATTTGTGATGGGCTTGTGGTAAATGTCCTTGACTATATTGAGAAAAGTTCCTTTTAGTCCCATCTTGTTGAAAGGTTTTATCATGAATGGGTGTTGGACCTTATCAAATGATTTTTCTGCCCCATATATTTTGTTGACATGGTGTATTACATTGATTGTTTTGCATATGTTAAACCACACTTTCATCTCTAAAATGAAACCTACTTGGTCATGATGAACCTACTTCTCATTGAGGCATTAGATTTTGTTTGCTAGAATTCTGTTGAGATCTTTGCACCTGTGTTTTCGATATCAAGGTAATGTGAACTTAGTAAATAAAACTATTTGAGAGTGTTTCTGTTTTTTTTTTTTAATTTCCTGGAAGAGCCTGAAAAGGATTGGTAGTAGATCCTCTTAAAAGATTTGAAAGACTTCATTAGTGAATCTATCTGGGCCTGGACTTTTGTTTTTAGAAAGGCTTTTGATTACCATTTTAATTTCCGCAATCGTGAAGGATCTGTTGAGATATGATAGATCATCCTAGTTCAATCTTGAAAAATTACAAAAACATTTATTTCTTCCATATTCTCTTGTCTTGTGACATAGAGTTTCTCAAAGTAGTCTCAGATTTATTTTTTGAATCTCTGTAGTATCTGTAGTAATCTCCCGTTTTTTCATTTCTAATTTGGTTTATTAAATTTCTCTCTCTCTCCCTTTCTTTGTGAATTTTGATGGTGGTTTACAATCTTGTTTATTTTTTCAGAGAACAATATTTTGTTTCAGTTGATCTTTCAAATGGTTTTATGATTTTACTCATCATTGGTTTCTACATTAAGCTTTGTTATTTCTTTCTGCCTTTCTATTTTTGGTTCATTTTGTTGATCACTTTATAATTTTGTAAGCTGTGTAATTAAGTTATTTATATAGGGCCCTTCTTCATTCCTGATCTGTGCTTGCAAGCTATAAATTTTCCTCTTATTACTGCTTTTACTGTGGCCCAGAAACACAATGTGTCTTCATTTGTATTTGTTTACAGGAATCTTTTGATTTCCTCTTGATTTCATCTCTAACCCACTGGTTGTTCAGTAGTGATCTCTTTAATGTCCAGGTGTTAGAGTTTTTCCTCTGTGTCTCTTTGTAATTCTTTTCTGATTTCAGTGCATTATGATCTGAGAAGGTAGTTTGTATAATATCTATCCTCTTGATTTTATGGAGATATGTTTTATAGTCCAATATACGAGCTATCCTTGAGAATGACTCATGTGCATTAGAGAAGAAAGTATATCCAGTTTTCCGGTGGTGGAGATCCATATATATTATATGTTATATATAATATTATTACATTATATTATTATATATAATGCAGATTATATATAATTAGGCCATGTTCTTCCACTTCTCTTTCAGAGATAGATATTCTAGTTAGGTTTCAACCTGGTTGACCTATGAAGGGGTGACAGGCCAGTTTTGAGGTCTCCCACTATTTTTGTGTTGCTATTGATGTCTTATTTCAGATTGAACAACAATTGTTTTAAATATTTTGCTGGTGCTCATTGGGGGAGTATATGTTTAGGAGTGTGATTATTTCTGGTTTTACATATCCCTTGATTATTTTAAAATATTCATCTTTTTCCCTTATAAATTTTCTAAGTCTAATGTTTTTGTCATCTGATATTAATATGGCCAATTCAGCTTTTTTAGGGAGTTGTTTATTTGTATGATTGTCCTCCAACCTTTGATGTTTGTGTCTATAATTTGTTCTGACTATTCAGATATATTTCTTGTAGGCAGCAGAATGTTGGATTCAGCTTTTTGATTCATTTTACCACCCAGTGTCTCTTACCTGGTGCATTTAGTCCATTGACATTGTCATGAGATTTAGTGTCATCTTTATATAGGAGTTTGGTGTGTCTGTAAGTAGACCTATCAATTTTTCTTTTAAGGCTGGCTTTGAGTCTCTAAAGTTTCTGAGCTGTTGTTTATCCATGAAGCAATGTATGTTTCCTTAAAACCTGAATGTGAGTCTGGCTGTGCAAAGTATTCTAGGAGAAGTTTTTATTTTGTTGAGTTTTGTCACTATATCCTGCTGATATCCTGCTGACAGAGGAGTCTTCTGTATTACAGCCATCAGTGGAATTTCTATGAATCCACTTTAGGAAGAGTGAGTTGCATGGGTGACAAAATATGAAATATGAAATAATGTGACCACACAAAATAAATTGTATGGAAGCCTGCATCTTTAATAGACGTGAGACAATTTTACTTTTCAAACTGGTGATATATAAGCATGTCTCTGGTATGAATGGTATTTCCGTGCTAACAAAAAGTGGAGAATCTTAGGAGAAACAACACAATGGTAGCATGCCCTAGAATATACTTATCAAAAAACTAGCCAATACAGGTGAAAAGAATCTCAAACTATCAAGGTAGGAAGTAACATGAGAAGGGGGTGTTCTGGTTTAGAAAGAAGGTTCTTATGACAAAGGAAGAGAAACTTGTTTTGCTACAATTATGCAGCTGGCTGGAATAGTAAAAGGCAAGAAAGAAACTGTTTACCACCTAGAAGATGAAACCAGAAAAACTGATTTACATTTTCACTCATCAACATACTTTTAAAAATGCAGATTAATCTGGCCTGGGGGCGAAACTAGCTGCAGATTTTTTGGTGCCAAAAATTTCCCTGAGTCATAGACTTGAGGCCTGTAACTTTGGCCTATAATTTTGCAAAGGAGAGAATGTGCCCGATAGTAAGAAAAAAATTGTAATGTCGCTATCATGTCATGTATATCAGAAATATTGCCAGTAACCCACGTAGGGATATAATTAACGTCCACCAATGGGCCTTCTTTCTAAAATATTTCTGGGGAAAATATCAGCTCACTGAACCAGGAAAGTCAATAGATACATCTGGTGGGCTTGCTTCCCCTATAATGGAGACATCTATGCTGCATGCTGTGACAATATCCCACCACTGCCTTTGAGCCTAGATGGTTTCTTGTGACAGGTGTGCTGTAAACCTTAAAGGTGCTCCTTTGAATGTAATTTCCCTTTTTGATATTGCTCCTTTCAGTATTCTATCCCTATCTGTGGAATTCGTCATTGTGATTAGGAATTGTCTTGGGGTACTTTTCTTCTACTTTTAGCTGGAACTATTTGGGAATGCAGAAATTGGTTGCATTCAGTCTTTAGCTCTTGGAGTTTCTCTGCAATGATATACTTGACTGTTGATTTTCATGGGGATTTTCTTCCTGGATGTCTGAAACTCCAATGATTCTTATGTTGTTTCTGTTGAGTTTATCAAAGACTTCTTTTGGGGGGGAGGTTGAGTCATACCTGGTGGCACTCTGGGGTTACTCCTAGCTCTGCATTCAGAAATTTCTCTTGGCTTGGGAAAACATATGAGATGCTGGGGATCGAACTTGCATCCATCCTGGGTCAGCCATGTGCAAGGGAAACCTACCACAGTGCTACCACTTCAGCCCTATCAAAGATTTCTATTTTTGTCTGTTCAGATACTTTGATAATATTTCCCATTGCCTGGTGGTTTGTTTAAGGTTCTTTTCCAATCTTTTTTGTTGTATGGAGTTGTTGTTATGCAGCTTATCTTCCAGCTCACTGATTTTGTCCTCACCCATTGTTACTCTATTGGAAAGGCTTTCCAGTGAGGTTTTCATTTTTTCATTTTGCCTACCAAGCTTTTCAGTCCTGTTATATCAGTTTGGATTTTTCTTTTTCCTTTTTTTTGTTTTTTTTTTGTTTTTGTTTGTTTTTTTTTGGGGGGGGGCACATCCGGCAATGCTCAGGGCATACTCCTGGCTGTCTGCTCAGAAATAGCTCCTGGCAGGCACGGGGGACCATATGGGACACTGAGATTCGAACCAACCACCTTTGGTCCTGGATCGGCTGCTTGCAAGGCAAACGCTGCTGCGCTATCTCTGTGGGCACGATATTTCTTGTTTTTTATTTTGATATCCTCTTGATTCTTTTTTTGGTGGTTTGTTCCATTTTTTCTTTGAGTTCTGTGAGGATCCTCAATATTTTTTCTCTAAAGTCCTTATGAGAGAGGCTAAGTAGATGGTCAGCACTTTGGGGGTCATTCGAGCTGCCATCTTCATTCTCTATGCAGTGTAGACCTATATTGTTTCCCCATTGTCACACTTGTAGTATGGTGTTTTCTATGTGTTGTTCTGGGGTTCATTAACTAGGAGATGTGTACAAAACTTAGCAGATGCCACCTTCTCATGACAGGGATATTCTTGGCAGGAATCAGGCTCTGCCCTTCCATATCTTTAATTTTGTTACATATGAACCACTATAGAGATAAATTATAGATTGATATAGTTTGTAATTCCATTAGTATAGCCATTTTAATTTCTCCATACTTTTATGCATGAAAAGTCATTTCTTAGAAATTATTTAAATGTTTCACCAAGTTTTCTTCTATATGTAACTATAATTTTTGTTCTTGGTCTTCATTTTCATATCATTCATGACTGTTTGTACCATCTGTTAGTTTATGGTATGAGGTAAGCCCATAAGCTATTTTATTTCCAAAATGTGTTTGTCTGATTTTGATTTTATTCCATCGTTTATTTTTTAAAAATATTTTTAATTTTCTTTTATTTAAACACCTTGATTACATACATGATTGTGTTTGGGTTTCAGTCATGTAAAGAACACCACCCATCACCAGTGCAACATTCCCATCACCAATGTCCCAAGTCTCCCTCCTCCCCACCCGACCCCCGCCTGTACTCTAAACAGGCTCTCCATTTCTTTCATACATTCTCATTATTAGGACAGTTCAAAATGTAGTTATTTCTCTAACTAAACTCATCACTCTTTGTGGTGAGCTTCCTGAGGTGAGCTGGAACTTCCAGCTCTTTTCTCTTTTGTGTCTGAAAATTATTATTGCAAGAATGTCTTTCATTTTTCTTAAAACCCATAGATGAGTGAGACCATTCTGCGTTTTTCTCTCTCTCTCTGACTTATTTCACTCAGCATAATAGATTCCGTGTACATCCATGTATAGGAAAATTTCATGACTTCATCTCTCCCAACAGCTGCATAATATTCCATTGTGTATATGTACCACAGTTTCTTTAGCCATTCGTCTGTTGAAGGGCATCTTGGTTGTTTCCAGAGTCTTGCTATGGTAAATAGTGCTGCAATGAATATAGGTGTAAGGAAGGGGTTTTTGTATTGTATTTTTGTGTTCCTAGGGTATATCCCTAGAATGGTATAGCTGGATCGTATGGGAGCTTGATTTCCAGTTTTTGGAGGAATCTCCATATTGCTTTCCATAAAGGTTGAACTAGACGGCATTCCCACCAGCAGTGGATGAGTTCCTTTCTCTCCACATCCCCGCCAACACTGTTTATTCTCATTCTTTGTGATGTGTGCCATTCTCTGTGGTGTGAGATGGTATCTCATCGTTATTTTCATTTGCATCTCCCTGATGATTAGTGATGTGGAGCACTTTTTCATGTGTCTTTTGGCCATTTGTATTTCTTCTTTGTCAAAGTGTCTGTTCATTTCTTCTCCCCATTTTTTTGATAGGATTAGATGTTTTTTTAAAACAACCCCATTCACAATAGTGAATATCTTGGAATCAACTTCACTATAAATGTGAAGGACCTATACAAAGAAAACTATAAAACTCTGCTCCAAGAAATAAGAGAGGACACATGGAAATGGAAACGCATACCCTGCTCATGGATTGGCAGGATTAATATCATCAAAATGGCAATACTCCCCGAGGCATTATACAGAATTAATGCTATCCCTCTAAAGATACCCATGACATTCTTCAAAGAAGTGGATCAGGCACTATTGAAATTCATTTGGAACAATAAACACCCTCGAATAACTAAAGAAATCATTGGGAAAAAGAATATGGGAGGAATTACTTTCCCCAACTTTAAACTGTACTACAAAGCAATAGTTATCAAAACAGCATGGTATTGGAATAAGGACAGGCCCTCAGATCAGTGGAATAGGCTTGAATACTCAGAAAATGTTCCCCAGACATACAATCACCTAATTTTTGATAAAGGACCAGGAAATCCTAAATGGAGCAGGGAAAGCCTCTTCAACAACTGGTGTTGGCACAATTGGATAGCCACTTGCAAAAAATTGAACTTAGACCCCCAGCTAACATCATGTACGAAGGTAAAATCCAAATGGATTAAAGACCTCGATATTAGCCCCAAAACCATAAGATATATAGAACAGCACATAGACAAAACACTCCAGGACATTACAGGCATCTTCAAGGAGGAAACTGCACTCTCCAAGCAAGTGAAAGCAGAGATTAACAGATGGGAATATATTAAGCTGAGAAGCTTCTGCACCTCAAAGGAAATAGTGCCCAGGATACAAGAGCCACCCACTGAGTGGGAGAAACTATTCACCCAATACCCATCAGATAAGGGGCTAATCTCCAAAATATACAAGGCACTGACAGAACTTTACAAGAAAAAAACATCTATTCCATCGTTTATTATGTACTTTACCTCCCCGTCACTGATGACTCTTAGTTAAATACTAGGTTCTAAATATGGGTAAAATGGTGTCTAGAATAATTAAATATAATTATTAGGCTGGTCTCAGAGACCCTACATGCCAGGAGTTTGTTTCCTCTTGTACAGGTATGTTGTGGGCACTGGGCTGGACAGCTAGCCAAAGATCCCCTCGGACTGAACACTTAGTTTGGGGGGCCAGACCCCCCATGCCAGAATGGACTTCACGGCCAAAGCTGGTAACCTGGGCCCTGGGGGGTTGGGTCGGGAGGAAAACTCCACCCCTATGCATCCACAAACTGCAGAGGCGAGAGCTGGGCTCAGAGATCCCACATCCCAGGAGTTCGGTTCCTTTTGTACTGATATGTTGTGGGCACTGGGCTAGACAGCTAGCCAAAGACCCCTCAGACTGAACACTTAGTCTGGGGCCAGACCCCCCCATGCCGGAATGGCCTTCATGACCAGAGCTGGTAAGTTGGGCCCTGGGGAAATGGGTGGGAAGGGAAACTCCACCCCTATGCATCCACAAACTGCAAAGGCGAGAGCTGGGCTCAGAGACCCCACATGACAGGACAGCTAGCCAAAGGAAAAATCCCTTAATCATACCAGACTTCCTGCAGGGGTGTCTTTTCTTACTGATAACCATATTCAAAAGTCAATACCCTTTTAAACATCATCCAAAAATATTCCTATTTTTGACTGTTTATAGGAAAGCAAATGGAATACCCTATATATGGAGGATAGCACTCAAAAAGATCTCTGAAGTCAGTGTATATGTGAACGTTACTTTCTATACAGTGGTCCTCTCTGATTGCCAAGCCTTATCCAGAAACAATTCATCTATACAATATATAGCCCCTCTTCTATATTGCCCCTCCCCAACCCAGAGACGCTTCTACTCCCTCATCTCCCAACCCTGATTTGTTATATTCCCCTTATTTAACCCTCTTTACCCTCAGTTCTTAACTCATTAGGCACCAAGACTGACCTCCTGCCCCAGCAGACCACCATCCAGTTCCTCAATGAAAGACACTCTCTCGATCCCCCCATCTAGTGTCTCGGCAAGAAAGCACAACCAACATGCCTGCTGACTCAAGCTTTGTGGCCCCTCTCACCCCTATAAAATTGTGAACTGTTGCATGATACCGGAATCAGCTTCAGCAAAACCCCTAGCTCAAGGACACTACAGGACTCCGAAATGACTAAAATCATATCTCAAACTCTAGACCAAGGTCTGTGATATGAAAAAGTGCCTTGGCTTTCACTCCCCACAAGAATATCTCAGAAGACCTAATTGGGAGGCCTATATTGCCTATGTAAGCTTAATACCTTTATAATAATGCATTTTAAGATATGTATTCCTAAACATACAGATAGCCTCCCTCATCACTTGTTTTCTTCAAATACCTTTTGTTTTTTTTCTTTTTTAATTTACTTTTATCTCAGTTTTATCTATTTGTTCTATATTTTATATATACATATTTTCTCTATCCTCATCAGTTTTGATGCTGCTTGGTACAATAACCAAGAAAACATCTTGCCTGAGATAAAAGCTCAGATCACACCACAGATAGTGTGTGTAGCCTGTCATCCTTACCCATAATAGCACCAGCAATACAAAAGGACACCATACATTTTTGTATAGGCACAGTAAATAAGGGGAAATCATAGGCAAAGAAACAAGATCTTATCTTCTAAGGATAAGAACTCACACTTTTTATACAAGGGTGCCTCCCATCCTGAACATAGGTCATGTGGATACAACTCAGTCTCCACGAGATTGGACAGTGTTAGTTCATTCTCAAACCCCAGATCCCAGAAGTATAACTGAAACAACTTCCTGCAACAACACCGGAACTAATCTCCATTGAGAGATTTACTTGTGCCAGTGTTAACATGACAACGAGGACAGTGAGGAAATGACAACTTAACCTAAGACCAGGAGGTCCTATCACATAACCAAACACTAAGTGGAAATCACAGGATGTATCGTTCTTTGAACTATAAAAAACAAGAGCAATAACTACAGAAAACTGACTTTGAAAACCATGACTGGGCAGAATTTACCTCGAGACCACTAAGGAAAACCTTACCCTAGGCTGTAGCCCAGGACTCTTACAAAAATCAAGATTTCTTAGTACAGAGGCCCAATTTTGACAACAGAGACTGAGCAGAACTTTTGGAACCATAATTTCCTAGACTTTGGCTTAGGGAATGAGCAAAAACATGAAGCACATGATACAGAAAACAGAACACACCAACAATGATGGAATAGAACCTCTAGAACCTTAAAGACTCTATCCTAGGCCTTATCCTAGGACCTGGGCAAATACCAAGATTGCTAGCTACAGTGGCCTTATTTTCTCATCCACAACCAAGAGGAAAGTTCCCTGGCACCACAAAAAAAAACCCTGGGGTATGGCAATGAGTATGTATGGAGCCAGTGGTTGTTCCCATGACAATATGCTTCAAGAGTGGAGAAACCCTGAATCTCTTAAGCCATGGGAATTTCCTTCCCCAATACTTACTGTGCCTATTCAAAAAAAATTGAGAAGAAAAAAAACCCTGCCACTCCAGCATTCCTTTTTCTTGTTTTGTTTTGTTTGTTTTTGATATTATTTTCCTTCTCCTTTTTCTTTCACTTTTTTCTTTCTTTTTCACTCTTGTGGATATTATTTGGTGATTTTTTAGTAGTGGATACCAAAATTTTCTTCTCTTTTCCTTAACCTTTTTATCTCCAACAGAATAACATAACTTGAATAATTCAACCTCATAAATAGAGGGGGGAAATAATGATACCAGGACCAGTCATATGAACATGTAGTGCAAATAAAAAATGACCAGATTGGAACACCAAACCCAAAGTCAATGACAGAATAGATACCCAATCTTCAACAAGCTGTAAAGTGGAGACCAGTTACACTAGTATTCTGCGGGGAGGGAGCAGATAAAGGAGGGAGATATGGGAGACATGCTGGGAACAGAGTGGAGGGAGGACAAAATTGATGTTGGGAATGCCCTTCATTCATTGTCACTATGTACCATAAATAATTCTGTGTAATGCATTTCAGTCACACACAAAAAAGTAAGCCATTTCAGGGCTGGAGAGATAGAATTTTAGAGTTTACAATCTAAAATTTTAGAATATGGAATGTAGAATTTTAGAATATATAAATTAGAATTTTATAATTTAAAATTTAGAATTTTAGAATATAAAATTTAGAATACAGAATTAAGAATTTTGGAATTCAGAATTTAGAATGTTAGAATTTTTGAATAAAATGTAGAGATTTATCAATTTAGAATTTTATTTCATTATTTATGGGTTTTTGTGTTTCCTTTGTGGATTTCGGGCCACAGCAGGTGACATGAATTGGTTTCAGAAATTGTTCCGTATTTTGGGAACCCAATGGGATGCAGGGTCAGGAAACCACAGTCTGTCCTTGGCTGGCAATGGCCAGGCAGATGCCAACACTTGCGTCCCCATAAGCCCAAGTAATGTGGAATTTTAGAATTTAGAATTCTAGGAATTTAGAATTTAGAAGTTTAGACTCTAGAATTTAGAATTTTCAAGTTTAGAAATCAAATTTTGTTTTATCAAAATTTACAATCGAATTTATAATTAACTTTTTAGAATGTAGAATCTTAGCTTTTAGAATATAAAATAAGAATTCTAGAATATAGATTTTAGAATTAAAGAGTTTAGAATTTAAGAATATGGAATTTAGAATTTTAGAATATGGAATTTAGAATTTTAGAATTTAGAATTTAGATTTTAGAATATAGAATGTAGAATTTTAGAATTTAGAATGTAGAATTTTAGAATATAGAATTTAGAATTTTAGAAGTTAGAATTTAGAATTTTAGAAGTTAGAATATAAAATTATAGCATATGGAATTTAGAATTTTAGAATTTAGAATTTAAAATTTTAGAATTTTAGAAGATAGAATTTTAGAATATAGAATATAGAATTTTATAATCTAGAATTTAGAATAAAAAATATAGAATGTAGAATTTAATCAAATGGAATTTAGAATTTTAGAACTTATTTTTTAGAATTTTAGAATTTAGAATTTTAGAATAGAGAATTTAAAATTTTAGAATTTAGATTTTAGAATTTTACAATATAGAATATAGAATTTTAGAATTTAGATTTAGAAGTTTACAATATAGAATTTCGAGTTTTAGAATATGGAAATTAGAATTTTACAATTTACAATTTTATTATTTTACAATTTTACAATTTCATTATTTAGGTTTTAGAATTTTGATTTTAGAAGTTAAAATTTTAGAATATATAATATAGAATTTTAGTATTTAGAATTTAAAATTTTAGCATATGGAATTTAGAATTTTAGAATATAAAATTTAGAATTTGAAAAATATGAAATTTATAATTTTACAATTTAGAATTTACAATTTTAGAATATAGAATTTGAATTTTAGAATAGAGAATTAAGAATTTTAGAATTCAGAATTTAGAATGTTAGAATTTTTGAATAAAATGTAAAGATTTATCAATTTAGAATTTTATTTCATTATTTATGGGGTTTTGTGTTTCCTTTGTGGATTTCGGGCCACAGCAGGTGACATGAATTGGTTTCACCTGGCTATGGACTCAGAAATTGTTCCATGTATTGGGAACCCAATGGGATGCAGGGTCATGAAACCACAGTCTGTCCTTGCTGGCAATGGCCAGGCAGATGCCCACCCTTGCGCCCCCACAAGCCCAAGTAATGTGGAATTTTAGAATTTAGAATTCTAGGAATTTAGAATTTAGAAGTTTAGACTCTAGAATTTAGAATTTTCGAGTTTAGAAATCAAATTTTGTTTTATCGAAATTTACAATAGAATTTATAATTAACTGCCGGCAAGGTGGCGCTAGAGGTAAGGTGTCTGCCTTGCAAGCGCTAGCCAAGGAACAGACCACAGTTCGATCCCCCGGAGTCCCATATGGTCCCCCCAAGCCAGGGGCGATTTCTGACCACATAGCCAGGAGTAACCCCTGAGCATCAAACGGGTGTGGCCCAAAAACCAAAAATAAAAAAAAAAGAATTTATAATTAACTTTTTAGAATGTAGAATCTTAGATTTTAGAATATAGAAATAAGAATTCTAGAATATAGATTTTAGAATTAGAGAGTTTAGAATTTAAGAATATGGAATTTAGAATGTTAGAATATGGAATTTAGAATTTTAGAATTTAGAATTTAGACTTTAGAATATAGAATTTAGAATTTTAGAATTTAGAATGTAGAATTTTAGAATATAGAATTTAGAATATTAGAAGATAGAATTTAAAATTATAGCATATGGAATTTAGAATTTTAGAATTTAGAATTTTACAATTTAAGAAGATAGAATTTTAGAATATAGAATATAGAATTTTATAATCTAGAATTTAGAATATGAAATATAGAATGTAGAACTTAATCATATGGAATTTAGAATTTTAGAATATAGAATTATAGAATAGAGAATTAAGAATTATAAAATTTAGATTTTAGAATTTTAAAATATGGAATTTAGAATTTTAGAATTTAGAATTTAGAATTTAGATTTTAGAATATAGAATTTAGAATTTAGAATTTAGAATTTTAGAATTTAGAATGTAGAATTTTAGAATATAGAATTTAGAATTATAGAAGTTAGAAGTTAAAATTATAGCATATGGAATTTAGAATTTTAGAATTTAGAATGTAGATTTTAGATTTTAGAATACAGAATTTAAAATTTTAGAATTCAGAATTTAGAATTTTAGAAGTTAGAATTTAAAATTATAACATATGGAATTTAAAATTTTAGAATTTAGATTTTAGATTTTAGAATATAAAATATAAAATTTTAGAATTTAGAATTTAGAATTTTAGAAGTTAGAATTTAAAATTATAGCATATGGAATTTAAAATTTTAGAATTTAGAATTTAGAATTTTAGGATTTTAGAAGTTGAATTTTAGAATAGAATATAGAATTTTATAATCTAGAATTTAGAATATAAAATATAGAATGAAGAATTTAATCATATGGATTTTGGATTTTAGAATTTTAGAATATAGAATTATAATCTAGAATTTAGAATATAAAATATAGACTGAAGAATTTAATCATATGGATTTTGGATTTTAGAATTTTAGAATATAGAATTATAGAATAGAGAATTAAGAATTATAGAATTTAGATTTTGGAATTTTAAAATATGGAATTTAGAACTTTAGAATTTAGAATTCAGATTTTAGAATATAGAATTTAGAATTTTAGAATTTAGAATGTAGAATTTTATAATATAGAATTTTAGAATATAGAATTTAGAATTTTATAATTTAGAACATAGAATTTTAGAATATGGAATTTAGAAATTTAGAATTTTGAATTTAGAGTTTTAGAATTTTAGAAGTTAGAATTTTAGAATATAGAATATAGAATTTTATAATCTAGAATTTAGAATATAAAATATAAAATGTAGAATTTAATCATGGAATTTAGAATTTTAGAATTTTAGAATATAGAATTATAGAATAGAGAATTAAATATTTTAGAATTTAGATTTTAGAATTTATAATATGGAATTTAGATTTTATAATTTAGAATTTAGATTTTAGAATATAGAATTTAGAATTTTAGAATTTAGAATGTAGAATTTAAGAATATAGAATTTAGAATTTTAGAAGTTAGAATTTAAAATTATAGCATATGGAATTTAGAATTTTAGAATTTAATATTTAGATTTTAGATTTTAGAATATAGAATTTACAATTTTAGAATTTAGAATTTAGAATTTTAGAAGTTAGAATTTAGAATTTAGAAGTTAGAATTTAAAATTATAGCATAAGGAATTTAGAATTTTAGAATTTAGAATTTAGAATTTTAGGATTTTAGAAGTTGAATTTTAGAATATAGAATTTCATAATCTAGAATTTAGAATATGAAATATAGAATGTAGAATTTAATCATATGGAATTTAGAATTTTAGAATATAGAATTATAGAATAGAGATTAAGAATTATAGAATTTAGATTTTGTAATTTTAAAATATGGAATTTAGAATTTTAGAATTTAGAATTTAGATTTTAGAATATAGAATTTAGAATTTTAGAATTTAGAATATAGAATTTAGAATTTAGAATTTTAGAATTTCAGAATTTAGAATGTAGAATTTTAGAATATAGAATTTAGAATTTTAGAATTTAGAATTTAGAATTTTAAAATTCAGAACATAGAATTTTAGAATATGGAATTTAGAGACTTAGAATTTTGGATTTAGAGTTTCAGAATTTTAGAAGTTAGAATTTTAGAATATAGAATATAGAATTTTATAATCTAGAATTTAGAATATAAAATATAAAATGTAGAATTTAATCATATGGAATTTAGATTTTTAGAATTTTAGAATATAAAATTATAGAATAGAGAATTAAGAATTTTAGAATTTAGATTTTAGAATTTTAGAATATGGAATTTAGAATTTTAGAATTTAGATTTTAGATTTTAGAATTTAGAATTTAGAATTTTAGAATTTAGAATGTAGAATTTCAGAATATAGAATTTAGAATTTAAGAAGTTAGAATTTAAAATTATAGCATATGGAATTTAGAATTTTAGAATTTAGAATTTAGATTTTAGATTTTAGAATATAGAATTTACAATTTTAGAATTTAGAATTTTAGAGGTTAGAATTTAGAATTTTAGAAGTTAGAATTTAAAATTATAGCATATGGAATTTAGAATTTTAGAATTTAGAATTTAGAATTTTAGGATTTTAGAAGTTGAATTTTAGAATACAGAATTTTATAATCTAGAATTTAGAATATGAAATATAGAATGTAGAATTTAATCATATGGAATTTAGAATTTTAGAATATAGAATTATAGAATAGAGATTAAGAATTATAGAATTTAGATTTTGGAATTTTAAAATATGGAATTTAGAATTTAAGAATTTAGAATTTAGATTATACAATATAGAATTTTGAATTTTAGAATTTAGAATGTAGAATTTTAGATTATAGAATTTAGAATTTTAGAAGTTAGAATTTAAAATTATAGCATATGGAATTTAGAATTTTAGAATTTAAAATTTAGAATATTAGAAGTTAGAACATAGAATTTTAGAATATGAATTTAGAAATTTAGAATTTTGAATTTAGAATTTTAGAAGTTAGAATTTTAGAATATAGAATATAGAATTTTATAATCTAGAATTTAGAATATAAAATATAGAATGTAGAATTTAATCATATGGAATTTAGAATTTTAGAATAGAGAATTAAGAATTTCAGAATTAAGATTTTAGAATTTTAGAATATGGAATTTAGAATATTAGAATTTAGAATTTAGATTTTAGAATATAGAATTTAGAATTTTAGAATTTAGAATGTAGAATTTTAGAATATAGAATTTAGAATATTAGAATTTAGAATTTAGAATTTTAGAATTTAGAATTTAGAATTTTAGAATTTAGAACATAGAATTTTAGAATATGGAATTTAGAAATTTAGAATTTTGAATTTAGAGTTTTAGAATTTTAGAAGTTAGAATTTTAGAATATAGAATATAGAATTTTATAATCTAGAATTTAGAATATAAAATATAAAACGTAGAATTTAATCATATGAAATTTAGAATTTTAGAATAGAGAATTAAGAATTTCAGAATTAAGATTTTAGAATTTTAGAGTATGGAATTTAGAATTTTAGAATTTAGAATTTAGAATTTATATTTTAGAATATAGAACTTAGAATTTTAGAATTTAGAATGTAGTATTTTAGAATATAGAATTTAGAATATTAGTATTTAGAATTTAGAATTTTAGAATTTAGAATTTTAGAATTTAGAACATAGAATTTTAGAATATGGAATTTAGAAATTTAGAATTTTGAATTTAGAGTTTTAGAATTTTAGAAGTTAGAATTTTAGAATATAAAATATAGAATTTTATAATCTAGAATTTAGAATATAAAATATAAAACGTAGAATTTAATCATATGGAATTTAGAATTTTAGAATATAGAATTATAGAATAGAGAATTAAGAATTTTAGAATTTAGATTTTAGAATTTTAGAATATGGAATTTAGAATTTTAGAATTTAGAATTTAGATTTTAGAATTTAGAATTTAGAATTTTAGAATATAGAACTTAGAATTTTAGAAGTTAGAATTTAGAATTTTAGAAGTTAGAATTTATAATTATAGCATATGGAAGTTAGAATTTTAGAATTTAGAATTTAGATTTTAGATTTTAGAATATAGAATTTAAAATTTTAGAATTTAGAATTTTAGAAGTTAGAATTTAAAATTATAGCATATGGAATTTAGAATTTTAGAATTTAGAATTTAGAATTTTAGGATCTTAGAAGTTGAATTTTAGAATACATAATTTTATAATCTAGAATTTAGAATATGAAATATAGAATGTAGAATTTAATCATATGGAATTTAGAATTTTAGAATATAGAATTATAGAATAGAGATTAAGAATTATAGAATTTAGATTTTGGAATTTTATAATATGGAATTTAGAATTTTAGAATTTAGATTTTAGATTTTAGAATATAGAATTTAGAATTTTAGAATTTAGAATGTAGAATTTTAGAATATAGAATTTAGAATTTTAGAAGTTAGAATTTAAAATTATAGCATATGGAATTTAGAATTAAGAATTTAGAATTTTAGAAGTTAGAACATAGAATTTTAGAAGTTAGAACATAGAATTTTAAAATTATAGAATTCTAAATTCTATAATTCCAAATTTCATATTCTTAAATTCTAAATTCTAAAATTCTGTATTATATATTCTAAAATTCTAACTTCTAAAATTCTAAATTATATATCTAAATTCTAAAATTCTGTATTATATATTCTAAAATTCTAATTTCATATTATAAAATTCTAAATTTTATATTCTAAAATTCTAAATTATAAGTTTTAAAATTTTATATACTAGATTCTAAAATTCTAACTTTTAAAATTCTAAATTCTAAAATCGAAATTTAAAATTCTAAATTTTAAATTCTAAAATTCTAAATTTCATATTCTAAAATTCTAAATTCTATATTCTAAAATTCTAAATACATAAATTCTATGTTCTATAGTCTTAAATTCTAACTTCTAAAATTCTAAATTATAAAATTTAAATTCTAAAATTCTAAATTATATATTCTACAATTCTACATTCTAAATTCTAAAATTCTAAATTCTATATCATAAAATTCTAAATTCTAAATTCTAAGTTCTAAAATTCTACATTATATATTCTAAAATTCTAATTTCTAACATCATACATTTTACAATCTAAATTCTAAACTTCTAAATTCTAAATTTAAAGTTCTGAATTTCATATTCTTAAATTCTAAATTCTATATTTCTAAAATCTATAGTCTAAGATTCTTAATTCTATATTCTAAAATCTAAGATTCTACATTCTAAAAAGTAAATTCTAAATTCAATTCTAAAATTCGATAAAACAAAATTTGATTTCTAAATTCCAAGTTTCTAAATTCTAGAGTCTTAAATTCTAAATTCTAACATTCTAAATTCTAAATTCCTAGAATTCTAAATTCTAAAATTATACATTATTTGGGCTTGTGGGGCCCAAGGGTTGGCATCTGCCTGGCCAGTGACAGCCTTGACAGACTGTGGTTTCATGACCCTACATCCCATTTGGTTCCAAAAACATGGAACAATTTCTGAGTCCATAGCCAGGTGAAACCAATTCACGTCACCTGCTGTGGTCCAAAATCCACAAAAGAAACACAAAAACCCATAAATAATGAAATAAAATTCTAAATTGATAAATCTCTACATTTTATTTTAAATTTCTAACATTCTAAATTCTAAATTCTAAAATTCTTAATTCTCCATTCTAAAATTCTAAATTCTATATTCTAAAATTGTAAATTCTAAATTGTAAAATTCTAAATTTCATATTTTAAAATTCTATATTCTAAAATTCTAGATTCTAAAATTCTAAAATTCTAAGTTCTACATTCTAAAAATCTTAAATCTTTATTCTAAAATATATAGATGCAGAAGGATGTTGGTTAGAACCTGGCATCCCATATGATCTCCCGCACCTGCCAGGAGCAATTTCTGAGCATGGGTCCAGGAGTATTCCCTGAGCACTGCCGGGTGTGACCAAAAAAAAAAAGTAAGCCATTCCATTTATATCTATCCTTTATTTCACTACTCTGTTTATGTGTAGCCATTTAAGCATATTAGAACATCTCTTAATTTGAATTCTTAATCAAAGTCCATTCCAATTTATTATTCCAAGTTCTTAGTTTTCAGGTGAAAATGGATCTTGAGAGAATTTGTGTTAAGAAAATGTAAACTGGCGCCTGAGAGATAGTATGGAGATAAGGCATTTACCCTGCATGCAGAAGTTCGGTGGTTCGAATCCTGGCATCCCATATGGTCCCCTGAGCCTGCCAGGGGCGATTTCTGAGTGTAGAGCCAGGATTAACCCCTGAGCACTGCCGGTGTGGTCCAAAAATCAAAAAGAAAAAAAAGAAAAAAGAAAGAAAATGTAAACTGGTTCACATTCAAGTGAAATTATACAGTAAGTGTAAACTGGTTCAACCTCTATGAATAACAGCATAGTGGTTTATAAGTATATTAAAAATAGGGTTGTAGACAGATAGTATAGCAGGCAGGGCACATATCTTGCAAACAAACAACCTGTATTCAATCCACAACACCATATATGCTCCCCTAAGTACATCAAGGTGTGCTTTCTGAGTGCAAAGACAAGAATTATTCCTGAAAACCATATACATAATAGATTTTTCTTGAGGTTGGAATAATAGTACAGTGAGCAAAGTGCTTACCTTGCATGCTGCCAATCTGGGCTCAATCTTCAGCACCCCATATGTTTCCTTGAGCACCACCAGGAGTGATCCCAGAGCCAGGAATAAGCCCTGAACACTTCCAAGTGTGCCCCCTCCATAAAAGGTCTCACATATGATGTACTAATTTTAAGCCTAGATATTGAAAACCAAAAAAGCACATTGGTATACAATACATGACGTGTATATTCATTGCAGCACTATTTACAAATAAACACAATCTACAAACAACTCAAGTTCACAGTTAATAAGATGTGGCATATCTGTTCAAAGTAATACTACTTACTCAGCTTTAAGAAAAAAATAAATATTTTCTCTGTGTACCAGGTTGGATGGATCTGCAGAGAATCAAGCTAAGTGAAATAGATCAGAAGGAGAAAGACAAATGCCAACTGACATTACTCCCTTGTGGAATAACAAGCAGACAAAAAGAGGGTCGGGGTATATTGAAGCCATAGAACACAGATTTTTGCAAGTGTGAGACTGACTTTAATCCCAGGTACTGCAAAAGAAAAGAAAAAAGAACTTTGTGTGTGTGTGTGTGTGTGTGTGTGGAGATATAGCTGAACAGGATGGAGCAGAGCACATACTTTGCATACAGGAGGAGAATTCCACCCCCAATATCGTAGGGTCCCCCAAGCATCAAGCCAGAATTAGAACCTGAGCAGTGCTGGGTTTTTCTAAAAAAGGAATAGCCCAAAAAGAAGTAAACTAAGTCACACCAAAGCAAAAGCGACTTTTCTTTTAAATTTTTATTGAGTCCATTGTGAATTACAAATAATTCACAGTTGGATTCCAAGCATAGTGACAGTGAATTAGGGCCATTCCCACCACCAGTGTTGACCTCCTTCCACCAAAGTTCCTAGCTTATAGCCCATATCTCCACCCTTATCCCACTACCCTGACAGTGTAACAGATCCAATTTAAGTCCAGATTGTTATAGTCTGGGTCTCTTGATTCTATTGTCATTGATTTTGGCTTGGGTATTTAGTCCTGACCTGTTTTTTATGGGGTTTTTTGTTTTTGTTGTTTTGTTGTGGTTTTTTTTTATGTACTTAACCATCAATGGTCCATCAGATCCATCATTGCACCTGAAACCACTTGGCCCCTGGGCCCCATCCTCTCTCTCTTTTTTTCTTTTCTCTATTTGTAGAAAAATGGAGAACTGGGGGCCAGAGTGATAGCACAGAGTTAGGGCATTTGCCTTGCACGTGGCTGACCCAGGACGAACCTGGGCTTGGTACTTGGCATCCCATATGGTCCCCCAATCCAGGAGCATTTTCTGACCACATAGCCAGGAATAATCCTGAGCATCACAGGGGTGTCCCCCCCCCAAAAAAAAGAAAGAAAGAAAAGAAATGCACAGAAATATGAGGTAAAAAAAAAGTAATTTGTGTTTTAAGGTTCTATGTAAAAGGTAGAGCCCCTATCTAGAAGATATAAATAGAATTAGAAATAAAAAGAAAAGGTGGGTGGCGATTTTGTTTAGTTTTGTTTTGTTTTTGTTTGTTTTTGCACAGGTGCAGCAAATGTTGGGGAAAATTAGAAAGGAAATACCCTTGGTCTGAAAAAACAGGGTTTCTCTCTGAATGAAGCATCCTGTCATAAGACCAACTACAGGCTCCAGGCATACTAATTGTCCAACCCCGAGTTCTTTCTTCATGGTCCCAGGAAAAGTTCTTCTCAATCGTGGTAGTCACAGTCAGGCTTTTATTATTAGAGATCTTTGTTTTTGCACAGATACTATATCGAAGCAGGAGTGTCATGGAAGCAAAGGTAACTTTTGATTTGTTTCCTTCTTTCACTTTTTTCCCTCACTCTCTTCCTCCCTTTTTATTTCTCTCTCTCCCTTCCAGCCCTCTTTCTCCCTCTACTTCTTATTACCCCAGCTCTTTCTGTCACAGGTATGATGTTCAATTTCCAAATCTTGTGAGTAATAACCTCTGTGGGATTTTTCCTTCAAAATCTCTGATGCTATAGGACAACTTGCTTTCATAATAAGAACCCAAGGTCTTATCTCCTAATATCAACAGACTGAGGACCACACACTAACTAGATGTAAACACAGAAATTCTCCAAAGTCTATCAGCAGGAGGAAAAAAAAACCAGAAATATCAGACGGATTCTATAGAACTAGATTTGCAAATCTACTACTGCCTACAGGCCAGATCTAGGCATAGCATATATTTATACATAAAGTTTTATTGAATGACTATCATGTCACTTTCTTATTGTCTCTAGGTAGTGGCAAAATTGAATCACTATACTAGAAACTGTGTGCCCTACAAAACTGAAATGGGCACTGTGTGGTTCTTTTTAGAAAAACTTGTCTGTGGTAGACGTTATCTCCTTCTCCACCTCCCACTAGGTGTGCAACTATGTCCTTGCTGATCATAAAAACAGTTTTTTTTTACTCTTCCTCTCACCCGAGGAAGTCCTGCCTGTTTTTAGTTAGCAGCAAATGTGACCTCAGTTCTGCCTGCAGAAAACCACAGAGAGCGAAGGATCCACAAAGCAGCCACAATGTCACATTTCCCTTCACTAGGCTTCAATCATCTCCTAAATTTGTTGTGACTGTCAATGCCTGACAGATGCTGGAGCTGAGACTGGAAAAGAAAAACCTCTCAGAAAAGTCCATGGTTCTCTGTAGACTAGATGCAAAGAGCAGTGGTGTAATGGCCATGTTTTAGAGTCTCATTATTAGCACATTTTATTAGCACATTTCCCCCTGTCAGTCAAAAACTTCTTGAGGGAGAATTTGAGACATTTTCAGGCCCTGGCTCTCAGCAAGGTCATTGCTGCCTCTAGTCCAAGAGGTTCAGTTCCCGAAACTTAAATAGAGTGGCATTGGATATCATGTGCTTCCACAGCTGCACATGGAGCTGAACAGAGCAGATATTAACAGTGTGCTCAGGTTTCATCTGTGTTTCAAACAGATGAATTATCTGGTTTCAAATTATTGTCAGATTTCCACCCCAACATTTGGTGACCAAAGTCATGGTCACTTTATTTATTCTACTTGACCAGAAATGAAGTAATCATGGAGATGAATTTCCGAAATACATTACTTTGAAAGTCAGAATTATTTCAGTTGCAAACTCTTTGGAAAGGATTAATTTCCTTCTTTGGCTCTGCCAAAAATAATCCTGTCTTCAGGAGGTTATAGTCGAGAGCCAGGGAGGTAGATCAAAAAGCTGGAGCAGAGGCTGGAGCGATAACACAGTGGTAAGACATTTGCCTTGCATGCGGCCAATACAGGAAAGATCCCAATTTGAATCCCAGCATCCCATATGGTCCCCCGTGCCTGCCAGGAGCAACTTCTGAGCACAGAGCCAGGAGGAAGCCCTGAGCAATGCCAGGTCCGGCACAATAACAAACAAACAAACAAACAAACAAAACAGAGATCTAGAGCATATACTTTGCAAGCTCAATCCCCAATAGCAGAAGCCCCCCAGAAACAGTGAATATTAGCCTATTCACCCCTAGATCGGAATGTCAAAAACATCAGGCTTGTACCACTTAGCAGAGTATCATCCAAGGAGATAATACTACATTCAAACACTTAAAATATTTTAAAAGAAAAATTAATGAATTTGTAGTCTAAGCAAACGTCTACATACAGAAGTTAGAGTGCACATTGCATTTTGGCCAAGTTCAATTCTATGTAGAGAAGATATATTCCACCTTGGGTATTCAGCTTTTTGTATTCATTTTTATTGGGAGGTCACATACAAGAGTCCTCAGTTTACTCCTGGATCTGGATTTAGATCACTCCTGGTAGGGCTTAAAGGCCATATGGGCTGCCAGAGATCAATCACATGCAAGGCCCTGCCTGCTGTATTATCTCTCTGTCCCCATATTAGTCTTTATGGAGCATCCATTTTTGTTTTTGAAGGTGGCTATACACCCATAGTAAATAAATAACCCTGCAACTCAAAACAGGAACACAAACAATCCAACTTGAAAATGGACTAAGAGACTTGATCAGAATTTTTTCCCTGAAGCAGTCAACAGACATATGTTGACTGCTTCAGGGAAAAAATTCTGATCAAGTCTTTTAACCATCACTAATCTTAGGAAAATGTAAACCAAACCCTCAGTGAGATCCCACCCCAGACTTACAAGCACTTCTTGTAGACTAGGAAACAACAGAAACTAACAAGTATTGTCGCAAGAGTAGAGAATTGAAACTCCTGTACCCAGCTGATGTGAAGTAAAAATGGTTCAGCCCCTATGGAAAATGGTTTGGAAGTTGCTCCAAAAGTTCAGCATCAAGTTGCCAGTAGCCCAGCAATTGTGTAAGGAGGTATATAGTGAAGAAAGAAGGCACAGGGATTCCAAAAAGCACTTGTCCTGTATATTTATGGAATTATGAGCCACAGTAACTAAAAGGTAGAAATGGCTCAGATGCCCATCAACAGAAGCATGGATAAAGAAGTATCTAATGAGTACATACAATGGGGGCTAGAGTAATAGTATAGTAGGTACCATGCTTGCCTTGCATGTGTCCTACAGGGTTCAATCTCCAAGAACTAGGATCACTCAAGTCCTACCAGGAATGACCCCTGACCGTAGAGCCAGAACTTAACTCTGAGCATAGCTTTTATGTTAAATAACTTTAATCAGTTCAAATTTTAATATAAAAATAAATCAATTTGGTGCTGGAGACATAGCACAGCAGGTAGGGAATTTGCCTTGCACATGACCAACCCAGGTTCAATTCCTGGCATACCATATGGTCCCCTGAGCCTGCCAGGAATAATTACTGAGCACAGAGCTAGGAGACAACCCTGAGAACTGCCAGGGGTGCAATAAATAAGTTCAGCACTTGAAAAGCATTTTAAATATTTTTATAATATTATAAATCTTATAATATTGAATCTACTTTTTCAAAGCTAATACGAACTAAATATGTCAAATAAAAATGTGAACTCTGAATTATAAGAATAATAATAAAATAAAATAATAATTTTTAAATTTTGGTGGGGAGATTTGGGTTTTGTTTTTTTGCATGGGAACTACTCTTGCTCCTGTTCTCAGGCATCACTCCTAACATTGTTGGGAGCTTATGGGTTGCCCGGGATCAAACATGCATCTCCTACATGCAAAGTCCATGCTCAGTTTAGTGAGTGCTCTCTCTCTCCCTCTTCTTCTCCCTCTCCCTCTCTCTCCCTCCCTCCCTCCTTCTCTCTCTCTCTCTCTCTCTCTCTCTCTTATCCCAGTTGCTGGCTCTTAGATTGCTTTCTATACAAAATATACTCAGAATTTTGAGGATTTAGTGTGAAAAAAGAATGTAATGATTTTCATTGATCAGCTTTTATATTTATCACATTTGGAAATAGTAATTCCTTGATGATTGTGGATTAAATAAAATAGGTTTATTAACATGTCATTTATCTCTATTTTAATGCATACACTAGAAATTTGAAATCACAAATGTGATTCGCATTGTAATTGTCTTAGAAATTAATAGTTTCTTAGAGGCCTAAGTGATAGAACAGAGATGGAGCATTTGCTTTGTATGCTGCTGACCTGGGACAGACCCAGGTTCAATAGCTGGCATCCAATATGATCCCTGAGCCTGCCAGAAGCGATTTTCTGTGCTCAAAGCCAAGAGTAACCCTTGAGCATTGCTATATGTGGCAAAAAAAGAAAAAGAAAGAAAGAAAGAAAGAAAGAAAGAAAGGAAGGAAGGAAGGAAGGAAGGAAGGAAGGAAGGAAGGAAGGAAGGAAGGAAGGAAGGAAGGAAGGAAGGAAGGAAGGAAGGAAGGAAGGAAGGAAGGAAGGAAGGAAGGAAGGAAGGAAGGAAGGAAGGAAGGAAGGAAGGAAGGAAGGAAGAGAAGGAAAGAAAGAAGAAAGGAAAGAAAGAAAGAAAGAAAGAAAGAAAGAAAGAAAGAAAGAAAGAAAGAAAGAAAGAAAGAAAGAAAGAAAGAAAGAAAGAAAGAAAGAAAGAAAGAAAGAAAGAAAGAAAGAAAGAAAGAAAGAAAGAAAGAAAGAAAGAAAGAAAGAAAGAAAGAAAGAAAGAAAGAAAGAAAGAAGAAAGAAAGAAAGAAAGAAAGAAAGAAAGAAAGAAAGAAAGAAAGAAAGAAAGAAAGAAAGAAAGAAAGAAAGAAAGAAAGAAAGAAAGAAAGAAAGAAAGAAAGAAGAAAGAAAAGGAATGAGTTTCTTTTATCAAGCAAAGCTTGATATGAATCTCTGCTTACTAGGCCTTGGGGTGAATGAGACAGAATTCTGGATTTGGTATGGTTGTGATGACTTGTCAGGTCTTAGTTAAGTGTAAAAGATACAAAATAAGGCCATTTTTGCTATGAATGGTCTACAAAGGCTCAGTAAATGGTACTTCATTTTGAATGTGATAATTATTACTTTTCCTGATGCAGGCATTAGAATGATCCCTCATGCTCTGACCTGCTAGAATAATCTCTCTATTAAAAATTGTCTTATCTTGACCCGCACTGATGCTCTAATTTGCAGGGCTCAGTGCTAAATGAAACATGTGAGGCTCCTTGTTAGAGGAAAGAAAAAGCAAGAAAAAGGATTCCTCAAGTGGCCAGCCTGAAACGCTGTTTTTTCACTACACAGTGTCCCTCAACCTGAGTTCATGGTTTTTATAGGCTGGTGACCATACAGGGACCTTTCCAGGAGCCAAGCAGCCTCAATTTGCAACTTGGCTAAGCTTTTGTGGGCTTGCTCATCATTAATCTTCCCCCCAAAACTCACCCACGAGAATTACTTTTCTCCTTCCTACTGGAATTGCAGCTCATACAGGAGGACAGCCCTGCTAGGGTCTAACACACTCAAAATTGCTATCGGTGTGTCCTTCCCTGGTACTAGTGACAAAGAACATCAACCCCCCACGCAGATCCTAAGTCCTGGACTTGCAACCTGGCCTATCTCAACCCAGGCAACAACAGTCATATGATAGAGAGGAACAGGCGAGGGTAGCAGCAATTGGGATCCCAACAGCCTAGCTGAGAATCTGGCGGAGAAATAATCCAGATGCCCGGATCTGGCCCACAGATCTCCACTTACTACATCCAAAGTTAAATAGAAATTGGCAGTGCCTTCCAAGTGGAGCTTGGCCATGTGCCCACAGCCACATTCAGGGTCCCTTGCCCTTGAAGATGCCTTTATTGATAGTTCCTGCAGGTTGCTGGCTATAGCATACCCCTTATACAGCCCGATAAACTGTGAGCATAAATGCCTGCAAGTTCTCTTCCTCTCTGGTGCCCTGGACCAACCACAGCCTACTAGTGTGGGAGCCTAGTAGCTTCCTTAGTTCACAGCCTTAAAGCCTGACCAGCCTCTGACACTTTGTCGGCAGCCAGATGCCCTGGGCAACAGGCAAAGTGTGGAACCTCCTTGCCCTGAGACTTTATCCCACTTCTGGGAACACTTCCTAAAGTAGTGTTCTCAAATTCTCAAGTCAGGATCTGCTTCTGGGGAACTGGTTATGGCCATCCTGCCTTTATTGCTTTTAGATGTGAATCTGGAGGGGTACCATGTACTGATAGATACCTGGGCCTTTGACCCACAAAGAATACCTGTGGCTTCCTTGCATTGGCTTGGCAGTTTTCGGGCCAGAGAGGTTGCTCAGGAGGATTGGGGACATGTTTTTCAAGCAGATACCCTGAGTTCAGTGTATAGTACTGCATAGTCCTCTGGCACTACCAGAAATAAACCTCTACACCCCCCCCCAATCACTCTTCAGGGGAAATTCCTGAGTACCACCATGTGGCCCCCAAATAAAAAATTGAAATTCAAGAAGAAAAGGGCAGTTCTCACTTGCAAGGTTGAGTGCATAACAGAAGGAAATGGTGTGACATATGATCCTATCCTGCTGCTCCTGGGTCACACCTGTCTGCCTTCTTGATTCTGATGTCAAGAAGCCCAAGACTTTACTTGTTGTCTTTAAGCCATAAGACACAACAATCTTCAGATAAATAGAAAATTTGCTCTAGACATGAACACATGAAACACCTAGGAGAAGAATAGTCTATTTGATTTTTCTGGAATAAGTGAACAAAATATTCCATTAAAAATACACAAAGGGGACCTAGAGCAATAGTATAGCCATATTATAGCAAAAGTATATAGCACACAGTAGATCCAAGTTAGATCCCTGGCATCCCATATGGTCTACCAAGCCTGCTAGGAGTGATTCCTGAGCACAGAGACAGTAAGTAACCCCAGAGCACAGACTATGGCCAAAATACAGAAACAAAAATAAAATATACACTAAGCGTGAAGACACCCTGAGTTGTTACCCTAGCTTGGCCATTGAAAATAGTGCTACAGAGAACCCAGGAGACTGTACATTTTTGTAATCAGTGTTCTTCAGCCTGATACCTGGGAGTGAAATTGTTGTCCCTCTATCTACTAGGGTCAGTTAAAAAGAAGCCAGATTCTGTGGCTTGTTCAGGGTGCATGACAGTCCAAACAGACCCAAATAAAAGGATAAGCCATTTATTAAATACAATTGTGCTTTCTCACACTGGCTTCAGCCACATAAGCCATTGTTTATATTGGTAGATACATCAAAGATAGTTCCGAGGTACACCAAAAATGAACAGATAGTTAGAGAGCAAACACAAGATATTTACATAGCTGTGGTCACAAGGTGATGTGCAATGAGTAAGCATCATTAATATCTAACATTGATGTTAATGTAATCTACTATTCGTTTCCTGCCTGGATATATATTTGCAGATCAGATTGTCTATGCTAAATTTCTATTACTCAGCCTTGTGGGGTTTTTTTTTATTAAGGACGTGATTTTCTACAGAATTGCTTTGTTAGCTAATAGACACACACCCCAGCATCATATTGCCACACCTGGCAAAATAGGGAACTTCACTGCCCTTCCCTTGCTTGACAATTGTCACATTCCCTTACCTTCCTCCATGACTTAGTAACTTAAAAGATAGTCTATGAGTAAAAGTTCCACAGATAGACTCTTTCCAACAAATCCATTAAGGGAAGTAATAAATAAAGTACATATAACGATAAAATTTAAGAAGTATGCATGAAAAGAGAGAACACTTTGGCACCTACAAAAATACTTCTCAGAGGAAGTGACATTTCCATTAATGTCAGTATTTAAAACCAAAGTAATTAAAGTGGCATGATTACAGCTACTAACGATGAACAAGACATGAGAAGCAAACATTTGGTGGGCACTACAGAGTATCAAGGCAAGCAAACAAACAGTAACTGAAGCACTAAAGAAAGGGGAGCCTAAGATGTAAGCTTGTCTATAGAGAGCACCTCCACATGAACTCATAGCCCAAACAACTGTGCTCTTGTGCTGAGGCAATGGAGATCACAGTTTGGAGCTGCCCAAGTGACTAAAACTTAAAGGGCAAAGTCCCAGAGTGATTCTGAGGCCCACAATTTGCCCAAATTATCCTCTTAAGTGATCATTTACATATCTTCTTGTATAAGGATAAGCCTGTTTATCCTTATGTGGACTTATTTGGGCTGCCTCCTACGTTATCTATGCATAGAGTGAGACTCCAGGACCCCAAGAGAAACTAACATCTGGCAGGCTATCAAATTAATCAGGAGCTACAACAGTTCCATGATGAGAGGAAGGCAGGTGGAATTGTTCAAGCTTGACCATTGTGGAGGGTCCTTGATAAACACCCAGATACTTGGCAGATACTCCTAGGCAATGGAGTAGGGCAGAGAAAATGCTCTAAGATTAAGAATTAAAATATATCTACCTTAATTAATTTTAAAAATCAAGGCAACATAGGACCAAGATGTCCAATTGGTGTTTTACCTATCAAAAAATAAAGTTACCATATTTTCCGGCGTATAAGACGACTCCCTAATTTTGCAGTTAAAACAGGTTTAGGCCTATATTCGATTATCAGACAGAATGTTCCTGTGCTGCAACTGTATGTACCACAGTGAGCCAATCACAGCAAGCAAAGGTTCAAAGGTTATACTGTAATAGACTTTCTCTCTGATTCTGGCCAATCTGAGCAGGCTTTTGACAGTGTAGATTTGGGTCCAGAACATTGTCTAATTTGCATGCATCAAAAGCCTGCTTGGATTGGCTGAGTTAGAGAGGCGGTCTGAGTAGCCTTGCAGTGATTGGTGCAGGATCGAGTTGGGAAATTCGTTTTGTGGCAATATTCAGACAATTTTTGTTTAGCAGCATATTGAAACATTTTTCGGGATATACTCGGCGTATAAGACGACTCCCGATTTTCAGTTGACTTTTTTTTTTTCAAAAGTCGTCTTATAGGCTGGAAAATACAGTACTTTTGGGGGAAGAATATCATTCATATTTTTACAAATTTTTCACCCACAGTAACCAGTATCCATCAAAAAATCAAAGGCCATAATAAAAAGGGGTGATTTTAAATAAATGCAAAAGAAATAAAAAGTTTGAACAGAATGACAGGTAATTCTGTTATTAAAATGTTAATTGGCACCTGGCAGTAGCACAGTGGGTAAGACATTTGCCTTGCACATGGCTGACTCTGGTTCAATCTTTATTACCCTGGTGGTCCCCAAGCACCAGCAGGCTGACCCCTGAGCAAAGAACCAGGTGTAACCCTTGAGCAAGCTGGGTGTGATCCAAAATCCAAAAATAAATGATAAAATAAAATCTAAATTGTAGATCCTGGACCAGAGAAGTAGTACATGTGTTAAGGTATCTGCCAGGTATGCAACTATCTCTAGTTTGATCCCCAACACTACATGATCTGAGCACCACTGGGTATGGCCCAAATTTTCCAAAATTAGTAAGTATACATACACACTACTCTAACTATTAACAACACCTTAAATATGTAATATAGTAAAAAAATTTTCAGCAGACTTGGAATCCATAATAAAAAGTTAACAGGTCCCAAAGCTTCCTTCTCCAAATATAACAATATCTACAATGAAGAAGTCAATAGAAGACTTTAATTTTATATTTTATACAATAGGCTTAATGAATATAGATGAGTAGAAATATACAAATTGATACATAGACTATTAAAAGGGATAGAAAATAGAGAAACAAATATAATAGCCATGTGGGGCATGGATAAGAAACCCAATATATGTATAATTAGAAACCGAGAAAGAAAAGAGATAAAGAGGATGGAATAGAGCCAACGATCAAAGCAAAACCATATGGCTCAGAAAATTTTCAATACTGATGAAGCCAATAAGTTATATCAAATCACAGATTCAAGAAGCTCAATGAATCCCAGAGTAAAATCCATGTAAACCACACTTAAGCCTATCTTAGTTTAATTGTTGAAATAGAGGCTCAGTTGTGTGTTTTCCGTTGTTGTCCAGTACAGATATCTCCCCTGAGGGGGAAATAGAACTAGTCACATATATGTGTCTTGGAGGAGAATAACTCAATAGAACAAAAGGAGTTCTGTTACATGTGAGAGAATTGGAACCGAGTGATGACTAAAGAAAAGTAGTGGAGGGCCCGGAGAGATGGCACAGCGGCGTTTGCCTTGCAAGCAGCCGATCCAGGACCAAAGGTAGTTGGTTTGAATCCCGGTGTCCCATATGGTCCCCCGTGCCTGCCAGGAGCTACTTCTGAGCAGACAGCCAGGAGTAACCCCTGAGCACCGCCGGGTGTGGCCCAAAAACCAAAAAAAAAAAAAAAAAAAAAAAAGAAAAGAAAAGTAGTGGAATTCAAAGAATAAATAGAGGTGTTGATGGCAAAAGAACTCAGCTACTGACAGTAAGTGCTATAGTTTGCATAAGAATGTGGTTGGAATCGAAAACTTGAAGTCATTCTATACATTTTGTTTTACATCCTGCTTTTTGAACTTAAGACATTGTGAAGGGTAAATACTGGTAGCTCCTCTAGCCCTTACCACTTTAGTGCATACAGCCAAGATTCCCATTGTTATGCTCTATATCTACTTGCCTGAAAACTCTCTCTGGCACTGTATTCACTTTGCCCATCTGTTGCTGGCTAGATGTGTCAGCGTATTATGGCTCCTCAGAGTAGTTCACAATAAATAATTGATGAAGACTGGTGTATAAAAAAACTCCAGTTTCTTTGCTTCTTAACTGATAGAACTCAGAGACTCCCCAAATTTCTCCAGTTGCCATTAGTGGCATATAGCTTGTTAACCCTTTACTGGGTTAACATCCATTTCTCACTTCCTCACTCTTTACTAGAGTTACCTTCACTTCCCAAAGTAACTCTTTTTGATTGGAATTTTTTCCTCAAGTCTTCTTCTTAATGAAATCTAAGCTAAGACAACATCTTTCCACCACAGATAAGAGGACATTGTGAATATGAAAGGAGTTGAATTCTATAAATATTAGAAAATTAAAGATATGGGGGCCGGGCGGTGGCGCTGGAGGTAAGGTGCCTGCCTTACCTGCGCTAGCCTAGGAGACGGACCGCGGTTCGATCCCCCGGCGTCCCATATGGTCCCCCAAGCCAGGAGCGACTTCTGAGCGCATATAGCCAGGAGTAACCCCTGAGCATCACCGGGTGTGGCCCAAAAACCCAAAAAAAAAAAAGAAAATTAAAGATATATAATCATTGCTGTGTTTTCTATGCAACTCATAGTGTTATTATTGTCAGTATTACCACTACATCCCTATTTTCAATAGCTCACCATTGATAATTCCTCATAATTTCCTCCTATCTAATTTCATTACAGAATAGTTTATTCACCAAGTCATTGGACATGGCCCATCATTCCCATTTTCTATAAACTACAGCAGGAATTTACCCTGAGCAATGGTTCTTATAATTTTAATCACATGTGAATTATACTTTTTCTGTAATCATTCTCCAAAACCTTCACACACTTTTCTCTTGCTCAGAGATGAGGCGTGCCTTATTAATTAAATGACAGTGTTATTACAGCCAGTAATTGATTACTCCTGCAATAATTAACATCTATCAAAATAATAGAGAAGGAGTTGTGTTACCCTTGATACAAATGACTTTGCTTCATGGGGTTTTGACCAAATTAAATAGAATCAAACTAACTAGTAGTTAGATTAAGTGAGAGTTCTTGTACTTATCTCATTCTTCTATGTGGTCAGGAATGGCTGAATATTCAGATTTCACTTTATAGTCTACATATTTTCCTAAGAAACCTCTTCCTTTCCAATGTAGATACAGTTATATAATTGTCCTTTGTAAGTTACTGCACAGTATTCTAATCAGACTACATTTGATATCCAACTATATTTGCATACAATAAACTAGTTCAAGAAGTCAAGACAATTAAATTTAATAATGATTCTACAGTCACTTAAAAAATTATAGACATAACCAACAGGCAGTTTGTGTGCAAAAAATAATCATAAAATCGGAATGGTGTCAGAGTTGGTCGATTGCTATCAATGTTGATTAATGTAAAGCCCAACAGTAATACAGGGAAGTGCTGAGCAGGCCAAAAAGGGTATCCAAGGGAAATGTTCTCATGAATAGTCAAATAGGTTGTCTCTCATAAATGGAAACACAATGGATTACATACAGATTAGTTAGAAGATGGATCATCCCCAAACAAAAGTTTACCATCAAATTATATTAACATTCAGAGCATCATGATGCCCAATAATGTAATAAGCTACATATGCAATGATCTTCATGACAGGTGTTGACTTTTGCAGAAACATAGACTCCTCAACATCTTTATTTCAACACAGAGCTGAAATATGGCTTAACCTTCGTCTTTCTTTAGACAGTTCTCTCACTCCACCCTGGTATGCAAAAATGTATTCAACTGCAACTCAGCAACTAACTGTACATTGGCTACAAGATACACATTGGCTACAACCAACTATTTACATACACAACACCAACTTAAATGCATTGGTTCTGGTCTCTGCTCTCTGGGATAATACTACTTTTCTGACTATTTTTCTAACTTAACCCATGGACACCTATAGAGTGATTTATGTTCAGTTAACCACATTCGAATGTGAGCCACTTATGATACACACTAGCAGCAACGGGTTCATCAGTAAGAGTATCCCCTTCCATCATGAAACCATCCTGGTTTGGAGGATAAGTGATTTTATATTATTGCTTTCACATTAAAGGATTCCAATGTATATTATTTTATATGTTCTTATTTATTTTATATATATTATTTATTTATATATTATTTTTATAAATAAAAAATTTGGAATCAGGGTTAGAGTGACAGTCCAGTGGGCAAGATGCTTTCCTTGCATGTGGCTCACCTGAGTTTGATCACTGGCATCCCATATGGTTCCACGTGACTGCCAGGAGTGATTCCTGTGAGCAGAGACAATAGTAAGCACTGAGCACTGCTGAGCACTGGTCCTCAAACAAAACACAACCAACAAAAAAATCTGCGTTGCCATGATCATCCTTGAACATCTCCAAATTTTCTTTGAAATGAGTTCTCAGATGTTAAGCTTGTACAACAGATGAAGAATAATGAGATTGCAAGATGTGAGAAAAGACAAGGGAAGGAGAGAAAGTGATGAAGAGAAGAGAGAGTTCTCACTATTAATTTTTACAATACAATGCTGTGACTCTATTTGTGAACATCTAGCACTCATACAAGGTATTTCTTTCCTGGCTACTGTGTAAATGACAATCTGCTTTTTGAGAAAGGAATGGATGACTGTAGTACCTTAATTTGGAACTAAAGGTGAAGCATCATTATGAAGCAAAAATGCTTCTGTACTTAAAATGTTCATTAATTTATTTTCCAAATTAATTCGGACAATATATTTACAGAGATGCTGATATATATGTACGTGTATATATGTATATATAGGATCATCATATACTGCTTTACTTAAAGAAAAACCAAATTGTTTAATGCAAACAACTCCTTAATTTCATCGTAGGTAGTATAAAAATCACACTATAGAAATATCAATTATGGTACATGGTACATGGTAAAAAAAATCCAGTTTACCTGCCTCAAAAGAATTTTTAAGTAACTGTCATTCAAAACCACAAATTATTTTAAAAGATTGGCTGAAATAAATACCTCTATGCCTAGATATATATCAGAAGAAAATTCACACATAGCCACATACATACATAACCAACCACCAATCTTCTGGGAGGGCAAAGTTTTCAAGTAACTTTGCCATCATACAAATTTTATGATTCATTAGAATTTTGAAATTATCTGTAGGCAAATGTTAATACAAACATTACAGCTTTAAGTATATCTAGTGAAAATGTGATCTTGTGTAGACATAAATTTATAAATGACCAAAATAGAAAAAGAAGAAAAACAGCTCACTAGCTAAACCAATTTAACACATAAAAATAATTTTTTACTTAGGAAATATGTGTTTATTAGCAGATACTTGGAAAACATAAATATAGCAAATAAGAAAATAAAATTTCTGCATTAATTTCAACAGTTAATGTTTTGGGTTTATCTGTGTATCTATGTAATTTTCACCCAAATAAAGAAATAATATAATCTAGAAATTTCTCTCTTTCATGACTCGCCCATATTTTGTTTGTTATTGATAGCTGTGGATACATAAAACATAATATCAGGAGTAGAGGGAGAGATAGTTATGACTGCAAGAAAGCTACAGAGGTGCTTGAGAGATAGTACAGTGGGTAGGGCAATAGCCTTACCAGCAGCCTGGGTTAAATCCCTAGCACCTTATATAGTCCTCCAAGACTGTCCGGACTAATCCTTGAGCAGAGTCAAGAATAAGCCAGGAGCACAATGGGGTGTGACCAAAAACAACAACAACAACAAGAAAAAGAATAAATATAGAGATAACACATCTAGTCCTAACAAAATAGTTTTTTTCAGAGAAAAACCAACCAGAATTTTAGAGATGCTTTTCTCAATGCCTATTATAAGATGAATGAGCACCCAGGTAGCATTGTCTGTGTTTTTCTTGCCATATTTGTACACCCTAGGAATGCCAATGCAATGTTGTATAGGAGATGTGTGAGCAGGGATTCTTGTCCTCTTTCCAGTCTCTGCAGGAAACCTTAAATCTCATCAATGTTCATATTTGCTGTGTGATCCACCAATACCACCTCCAATCCACCACAAGCAGCAAGGAAAAATGAATTATTTTCTTATACCTTTTTGAAATGTATTTTCATATATGGGATCAAATGTGTGTTAGCTCTGTGCTAGGCAAACTACCTACTGTATTCTGTCCCTCACCACCAAATTTCTACTGAAATTTCCATTATCAGATTGAACTGTAAATTTAACATTACAGCACTTCACTTAAGATGTGAGAATCTATAGGGATAGAATACTGAAGGCAACAAGATCAAAAAGGGAAATTGCATTCAAAGGAGCATTCTTGAGATTTACAGCAAACCTGTCACAAGAAACGCTCAAGGCCAGAAGGCAGTGGTGTGATATAGTGACAAAATTCAATGAAATTAATATTTTGCCTAGAATAGTGCACCCAGCCAGACTCACTTTCAGGTTTGAAGGAAGTATACATAGTTTCATGAATAAACAGAAAGTCAGAAACTTTGCATACTCAAAACCAGCCTTAAATGAAAAACTGAAAGGTCTACTTTAAGACAAGAAGATCAACAGGCACAACAAACTTCTACACAAAGGTGGCACTAAATTCCATGACAATTATCTCTTTCAACATCAATAGACCAAATTCACCAGTTAAGAGAAAGAGAGTGGCAAAATGAATCAAAAAACTGAAGCCAACATTCTGTTGCCTAAAAGAAAACACATCTAAATAGTCAGAACAAACATAGACTCAAAATAAAAGGCTGAAGGAAAATCATCCAAGCAAACAACTCCCTTAAAAAGTTGAAGTGGGGGTTGGAGCAGTGGCACAGAGTGTAAGGCATCTGCCTTGCACATGTTAGCCTAGGACAGACCACGGTTCAATCCCCCGGCGTCTCATATGGTCCCCCAAGCCAGGATCGATTTCTGAGTGCATAGCCAGGAGTAACCCCTGAGCGTCACTAGGTGTGTGTTCCCCCAAGAAAAACAAAATAAAAAACAAACAAACAAAAAAGCTGGAGTGGCCATATTAATATCAGATGACACAAACTTTAGACTCAGAAAAGTTATAAGGGACAAATATGGTCATTTCATACTAATCAAAGGATATGTACAGCAGGAAAAAAACACTTTCCTAAACATATATGTACCCAATGAGGAACCAGCAAAATATTTGATACAATTGTTAACAAATCTGAAAGAAGACATCAATAGCAACACAATAGGGCCCGGAGAGATAGCACAGCGGCGTTTGCCTTGCAAGCAGCCGATCCAGGACCAAAGGTGGTTGGTTTGAATCCCGGTGTCTCATATGGTCCCCCGTGCCTGCCAGGAGCTATTTCTGAGCAGACAGCCAGGAGTAACCCCTGAGCACCACCGGGTGTGGCCCAAAAACAAACAAAAAAAAATAGCAACACAATAATAGTGGGAGACCTCAAAACTACCCTGTCACCCCTTGATAGGTCAACAAGGCTGAACAACAAGATGTAAGAATCTTAGAATAATATCTGTTGGTCTCTTATTTTAATTTCTCATATGACTTTAGCTTATCATTTTTCAAAATAAAATATTTTTGCTTTAAAATGTATTTTATTTTATTGATTTCTAGAAGAGAGTGAGGATTTGGGCTACACCTAACAGTAGTTGGGGGCAATCCCTTGTTCTTTACTCAGCAGTGACTCCTAGCAGTACAAAGGGGACCATGTGTGGGACAGAGAATCAAACTGGGGTTGGCCACATTCAAGGCCTTACCACCTGTACTATCAACCAAGTTGTCTATTATATTTTAAATATGTTAAAATTAAAAATTTTAAAAGGATCTCTGAGTGCCACCAGGAGTCAAGAATAAGCACAGCTGGTTGTGACCCATGACAAATAAAATGGAAAAAAAAAGAAAAGTTATTTTCCATTCATGCAAATATTGGTCATCATTACTACTCCTTATTCCTCCCTTTGCAATCGAGATACAATTGATACCCTTTCTCTTTTAGCCTGAAGAAGTTTATTTTTAATTTCTTCCAGTATTCAAATTGTGATCTCAAAAAAATTTTTTTTATTTTGAAAAAATACTTTGGATAGAGAGATGTCTATGGAATTTTTTTCCTAAAGAGAGAAGTCTGGCTCATGCGTTTTCTATGAGCAAAGTACCCATGCCATTCCATTGTCTGTGGATCTGTCATATAATTGATAAGTCAACCGCAAGCTGTTTGTCACACTTTTCTCTTTACCTGTGGGTCTCAGTAGTTTGACTCTGAAGTATTGAGTTAAATTTCCTTTGCAGGTTGCCTTTTTAATGTTTATTGAGTTTCTGCTCTTGAAAAAGTAATGGTTTCTACATTTAAGGGATCAACCTTTTTTTGGGGGGGAGAAGAACAGTTTGGGGCTACAACCAGCAGTGCTCAGAAGCTATTCATGGCTTTGTGCTCAGGAGTAACAATAGAGTGCAAAGGGATTTGTATACAGTGTTGAGATTAGACTAGGATCCACCTCCTGTATATCTTTCAGGCCCTCAACCTTATTTATTTCTTATAATTATTTAAACACCGTGTTTACAAAGTTGTTCATAATGCAATTGGAGTTTTTTCACAGTTACAAAGTTGTTCATGATTGAGAGGCTGGAGAGATAGCATGGAGATAGGGCATTTGCCTTGCATGCAGAAAGATAGTGGTTCAAATCCTGGCATCCCATAGGGTCCCCCGAGCCTGTCAGGAATGATTTCTGAACATAGAGCCAGGAGTAACCCCTGAGCACTGCCAGGTGTGACCCCCCCCCAAAAAAAACAACAAAAAAAAGTTGTTCATGATTGAGTTTCAGCCATAAAATGTCTAGCACCCTTCACCAGTGAACAGTTCCTGCCACCAGTATCCCCATCCCACTCTGTCCCCCAGACCCTGGGACAGACATTCCTCCCTCTTCTTTTGCTTTTTCTTTCAGACACTGTGGTTTGCAATAATGTTGCTGAAGGGGTATCATGTATATCACTTCTCTCTTTTTTTTGAGTCTCATCAGCAATGCTCAGGTTCTTCACTAAGAAATCACTCCTTTTTTTTTCTTAGAACCCATAGATGAGTGAGAGTATTCTGTGTCTATCTCTCCCCCTCTGACTTATTTCACTCAGCATGATAAATTCCATGTACATCCATGTATAGGAAAATTTCATGACTTCATCTCTCTTGACAGCTGCATAATATTCCATTGAAAGACATCTTTGCAACAATCCTCAGAGACAAAGAGAGGAGGGCTGGAACTTCCAGTTCACTTCATGAAGCTCACCACAAAGAGTGGTGAGTGCAGTTAGAGAAATAACTACACTGAGAACTATCATAACCATGTGAATGAATGAATGTCTAGAGTACAGGTGGGGGTTGGGTGGAGGGAGATTTGGGATATTGGTGGTGGGAATGTTGCACTGGTGAAGGGGGTGTTCTTTACATGACTGAAACCTAATCACAATCATGTTTGTAATCAAGGTGTTTAAATAAAGATATTATAAAAATAATAAAATACAGTTTCTCTACCAAGTTCTTTTCACAAACTTAAAAAAAAATCACTCTGGCAGTGTTTATCAAATGATATGAAGTGTCAAGGATCAAACCTGAGTTGGTCACCTGCAAAGTGTGCTATTGCTCAAGCCCCTCAAGCTGATTTTTTCAAACCATTGTTATCCTTTCTCTTCATTCTTCTCCAACTCTAATGACAAAGATGTAAGATGGCTGGGGCCGGGCGGTGGCGCTAAAGGTAAGGTGCCTGCCTTGCCTGCGCTAGCCTTGGACGGACCGCGGTTCGATCCCCCGGTGTCCCATATGGTCCCCCAAGCCAGGAGCAACTTAACTTCTGAGCGCATAGCCAGGAGTAACCCCTGAGCGTTACCGGGTGTGGCTCAAAAACCAAAAAAAAAAAAAAAAAAAAAAAAAAAAAAGATGTAAGATGGCTTGAAAGCCACCGGCTTGTGAAGGCTGTTCATTTATCGTATCTTTTCAGTTGAGATTATTTCTATTAAATCACCATTAAAATTCATTATCCTTTCTTCTACCAATTGCAAGCTGCTGCTCTCCCTATTCAAAGAATCTTTCATTTATGCTCTAGTATTTTATAGCTTTAGAATTTTATTTGGCTCTTTTCTAATAATTTTTATTTCTCTGCCTTGGTTGTTCTATTTACTTATTTTAATATTTCATATTTAATATTTCAGTTTTGGGATGAATTTTAATAACTACCTCAAAGTTCCTGTCTTAGAGTCTTACTTCACTGCTTTCTTTTCTGACCTTAGAGCCTGTATTCATGCTATTTTGCACATCTTATCATCACTAAGAAATGGATGAGATATTATAGATGCTATTTGTTAGAGAATCTGGTCTCTACTATGAAATATTGTTGGTTTTCTTTTTACCAAGTAGTAAAATTTCTAGCTGATAGCCTTGATCTTGTAAAAGTATTAAGCTTTGTCAGAGTACATCTGGTTTTTATTCAAAGTTAGTCTTATAAGATTCCTGCCATGTGCTTTGCAAATGAGAGACATTTTTAAAGTCCTCTACTTGGTCCATGAGCAGATATAATCATCCCACTCAGAAGAGAACCTGAGGGCACAGCAGAGAAAAACTCTTTATGGCACACCAGCAAAGGTAGGCTGTCTCCACCAATAAAGGGCAGAGCCAGAGGAGTGCGGCCTCTGTATTTTGCTTCATGGCCATGTACAATTCTTCTAGCCAATGAACCCCACCTCTACATGTAGGAAAAAAGAATGGGTAAACAATATATGCCAACACCATACAAAGAAAATGAAGATGGCAGCTCTGATGACTCAAAAAGTGCCTTTCAGATAAGGAGCTTAAAGAAGAAATATAGAGAATCCTCAGAAATAAAAGAAAGCATGAATCAAGTTGAATGAACTACAAATAAAATCAAGTGATATGATGATAAAAATAAGAAAACTCCAAACTGAAGAAATAGGACAAAAAACCTCGGTAGATGAAATGAAAACCTCAGTAAAAAGCCTCTCCAACAGAGTAAAAGCACCTGAGCACAGAATCAGTGAGCTGGAAGATGAGATGCATAACAACTTCACACATCAGAAGAGATTGAAAAGAGGTTTAAAGCAATCAGACAGCAGAAAAAAAATCCTCAAAGAATGTGAACAGACGAAAATAAAAGTCTTTGATAAACTTAACAGAAACAAAATAAGAATTGTTGGAGTCCCAGAGACTCAGGAAGAAAATCCCAGGAAGAATCAACAGTTAAGGCCATCATTTCAGAGAAACTCCCAGAGCAAAAGACTGCATGCAACCAAATCCTCCATGCCCAAAGAGTACCAGCTAAAGGAGACCCCCCCCCAAAAAAAAGCACCACAAGACACATCCTAGTCACAATGATGAAACCCACAGATAGGAATAGAAATCTGAAAGCAGCAAGATCAAAAAGGGAAATCACATTCAAAGGATTATCCTTAAGATTTACAGCAGACCTGTCTCAAGAAACCCTCAAGACCAGAAGGCAGTGGTAGGATATAGTGGAAAAAAATCAACTAAATGAATGTTTCACCTAGAATATTGCACTCAGTCAGCCTAAGTTTCAGGACTGAAGGAAGTATACATATCTTCACAGATAAACAACAGCTCAGAAATTTTACAGACTCAAACCAGCCTTTAAAGGAAAACTTAAAGATCTAGACTAAGACAAGACAAACAGATACACCAAACTCCTAAATAAAGATGACACTAAATACCATGACAATCATTTCTCAACATAAATGGACTAAATACACCAGTTAAGAGACACAAAGTGGCAAAATGGATCAAAAAGCTGAATCCAACATACTTCTGCCTACAAAAAAATCACATCTGAATAGTTCCAAACAAATATAGACTCAAAATTAAAGGTTGGAAGATAATCATGCAAGCAAACAACTCCCCTAAAAAAGCTGAACTGGCCATATTAATATCAAATGGCACAAACTTTAGACTCAGAAAAGTTATAAGGAAAAAAGCCAGACATTTCATAATAATCAAAGGATATGTAAAACAGGAAGATATCACTCTCCTGAACAAACAAGCACACAATGAGAGACCAGCAAAATATTTTAAACATTTGTTGACAAATCTGAAAGAAGACATTAATAGCAACAAAACAATAGTGGGAGACCTCAACACCACCCTGTCACTCCTTGATAGGTCAACCAGGCTGAAACCCAAAAAGAATATACTAGCTCTGAAGGGAGAAATGGAAGAAAGTGGACTAGTAGTTATATACAGGAACTCCATCCTCAAAACACTAGATGCACATTCTTCTCCAATGCACATGGGTCATTCTCCAGGTTAGACCACGTGTTGGCCCACAAAAATACATCCATAAAATCAAGAAGATTGAAATTGTACAGACTACATTCTCCTATCACAGTGTGCTAAAATTAGAAGTGAACTACAAAGGGACACAGAAGAAAAACTTTAACAACTGGAAATTAAATAGAACCAGTTGAACAGATATAAAATCAAAGAGGAAATCAAAGATTCCTAGAAACAAATTACAACGAAGACACAAATTATCAGAATTTCTGGGACACAGCAAAAGTGGTACTAAGAGGAAAATATAAAGCTTTGAAAGCACACATCAGGAAGGTAGAAAAGGCCTAAAATAGCTTAATGACACATGAGAAATTTATCAAGAAAAGGCTCCAAAAATAGGTAGGCAGAAGAAAATTAAGAAATCAACGAAGTGAAAATCCAAAATACAATCCAAAAGATCAATGCAATGCAAAAGTTGATTGATAAATGACTAGGAATACTCAAAGATAAAGGTAAGAATCTTAATAAACCTGATTAGAAATGAAAAGGGGAGATCACTACAAATAATACAGAGATTAAAAGGGTAATCAGGGACTAACTTGATAAACCCTATGCCACAAATCATGATAACCTGAAAGAAATGTATAAAGTCTTGGAATCTTATAATCTTCCATGGTTGAACCAGGATGATCTAGCATATCTAAACAGACCATCACTATTTTTAAGTATCTTTATTTGGGGCTGGTGTGGTGGCGCTAGAGGTAAGGTGTCTGCCTTGCCAGCGCTAGCCTAGGACAGACCGCGATTCGATCCCCCGGTGTCCCATATAGTCCCCCAAGCCAGGAGAGACTTCTGAGTGCATAGCCAGGAGTAACCCCTGAGCATCACAGGATGTGGCCCAAAAACCAAAAAAAAAAGTATCTTTATTTAATCACCTTGATTACAAACAAGTTTGTAGTTGGATTTTAGTTATAGAAAATAAACCCCCTTCCCCAGTGCAAAATTCCCACCAACAATTGAGGAAATTAAATAGGTAATCAAAAATCTTCAGTAAAACAAAAGCCCAGGCCCAGATGGATTCATTAATGAATTCTTTCAAATCTTTCTTTTTTAAAATAATATTTTTATTTAAACACGTTGCTTACAAACATGATTGTGGTTGGGTTTCAGTCATATAAGAGGACAACCCCTATTACTAGTGTAACATTCCCACCACCAATGTCCCAAATATCCCTCCTCCCCCCCCCAGCCCCACCTGTACTCTAGACAGGCTTTCTATTTTCCTCATACATTCTCATTGTTAGGATAGTTCGCAATGTAGTTATTTCTCTAACTAAACTCATCACTCTTTTTAGTGAGTTTCATGAAGTGTCTCTGAAAATTATTGCAAGAATGTCTTTCATTTTTCTTAAAACCCATAGATGAGTGAGACCATTGTACATCTTTCTCTCTCTCTCTCTCTGACTTATTTCACTCAGCATAATAGATTCCATGTACAACCATGTATAGGAATATTTTATGACTTCATCTCTCCTGATGGCTGTATAATATTCCATTGTGTATATGTACCACAGTTTCCTTAGCCATTCATCTGTTGAAGGGCATCTTGGTTGTTTCCAAAGTCTTGCTATGGTAAATAGTGCTGCAATGAATATAGGTGTAAGAAAGGGATTTTTGTATTGTATTTTTGTGTTCCTAGGGTATATTCCTAGGAGTGGTATAATAGCTGGATTGTATGGGAGCTCAATTTTCAGTTTTTGGAGAAATCTCCATATTGCTTTCCAGAAAGGTAGAACTAGACGGCATTCCCACCAGCAGTGGATAAGAGTTCCTTCCTCTCCACATCCCTGCCAACACTGCCTGTTCTCATTCTTTGTGATGTCTGCCAATCTCTGTGGTGTGAGGTGGTATCTCATAGTTGTTTTGATTTTCATCTCCCTGATGATTAGTGATGTGGAGCATTTTACCAATCCTTTTCAGTTTTTTCATGAAGTTGAAGAAACAGAAATACTCTCAAATAGTTTTTATGAAGCTAACATCACCCTGACACCAAAACCAGACAGAGATGCTGCAATAAAAGAAAACTACAGATCAATATCTATGATAAACACAGATGCAAAGATCCTCAACAAAATCCTGGCAATTGGAATCCAACACCTCATCGAGAATTGACCAAGTAGGTTTCATTCCAGGAATGAAAAGATGGTTTAACATATGTAAATGAATTAATATACTATATCAAAAAAGGAAAAATAAAAACTATATGATCATATTAATAGATGCAGAGAAATCGTTCAGTAAGGCCCAACACTCATCCATGATAAAAACTCACAAAAAGATAGGAATGGAAAAAAAAGATGGGAATGGAAGGAAGTTTTCTAAACATAGACAAGGCCATCTACCACAAGCCAATGGCAAATATTATTCTCAATGAAGATATACTAAAAGATTTTCCTCTACAATCTGGTACAAGATAAGGCTTCCCCCTCTCACCACACCAATTCAACATAGTGGTGGAAGTTTTTGTCATAGCAATTAGGCAAGGAAATATATCAAGGACATCAAGATAGAAGGAAGAAGTCAAGCTCTCACTGTTCTCAGATGACATGACAATATATTTAGAAAACTCTAAAGATTCTACAAAATAGTTTCTAGAAACAATAGATTCATATAGCAAAGTGGAAGCCTACTAAATTAACACACAAAAATCAATGGCTTCTTATACAACAATAATGATAGAAAAGAAATGGACGTTTAAAAACAATCCCATTTACATTAATGCCACACAAATTGAAATATCTTGGAGTCAACTTAACTAAAGAGGGGAAGGACCTATACAAAGAAAACTACAAAACAGTGCTGCAAGCAATTAAAGAGAACACGAAGAAATGGAGACATATATATACCCTCTTCATGGACTGGGAGGATTAACATCATTAAAATGGCTATACTCCCCAAAGCACTGTACAAATTTAATGCAATACCTCTAAGAATACTCATGACACTCTTCAAAGATGTGGGTCAAACACTCCTGATTTTCATTTTCAACAATAAATATCCACGAATATCTAGAGCAACCCCTAGGAAAAATATATAGGAGGCATCACTTTCCCCAACTTTAAATTGTATTACAAAGCAATAGCCATTAAAACATCGTGGCATTGGAATATACAGACCCTTAGATCAGTGGAATAGACTTGAGCATTTAGAGAATGTTTCCCAGGCATACAATCAATTAGTATTTGATATAGGGGCAAAAAATGAAAAATGGATAAACACTTGTGGTCAGCCACACTTAAAAAAAGTGAACTTGGGCCCAGAGAAATAGCACAGCGGCGTTTGCCTTGCAAGCAGTCAATCCAGGACCTAAGGTGGTTGGTTCAAATCCCGGTGTCCCATATCATCCCCCATGCCTGCCAGGAGCTATTTCTGAGCAGACAGCCAGGAGTAACCCCTGAGTACCGCCAGGTGTGGCCCAAAAAGCCAAAAAAGGTGAACTTGGGCCTCCACCCTATTAGCCTATTAGCCTTAATTTCCATCCTTTTATTCTAAGTCTGTGCCTGTCCTGCATTAGTAGATGTGTTTCTTGCAAGCAGCAGAAGTCCGGTTTATGTTTTCTAATCCAGTTCTCTAGTATATGTCTTTTAATGGGAGAGTTTAGACCATTAACATTTAGGGATATTATTAACAGAGAGGACTGTTGTGTAGTTGTGTTGTGTAGGGTTGTTGTTGCTGTTATAATTGGGGATTTGGATTGTGTAATTCATCTCTGAGTAGGTCATTTAAAATTGGTTTTGTTTGCGCAAATATTGCTAGATCGTTTTTATTTGAGAATGATTTTAGTCTTCCTTCCCATATGAATGAGAGTTTTGCTGAGTATTGGACCCTAGGTTGGAAATTTCTTTCATTCAGTCGTTTAAATATGTCATTCCACTGTCTTCTTGCTTGAATTATTTCAAATGGGAGATCTGGTTTGATTCTTATGTCCCTTCCTTTGTACTTGAGACATTTTCTCCCTTATGGCTTTTAAGAGTTCATCTTTCTCTTTGTTTTTTGCCATTTGGATTACTATATGTCTTGGTGTTGGCTTATTAGGGTCTATTTTATTAGGGACTCTTTTTACTTCCTGGAATTGCATCGAGGTCTCTTTCCAGAGGGTTGGAAAATGTTCTGCTATTATTTCCCTGACCACTTGTTCTTCCCCTTTCCCTGTTTCCTCCCCTTCTGGTATACCTACAATTCTTAGATTATTTCTTTTGTTTTTGTTTATTAAATACTGGACTTTCTCTTCCAGTGCTTTGCCTTTTGTTTCCTTGTTGGTTTCCTGGATGGTTTTTGATTGCATTTTTTCTTTGAGTTGTTCTATACGCTTTTCCAGCTCTGAGAATCTACGTGTATAGCTTTTTACATTATTTATTATTTCCTTAAATTCCATTTGTATGGAATTTCTTATATTCTGTAGCAGTTCTTCTCTTAGTTGGTTGATTTTTTTATCCGTGGTTTTCTTGTACTCGCTGGCTAGTGCTTCTTTCATTTCACTTACCATGATTTGCATTTCTTTTTTCATGGTTGCTTTCAGATCTTCATCTCTTGATCTGTTTGTTTTGGTGGACTTGGAAACTTGTTTGTGTTTCCTTCCATATCTCCAGATGTTAGGGTCTTCCTTGGTTTACCCATATTTCTTTGCAGTTCTTGTTGTTGCCTGGTTTACAGGGCCTTTCGATTAGAGCACGCTTTTGCCACCTGCCTTGTTTGATATAGGTATTTCTGGTTTGTTTGGTATTTTGCTTCCAATTTTATGGGCTCTTAATTATTTAAGAAATTTGGGTGTTAGGTCTGAGCTGGCTAGACCTATATGTTGTATTAGGCTATATTCATGCGGTCAGTGTGAGCGTGGGTGGGCAGGGCTTCCCTACCTGAAGCAGGCGGGAAAAACCAGGCTAAAGGGGGCTGGGGCCGTTCGCACGGTCGACGTGGGTGTGCCTGAGCATATATAGTTTTATTTCTATTTTTAATATTTTTTGGAAGTGTGACCTGTTCTGTTTTCTTCTCTTTCCACACCTAAATGCACTGATAATATAACATAGCACCATTTCCCCCTGCAAAGACACACTAAAAAAGGGGGAAATATTATGTATAAAAACGAGCTCTTATCTACTAGGGATAAGAACTCATACTTGTTTACAATACAGGAACAGCTCCCACCCTGAAAATATGTCACATGGACCCAACTTGGACCCCAGGTGATTAGACATCATTTGTCCAGCCTTGAACCCTGGATCCCAGACATAGAAATGACACAGTTCTTCACAACAGCTACAGGAAACAAATACCATCTGGGACATACTGCTGGGCCACCATCAAGTGCCAGCTCTAAAATGATATCCTGACAACGAGAAAAATGCAAACAATTTGACTAAGGAGCAGATTATACTACCCCACCAGCTAATGATAAGACAAAATCAGAAGACTTGTCACCCTTGGTCTGTCCAAAAGCCAAGATTGCGATCTACAGATGACTGGCTGATAGAACCATGACCAGACTGTATGTATCCTGGAACCAATAAAAAAAAGCCCTAGTCAGAGTGTGAGCTATGGCCTGCACAACAACCATGATCTCCAGTTCCAAAGGTCTGTCTGAGAAAATTGCAACAGAATGGGTCTTCTGGAAACATCCTAGGATCAATGCAAAGACCAAGACCACCAACCACAGAAGACGGATTAAAATGACACTGAGGGAGCAGAACTTCTAGAACCACAAAGAAAGACTTCATCATAAGTTCCACCCCTTGACTTGTGTAGATACCGAGACCTTTAGATACAGAGGTCTGATTTTATCACCCAGGATGGAGCAGAAGTCTTCCAAACAGCACAAAAGCACCAAGGGAAGAGTAAATGAACCTGTACAGAGTCTATAGTTAATCCCATGACAATATACTCCAAGGATGGAGAAACCCTGTAGCTCTTAGGCCAAGGGAATTCCTTTTTGAATGACCCCAATATTTACTGTGCCTGTGAAGGAGGGGAAAGAAAGCACAAAACAATTTTTCTCCTTTTTTATTTATCTATCTAGTTTTTGTCGTTTTCATTGTTTTGATGTGGTTATTGAAGTTGTTGTCTCCATTTATATTTATATATTTATTTTCTTCCTTTCCTTTCTTTCTTTATGTGCTCTGCCATGGTTTTATTTCAAGATCATGGCTTTTATATGGTGCTTACCTTTATTGTCGGAGTGCTCACTGGATATTTTATTTGTCACTTCTTTTTGTACTGTTGGGGTGATTCACCTTTTTCCCCTTCGTCTCTCAAACCATTTATGAGAGCCTCTAGAAAAACTCCGCCCATTTTTGGCATATTTGATTTTTACCCCAGTTTATTACTTTTCTCTTCTTCAAACAAAACCATGTAAATTTATCTATCTAGTCCCGCCTCCAGTTACAGGAGGAAATAAGGGAGCTACCAAGACCAAACAGGTGTAAGACCACTAAGTAGCAAGTTAGGCACAGAGGAGACCACGTATTCTTGCAGCCCCAAGGGTGAGGGAGTGTTGCAAGTCAGCCCCTGAAGAGGTTGACTGATGGAGGGATGGAGGATGAGGTCTTTCCCCTCCAGCTTGGAGCACTCATCTGCCACCCTGTCCAGCTGACGGTTCTGAGGTGAACCGGCGGGTAAACAGCTCACAGACAGTCAGGCTTGTGGAAATTTTAGCTTTATTCGGTGGACAAAACTGAAGTCCAAAGACTCAGCCTCAGTTCCAGCCAAAAGCCTCTTGCCTTCCACAGACCCTTGGTTTTATCCCCAGAAGCAGGTACCACCCAATGGTGGGATCAGATACCACCCAATGTTGGAAGCAGAATCAGGTACCACCCTAGGGTGGGGGCAGAATGCCAGGTCACACCCTAGGGTAGGGCACAACCACAGATCAGGGTAGGGTCAGTAACAAAATAATCCCCTAAAATATTTACATACACAACAAGGGAGGAAGATATGGGAGGTAGGATGGGAATAGAGTATAGAGAGAACAATTCGGTATTGGGAATCCCCCTGATATTAAGTTAACATGTACCTAAAATATTATTGTCAATAATATGTAAGCCACTATGATCAAAATAAAAATTATATTTAAAAAAGTGAACTTGGACCTCCATATAATACCATGCACAAAAGTCAAATCCAAATGGATTAAATACCTTGATATCAGACCTGACACCATCAGGTATATAGAACAACACATACATGAAACACTCCATGACCCTGAGACTAAAGGCAGCTTCAAGGAGGAAACATCACTCTCCAAACAAGTGAAAGCTTAGATAAGGGTAGGGGACTATATTAAGCTGAGAAGCTTCTGTACCTCAAAGGAAATAGTATCTAGGATACAAGAGCCACCCACAGAATTGGAAAAACTATTCATCGAATACCCATTAGATAAGAGGCTAATATCAGCTATACAAGTTACTAACAGAACTTAATAAGAAAAAATCATCTAACCCCATCATGAAATAAAATGAATAGACACTCAAAGAGGAAATACAAACAGCCAAAAGGCACATGAAAAAATGCTCCACATCATTAATCATCAGTGAGGTGTAAATCAAAACAACAATTAGGTACCATCTCATGCCTCAGAGACTGGCACACATCACAAAGAACAAGAACAATCAGTCCTGGTGGGGATGTGGGGAGAAAGGAAGTCTCATTCACTGCTGGTAAAATTGTCATCTTGTCCATCCTTTATGGAAAACAATATGGATATTCCTCATAAAACTGAGCATTGAGCTCCCATATGATCTATATATACCACTCCTAGGGTAAGGAACAAAAAATACAATACAAAAAATGCCTACTGCACACCTATATTAATTGCAGTTCTGATTAAAAGAGCCATACTCTAGAAACAACCCAGATGCCTTTCAAGAGATGAATAGCTAAAGAAACTGTGGTACATATACACAATGGAATATTATGCAGCCGTCAAGAGAGATAAAGCCGTGAAGTTTTCCTACACATGGGTAGTCAGAAAAACTATTATGCTGAGTGAAATAAATTTGAGGGAGAGAGATATATAATAGTCTGACTCATCTATAGGCTTTGAGGGAAAATAATAAAAGATATTACTGTAATAATACCCAAGAGATAATAGAGATGATGTCTGGAAGGACTGGCTATGAGGTTTACCACAAAGAGTGGTGAGTTCAGATAGAGAAATAACTACACTGACAACTATAATGACAATGGTAGTGAGTGAGAAAAATAAAATGTCTATTTCAAATACAGGTAGGGAGTGTGGGAGGGTGGAGATGGGGGCATTGGTGGAGGGAAGATTGCATGGTGAAGGGGAATATTTATAACTGAAACCCAACTGCAAATGTTTGTAATCATGGTGCTTAAATATAATTAAAAAATAAAGTTAACCTTACTATTCATGTTTTAGTCCTTTGACATTGTGTTAACATCCTAGGCGTGGCTTTTCTGGAGCTGCATTGGAAATACAAAGGAATTGTCAAACCCAAATATACATATACATATGTGTGTGTAATTTGGAAGGACTCCAAGTTCAAACTCTCTCCAGTGGTGGATAGAAGCCTAATTTCTGCCCAGATTATTTAATTTTTCTGGCTATATGTTCTCCTGGTGTTTTTGAGTACTCCTTGGTACATATTTAATTTAAAAATCAATCTACATATTTTTGTTTGTTTGAGGCACCCCGCTGGTGCTCAGGGGTTACTCCTGGCTCTATGCTTAGAGGTAATTCTTGATAGTTCTCAAGGGACCATATGGGATGCCAGGGATTAAACCTGGGTTGGCCACATATAAGGAAAATGCCCTACCTGCTATGCTATGGCTCCGGCCCCAACCTACATGTTCTTATGTGGACTATTCTTGGCAGTGCTTAGACCTGGTGGTGTTCTATAGCCACAACTGGTGTTTTTCAGAGTACCATATGGTGCTGGGGATGGAGCCCAGTGCCTTCTATGTGCCAGGCATGTGCTCTTCACTTGACCCACATCATCAGCCCCTCAACCAAGTGTAAGAGAGATTATCTGAGCATGTATGCATTTATGGCATGCACAGAGAGTTTTTGAGGGAAGTCATCTCTGTGAGTTCCTCCTTTTGCAAATTACAAATTACAAATTACAAATTACAGCCACTCTTGCATCTCCTGATTGCAATCTTCTGACACTGGTATTCATATTGATGTTGGCTTTCTCTATAGGTTTATCCACAGACTAGCAAATGCCTTCAGAGAAATGATGATATATATTTGAATCTTTGCCAGAGAGAAGAAAGTTCCCTTCTTCAAGAGCCGAAGCCAATTTCTACATCCTTTTGTTCATTCTTGAATGTTGGTGATTAATATGTATATGAATGTTAAATCCAATAACCTCCTATTGCCATCACTGAAACTAGAAATTCTCTATCCATACTGTTGAGCAACTTGCTTGCTCATTTAACAATTTAGCTTGACCATTTTCATAGTTAATATTTTCTTCTACAATATAAAATGTTCAATTCTAGCATCATTTTTTTCCAAATCAACCCTATTTCATTTATGTCTGAATGATGAAATCTGCTCAGATACATAACTTTCATTTTCTCATCAGATGATGACAACTGTCTTCTTGGGGGGCACCATTAAGAGGTGCAGAAAAATTAAGTAACCTTTGGTGACAATTTAGAACTTCACAGATGATTCCACAGAGAGTTCAAATTATGTGTGATTTCTCTTTTTTTAGCTGTAGCTTAAATGATTATTCACCAAAACTATGAGTTAGGCTCCAAAAGGAACCCTTCTTTCCAAAGGAGAAAGAATACTGTGTGCACCTTTCAGAGCTTTTCCATTCCTTGGTATGTACTCCCTTTACCCACCAGGGAGCTCCAGGGAAAGATGTAGGGAGAAAACTTTGACACTAATGAAAACCCTTTTCCACACAGTGAAACTTGCCATTCCTTTCTGTTTCAGATACACTTTATGATTTATAAACACGGAGGAACTAGAAGGCTTGACAGAATGTGCTAAATCTTTGGGGAAGCTCTTCATATATAATACTGACTGTTAGACACCCTATCTATTAAGAGACAAACCAGGGTGCTTTGCTTAATACACTTTTTGCCAGCTCTCACCACTTAGAGTAGATAAAAACTTCAAGCATAGTTATCAGGTCTCATAAGATTTATATTCTGGGTTGTTTTTATAATTCCGGAGTTTTCTAGGCAGTTTCATCTCTCAGAATAAAGATCTCTTTTACAGTTCATGCCTGTGTTTATTATTCACCATAGAGAGTAAATAGCTGAAATGAAATGACTATTAAATGAGGTTTCTCTTGAGTCATCAGAATGTGGAACACAGCTTTTCCTGAGTTACCAATTCTGCTATTGGGGTTTCAGAAGTGAAATTGTAATTGTCTTTGCTCAGGACACCTGAGCCCCCACATTAATAATCTAGGCATACTGGAAAATACAACATTTGACAGGCCCCAGATCGTTAAATACTCAGCACCAGAGTCGGCATGGATTGCCCTGCAGCTCTGAGTCACCAGGTTAGAAATAATGCTAGAAAATTCTAGCAGTCTGGTAAATTCTTCCTTACTTAGCTGCATAGGCTGAGAGGTTTGACTAAACATGGCCACCTAGAGCTGAGGTGGCTAAATTGCAGGCAAACTGGTCACTTCGTTTTGTTCTGTTTAAAGGAGCAAAACCATTTGCTTTGGATCTTCAAACTTCAAGTTATCACCAGTGAAGATAATCACATATATGTCTGGTGAATAGTAGGTTGGTTTGTATATTGCAGTTTTCTGAAGTTGTAGTCAAAGATCTATAGTTCTAGGAGTTTTCCAACCCCGTTCTTTGAATGTGTCTTGATACTTTTTGCATTTGTTGGGTTTTTTTGTTTTTTGTTTTTTTGTTTTTTGTTTTTGTTTTGTTTTTGGCAAGGGGTAGGAGTAGACACCCAGTGGTGCTCAGGGGTTACTCCTGGCTCTGCACTCAAGAATCACTCCTGGAAGGCTCAGGTACCATATGGGATTCCTGATTCAAACCCAGATTGGCTGCATGCAAGGCAAGCACCCTAGCTGCAATAATATCACTCCTGCCCCAGAGGCTTGATTGATCTAGATTGATCAGATTTGTTGATCTAGATTTGCTCAGCAATAAGAAACAGGCTGAAATAAAAAAGAGAAGTGAAAGAACATGTCAAAGAACATTTTGACCAAAGACAAAATGCAATGAATTGCTCATGAGATGTAAGGCTAGCCAAAAAGGATTGGAAAAGAAGGCCACTCTAGAAGAGACAGTGATATCTGACTGAGTCAAGTAGAACCTCTGGGTCAATAAAAATAGATGAAAGTTTTACTTACAATGTAATCAGTGATCCCACATGTGTTACAATCGAGATAAAATCCTAAGTGATGGTTCTGAAAAAAGATAAAAGTCAAGCTTGAATCTTAAAAATCAGTTCAATCTAAGTGTTGGGCCATGGCAAGAGTATGCCTTTCATTGCTCCATAATTGTGTGCCAAAATATGATAGAGGCAAGGAAGGAATGACCTCCAGTTCCAATAAGTTTCTGAGCTATAAGTGGGTTTACAGTGTAAAATTATATAGCTATCAAAGAAGAGTCTGGAAGAAAATTCTCTTCCTAATGAGGTTTTTCAGGAAATCTAACTGTGGAGCCAGAGTGGTAGCACAAGGGGTAGGGTGTTTGCCTTGTGTGTGCTAACCTAGAACAGACCACAGTTCGATCCCCTGGTATCCTATATGGTCCCCCAAGTCAAAAGTGATTTTTTTGGATTTTTGGGCCACATCCAGTGACGCTCAGGGGTTACTTCTGGGTATGCACTCAGAAATCGCCCCTGGCTTGGGGGATCATATGGGACACTGGGGGATCAAACCAGGGTTCGTCCTAGGCTAGCACCAGCAAGGCAGATGCCTTACCACTACGCAACACTGTGCCGGCCCTGCCAGGAGCGATTTCACAGCACATAGCCAAAAGTAACTCCTGAGCATCACCAGGTGTGGCCCAAAAACCAAACAAAATAAGGAAATCTAACTGTGAACCAGGTTTAGATGGTATTTCATTTTTCTATTTTTATTTCTTTTTGTTTTGTTTTCTAGGCCACAGCTAGAGGAATTTGGGGGTTACTCCACTTAGGAATTATTCCTTGTGGACTCAGGGCACCATATGGGATGCTGTGATTGAATCCAGGTAGACCATGTGCAAAGCAAATGCCCTATCACCTGTACTATCACCTTGAACCCCTATTTCTTATTTTTACAGGTAAAAGCCATCACCTTATTTATCCCCTCATTATGTCTCACTTACTTCATCCTGTGCCCCATCCCATCATAGGAAATCTTAATTTTGATAATGTCTACTGTTTATTTTGTCTGTTAACCTTATATTCATTTTTTTTTTGTTTTTTGGGTCATACCTGGCAGCGCTCAGGGGTCACTCCTGGCCCTATGCTCAGAAATTGCTCCTGGCAGGCTCGGGGGACCATAAGGGATGCTGGGATTCGAACCAATGACCTTCTGTATAAAAGGCAAATGCCTTACCTCCATGCTATCTCTCTGGCCCTCAACCTCATATCCTTATATTGCATGTTTACATGAAATTATCTAACTCTTGCCTTTTCCTCTGATTTACTTTGCTTGAAATAGTTCCCTGAACTCCTTATCTTTGATGGTAAATTGTAAATTTTCATCTTTTCTATCATAAAATAGTATTTCATTTTACTTTTTGTCTCATCTTTTTTTTGTTTGGTTTTGGTTTTTGGTTTTTGGTTTTTGGGTCACACCCGGCTGCGCTCAGTGGTTACTCCTGGCTCTACACTTATAAATCGCTCCTGGTAGGCTCGGGAGACCATATGGGATGTCTGGATTCGAATCACCGACCTTCTGCATGCAAGGCAAACACCTTATCTCCATGCTATCTCTCCGGCCCCTGTACCTCATCTTCGTAAGCCAGTGATTTACTGAGGAGCATTTTGGTTCCCTCGGTAGTTGAGTTCATGTAAGTTACATGTAAGTTTATATCGTATATATAACATACATCTGCACATTGTGGTGTAGATATATTTTGGATCAGTGTTTTTGTTTTCTTCTAGAGAGAGCAGCAGTAACATTTCTGTGTCATGAGGAGGCTATATCTTCAGCCTCCTGAGAAACAAGAGGAATCTCCAAAGCTCCATAAGGATTCCAAAATTTGTATTCCCATCATTTTCTTTTTATAAATTACCTTACACTATAGTAAACTAAAATTTGACTGGCATCTATTAATCTCATATTATGTGTGATGTACTAAACTAAAATCTTTATGAAAATTATATCATTATGAAGCAGGAGAGATAGGGTGCTTGCCTTGACCTGGTTTGACCCCCAAGACCCCATATGGTCCCCTGAGCACTTTCAAAAACAATCCATAAACACAGAGCCATGAGTAAGTCCTGGGCTCAGTCAGGTGTACTCTCACTCCCAATTGTCTCATTTTGTCTTCAGTGAAATCCTTCCAATTGATATTATTACTCACAGTTTCAAAATAAAAATATTGGGACCAAAATGATAGTACACTGTGTAGAACACTTGCATTGTAGGTTTGATTTTTGGCATCCCGTATGGTCCCCCATTCCATCAGAAGTGATCCCTAAGTACAGATCCAGGAGTATACCCTGAGAAAAACAGGGTGTGGTGCCAAAACAAACAAAAGTAATAATATATTGGGACTGAAATGAGGTTCAATCTATGATACCATATATGGTCACCAAGCCTCACCAGAAATTATCCATAAGCATAGAATAAGGCTTAATCCCTTGAACACTGCAGAATATAACAAGAAACAAACAAAAATGTTAGTTACACCCTTCCTTTTAAGATACATACAGACACACACACTCACATACATGCACACACATATAATACATATAAGCTTTGGTGTGAATCACCATTTCATAAGAAATCAGTGTTATCCCATTGATTTCTGAAATGTCTTTACAATTTACATTTTTAGTCACAAAGTTAATTTAGCTTGAATAACTTTCTGATAATTTCATGTTTCCTCCATTCAACCTTAAACACAATTCAAATTTTCTAGAGTACTCATATGACTTGATAACCACAAATATCCAGATAAGTTATTTGTGTTTGCAGCAAATTTTACCAAATATTTTGGAAGAGAGTGAGTTTACAACACAATAACAGCTATAATATGAAATAATATTCCCTTTTCCTGTTCCCTGTTCATTTTTGGCCACCTCCATCACCCACTTAGCTCACCTCTCCATCTCCTCTTTCCCCTTGTCCTTTATTCTTTGTCACTTGAAGCATCAATGAACGAATCAGGTCTCCATGTTCTTATAGAAATTAATTGGGTCCTTCCTATATTCTTTATTCTTGTATTTTGCATTTTCTTTCTGAGCCCATATTTTCACAGCCAAATAACTCATCCAGGTATTTTCCCCATTGTTCCTAAGAGGAAATTTCATTCTAGAAGATAAGAAATACAGATGGGGGCACTGAGGCTTGGAGTTTTCAAGTGCTATAATACTTAATATGGAGCCATTGGCCTCATGTGGCTATTTAAGCTATATGTTTCATTAAAATAAAATAGAATTCCATGTTCTATTAGTCACTCTCACTGATCACTGCTCTGGAATTCTTGTAACTCTCTGTTGACCAGCACAAACAGAATGGTTCCATCAACCCAGAATGTTCAATCAAATGGTGTGGTGTATTTCTATTGATCCTGATGAGTCCTACACTACTAGTTCTTGGCGAGGCAACACCAATGGAGATGGCCACAGACTCACCTCGTTCTTTTAATGTTGGACTGCCATCTGCTGTGTGTAAAGAGGGCACATAATGCATAGTCTCCAGTGTGGAGTCTGAAGAATCAGCCTTGTTTCTCAGTCATCAGTGGAGATGTTACTGTTCCCTCTATAAAGGTGCCCTGCTAAAGGGGCTGACTGCAGTTCATCATATTTGTCCCAATCCTGGAATGGACAGGTCAGCAGCAAGGATGTCACACAAGAAATAGATGGATTCCCGGGGGTGGGGGGAGCATAAGGCCAGGGGGTGGAGCTCTTGGCTCAAACTGAGCCATCTCCCCCAGTATCTTCCTGCTGCTTTATTAGCCAGTTTTTTGTTTTTTTTTTTTGTTTGTTTTTGGGCCACACCCGTTTGACGCTCAGGGGTTACTCCTGGCTATGTGCTCAGAAATCGCCCCTGGCTTGGGGGGACCATATGGGACGCCGGGGGATCGAACCGTGGTCCGTTCCTTGGTAGCGCTTACAAGGCAGACACCTTATCTCTAGCGCCACCTTCCCGGCCCCCTATTAGCCAGTTTTAACAGAACAAAGGTAAGCCACTTGAGGGGTGGGGTTGATGTAGTTAAGTGTACTTATGTTAATTAAGCCTAGGTGGATCCCTAATCAAGCCTGAGTTTTTATAACTCAAAAAAGATGGGAAGGCAGAGAGAGTGATCTAAAATCAGCTGCAGGTGTCTAAACCCTGATTTGGGGGAAGACATTGGTTGATCCTGCCCTTCCCATATTTCTACTGGACTTGGGGACAAGCCAGGATGGGATAGGCAGAGCAAGACAAGACAGGGAAGGCAAGGGAAGAGCAGGGCAGGACAAGAAACAAAGGCCTCATTTCACAATCTGATCTTAATAGCTGCAGCTGGTGTTTGTAGGAGTGACTGGGTTTCCTATTCATCCTGTCCCTCATAAGGAACAAAATATTAAGGTCTGACAGCTCAACAGGCTGAGCACTGGTTTTTCATGCAAGAAGCCTGGGTTTAAATCGCCAGCAAAAAAAAAAAACTTACCACAAAGTGTGGTGAGTGCAGTTAGAAAAATAACTATACCAACAACTATCATGACAATGGTAGTGAATGAGAGAAATAGTATGGCTTTCTCAAACACAGGCAGGGGCTGGGGGAGGAGGGAGATGGGAGGGCATTGGTGGTGGGAAAGTTTGCACTGGCGATGGGGGGGGGTGTACTTATTATGACTGAAACCCAACTACAAACATGTTTGAAATCATGGTGCTTAAATAAAGATATTAAATTAATTAAAAATATAAAACACAAATTTGAAGAAATCATGAAACAATAAATTCCCAGCAATGCATGGTTTCCTAGCATTGCTGGGAATTTTTTATTTTCAATTTCTTTTTATGATTTCAATGCATGATTTCCCAGCATTGCTGGGAATGACTCTGGAGCATGCAGTCAGGTTTGGCCCCCTCCCCACCAAAAAAAAAAAAAGAACCAGTAACTAGGTACCATTGTTTTTGAAAGATGGAAAATATGTGTTGATCCACTTCTTCTGTAGCAGTATTCTCTCTCCTTTCTTTAGTCCTCTCCATTCTCTGGAATCCTGATTCAGTTCCTCAAACTACTGCCATGTCTTCTAAACTTCCATGTTTTCCATGTCTATCAAATGTAGAGATTTGATAGCAAGAGGGCTGAGGCATTGTGGTAGGACACCTGTAAGTTCATGGATCTTGACTTGCCTATCAATTGAAATCCCCTGGGGAGCTTGGGATAAGCTCTGCATTTGGATTCACAAATCAATGTTATGAAAACTCCTATGACTGGGACCTGGCTATCAGTTGCATTGAGTCCCTAGAAAACTCCGCTGTGCCCTAGTGAATAGAGCACCACTGACCTCATTTGGGATTACTGTTTTTTGTTTGTTTGGTAGGTTTTTGGGTCACACTCGGCAGCTCTCGGGGGTTCCTCGTGGCTCTATGCTCAGAAATCGCTCCTGGCACGCTCAGGGGACCATATAGGATGCCGGGATTCAAACCATCAACCTTCTGCACACAAGGCAAACGCCTTACCTCCATGCTATCTCTCCGGCCCCATTTGGGATCTCTCTTAGGGAGAGGTGCCCAAAGTTGCCCATGAATGCATGATTTTGTAAAAACAGACATTCCCAGGCTTCTGCCCCGCCAAATGAGTCCATCTTGAGACTGTCAAACTCTAAAGAGGCACAAGAGGGGCCAGAGCAATAGTACAGGGGTAGGGTAGTTTGGCTTGCACGTGGCTGACACAGCATCCCATATGGTCCCCTGAGCCAGGAAGGATTTCTGAGCGCATAGCTAGGAGTAACCCCTGAGTGTCACCCGGTATGGTCCCAAAACAAAAAATAAATAAATAAAAATAAGGAGGCACAAGAGATTCCAAAGTTTTGCCAGCACTTACCTGGGTGGGTGGGTGGGTGGGTAGGTGGGTGGGAAGTGGCTGTTACAGGGAGCAGGGCATATGGAGCCTAAAAAAATCAGTGTCTCTCCTCTCCCACTTCTGCCAGGTCCTCTGAACCCAGGGACAGGTTTCTTGGTTCTCTCCAGTGCTACAAACAGCCAAGTTCATGCTGATCAAATATGCTCAGGATTCCTCCTGCCCTAATCAAGTTTGGGTTTTCTCTCAGCTTTCTCAAAGGAGAAACGGCAATAAAAAATAAAACTGGGATCTAGGAAAATATTCAGACGCTGCCTCAACCTTGGGTCAGCATCCCTTTTCTGCCTCAAGGTTCGTCTTTTTTCTCTCTGACATTCAACCCATTTTGTAACTGAATCCCTGCCACTAGCATCCTGTCCTAGTTTTTCCACATCCAATGGTATTCAGGGTTTGTTTGTGACTCTGTACTCAGGAATCCATCCCAGCAGGATTTAGTGGACCGTGGTGCACTATGGGTTCAGCAGTATGTTAGGTAAGTGCTTGAATTCCTACTCAAAGTATCTTTCTGGACCTTCAATAATTTTTTGAATAGGAATGATAAATGTGCAAGAATATTTTGGTCTTCTTTGACAATGATTTCTCAATTATGTTTCTTACCACCAAAAAGAGTTCCTCTTGTGACATTCAAATTAGTTCAGTGACACTTCTTTGCATAAAAAAGTAGCCAAGGAGAATTTCAAGAGATTATGTAAATGCACAGAAGGTGGACATTGCAAACTGTCTAATGCACCAGGAATTAATGTCATTCCCATTTTAAATTAGGTTTCTGAAGTGGACTCTTCCACTAAAATATTCCTCCACAGATTTGTATAAATTTTGGTTTGACTACATATGAACGAACCAGAAATATAAAACAAAAAAAAAATAAAAACAGGGTTGCTTCTCCCTCTGGGTTTTAGGAAGTAATACTGGTTTCAGAGCCTGGGACTGGACATTGAGAACTGCTTTCCCTTGGATTTAACCACTAGAGGTTCTTAGGACTCTACTAAGAATCTTTACAGAGTTTGCTTCTCAGGGATCTTTACACAGAAGCAATGATTATTCCTTGAGAGGGATTTTCCCTCTTTCCTTTGCTTATATTTCCTGTTTTTATGAAATAAAATCTACTTCTAGAGAATAAATTTAAGTTCACCAGCTCAATATTAAACATTGGGAAATCTATTTTTATTCATGTGGAAATCAGGACCTTTCCATCTCTTGTCAGAGAGGCACTTGGTGGATAAATTAGTATTCTATACTTGGTTGGAATCCTCTTTATTGGGACTTTCTGGCAGTCGAAACAATTGATAATAAATAATAATCAATGATAGAATATTTTCTACATAACACAAAATTTTCCACTGTGTATGTCTGTGCATTTTTCAAAGTTAAAGACTAAAATTGGATCCTAAAACTAGCTTAATAAATAACCCAAACATTCAAAATTCTGACTTCAGAAAAGGCTATAATGGTAAAAATTTAGAAAAAAATTGTATGTTCCCAAATAGAAAAGTAGTCTCACAAATTATGGTATAGCCATTGGAATAATTATATTTGAAATCATTAAAAAGTTGATTATGCCAAGGACACAAAAACATTTTTAAGATATGTGTACTAGAAGACTCTAAAGAGTCTCCAAAAAGCTTCCACAAACAGTAAATCAATACAGCAAAGTAGCTGGCTACAAAGTCAATACACAAAAACCAGTTGCATTCTTCTATACAAAAATGAATCAGAAGAGAAAGAGAAAAAGGAATCTATCTCATTGAAAATTGTACTCAAAGACATCAAGTTTCTAGGAGTCAACTTAACAAAAGACATGGGAGTGCTATACCATGATAACTTTAAATCACTTAAGAAAAAAAGAGGTTCTTAGAAAATGAGAAATATTTTGTGCTCATAGATTGGAAGAATTAATATTGTTAAAATCACTATCTTTTCTAAGCTATTATATACATTCAATGCAATATCCATCCAAATTCAGATGATATTCTTTTAGGTCCTAGAAAATTCAATAATAAATTGTGTATATAACCAGAAAGTACCACAAATTACCAAAGCAATGATGAAAATAAGAAATGTAGAGATATGGCATTACCTAATTTGGAACTGTATTATAAGGCTACAGTGATCAAAACTGCCTGGTATTAGAATAAAGATAGACTCTCTAATCAGTGGGTCAGAATCAAATACCCAAAGACAAAACTTCATACATGGGGGCTGGAGAGATAGCATGGAGGTAGGGCATTTGCCTTGCAAGCAGGAGGACAGTGGTTCAAATCCCAGCATCCCATATGGGCCCCTGAGCCTGCCAGGAATGATTTCTGAGCGTAGAGCCAGGAGTAAAACCTGAGTGCTGCATGTGACCAAAAAAACAACAACAACAACAAAAAACTTTGTATATAGAGACTGTTAGTTCTTGATAAATGAGCTAAGAACATGAAATAGATAAAGATAGACTAAAACTAAAAGACAGCTAAATTAAATGGGAAAAATTCACATTCACCATTTTAGATATCCAGGATATATAAAGTACTAAACAAAGAAAAAGAAAAACAAGTCCATGGGACTGAGCAGTGGCGCAAGTAGTAAGGCATGCTAACCTAGGACAGACTGTGGTTCGATCCCCCAGCATCTCATATGATCCCCCAAGCCAGGAGCAATTTCTGAGCGCATCGCCAGGAGTAACCTCTGATTGTCACCAGGTAGGGCCCAAAAACCAAAAAAGAAATTTTACAAATGCTGTCAAAAAATGGAACCAGAGGAAGACAAGCAGATGGCACATGATCAAGTGCTCAGCATCACTTATCGTTAGGGAAATCCAAATCAAGTCAAAAGAAGGACAAAGTCTGGATAATCTTGCTCATAAAGAAAAAAAAGCAAAAAATGGGCACTTTCCAGTGAAATAAAACCCCAATACTCTGACATCCAAATTGAGGTTACCAAGTTGGGGGAGGTAGGTGAAGAGTAGAGAGGGATGGGCAGAATACACTAGCAGAGGCACATAGTAAAAGGATTTTGGCACATTGGGGTGGTTGATATTAAACCTGACAATACTCAGGGACTACTTGCTTAAGCTAAGGGGTTGCTCTCAACAGTGCTTAGAGGGACTGTCTATGGTGGAAGGGATAGAACTGGGTCTACCATCTGCAATCCAAGTGCCCTAAGTCTGTACTGTTTCTTCAGTCCCCACCACAATTGACTTCACTCAAGATTTTGCTTCTATCTCTGTGTTTGGGTCACTCCTGGTGGTCCGCAGGGGCACATTCAGTGCTGGGAATCAAACCAGAGGATCTTGCATACACGTTGCAATATCTATCTGACCTGAGTTTTGAAGCTTTGGTAGTGATAGAAGTACAATAAGTGCATGCAAAAAGCAGTTTGGCTTCTTGACTGAACTGACTGAGGCTATATTGACTATATATAAAGAGACTATATATAGAGAATATATGTAATATTAAATAGTATGAAAGAAAAACACAAGCAAAGAGGGATGAATGAGTAAAAATAAATAAGATTGTTCTTTTGAAATGATATTTTTGTTTAAAGCCAAAGAAACAGTCTATTATAGATTGTCTGAATCCCTAATGCGCCTAAGCTTAATAGGATAGTCTATAAAGGGATAACGGGGATAAGTCTTAATAGAATAGTCTATAAAGCACTGTTTCTCAAACTCAGTTAAATATTAGACTCATCTAGTGAGCTTTAAGAACACTGCTATCTGAGTCCCAGCCACAAGATACTAATATAATTGGGCTACGGTGTTGCTTGGGTTTGGTTTTTTTTTTTTTTTTTTTTTTTTTTGTCTTTGGGCCACACCCGTTTGACACTCAAGGGTTACTCCTGGCTATGTGCTCAGAAATCGCCCCTGGCTTGGGGGGACCATATGGGACGCCGGGGGATTGAACCGCGGTCCGTTCCTTGGTAGCGCTTACAAGGCAGACACCTTATCTCTAGCGCCACCTTCCCGGCCCCTGGGTTTTTTTTTTTAAGCTATAGTATGGTTGGGGCCAGAGCAACTGCACAGCAGGTAGGGCATTTGCTTTGCACACGGCCAACCCAGGTTCTATTCCCGGCATCACATATGGTGTCCCAGGAGTGATTTTTGAGCACAAAGCCAGGAGTAACCCCTGAGTGATGCTGGGTGTGGCCCCAAAACAAAAACAAACAAAAAAGCTATAGTATGGACCCAAAGTTAAGAACTACAGTTCCAAATGATTAAGCTAGTACTGTCCTTCTCTGGGTTTGATCAATTATGCATACTAAATTGATTGCATTTGCTTAGAGAAAACCAAACAGTTACATAGTAAATTGAATCCACATATCATTGCCAACATTCATTGAGTGACCATCCAGCATAAAAAAATTAGGCCAGAGGGGCTGAAGCTGTGGCGCAGGGTGTAAGGCATCTGCCTTGTGTGCCTAGAATGGACCTTGGTTTGATCCCCCCTGGTCCCATATGGTCCCCCAAGCCAGGGGTGATTTCTGATTGTATAGCCAGGAGTAACCCCTGAGCATCACCAGGTGTGGCCCAAAAAACAAAACCAAAAAAAAAGTTAGGCCAGAGATCTGACTTGGTGGGAAGAGATGGATTCTGGATTTGATTCTGAATTTGAATCCAGTGCCACAGGAAAAAAATTGTAGATGCTAGTAACATTCAACAGTAGAAGGAACAGATTCTAAACTTAAGGATATCTTGTCTCCAATCATCATTGCCAATAGAAAATGAGCAGAAGGATGCCAAAGATATAGATTATCTCATAATTGTTTGTTAAAATGTGATGGAAGGATTTCTTCAATTAGAGAGAAAATGAGGGTGAGGAATGATTTCGGGACTCCAAACACTTTCTTTTTGTTTCTCCAAACTGTTTTTGAGGAGATGGTTTCTCTCAAAGTTAACCTTGTCTGTAACATCATGAACCTCAGATCTCCACACAATTGATGGAGGTGTTGCTTTCTCATATGGAATGTATTCAGATTGGCAATGGCACACGGTAGGTTTCCAGTAAAATCACCTTCAAGGAGAAGAAACAAATATGAAAGAATGGGGGGTAGGGGTCTCAGGTGCACTAGTGGTGTTAAGAAAGGTCAGAACTAAATATCCAAGCCAGAGTCAATAACAATGAAACCATGAGACCAAAACTTTAAAAAGATGGACTCTGGGAACATTTCTGGAGGGAGGTTGACACTGGTGGTGGGATTTGTCCTGAAACATTGTATGACTGCTACCCAACAAGAAGAACTTTGCAAACCACAATGGTGTCAATAAAAATTTTTAAATCACATTAAAACTAAAGATAAGATCAACTGTTTTCTCTGCTCACTCTCTAGCACAATCCAGCAGCTGTTGTCTAATCTTAGGAGATATTGCTATTGCCTCCAAACAGACTCCATTCCCTGCAGAATAGACCAGCTATAGGTTAGGGCCCACCAGTCCTTTCACTGTTGAGGCTCTTTGTAACTCACACCCCAAACAATTGTTGAGTTTATTTACATCGATTTCTGAAAGATGGAATCTTCTCACACATTGGTCCTTGGACTCTATCTGGTGTCTTCATTGTATAAATGCCAGGGTGGTTTTCTTAACATTCAGCCTCACTTTCAGGTGGTTGTGTGTGCATAGCATGCACATGTGTTATGTTTATGTGCCAATCTGTCTTTCTGAATTTGGAGAATGTCTGTCATTTTATGAAATTTAGTCTAGAGATATCCTTACAGTCAAAAACAAGGCTTATTTCTTAACATTTTTTTATTCACTCAACTTTTGCTTACTCACCAACTGTATTTAGATGCCTATGCTCTCTAGGTAACATATTCTGAGCTATTTAAAATGTACCTGATTTTAGCTGGTTTTTCTTCGACTTTTGAAACAAGGCCCCTACCCTCTCCAGTGCCTAGTTCTCTGTCCAAGGCATCTCCCTGTACTGTTCATTCAAGTCATCTAATTTCATGGTAGCAGCTTTCTCTTGGAAATTTTGACTCCTGCCTCTGCCCATGTAGTTTTTACTTCTTCTTCTTCCTCTTCCTCTTCCTCTTCTTCTTCTTCTTCTTCTTCTTCTTCTTCTTCTTCTTCTTCTTCCTTCCTCTTTGGTTTTTGAGTCACACTCGGGGGCAATCAGAGGTTACTCCTGGCAGGCATGGGGGACCATATGGGATGCCAAGATTCAAACCAATGTTGGTCCTGGGTCAGCCGCTTGCAAGGCAAATGCCCTACCACTGTGCTATCTCTCTAGCCCCTTAGTTTTTACTTCTTATCATAGTATTTATCTCATATCATTTATTCAATTCTGTCTATAATTTGTCCCTCTCTCCTCACCTGTACAGTACTATCCATGAGGGCTCTGTGTTTAATCACTGGTGTATTAACCACGTAGAATATGCTTGTTATAGTTTTAGGCCATCAATACTATAAAATTTTTTAAAACAAGATGAGGGAGCATAGGTGTCCAAAGCATCTAGCAACCTGCTTTATACCTTCAGAATATGTCTTGTATGGTCAAAGCATAAGTCATTTATCAGTTATTAACTGTCATTAGTGGGAAAGACGCTTTCCTGACTTCGAATACTCCTTTCAAACCAGGAGAGAGACTGGGACCAGAATATAGGGTGCCCCTACCATGGATGGCAGCACATCTGGAAGCCTGGGTTTGGGATGAGCATTGATTGCTTGGCTCTGCCTTCAGTGCCCATTAATCTGCAGCGCTGACCATCCTGTCTATACCTGACAACCGTGGTGGCTTCCTAAGAGCCACTTTCATGCATCGAGTCTCTGCATGAACCATTTCCCTGA